>NC_091064.1:116515809-117129809 GCF_000393655.2 Nicotiana sylvestris | reverse complement strand
GAATTCACTTCCGATCGTTCTCCCAACACTAGAATCACCATACGGAGTTATTCTGAGACTCTGAATCCCAAACAGACATCGATAACACTGAAAAGCACTTCAACCCAAACTTATGAAATTATTTCAAAAATGCCAACTTCCACAATTGGTGACGAAACGTTCTGGAGTCTTCTAAAACCTGACCCGGATATACACCCAAGTCTGAAATTATCATGCAAACCTATTGGGACTTTTGAATCCCGATTCCGAGGTCGTTTACTCAAAAATCCAATCTTAGTCAATTCTTCCAACTTAAAGCTTTCGAAACGGGAATTTTATTTCTAAATCAACTCCGAAATTCCCGGAATTCAATTCTAACCACGCGTACAAGTCATAATACCTGAAGTGAAGCTGCTCATAGCCTCAAACTGCTGAACGACGCGCTAGAACTCAAAACGACCAGTCGGGTCGGTAATTTGTTCAGCTTCTTCATGTTTTCTGTTGTGTTAATTTGGTTAGTTGACTTTATTAGGTTTCGGCAGAGTTCAGTCCGTATCATATCGATTTTATCCTTTTCGGTTATCCGATGTGTTTGATTTTATTATTAAGAATTGGTTTATATGATTTGCCGATAAAACTGTTTTGAGTGGATTATATTAAGAATTGGTTAATTTTTTATTTATTTTTTTATTTTTGTGTTCCGTGGGTCTAACATTTGGAGTAGAGAAATTAAGCTTTCGGAGTACAGATAAGGGTTTTTGCCTCATTGGCCACTGAAAAATTTGGATCGCTGCTATTGATTTCTTATAAATACGTTTCATGTTGAAAGTAGGAGATTTTTCTCAACTATAACTATCATTTGAAAATCTTTGAGATAATTTTACCCATGGTAATTGAACTTTTGTGTTTGTTACTCAATTTTTTTTTGTTACGTAAAAATCATTCAACGTTGTGTTTATTACACAAAAATTACTTTTCTTTCTTTTGTTACACAAAAATCATTTTACTTTACTCTAGTTATCACAAAAGTCACATTTTTACTTAAATGTCTATTATGCCCTTGATATTATATAAACATTCATATTTATGTATTACCTTCTATATTATATACTATATAATATATTTTTAACTATATATTATATTCATAGATAAAATAATTTAATATTATTAATATATTCGTATATTTAATTTTTTCTTAATGTTAATTTTCAAGATATATTAGTAGCGTTATAAAACAATTTTTTTTCAGCAATTTTTTTAATTTAATTGACCGACCAAAGTTGGTCTATAATTACTGACCAACTTTGGTCAATATGCCCTTCCGACCTTCAAAATACCGACCACATGTCAATGGTCGCGTTTTGGATGGTTATTGGCCATTACCGACAAACTTTGATTATTTTTTTTGGACGATTTTTCCTGAATTTCTAGTAATATAATTTCCTAAATAACCAATTGCCCTGGTAAATACATAAAAAAATATACCCAGCTAAATTCGCATGTAGTACCTAGGGATTTTCCTTCAGAGTAACATATGATTTTTTCCTCATTTTCTAGTTTGTTTACCTGTGAATTTTCTCACAAAAATGTACTTGCCGATTTATTTCTCTACTAATATAAATAAAAATTACTGACAAATTTAATAACACTAGTAATATATTTTGAAAATTAACGTTAAGAAAAAATTAAATATACGAATATATTTTAAAAATAATAAATAAAATAATATAAATTTATTTTATTTAAAAATGAAATACATAGTTAAAAATTAAATTATATAGTATTTACATAATATAGAAGGTATCACATAAATATGAAGGTTTATATAATATCAAGGGCACAATAGACTTTTCAAGTAAAAATGTGACTTTTGTGATAACTAGAGCAAAGTAAAATGATTTTTGTGTAACAAAAGAAAGAAAAATGACTTTTGTGTAATGAACACAAAGTTGAATGATTTTTACGTAACAAACAAAAGAAAAGTGACTTTTGGGTAACAAACACAAAAGTTCAATGACCATGGATAAAATTAACTCAATATCTTTTATTATCGTTTGCTGGTTCCTACTGAATTGGGATAAAATGAAGGCTAATGTCACGGGCTGAACTCCAGTAAGCTACGTGCGGACAACTAAACAGCCCTTATGGTGCTGCTAGCTTCAGTCCTAACCCAAAATAAGTACAAATTCGTGCTTAAGGAATGGCAAGCGCTCAACACACAAGGCTGGAAAGATAATGAAGTAAAAGACACACAAGAGTTTGGAGGCCAAAGCCAATTTTCAGATTTACTTGATATACAAAAGGAAGTACAAGCTAAGTATGTGAGATCTGCCTTCTAACAAGGCCTAAGCATATTTATTTATACACAAAAATACCTACTAATAGGTATTGTTGGCAGTGGACCCGTCCAGCTGTGAGGCACTGCACTAAGTGACTTCTATCATTATGTTGGCAGATGTTCTGCCAAGTGCCCCATCTAGCTGCTATGCACTAATTCTTGTTGGCTCAAATTGGCTCCCATAATTGTGCTGACAGATTGTGGTCTTACCCAGCTGTGCAACACTTGTTCTTGTTCGCAGAGAGTGGATGCCATGATTGTCTTGGCGGGCCGTGGGGCTGTGTCTTCCATGTGAAAAGATTCCCTGGCCTTTGGCAGCCAGGTTTGACTCGGTTTGTGGCCCCTTAGGCGGGAAAATCAGTCGTGAATTTGTCGGGTCAGCACATACTCCCCCACTTGAAATGGTGACGCCCCAGTCGCCATAGAGTTTCAAGGAATTGGGAACTTGATCTTTGAACTGCCCGCACTCCATAACACCCTTTTATCCAAAGGGTTCCTTTGACGGGCTGACATGCCCCACCCTAAGCAACTCTTTAGATTGTTTACTTGAATCCTCCGACTTCGTAGGTGCCATGTGTTTCAGATTCATGGCTAGAAGTATTTCTCCCGATGTAGAGTCTGTATCCTGATTAAGGACTCACTGTTTGCCTTCATGCAAGGTATTGTCAACCTTGTCCTCCTTGGTCTCTGTCTTGGTAGCCAAAATTGTGGCGTCTTCCTCCTCGAAGCCCTTCACAATTTGCATTGTGGATAGTTGACTATCGAATTGTGGCACACAAATTGTTGGTACCACACATGGACCCCTTGGGTCATAAATGTAGATCTGGTCAAGATAAGGGAAAAAGAACGCATTAACTTCGTCCCAATAGTCTAGCCCCAGTACCAGATCGAACACATCCATGGGAGCGACAAAGAAATTCACGCTCCCCAACCAAGCTCCCAAGTTGAGCTGTACATTGCGATCAACTCCAAATATGTTGGTGGGTTTGGAGTTTACCGTCGTTAACACGAAACTATTGGGACTAAACGCAAGGCCAAGTGACTTAGCCTTTTCTTTAGTCACAAAATTATGTGTCACACCGTTGTCCACCATAATGCGAACATACTGTTCGTTCAGTGCTGCATCCACAAACAGGGACCCTTTGTTCCTCATTTGAGGGCCCTTGCCTATTTCCACGTTGTCTAACGTACGACCCATTTTGGCAAGGTCAGGATTTCTTTAGGCAGCTTGCTTCAAAACAGGCTCCTTTACCACAATTACGCCCAATATCAAGTTGGCAAGATGGGCTAGATCTGGCAGTTGTTCAACTGCCTCCTCGTCTAGTCTCTCAACTTGGATTCTATCATCTGTTGGCCTCAGTTCGGACGCAATTAAGGCACTGAGTTTGCCTAAAGAAGGACAATCTCTGAAGCTATGATTAGGGTCTTTGCAGAGGTAGCAAGCATTGCGCGGATTAACCGTCGTCTTCTTTTGTGTGTACCGATCGCGCCAATTACGTCCGTTGTTTCCTTCTTTGGACTCGTGGTCGGGGGTAGCAATTTGCTTGCCTTTGTCCCGATAATCGTGGTCTCTATCAGGTTTGAAGTGGTTGTCCCTTGTTTTTGGGGCTTCTGTCTTGAAATCATTGAAGGACTCAGCCACCGCAATCGCTTCATCGACGTCCTGAACTTGACGCCACTGCAGTTCTTGTTTGGCCTAATTTTGAAGGCCGTCTATGAAATAGAATGGCAAGTCATCGCTTGCCATGTTGGGAATCTAAAGAATGAGTTTGGTGAACTCCTTCACGTACTCCCGAATAGAAGTTGTCTGCTTGAGCTCTCTCAACTTTCGACGAGCCTCGTTGACAACGTTTTGTGGGTAAAACTGGCGCTTTAGCTCAAACTTGAACTGTTCCCAGTTTTTGATGGATCAAATACCCTTCTCCGTATCTTCTTTCTTCTGTCTCCACCATAACATGGCGGTTTCAGTAAGATACATCGTTGCTGCACAAACCTTAGCAGCCTTATCAACGATGTTAAGGTGCTCGAAGTAGTCTTCCATCTTCCAGAGGAAGTTCTCTACATCTTGAGCATTTTGTTTGCCCCTAAACTCCTTCGGTTTTGGGACCTTGATTTTGGTTTCACGCATAGTAACATGATCTGTGCCTCCAGCAAGCCTTACTGCCTTCAGTTGTTGCTTTAGGGTTTCAACTTCCCCGTGCAATGCGGATACAACCTCGATCAGCTTAAGCTCAAAGTTGGTCAGTCCATCCTTGTGCTCATCGTTCAAATGATCTAAAGTCTCCTTGATGTCTCCCAGTTCTTCTAGAGCAGTAGACTCAAGCGAGCAGAAGTTGCCTTCAGCAACTTCAAGGCATTGGTTTAAAGCAGCTAAACTAGCCTCGAACAGGTTTGCTCGTATTTCCAAAGGAAGTGCAGCCAAACCTCCATCTACAACATGGCTAACTTGTTGTGGGGGTGGTACCTCACTTGTTGATGCTATGGCGGGATCTCACGTCTTGCTCGTCCCTCTCCTTTTTGATTTCTGCCTCTTTATTGGTGACTCGTCTCTTCTGCGAATGTTGTCTAGATCGACATTATCTCTATCCGTTGCCATTCTGTTAACCTCGCTCTGATACCAATTTGTCACGGGCTTAACTCCAGTAAGCTACGTGCGGACAACTAGACAGCCCTTATGCTACTGCTAGCTTCAGTCCTAACCCAAAATAAGCACAAATTCGTGCTTAAGGAATGGCAAGCGCTCAACACACAAGGATGGAAAGATAATGAAGTAAAAGACACAGAAGAGTTTGGAGGCCAAGGCCAATTTTCGGATTTTCTTGATATACAAAAGGAAGTACAAGCTAAGTATGTGAGATCTGCCTTCTAACAAGACCTAAGCATATCTATTTATACACAAAAATGCCTATTGATGGGTATTGTTGGCAGTGGACCCGTCCAGCTGTGAGGCACTGCACTAAGTGACTTCCATCATTATGTTAGCAGATTTTCTGTCAGTGGCCCTGTCCAGCTGCTGTGCACTAATTCCTGCTGGCCCAGATTGTCTCCCATGATTGTGCTGACAGATTGTGGTCTTATCCAGCTGTGCAGCACTTGTTCTTATTGGTAGAGAGTGGCTGCCATGATTGTCTTGGCGGGCCGTGGGACAGTGTCTTCCATGTGAAAAGATTCCCTGGTCTTTGGCAGCCAAGTTTGACTCGGTTTGTGGCCCCTTAGGCGGGAAAATCAGTCGTGAATTTGTCGGGTCAGCACACTAAGCTCCATCAAAAGCACAAAAGGTTATTTTTTTAACAGGGTTTAAGGGTCACGTAATAGGTTGCTTCTAATGCTAATTATTATCTTTTAGATATATATATTTGTGGGCTAGCACATGTAGCATAATCAGATATACGATTAGTTATAGAAGTGTTGTTGATTAATGAGTCATCGACCATGTATTAAAGGCCCTACATAAATTTACTAGGTACTTTTCTCACGATTCGGAATTCCCACTTTTGGGACCGTGATGATGCCTAATATTTTACTTGCTAGGCAAGCAAATGTTATAGAACCGTTAAGCTAATTGTTATTCAATTTCATTAAATAAATTTAATTAAGCCAAAATGAAATAAAACCGAATGCGGAATAACATACATGCCCATAATATGTACTACAATACGTATCTAGAGTCACAAATCACGAGCTTCTAGGATTCTCTACAAATAGAGTTTGAAAGAAATACAATTGTTTTGAATGAAAAAAATAGTAAAGTAGGAAAAAAATAGAAGGGGACTTCAAGGTCTGCGGACACCATCAGATCTACCTCGAGTCTCCAATGAGCAGATACAAGCTGATATGCCTTACGAACAACTAGGATCAGTACCAAGGTCTAGACAAGATATGTAGAGTATAGTTTGAGTACACCCGACCCCATGTTCTTCGTAAGTGTTGAGCCTAACCTTGACCAAATAATGATAACGCTATGACAAGACACACACGTAATAAACCTATATCGATAACAGTATATGTACAAGATAACAACAAATAAAAGCTAAACATGTACTATTGGAAGGGGGACATGTTAAAGGGAGATACAAGATACGAGAAATACAATGAAATTGATAACCAAAACAATCAATATACCTTTAACCAGTAAAAATAATTAAGCACAATGAAGAAAATTGCATGGCATCAACCTTCGTGCTTTTACTCTCAACCTCCCAATGAAACAACAATACTGCACGACATCACCCTTCGTGCATTAACTCTTATAATATGGCACGACATCACCCTTCGTGCATTAATACTCACAATATGCTACGACATCTGTTTACCGTGAAAATTGTAACAATAATTAAATTTGTAAATGGGACTCTAAAAATAAGTGATCTATTTTTATGCTAGTCGTTAGAGCAGTTGATGTTAGGCGTATGAAGTTTAATGATGAAATACAAGTTAAAACAAGGCAGTAATGAAATCGAGGGGCTTGCTACCCGGGCTTTGGACTGATCGATGAAAGGCCCCGAGGTCAATATCCGGCTCGAGCTCGAGCTGTCGAGGGTAGTCGGGAATGGGATAACAGTTAAGATATAATTAAAGAAGGCTCTTTATGGCCAATATCGAGCAATAAACGAAGAACAAGTATGAAAGCAATAAATGTAAAGAGTAGCCTCGAGCAAATAAGTTAGAGAGAAAAGAGAGAGAGAGATATTATTGATCTTGTGTAGAATAGTTGGAGCAACATCAGCTGCTTACAAAGTGGAGAGGATCCCCTTTTTATAGGAGGGGAATTTCGTCATAGTACAAAAGACATTAATTGTAAAGGTGGAGAAATGGGACGGATATACATGACGCCTCAATACAGGTTCTAGGTAGGTCGGCTCTGTCAAACTTAGCCATGTGCCTTGGGAATTCCCCGTTTTGCTCCAGCCTCGATCTTCGTCTTCTTTGAATCGGGCCTCGATGAGCCCTGAGGGAGGGAAATCGGTTGCAGCTTTGTGCCCTCGGGGTCTCGAGGTGCTCTTCTGAAGTGACTTGATAGCAAGAAATTAGGCCCTATGATTTTGCCACATACAAATAGTCTTTGCATTTATTAGAACGAAGCGATGACAAACGATTCTGATACCTGACTCATCGAGCTCCCCGTGATGATGTCATGCTGATGATGCAATCATATAGCGCGAGTTTTTACAATAACCGGGACATCCCTTGGACTTTTCTTTTCGACATCATTTAATGCACTGTCGATTCCTATTCTCCAAGGTGAAAGTTCCGCCATCCATTTGGTTCTTTAAGAACACAGTAATTGCGTCCGCCGGTCAGTATTTCACAAGCCTCGATGATCGCGTCGTTATCTCATATAAAGGGAGGCATTCTGGCGTGGTTTTTCTATCCAAGTGCCTTCATCTTCTCACTCACCCTTCTCTCCTTATCATCTTCCTCTATTGTTGATCACCATACTTGGAGTCTACGGCCTCAAGGTCGTTTGGCATTATTCCGATAGGTCGCGTCGTGGCCCTTTCCCTGAGCTCCTCTTTGCTGAGCATGACTATGCCATCCTGTCATTGTTGTGGTTGTTGTTACTTCTGCTGTCGTTGTCCCTTTTGGCTCGAGATGACGACAGACGGGGAATCAATTCTCCGCTCTTTTAGAAAGTCCTTCTCACTATGCACCGCTACTCACTCTCCTACCCTGGCCTGGTATGACATTTCATCCCTCGGGTTTTTTCTTTCCCGGGGGATAAAGTTTCTCCACCAGTCGTTGAGGCTGGGGCCTGCCGAATCTTCAACCTTTGGCTTCGGCGGGCTATGTCTCTTTTCTCTGCCTCCTCTTCATCCCCTCCTTTTCCTCTTCTTCATCTTCTCCCTCGTTGAGGACTTCCCGCAGGATTGAGCTGGGACCCAAGAGGAGATAGTGGTTGAAGGGACTTCCTTCGCGGATGCGAGCTCGAGGGGGCGATGCTCGAGGATGCTGATACCGGATATGGACCTTCGAGGATGGACTAGGATCTTAGGTTCTTACTATGGGTGTATACCCTTTTGTTTCTTTGTTTCTGCATAAGAACTCCTTGCGGGCTTTTGTAATTGTATGTAAGGACCCCACGAGGGCCGTTGTAGCCAATATTTATGAAATATGAGGGCGTCCTCTTTACTTCTGCTTTTGATTTTTGCCGTGTTCTTGTATATTCTTGTCCAATATTTTTTCCGACCTTTGGTCGACAGAAATGGCTCCTTTCCGAGTTCGTCGTGGTTCCCAGAATCAAGCCCGAAGTGGTCCGGTAAACTTGGATCGTTGGGGCCCTCGAGCCTCATGGAGATAGAGCACCAAAGTTAAAGTCGACTTCGGGTGCTTAGAGATTTTACCTTGAGCTTGACGTAGATGACCTTTTAAGGTTTTGTAGGCAGGCTTCTGAGGAAGGAAAACTTTGAGGTTGGGTACCACCTCGGAATTGGAGAAGATGTCGCTAACCCTCTGTGGCCTAACTTCTTCTTGACGGAAATCTCCGAGGTCGGGAACCACCTCGGGATCCATTCTGAGGTCATTGGCCTCCCGGGGCTTATCATGGGTAGGCGAATTATTGTTGTATCCCACATATACATGAAGAGGCTCTTGCTTCTTTGGAAGATCCCATTATTTTAGATAGCCATCCTTCCGCCTTGGCATCAAGTCTTTCATTGCCTCAAGCGCAAAAAGTGTTGGTATAGGTCCCTTCTTTAGTTTGCCAATTCTACCATAGTTATTACTGCTACTTCAGGGCCTGCCTGGCAGGGAGGGGAGAGTTCCACTCCCAGTGCTCAGGATCCGTGGGAGTTTACTTTGAAGACTATGTCTTCGATAAGAGAGGAATATCTAGAGATGGTGAGGAGAGACTGCGGATGGGGCAAGGGGGTAGCGTTGCAGGCGCTTTCCTCGGATGAGAGTATTACGAACCCTGCTGATGGATTCCTAAACGTATACTTATACTCCTTCGTGCTAGGCCCCTTTGATCGGGTTACTTTGGCGCAGATACATCCGTCGTTTTGGCGAGTGGTATTGATGATGAGATTCTTTGCGGAGAAGGCTGGGCTTGAATTCACGCTTAGTCACCTCGTGAGGTTGCACCAGCCCTTTCATCATCGAGGCCTACTAAACTTGTAGTGCCGTTCATCCATTCCCTTTGTTGTTGATGATGAGGAGGATGAGGTTAGAGAGTGGGTCAGTTGATTCGTCCGAGTTCAGACGATTGACATTATCCCCGCGGAACTCATGCCATTTCCCGAGAGATGGAATTATGCGCCTGAGTGGAGCGTCTCATGCTTTCTTAGATTCCCTTATAGCGAAAACCATTTTAGTAACTGTGTTTCTTCCTTTCCTACAACTACTTTATGTGCGCCAGGCAATGTTCCTAATTTGCCCGGCTAGATCCGGAAGTTGGCGACCCATTCGACTTGCGACGAGCATAGGTGGTGAGCTGTGTCCCGGGGTAGATGGGAGGCGAACTGCCAAGGTATGTGCGTACACTGCTTTTACCTTGGTCATCGTATATTTGAGATGACATTTTCCTCTTTCCCTTGTACTGGCATTGCCGTCGTAGGTATCGGACGGTCCCCAGGGGCGAGGCTGTGTTCCTTCGGAGAGTAGGAGGAGCTATCGGCCTCAGAACCAAGGGATGGTGGCAACAAATAGAATATGCACTCGTAGTGCGATGGAGCTTTTAGCGGGGCTAAATGGGTCGGTGTCTTCGAGGAGAGAACGTCACCCGAGCCTGCTGTTCCTGAAGTCTTTGGTTCCGGAGCGGTGGTTCCTTCGAGTGATCATGCTTCGCTCGAGGTTGGTTCTTCCAAGGCCGAGGGGGCTGGATCAACAGGAGTGTGCTCAGCCTTCGAGGAAGTTCGCGGACTTCATTTCGCGGTGAGTTTTTGGCATAGTCCTTCTGCATTTCGTGTCTTCCCTTCCTTATCGCGTTTTTCTTCTGCAGGCCTTTGATAGGCTCAGGTCTGAGCTGCTCCGTCACAAGGCTAGGCTTCGAAAATCTCTGGATGAGGGTTGGTCCCTTAGGCTCCTTTGCGAGGAGAAGGAGGATGAGTTGATGCACTGACGATATGAGGCGTATCGGAGCTCGAATTATGAGAGCTATTTGATGGAGCAGGTAACCTCTTGTAGTACACGTTTTGCTTTTTTTAACCCTTAAGGTTAGTCTTTTTGCCTATCGCAGTTGTAGAAAAAGATGGAGGCTCTAGAGAACCTTAGGGGTGAAGCCGACCTAGTTAGGAATGACTGTGGCGAACTAAGAGCTCAGGTGCAGGCACAAACTTAAAAGGAGAAGGGTGCCTTAACTAAAGTTCCCGCCTTCGAGGCCCAACTCCGCTTGGCTCGTGACAACGCTGAAGTTCAAGCAGATATGATCGTGGATCTTATGTCTGAACTCTCGAAGGTTAGGGTGAAATCGTCGATGCTCAGGCTGAAGCAGCATTGAGTCGGATTAAGGCTAATCAGGAGATGTCGATCCATTTGAAGGATGCTACTGATTCCCAATCCGAGTTGAAAAGGGCCCTCGATTGTGAAAAGAGGATCGAGGAATATGTTCGTTGCAGATCCCGAAGAGAGCTACTTGAAGAGATCGGCGCTAGGGGTTTCGTTCTCTTGGAAGAGCTAGCTCGAGCGAGGGCGGACGAGCGTGATGCTCGGTCACTTCTTGCCGACGCCGCATAGAATGAAGATGAGGCTGGTAGGTTATAGCCTTTTGAAGTGGGGCGTAGGTTTTGCCATTTTGTATGTGATATTCGTAAAGCACGTTTGTAGGTGGAGAACACACCTTTTGCATATGTAAATAACAGAAAACCTGAAGCTTTATGTCTTATGTATCCATTTTTGCTTTGCTTTTGACCGGGCAGGCTGGTTTCGGAATTGGCGAGAATCTTTAGATTCGTAATACGGTTACGGAGCTCATCTGGCAGGCCTAGAGTCTCTTATATGCTCAGTTGATGCGGCCTTTAGTGCAAGTTGGCGTTAGAGCTCTTTATGCTTTGCTCCGCTGTTTTGGGTTGAGTCTCTCAGTCAGGTTTTGACTCAAGCCTACTTGACCGTCAATCTTTTGTGCCTGCATGGGCAGATGACAATGGCTCTTCCGCCTTGCCCTTGGGCATTTGTATTTTAACTATTTTGGATTCAGTCTCCGAGTCGGGTTGCGACTCGAGCTTAATTGACCCTCAAGTTATTTTTTGTGCCCGCATGGGCGGATGACAATGGCTCTTTGCGCCTCGGGTCGAAGTGACCTTTTAGGTATGTGGCCCTGAGGCTCATGAAGCTGGCAATGGTGGCTCTTACGCTGTGCCCTTAGGCATGTATAGTTAACTATTTTGGATCCGGTCTCCGAATCGGGTTGTGACTCGAGCTCATTTTGATCCTCAAGTTTTCAATTTTTAAGCTGGCGATAGTGGCTCTTACGCTTTTGGTCATTGCGACCTTTTAGTGTGCGACCCTGAGGCTAGTTTAGCTGGCGACAATGGCTCTTATGCTTTTGCCCGTGGGCATATGTAGGCTTTGTTTTTCCCTCGTTAAGGTCTTTTTTGAAATAATTTTGCCTGACTCGTCATTGGTTCGGGAAGAACCTCGATTTCAAGTCGTTAGCGGCGATGTTCGAGCACCTCGAAAGGTTTGTCTTGTAGGCTGAGTAGCTTAAAGCCTTGTGATTTGGAGCTGACATGGTCGAAGCTTGTTTGCCTGTTGAGGGTAGCCTGTTTTAACCGGTTCTTTTCGAAGTAGATTCGAAGTAATGGCTTGTGATTTTGTTACCGACGGTCGGGCGTCCCCGAGTCACGTTATTTTGGCTAGTGCAACTGTTTTGACCGTAGTCATATGTGTTTGGCCGGAGCCATTTTTGATCTTGAGTGTGATAGTTTAGGTGTCTACATCTAGGGTATGCCCTTTCGGGAGTCTTACAAATGCGACACATATCCTAAACTTAGGGATTGAGTTTTATGCCTGTAGTAAGGTCTTACAAATTTTTCATTCCTGTTGAGGTCTTACAATTTCTTCATGCCTGTTGAGGTCTTACAGTTTTTCGTTGTTATGTAAAACAAATCTGGCTAGACCGAGTTTGCCCGCTCGGGGTCTTAGGGCCTTAGATTTTTTAGTGAATGGTGATTGACGGCAGTCTCCGAGTCATCGAGTTTGCTTAAGCTCGAAGGCCGTTACTCGTGAACTTGGAATTGCCTCGATGGGGCCTTATGAGCATGGAGTTCCGACCCTGAGGTCATGTGGGTGCCCAATTGTTGACGCTAAGCCTCCGAGTATTTCGGGACGCACTCGATTGGGGGATCCTTGCCGTGCGTATGCCAAATTTTCTTTGGAGTACAAGATGCTTTTGGCAAAATATATTCTTTGATTGCTTAATGTAAGTACATGTTGTTCTGTTGTCGTGAGCTCGGCCTGCGCGGACACGGCTCTTTTGACCGTTTGGCCCGGTACATTGTTTCTTATCAGAACTAGAATGTCATTCCCTGCCCTTCCGAGCGGATTGCATCTTCAAGGGGGTACCTTCCAACGTTCGAGGTTGATTGCAAAAGAAAACCTGCACGCTCGTCGGATCTTCCTTAGGAGGCACGTTGCTCTGCTAAGAACCTTGCTGGCGAGACCCTCTTTGGGGCAGAAGTTTGGCCGAGGGGAAAAAGTGCAATGGGTGTCATTAAGGCCTTCGGATCTTCGGGTAGAGTTAACACTTTCGAACACCCTGGCTGGGTGTCTACATACAGGTTAGTGTATAATAACGAACGAGGGAGGTAGTTTTACCTTACCGCAGGATGTGCAAGCGATGTTCCGAGGTCCGATATGTCCCTGCTGTTTTGGAGGGAGGACTCTAGTATAACCCTCCGCTGTGTTTAATCGGGCATGGCCGAAGACATAGTTCTCTTACCCTTTGACTCTTTCGAGAGTGGAGATATTGGTGTCGGCGATACGTTATGTGATGCGAACATTCCCCTTGCCGTGTGTTGCTTCCTGTCGATGGTTTTAATTTCGTCCCTTGCGGGGAATTTCATCCTTTTGGCAAAGGGGGGACGACACTGCTTTTACGCAGTGCTTCCACGATCATCTAAATAAGCCGTCCATGTCTTGCGCTTCCTTTGATGATACAGAACTTGGCATTCCGGTTTGGGCCAGCCATGCTAACTGAGAGAATGGTCTTTCACCTCGTCGTTGCGATCGCCGTTTGGAATCCGCCAAAGATTTGAGAGGTGGGCATGATTTGGTCCGGCGGTCCGAGCTGCCCTATCATCCTTGGCTCGACAATATTGATTGAGCCACCTGAATTCATGAGCATATGTTTTATTTGAAATGGATCGAATGAGGAAGAAGGTTACCAGTGCGTCAGTGTGAGGCCGAGATAAGGTCTCGGTGTATTCTTTGTTGAATGTGAGGGCGTCCTCAGGAATACATCCCCGGATCCGCTTTTCTCCGATGACGAGCATTTATTATCCTCTTTTTTATAAGTTCTTGGAGAGTGTCGTTGCTTCTCCACTATCATGGTAATACGTTGCGGCCCATTTGCTTCGTTCTTCTTGGCCGCCTTCCTTACTTGGAACTGAACATGAATCCGATCGCTTGACAGTTTTTGGCGATGATTTTTGTTGAGTGGCTTGGCTTTTTTCCTTCTGAGTTGGTGGCCATCTTAGGTCCTGAAGCCGTGTGTATTGTGCAGTTCACATACCAAGCTGTGATTCCTCTGAGAGGGATTCGACTTAATAGGCCTAGGCCATTTAGCGTCCCTGGTTTTGCCGATGGTGAACACGATGTCTGATACAGCTATGTTGAAATTATATCCTGATGGGCGAGGAGACCTCGCTGGCCTTGTGTTCCTGTCGAATCTGGCTCTATTGGCGATTCCTCGAGGATATTGTCCTCGGTCCATTTTCCCATCATAGCGAGGTAGGTTGCGTCTCGAGGAATTCCTCTGATCTGCAGTGTACGGCCGGTACCTCTCCTTGTTTGGCATTGGTTTCTTTGCCAGGAGCCTGCTTGGGTATACTGAGCCCGAGGGGGCTCCCAGCTGATCATCCATGACCCTGATTTGCGACTGGTGCCGACTAAGGGCGTCCGGCCAGGTCTTGGCTGGATACCCGATCAAGTTCTGTTCCAACTGCCTTGAAATCACCAGGCTTTGTTTGTTTAGGCTTTGAGTGAAGGCCTACACCACCCGGTCGTCTGAGACTGGTAATATTTCTGTTCGTTCAATCTGGGGATGAGATGCGAATTCTATCAGCAATTTATTCTCCCTTTGCTCAATCTCAGATGTGTTAGGCTTTCTCACTGTTGCTTCGATGGCACCAGTGTTTGCCTTTATGAAGGAATCTGCCAGTATGGTAAGTTAGTTTATGGGGTTGGGATCTAGGCTATGATGCCGTATCAAGGCCCCTTTCGAGAGTGCTTCTCCGAACCTCTTCAATAAGACGGACTCGATCTCATAGTTTTTCGTGTCATTGCCTTTCATCGCGCACGTATAGGCAGTGAGGTCCCTTTGTACTTTAGGAATTCTGTCATTCTGGACTTCTTTGGAATGGGGCCGCTTCTTCGGGGAACAACCTTTGTATGGACCTCTTTGACTTCACGCCCTTGAAGACGAGGCGCACCAGGGATCTTGGACAAGAAAAAGCATGAAAGATAACTTGCGTTTTTGTAATGAAACCAGCATTAAAACAATCACTATTATTTTTAGCTCCACGACGGGCGCCAAACTGTTTACCGTGAAAATGGTAACAAGAATTAAATTTGTAAATGGGACTCTAAAAATACGTGATCTATTTTTATGCTAGTTGTTAGAGAAGTTGATGCTAGGCATATGAAGTTTAATGATGAAATATAAGTTAAAATGGGGAAGTAATCAAATCGAGGGGCTTGCTACCCGGGCTTCGGACTGATCGATGAAAGGCCCCGAGGTCGATATCCGTCTTGAGCTCGAGTTGTCGAGGGTAGTCGGGAATGGGATAACAGTTAAGATATAATTAAAGAAGGCTCTTTATGGACAATATCGGGCAATAAATGAAGAACAAGTATGAAAGCAATAAATGCAAAGAGTAGCCTCGAGCGAGTAATTTAGAAAGAAAAGAGAGAAGAGATATTATTGATCTTGTGTAGAATAGTTGGAGCAACAACAACTGCTTACAAAGTGAAGAGGATCCCCTTTATATAGGAGGGGAATCTCTTCATAGTACAAAAGACATTAATTGTAAAGGTAGGGAAATGGGACGGCTAGACATGACGTCTCAATACAGGCTCTGGGTAGGACGGCTCTGTCAGACTTAGCCATGTGCCTTGGGAATTCTCTGTTTTGCTCCAGCCTCGATCTTCATCTTCTTTGAATTGGGCCTCGACGATCCCCAAGGGAGGGAAATCGGTCGTAGCTTTACGCTATCGGGGTCTCGAGGTGCTCTTCTGAAGCGACTCGATAGCAAGAATTTAGGCCCTCTAATTTCGCCGCATACAACATCACCCTTCGTGCATTAAAACTCACATACGGCACGACATCACCCTTCGTGCATTAACACTCTCCCTTACAATATAACAATGAACAAGTAACAACGGGGAGACAGAATAACAAGATCAACCTTACGTTAACAATGGTTCCATAATACCAATCTCACTTTTAGGAACAATACTCAATTATCACAAAAGCCCATAAACGTGGTAAGAATGATCAATTTTAAAAGTAACTAGTCTAAGCATGGATAGCATGATCAAAGTATGCAATAAATTACAAGGAACAAGTCTCACCCACATGCTTTAACCCAACAATAACGCATAAGTGTTCGAAAGTCTACAAGTTTTTAGGCTTGAATCGATGTGCGATTCGTGATTATAGTATTTGTTTGATGTGATTTGACGCTTTGACCATGTTTGTAGGAGGTTTTAGGACTTGTTGGTATGTTTGGTTGAGTTCTCAGGGTCCTCGGGTGTAATTCGAACAATGTTAGCGCATTTCTGATCATTTAAGATTGCTGAATCTGGTGCTTCTAGTTTCCTTATACACGATCGTGAGTGTATTAGTGCCATCGTGAATGAGTAGTTTGGCACTGGGGGAGATCTGTTCTATGCGATCAAGACAGGATGTCTCAACCGCAGAAGGTTGGTTTTAAGAGAATCATGAACATGTAAAGAAAGTTGCGTTTGCGTAGAAGGATTTAGGGGCAACAGGTTCACGTGCGTTTGTTCATCGCGGTCGCGTGGTATGTTTCACAATCGCATAGATTGATAAGGCACTGTTCAGCGTTCGTGTGTGGTCTTCCTTTATCGCAGAGTGTTAATTTGGCAGCCTGAGATTTTGTTCCTCACAACCGCGAAGAAGAATTTATACCTGGGCAGAACATAAATTTCAAAACGTGGGTTTATTTTCTTATTTCATAATTTGGACTTAGAGAGCTCGGTGTAGGGTGAACTTTTGGGAGATTTTCAAGGGAAACATTAGGGTAAGAATTCTTCACTTGATTTTTGTTAAATTCCACAAATATATCTTTGATTTCATCATTAAATTAGGTATTTGAGTTGAAAAATTGGGGAAAAATGTCGGAAACTTCTTAGGCCGAATTTTTGGGATTTGAGCGAGATTTTGGTACTAGATTTGTGTAATTGTTGTATGGTTGAGCTCGATATCGAATGAGTGTTTATATTTTATAATTTTGGTCAGGTTTCGAGATGTGGGTTCGGGTTGACTTTTGGGGGAGATTTTTCAATTCTTTGCTAAGATCATAATTTATTCATTTAAATTAGTATCCTGTAGTTATATTTATAGTATGAAATTGTTTTGACTAGATTCGAGCTGTTTGGAGTTAGAAAATCAAGGGAAAGGCACTCTAGCTGATTGATTTAGCGTGGTTTGAGGTAAGTGACTTGTCTAACCTCGTGTGGGAAAATGCCTTTTAGGATTTGGTATTCTTGTGCTATTTGTGATATATGGAGGTCGTGTACGCAAGGTGACGAGTGCGTACACTGGCTAAATGTTGATATTCTGAGTTTAGCTACGTAGTTCCCTTTTCATGCCTTAATTGAGTTACTTCAGAATGTTATAGTCATCATGTTTAGCCCAATTTCACATATCTACCTGTCTTATCTCTTTTTTGCAACTTGTACTACATGTTTAGTCCAATTATTTGCTTTTTAATACCGTGTTCATTATTTAACTGTGGGATTCTCTACTTGAATGCTATCCTTGAAATATCTTGCTGTTGAGTTGGAAAGGCCGTAGTTTCTATTGAGGCAAGGTGTAAGTTGTGAAATATCACTTTATTTAGTTGTTATGTCTTGGAATTTGTGTTATTGTTAAGATGATTGTTTGGTTGTGTGCACGGGGTTTTTTCGTGATGTTGTTATTGTTTGCATGAGGTTTCTACTGTGCGGTTGTTACTATTTTCACGAGGTTTCTGCTATGTCGTTCTGATTATTGATATGCATGCGGTGGTATAAAGACTGGGTGTTGTAACGTATAGGGGGAGATAAGGTGGACTTGATACGCGTTGCTTGTAGGGAAAGACTAGAAGTCATGCGGTATGATAAGGTGGGCTGAAATGCGAGGTGCTACTTTGGGAAAATGATTTTCAAAAAAAAAATGTAAAGGCTCCCGCGATGATATAAGGAAATAATGTGAGTTATTTTTATGATTTGAGACTACGAGGCGATACCTCGGGAGTGCCCTGTTGATCATCTGTACTTGCTGTATTATTTGGTTGTTGTTTCCTTAACATATAAAATCCTTGTTTTCCTTTCGTGTTGTGTTAACTTCTTAATTTCGTGTTGTGACTTTTCCATAAATTCTTTATCGTTTCAGTTCTCTGTCACTTTAATTATATCACTATATTTATTTTCTTGTTTCTTATTATCTCAGTAGGACTTGACATGATCTCGCCACTACTCTAACGAGGTTAGGCTTGGCACTTACTGGGTACTGTTGTGGTGTCTGCACATGTCTTTGTGCAGATCCAGGTACATCCTATTAGCCTCGGTATTAGCGTGTTGAGTTGTTTGTTTTGGAGACTTCAAGGTACACCTACCCACGTCTACATGCCTTGGAGTCCCATTCTATCATGTTCTTTTCTTATTTCTTTACATCCTTACAGATAATGATGTATAAGATTGTTCAGTACTATATCTAGAGCTTGTGACTTGTATTTACACCGAGTTTCGGGAGATGTACATATTGAGTTGCAGATTTTATTCATAGTTGTTAATATTTTTAAGATTCAAATTACTATTTAGTTATTCTGCATATTGTTAGGCTTACCTAGTCTTAGAGACTAGGTGTCAAAATAGTGCAAATCTACATTTGGAGCTTCAAGCTCGATGAGCTCTCTAATGGAGGAACCTTCTAGATCGAAGAAGAATTGAACATTTATGGATAAAAGAATGAATGTATATCTGTAATTACAGTAGAAGATACACAAGGACCTATATAGAGTTGCTCCACTAACTAACTCTTAACTTACCAATAGGTCCTGCCACGTGTCACTTCTAACTAACTAATAAAAGTCAGCTAACACACTATTAATAGCTGCATTAATAGTACAAATAGAAGGGAATTAATAAACTACCAAATACAAATCATAATACACCCCTCAAGGTGAAGGGTGCAAAATATTTAGCACACCAAGCTTGCCTAGAAGATACTGATGTTGAGCTTGACATAATGCTTTGGTGAGCAAGTCAGCTAGTTGGTCTCCAGTATTCACATAGACTGTCATGACAACACCATCTTTGATCTCGTCTCAAATGAAATGGCAGTCAATTTCTATATGCTTTGTACGTTCATGAAAGATAGGGTTAGCTGCTATTTGCATAGCAGACTTGCTGTCACTGAACACTGTAATTGGAGTCTGAATGATCACTCCAAGCTCTTTGAACAAACCAAGCAACCAAGTAACCTATGCTATTGCTCAAGCCATGCTTCTATATTCATCTTAAGCTGAACTTTTGGACATAATTTGTTGTTTCTTCGACCTCCAAGATATCAAGGATTCTCAAAATTTGATGGCATAGCCTGTGACTGATTTGCGATTATTTGGACAACCTGCACAGTCTGAAAAACACCAACAACTTAATTCAGAAGCAGCACCAACCTTTACCCACACACCTTGGCTTGGAGCATTTTTCAAGTATCTCACCACTCTAAGTGCAGCTTCCCAATGTGATCTCTTAGGGTGTTGCATGAATTGGCTCAGTGTTTGGACATCATAGCTGATGTCTGGATGTGTAATGGTAGCATACATAAGCTTCCCAATCAGCTTATGGTACAAAGTAAGATCCTGCAATGATGCATCTCCCATAATGCCAGTGATCTTGTCATTTCAACTGTAGTCAGCTTCAAATTGGTTTCCATAGGAGTGATAGCAGGTTTGGCTCCACTAAGGCCCATATCAGAGATTAGCATAATGCCAGACTTTGATCTAAGAACCTGAATGCCCAGGAAGTATTTGAGTTCCCCTAAATCCTTTAGCTTGAATTTTTGATGGAGCACTTGTTTGGCCTCAAGGATCAAGTCTGCATTGCAACCTGTGATGAGCAAATCATCAACATAGACTAGAATGACTACTATGCCACCTTTTTTCTTCAAGGTGAATAGGGAATAGTCATGACTACTCTGAGCAAATCTTGTTTCAAGTAATGCTTCTGTCAGTTTAATGTTCTATTATCTAGAGGCTTGCTTAAGACCATATAAGGATTTGAGTAACTTGCAAATATTCTGCTTTCCTTATCTCTTAAAACATTCAGGCAGTTCTATGTACACCTCCTCACAAAGATCACCTTGAAAGAAGGCATTGTGCACATCCATTTGGTATAAATACCAACCTCTGGACACTGCTAGTGCTATCAAAGACCTTTCAGTGACCATTTTTACCATAGGGAAAAATGTGTCATGATAGCCAAGGCGTTTTTGCTGGCTGTACCATTTGGCAACCAACCTAGCCATGAACCTTTCAACCTCTTCATTGGCATGATATTTGATCTTATGTACGCACTTAGAGCCCACAGTGTTCTTTCATGTAGGTAAATCAACAACTTCCCAGGTGTGATTGTCCTATAGAGCTTGGACTTCTTGTTGCATAGCTTCAATCCACCTAGTTTCTTTTATTGCTTGTCTGAAAGTCTTTGGTTCTACCAAGCTTGAAAATTTAGACAAGTAACTGCAATAAATGGGGGTAACATTTTGATATGAGAGGTAATTTGCCAAAGGATATCTAGTGGAAGACTTGTTTGGTGCTATGTAGTCCTTTATCCAAATCGGCTCTTTGGATTCCCTAGAAGACCTTCTGACAACTGCTGGTGGTGTTGGTATTGTTTCTGCTACTTGTGGTACCACTTCCTTCATTGTCTCTTCCTGTGATGTTATAGTCTATTCAGACTCATCACCTTCAGATATTGATTCTTCAGGCTCAAGATCTCCAGCTGTATCAGGTATGTGAACTATAGTAACGGGTATTTGTACTTCTTGCACATCCTGACCATACGCTTTGTCAGCTATGTCAAGAAACCATTGTTGCTCTGTGTCTAAGTTGGCAGCAAAAGGAAATTCTATCACATTGAAGACTACATCCGTACTTACAAACAGTTGTTTACTATCCGATTCCAGCAGTAGATAGCCTTTTTGTCTCTCATAATAACCCATAAGGGCTGCAGGTCTAGCTCTTGCAGCAAACTTGTCCCCTTTTGGTACAATGGTTGCATAACATAATCATCCAATTACCCTCAAATATTTCAGAGATAGAGACTTAGAGTGTAGCATTTCATAGAGACTCTTTCCTTTAATGGCTACAAATGGTAACCTATTTATCAAATATACAATTGTGGTAATGCAAATGCCCCAGTATCTAATTGGCATTTGGGATTGAAACTTCAAGGCTCTAGCTACCTCTAATATATGTTTATGTTTTCTCTCCGCAACATCATTCTATTATGAAGTGTGTATGTAACTACTCTGATGTATTACACCTAGATCTTACAAGAGTGATTTACACTGAGAATTAAAAAATTCCATTCCATTGTTAGATCTTATTATCTTCACCATAGTCCCAAATTGATTTTTTGTCATCAAAGGAAAGTTCTTAATGGCAACAATGACTTATGATTTAATCTGCAATAGATGAATCCATCTGTAATGACTAAAGTCATCTATAATTGTCAAGAAATAGTATTTCTTATCATAGGTAGCAACCTTATAAAGAACCCAAAGATCCATATGAACAAGAGCAAAAGAGAATTCAATTTTGGAATAGCTAATAGGAAATACTAGTCTAGCTTGCTTAACTAATGGACAAACAAGTCACTTATTCAACACCTTATTATTTACAGCATTTTCTAAGTTCATACTCTTCATAGCAGTTGGTGAGGGATGTCCAAGCCTCATATGCCATAGTCCACAGTCTTCTCCTATTACTGTAGCAGCTAACTTCTGATTCTCAACCCTTATTTTCTTATTGCTTCTCTCAAAATGTATAGTCCAACATTCTTTTTACCAATCCCCTTCACCCTGCCACCCTAAAGGTCCTGAAACAAGACTAAGTCAGGGAGGAAATTGACTGAACATGAGAGTTGCCTGGTTAGCTTTGATACAGATAACAAATTGAATTTGAACTCAGGTATGAATAATAAATCACCAATAGACCCAGTTCCAAACAAAAAAGATTCACCAACACATGAGACTATTACCTTGTCTCCAATAGGCAGATGTACACTATCCTTAGAGGCTTTCCTAGTATGGACTTCATCTGTCAACAAATTTTCAATTGCTGCTATGTGGTGTGTAGCACCTGAATCAACAATCCATTCATTTGTAAAGCTAGTAGTCATTAGGCAAGTAGCAATACATGCCATATTAGCTTGGGCATCAGTGTTGTCTTTGCTCAATAGTCACAGAATTTGTTTGTATTGTTCCTCAGTGAAGTATGGTCCTTATCCAGCTAGAGTGGTCTGCAGGTCAGTACTTGTTCAAGAATCTTGGGATTGAACTTCAGTATTTACAACATTTCCACATACATTTTTCACAACATTGATAGATTGTTGATTTCCAAACTATCCTCCAAAGTTGCCATTTCCAAATTGTCCTCCAAAATTGCCATTACCTCTACAAGGCTGTCCACTAAAGTTTCCAGTATTAAACTTCTTCTTTCCTTTAAAATCTTTAAGATATCCTATGATTTTAAAGCAGTTTTCCCTTGTGTGACATTTAAGCCCACAGTGCTCACATTGCATAAAGAGCTTCTTTCCCCTGTAACTTTGACCCTTGCCAACTTGCATATCTATTGGATCAATATTTTCACTCAAGCCAGAAGATTAGTGTTGCGACTCATCCTCAATTACCATATCATATGCCTAATTAAGAGATGGCTCATTCGATTGTAACTAAATTTGTCTCTTAGCTTGATCATAAGAATCATTTATGCCACTTAATAATTGTAGCAACCTTTGTTGTTGTAAGTGTTCAGTATATTCTCTTGAATTAGAGGCAGGTACCATGGCATCATACTCATTCCACAAACCTTTCAACTTAGTGAAATAAGTAGATACAGAGTCTGTACCTTGACTCCTTCGAACAAGTTCCGGTCACAAATACCAGTTTTCTCCTCCCCAATAATGCGATCTTCATCATCCTGCTCCAAAGGCCATAGTTCTCTGATCTTATTAACTTCACAGGGATTAGAACAATTCTACGAGAGTCGGATGGACCAAGATATAGAGGATGAGTGTATGAAATTGTTGCTTCTGCCATTGAAGGATTCAATTTTCAAAAAACTACTCAATGATTTGAATGATCGATAGATTGATATACTCGAGAGTGTTGTAGATTACATTGATGAACATTCATAGATTATCAGTAGCTCATGCTCTGATACCATGTCAAAACAGTATAAATTTGCACTTGGAGCTTCAAGCTTGATGATCTCTTTAATGGAGGAACCTTCTATATCGAAGAAGAAGGGAACATTTCTGGATAAAAGAATGAATGTATATTTGTTTCTGGATAAAAGAATGAATGTATATTTGTTTCTAGATAAAAGAATGAATGTATATTTGTAATTACAGCAGAAGACTACACACAAGGATCTATATAGAGTTGCTCCACTAACTCCACTAACTAATTCTTAACTTACCAATAGGCCATTGCCACGTGTCACTTTTAACTAACTAATAACAACCAATTAACATACTATTAACAACTGCATTAACAGTACAAACAAAAGGAAATTAACGAACTACCAAATGCAAATCATAATACTAGGTGTCGTCACGACATCTTACGAAAGGGATGTTGGATCATTATTTAAAATTCAATACATGGTGATAGGTTATAAATATTTGTACTTAAGATCACTTCATCGAAAGAAAACAAATACTATTTTTCGTTCCTACAGCCTTTTTGATTATAATATTCAATTTGACATGGCTCAATTAAATCTTTATTTTTGTTCCTCTTATCATTAAAATAATTGAGTTGCGCGGGAAAAAAAATAATAGTGCAATATTTACAAAAACCTTACAAAGTCTTAGCAGGATTCATTAATTAACATTTTTGGCAATGAAATATTAGCATATCATAAAAGATTCTAATAGAACAAAGCAATTCAGCCGAGAATCATATGAATTCGTTCTAAGATATTTACTTTTGTAACTGAAATAGAAATGCTCCCATGTCCCTATTCATTATATTCAACATATTGCTTGTATTCTACAATTAGAACACACAGAAAAAATGTTAAAAAATGGTATATTGACATTTCATGTATGTCATTTGTTATATATAGTTTGATACTGGTATAATAATTATATTCAGATGCTTCAGATGTATTTTTTTTAAGTAAGTCATTTGCAGGTATTATATATGGTTTATGTATTGGGAAAAAACTGAGTCTGAATATTGAAGATGACGTGTCATGATACGTGGACTGGTCAAAAGGTCAAAACGCAATAAATAACCAAGAGGCACGGGAGACAACAAATATGGGGAGAAGAAAACAACATAGGTGTGGACCGTTACTCAAATAGGTACGAGTCTCGTACCTATTCGAGTCATTTAAAGACCGAAGATCAGAAGAAGTTGAAGATACGAATCTGATGACGTAGAAGAGTCTAAATACAACATTAAATATCAAATACGTTAGAAAATTTGAATTAAATAGAAATGATTGTGTAACGTTTCTTTTAATGTCATTTATTGCTCATAATTGCCTCATTAAGACAAAGACATTACATCTTCTCCTAGAATCAACTATAAAAGGAGAAGGACACAACATCTGTAGACACACGAAATATTATTGAGATTACACTGAAATACAAAACTACTTATTCTCAGAAGTCTTCTATTATTTTCGTCTCCTGATTATCAGTAACCCGAATTTCTCTTTATTTCTAGCTTTGACCAAAGACTCAGATTTTTGGTTAAACAAACTGGTTCCGTTACCGGGAATCTGATAATCTTTTCTTTTAAGCTACATTCTATCCGTTGTTATCATCATGTTAAACAACAATAACAACAACAACAATAACAGTGAAAATACCTTGGGAAACCATGAAAATCAAATCCATCAAAATCAAGGAGATTTACAGAACATTGACGTGGTTCCCTCCCCTCAAAATTCACCACGTCAATCTCGTGAAGGCACTCCTGCTTCTGAATCTCGTGCTGATCAACAAGAGCAATCTGAACATTTTGAAGGGGTAGATGAAGCTTTACAAAAAGTAATTGATGCACGGGCTAGCAAAGCTCTTCAGGCTCTAGTTAGTCGATTACCTGTTGCACCACCCACACCTACACCTAATAATAATACATTGGAGAATCCTCGTTCTGGCCTTGTTAATTCGGGAAATGGAGGAACCCCCTGTGAACCACAGGAAGGAGAACCGGGTAATTCAAATAATTCTCATTTGCAAAATTTAATACTACTTTGCAGAAACAGCTTAAGGAACAGAATGAGCGCATCGAGCAAATCCCTGGAGTTCCCCCTGTAATCAAAGGAGTGGATGTGGATAAATACTCACAAAAACCTTGGAAACCAAGTGCTGCTCCCCTTCCAATCCCTAAAAAGTTCAAAATGCCTGACATCTCAAAATATGATGGCACAACAGACCCACGCGATCACGTAACTACATTTACTACAGGTGTAAAAGGCAACGACTTGACCAAGCAAGAAATCGAATCAGTGTTAGTCAAGAAATTTGGAGAAACACTCACCAAGGGTGCATTAACCTGGTATTCTCTTTTACCTGAAAATTCTATAAACTCTTTTGATGAGCTTGCAGATTCTCTTATTAAAGCACACTCAGGATCTCAAAAGGTTGAAAAAAGAATGGAAGACATTTTCAAAATTAAACAAGGGGACTCGAAGTTGCTTAGAGATTTTGTTGATAGATTCCAACGTGAGAGGATGACTTTGCCTCATGTACCTGATAACTGGTCTGCAATAGCTTTTGCAAGCAACTTAAATGACAAAAGTTCAGAAGCCACGAGAAGACTTAAAGAAAGCCTTCGAGAGTTCCCTGCAACCACGTGGAATGACGTTTATAACAGGTATAGTACGAAGTTGCGAATTGAGGAAGATACCGTACCTCAGTTTCATCATGAAGAAAGGAGCAAATCCAGGAGATCAGAAACAGAAAAAAGATCAGGTACAAACAGGTACGATCCATATATGGGGCCTGCAGGGAAAGACTCACGGTCAAAGCAGGATAGTCAACGATATGATCAAAAATCGAGGAACAGGGAATCTGGTTCTTCATCAAGGTTCAGAAATGACCGAAACAGACAAGAGTCACGAGATGATGACAGAAGTTTAAAGGCAAGTTTCGGTGGATATAACTTTAATGTCACTACCTCTGAGCTCGTAGCTGTTTTGAGGAGCATGGGAGATAAGGTACGATGCCCAAAAGAGATGCGGTAAAATCCAAATAGACGCAATCCAGACCATTGGTGCGAATTTCACAATGATCACGGGCATAAAACTTCAGAGTGTAGATTCTTACAAAGTGAAGTGGATCATCTATTGAAACAGGGGTATCTCACTGAGTTATTTAGTGAGAAAGGTAAGCAAGCCTATATGAAAAATAGGCGAGAGCCACCAAAGCCCCCTTCACCCAAGAGAACCGTGAATGTTATAAGTGGGGGAGAGGATATTCACGGTGTAACATATACGACCTCCAACAAGGTTTCTAAAGTAACGATAACACATGGGAAACGGGTACGACAGGTTTTAGAAAACGAAAGTATTTCTTTCGATGATACAGATACCGAAGGAGTAATGACCCCACATAACGACGCACTGGTAATATCTTTACTTGTACATGATACTAATGTAAAACGAGTTTTGATTGATTCAGGAACTTCTGTAAATATTATACTATTAAGGGTATTACGTGAAATACAAGCTGAAGGCAAAATGATACCTAAGGCACATACCTTGTCCGGGTTCGACAATTCAAGTGTGGCAACAAAAGGAGAGGTAATTCTAACAACTTTTCCTGCAGGTGTTGTTAAAGAAACTAAATTTCAGGTAATAGATATGGAAATGGCTTACAATATGATCATGGGGAGACCTTGGATCCATGATATGGATGCTGTCCCATCAACTCTACATCAAGTTATTAAATTCCCATCACCGTGGGGAATGTGCCAAATTCGTGTGGATCAGCAGACAACCAGGAGTATCAACACTGTAACAGATACGAGCACCGTAAATAAAGAAAAATAGCAATTACAGGAAACAGTTGAAGGTATCAAGGATTAAACCTCAACTGAACAAGAAAAGATAGATTTAGACTCGAGACCTGATACAATTCAAGAACCTGAAGAGAATGAAAATATCAAAACAACAATTGAAGAGATCGAGGCTGTGATATTATTTGAGCAATGGCCTGAATGGAAGGTTTATGTTGGAGCCAATTTAAGCTCAGACATGTGAGGTATGTTGATTGAATTTTTAAAAGCTAACGTGGACTGTTTTGCTTGGTCCCATGCTGATATGACAGGGATACCACCGGATGTGATGACTCACAAACTAAATGAAGACCCATCCTTCACACCAGTAAAGCAAAAGAAAAGAAAGCAAGGAGCTTTCAAAAATCAGGTGATTCAAGATGAGGTCCAAAAGCTATTGAAAATTGGGTCAATCCGCGAGGTAAAGTATCCTAATTGGTTAGCAAACACAGTTGTTGTACCTAAGAAAAACGGTAAGTGGCGGGTTTGCGTGGATTATACAGATCTTAACAAAGCTTGCCTAAAAGATTCTTTCCCTTTACCGCATATAGATCAGTTAATTGATGCAACTGCAGGACATGAACTTTTGAGTTTTTTAGATGCATATTCGGGGTACAACCAAATTAAAATAGACCCCAGTGATGAAGAAAAAACTTCTTTCATCACAGACAGGGGGACTTACTGTTATAAAGTAATGCCCTTTGGTCTCAAAAATGCTAGAGCAACCTATCAAAGGTTGGTCACCAAAATGTTCCAAGAACATTTAGGAAAAACCATGGAGGTATATATAGACGATATGCTCGTCAAAACCCAACATTCTCATGATCATATTTCTCATTTATCTGTTACATTTGAAATTTTACGAAAATTTAATATGAAACTCAATCCAGAAAAATGTGCATTTGGGGTTGCCTCAGGCAAATTTTTGGGTTTTCTCGTTTCTAACCGTGGTATTGAGGTAAATCCTTCTCAGATCAAAGCAATAGAGGAGATCCCTGATATCCTTACGAGTAAAAAAGAAGTCCAAAGGCTAACGGGAAGAATTGCAGCCTTGGGGAAATTTATTCCCAAATCTTCAGAAAAATATTTTAAATTTTTCTCCGCACTCAAAAAGTAAGATCATTTTGAATGGAACGAAGATTGCCAAAAAGCCCTTAGAAATTTAAAAGCTTACTTGTCAAATCCACCACTATTGGCGAAACCAAAGGAAGGAGAAAAGCTACTCATCTATTTGGCCGTGTCAGAAGTTGCGGTAAGTGCTGTTTTAGTTCGTGAGGACCAAGGTAAACAATCTCCTATCTATTATGTAAACGAGTCTTTACTAGATGCTGAAACACGATATCCACAACTAGAAAAATTAGCATTAGCTTTGATCTTGGCATTTAGAAAATTAAGACCTTATTTTCAATGTCATCCCATTGTTGTAGTTACTGCTTTTCCATTACGAAACATTTTGCATAAACATGAATTGTCAGGGAGGTTAGCAAAATGGGCTATAGAATTAAGTGAATACGAAATCATTTATCAACCTAGGACTGCTATAAAATCTCAAGTATTAGCCGATTTCGTAGCTGATTTTAGCCAGGGGATGCATTTAGAAGCAGAAAAAGAATTACAAGTTTTTAATGGTGCAAACCCGGGGACTTGGATTTTATTCACTGATGGTTCGTCTAATGTAAAAGGAGCAGGCCTAGGGATAGTTCTCATACCACCTACGGGTGAGACTATTAGACAGGCTATAAAATGTCATTCTATAACTAACAATGAAGCAGAGTATGAGGCTGTAATTGCAGGTCTAGAATTGGCACGAGAACTCGGCATAACACAGATTATAATCAAGAGTGATTCTCAACTCGTGGTCAATCAAATGCTGGGGACTTATACAACCAGGGAGACACGAATGCAAGAATATCTCGAAAAGGTACGGGAACTAATAAAGCAATTCCAAACTTAGAAGGTAATGCAGATCCCAAGAGATGAGAATGTGGAGGTAGATGCTTTAGCTAATCTCGCATCTGCAGCAGACGTAGCAAACGACACAAATAATTCAGTCGTACATTTATTTCATTCCGTTCTCGAACCTGATAAGAACGAGGTAAATTTTAATCATTTAACATGGGATTGGAGAAACGAAATTATTGCTTTTTTACAGCGCGGAACCGTGCCTGCTGACAAAAGAAAATCTTATGCACTTTGCAAAAAAACTGCTCGTTACTATTTACATCAAGGAAATCTATATCGAAAGATGTTCGGTGGGCCATTAGCAAGGTGTCTCGGACCTTCCCAAATAGAATATGTGATGAGGGAAGTACATGAAGGACATTGTGGAAATCACGCAGGAGGAAGGTCGCTGGTAAAAATGCTGATTCGAGCAGGGTATTATTGGCCTAAAATGGAAGAAGAAGCAAACGGTTTCGTGTCCAAGTGTGATAAATGTCAAAGATACGGCAATAATATGCATAGACCAGCTGAGTTATTGCATCCTGTTATAGCCCCGTGGCCCTTTATGAAATGGGGAATGGATATCGTAGGTCCATTGCCACAAGCAAAAGGTCAGGTGAAATTTCTACTTGTACTTACAGATTATTTCACTAAATGGGTAGAAGCAGGGGCATTTAAACAGGTACGAGAGAAGGAAGTTAAAGACTTCATTTGGAGAAATATAATATGCCGTTTTGGAGCACCAAAGGAAATCGTGTGTGACAACGGTCCGCAATTCATAGGAGCTCAAATCACAGAATTTTTTCAAAGTTGGCAAATTAAAAGGATAACATCTACACCATACCATCCAGTGGGTAATGGACAAGTGGAATCCACAAACAAGGTCATTATCAACAACTTAAAGAAAAGGTTACAGGATTCAAAAGGTAATTGGCCTGAGGTATTACCTGGAGTATTATGGGCTTATCGTACAACGACAAAAACAAGCACGGGAGAAATAGCATTTTCAATGGTTTATGGTACGGAGGCCTTAATTCCAGTTGAAATAGGAGAACCGAGCACACGGTACGTTCAAGCAATGGAGGAATCAAATGATGAAGAGATGCGGGTGAACCTTGATTTTCTCGAAGGAAGAAGAGAAGCTGCATTAATAAGGATGGCAGCACAAAATCAAGTAATTGAACGGTATTATAACAGGAAAGCACGCCTCAAATTCTTTAAAATTGGGGACTTCGTGCTTAAAAAGGTGTTCCAATCTACAAAAGCTGCTAATTCAGGAAAGCTAAGTCCAACATGGGAAGGACCCTACAGAGTTCGTGACATTGTGGGAAAAGGAGCATACGAGTTGGAGACAATGGAAGGCAAGGTTCTACCCTCGCATTGGAATGCTTTCCACCTAAAGAGATATTATTTCTGAGAAAGTACCTACGATCAGGTATCGCTATATTAGAATTTTTCTTTGAATTGTTAAAATTTTACTATCGATTTTAGATGCTAGGCAAAAACTCTAACTCGTTCCAAATGATGAGTCACGACCTGCACGGCAAAATGGAATATTCTAAAATTCCCAACCCAGGGTTAAAAATTAATCTGATGGAAATACACACGGGTTAGGTAGTCTTCATCTTTAATCACACCTCCGAGTCCCGTATGTTTTTCTGTTTTCAGAAAAAAAAGGACCAAATTGTGAGAAACAAACAAGTGCTTGAGGCTTTATACTTCAGCGCTCACACACTTGGGGGACTGCATATTGTACACAAATACGTGCGGTAAGACGGAGACGTAAATCGAAACAAGTGTCGAGCAGAAGTTACGGAACCTCAGCATTCATCATTGTGTTCTTTCCTATCAAAACAAAGGAAGATGCAAAACATTCATCATAGTGTTCTTTCCCATGAGAACAACGGAGTCACCTCTCAAACCCTTCCTAATACATTAAGATAGGGTCATGACTATGTATTGAAACAGGTTATAAGGAAAAACCTTGTTGAATAGTATTTATTTTATAAAAATCTGTTACAAGAAAAACAGTTACGAGAAAGTTATAGATGTATCTCAATACATGTAATATTCAAAAGCTTGTCCAAGTTCATGAATAAAAACTTGCCAAAGTTGTTTCAAACAAAACATGTGTGTTCCTATTTCTTTCATCGTATTATAACATCATTATGAAGTTGAGACGTCTTCTTCATTAAGTGTCGATATATAAAAGGGCCCTCTTTTATAAACCTCATGTTAATAAGTCATGAGAAGAATCATAAAGCATTTTCAAAGGATAAAAATGCTAAACTATCCTATAAATCCTAAATAGATAAGGAAAAGGCAAGAATAGAACACATTGAAGTACTAACAAACTTCTTGATATAATTAAAAAGACTAAGTAGAAACTTAGTCAACAAAAATTTTGTACAAGTGCCCCATTATGATAACTGGGGACTTTCACCAAAAAATCCCTTAAAAATAACTAAGGGATAAAACCATCATACAACAAAGAAAGTAAAAACAAAGTCTGGAAATTTAACTGGTCACTGAAGGGGTTAGCACATCAGAAGTTGCAATATTAATTTCACTTCCAGAAACAGCCACAAGCACGGTGGCAACTTCTAAAGAAGTAGCAACAGGAGCGGTTTCAGCTGAGCTTGAAGTGTTAGGTTCAACGAGGGGAGCAAGAGTCACTGAAGTTTCAGCTTCCATAGACTGAGTCGTAGAAATTTCACCCTCGGGAGCTGGAATTGCAACATCTTCAACTTCAACTGCCACAACAACGGCTTCGTCATTTACAGGTTCCTTAGCCACGGGAGCTTCAATTGCCGGAGAAGGAAAGTCAAATGATTGTTGGGTTCTTTCAATGGTTTCTAAAACTTTGGCCAACTCTGAGTTTAATTCAAAGTTTTCTTGACTAGCCTCCATTAAAGCATCACGACGAGAGTTTAAGAAAGCTCAACTAACCTTTAAATCAAACTTCTCCTCAAGAAGTTCATACTCCCTTTCCCACATAGCAAGATCATTCTTTAACACTTGATGTTCAGCTAAATGAGAATCAAGGGAAGCTTCAAGGGAGGCATGGGAACTCTCTAAGGCACGTACTTTGTCAGAGGAGATCTTTAAATCAGCTTGAACTTGAGTCAAGTTCTGCACTAATTCTCCTGCATATTCTTTTTTCTTGTCCAAGAGTGCCTTAAGTTCTCTGATTTCTTCACTTGACTTTGATAACTGTTCTGAAAAGCAACATTCAAGGCGCTCCTTGTCTTTTTCAAATTGACTTGAAGAAGCTTTGGCAACTGCTAACTCAGAAGTCAGACCTCGCTTTTGCTGCTCCAGGTGATTTCTACTTTCTTGCAATTCTTCTATAGTTCCCTGAGCATTCTCAAACTGCTCTTTCCAATTAGCTGCTTCTAGCTGGGCTCCCTTGGCTATTTCCTCAGCCTCGTGGATAAACTTTTCAGACTCACGAGTTTTCTTTTCCAGAAGGGAAATTCTTCCCATCAATTCTGTACCAATGAGGTTAGCCTACAGTGACAACTCATAGAAATAAGAATTTAGAGATAAAAAAAACTTCTTAGTAAGTAGAGAAAAAATACCTTCAAAGTAGAATGAACTATATCATTCATTAGAGTTAAGCAACTGTGACTGCTCATCTTCTTCTTCTCAATATCTCCAATCAAAGGCCCAAGCCAGGCATCTGCTCCACCAGACTTCCTTAAAAGACTGTTATTAGCAGGAACTTCAAGTGTAACGCTCCTCATAGACAAGCTTCTGCTACTAGAACCCTCCTCTGCATGTTGAACAGAGGGAGGGGGAGCTATAGAAGGAGGAGCGGTAGAAGAAGTAAAAATAACAGGAGTCAAAGGACTCGAAGCAGGTAAGGGAGAAAAGACAGGCAAGGGAGCAGGAACAGATAGAATGGGCAAGGAAGCCCTTGAAACCAACGGAGGAATAGAAGGAATGGGAACAGAGGAAGAATAAGGAACTTCATCTAAAACTGGACCTAGTTCTCCACTTTCAAAACCACCAACAAAAAGACGTTGAATAGACTCATTGGTGTCCCTCGGAGTGGTTTCATCATCAGAAGGAATGTGAACAGGTTCGGTAAGAGAGGCACAGACAGGGGTAACTTCAGCTTCATCCTCGGAAACGATGTGTCTCCTAACTCTTGGTCTAGCTATTAAAGAGGTGTCTTCATCTTCATCATTCTCAGAATCCTCTTCTACAACTTTCCTTTTTGATAGCGTAGCTTGAGTTCTCTCCAAAGAGAGTGAAGTACCAGAAGAGGCTCGAAGGGCAATAGCTACTTCAGCTGTCATTCCTCGAATAGCAAATCCTGACAAAAAGAAGGATGAAAAAAGTTAGAAACAAGAAAGGACTTAACATACGAAAAAGCATAAAGAGATGCATACCGTGTGTTTTCACTTTCCAACCATGTAAATTGGAAATGGATTTCCAAGTTCTTGCCTCCATAGGCACGACTTTCAAGATTGAATCTACCCAACCACAAAAATTAGGATCTGGTTCCACATCTCCCATAGTTGCTACAGAAAAGCAAAAAGAGATGAAATTAGAAAAGAAATTGAAATTCTTAAAGATAGGTACGGTAAGTAAAAAAAAACTTACGTGCAAAGTTCCACTTCTCAGGGAAGGGGATATTTGTTTCACCCACCAAATCAACTGTGCGTATAGCAACATAACGAGTGTACCACCCACGATCCTTGTCATCTTCAGGGCTTACCAAGATCCTTTTACTTCTTGAAGTTAAAGTAAAAACCCCATGGTGGAATAATTTGGGGTGGTAAAGATGAATAAGGTGGGCAAAGGTAAAGCTAACATTGGCTTTTACAGATAAATACCTCAAACAAGCCACTGCTCTCCATACAAGGGGGCCAATTTGTCCCAAACAAATTTTGAAAAAGCAACAGAAATCAAGTATAACTAGGTCAATAGCAGAAATAAATCCCAAAGTGAAGGGGTAAGTATAAACAAAAGAAAATCCAATCCTAAAAGAAGATATTCTTTGGTTTGGATTAGGGATCACTATACAAAGATCACTTCTCCAGTTGCAATCTTTTCGAACAATAGAAATCAAAGGTTCAGTGATTAGAGAAGGAAAAGTGTCAGCTTTCTCTAAATTAACAACTTGTTCACGAAGAGATTTTCTATCATTCTCAAAGGATAAGTCATTGGGTACTATTTCCTCAACTAAAGGCTCTTGAAGAGGCTCAGAAAGTTCTTTACCTTTAGAAGAGGATTTCTTAGTGATAGAACCTCTAGAAATAGTGCCAAAACTAGAAGAAGAAGTGATGGAACCAGAGGAACCACCACGAACGGATCCTAGGCTACGAAGCCTGCCACCTCTACCCCTTCTATGTCTTACAGGGGCGTTGGGGAAGCTATCAAGAATTGGGATTCTCTTAGGGTTAGGATTCAGAGATGCCATTGCAGATAAAGGATGAACTAAAGGAAAAAAGGTTAAATATGTATATAATAGCAATCGTCAAACAAAGAAGTATAATGATGGAAAGCCTATAATAAAGGCAACTATCACTTTATAAATAAAGGGGATAAAGAAGCCTTGAAAAAGGCTGTAAAATTACAGAGCCAATCAGAAGGTGACACGTGTGCAGAGCATTAAATAGAAAAGACAACTAAAGCATCAGTACTGACATAGCATTGATTACGGCGAAAATTTCTTTTTCGTGAAGATCCACTTCCCAAATATTTAATTGATAAATAAATGGAAAGTGGGGGGACTATCTGTATTGAAGATGACATGTCATGACACGTGGACTGGTCAAAAGGTCAAAACGCAATAAATAGCCAAGAGGCACGGGAGACAACAGATATGGGGAGAAGAAAACAACATAGGTGTGGACCGTTACTCAAATAGGTACGAGTCTCGTACCTATTCGAGTCATTTAAAGACCGAAGATCAGAAGAAGTTGAAGATACGAATCTGATGACATAAAAGAGTTTTAATACAGCATTAAATATCAAATACGTTAGAAAATTTGAATTAAATAGAAATGATTGTGTAACGTTTCTTTTAATGTCATTTATTGCTCATAATTGCCTCATTAAGACAAATGCATTACATCTTTTCCTAGAATCAACTATAAAAGGAGAAGGACTCAACATCTGTAGACACATGAAATATTATTGAGATTACACTGAAATACAAAACTACTTATTCTCAGAAGTCTTCTATTATTTTCGTCTCCTGATTATCAGTAACCCAATTTCTCTTTATTTCTAGCTTTGACCAAATACTCAGATTTTTGGTTAAACAGTTTAATTCTAGTATCATAGTAGCATTTGATGATTCATGGAATAATTTAAGTATGATATATGGAATAATACTTGTATAATAATGGTATTTTATCATGAGTACTTTCATATGTGTTATCATATAAGTTTATTTCAGATATAATATATGGTATAATTATTGTATTGTAACGAAATCTTGATATTTCAGATGTATTTTGTTATGCAGTTTATTTGCAAATGTTATAGTTGCAGTAAAACCTGAATAATAATGAAGTATGAGAGTTTATGCTTTTATCGAAGTTATTTTCAATATTGCTAAAAATATTGAGCAAATCCTATGTGAAAGGTGTTTAACCAAAAATAGAAATTTCGGTTAAAGCTTTATTTTAGAAGAACTCGAGTTACTGATAATCAAATATAGATTGAATAAAAGAAATTGGCTTTAATAATAATAATATGAACAGAAGAAAGCAAAGTAAATCAGTATATTCCGATGATATTTCGTGTCCTTACAAATGATCAGTCTTCTCCTTTTATAGCTATTTCTAGGTAATACATTTTGTTTCTACCATAATTGAGCCATTATTGTCAATTAATGACATTTAATGACTTTTAATGTAACGTTACAATCAGCAATCATATTTGATGCAATACAGATTCCTTAACGTTTTCCGTATTTAATGCCCAATAGTACGTATCTATACCTTATTTACTATCAGATTCATTTCCTTCCATCATAAAGAGGTTCGAGCACCTATCCTCTTTGCTTTTTCCCTGAACATCTGCCCGTGCCTGTTGAAGCTCGTGCTTCTTTGATTATTCTTCATCACATATCCTTCTTTAACTGGTCCACGCATCATGACGTGTCATCTTGTAATGAATTCTATATATAAACTTAATTTTTTCCAATATAGTTAGTCCCCCCACTTGCCATTTATTCATCAATAGAATATTTGGGAAGTGGACCTCATTAAAGCGGGAATATTTGCCGCCATTAATTTTTTTCTAGACCTGATGCTTCAACTGTCTCTTCCATTTAATGTCCATGACACGTGGCATCTCCTGGTTGGCTCTGCAACCTTTCAGCGTCTTTTAAGGCTTTTTTACGACTTCACCAATTACGAAGCGTCAATTCTCATTATGACGTTTCCATCATTGCACCTTTTCCTTTGATGGTTACTTCTGACTATAAATATAAATTTTTACCTTTGTCCTTTTCACAAAAGTTTAGATTATTCAATTCTAATTTTCTTCATCCTCGTACTACTATGTCTTCTTCCAACCCTAACCCTCGGAGAATCCCCATTGTTGACAACCTTTCTCTTGCTCCTATTAGAAGTAGAAGAGAAGGAAGGCTTCGAAGTTTAGGGCCTTCTTCATCACGAGGCCCCTCTATTCCTTTATCGAGTTCTACTCCTCCTTCTAGAACTAGAGTTTCACTTTCTCAAAGATCTTCATCTAGGACTAAAGAACCCACTGAACCTCTTCGTGAACTTTTAGTGGATGAAATTGTTCCTGCGGAACTATCTTTCTACAATGATAGAGAATCCATTAGAAGTCAACTGTCTTCATTAGATCGTGCTGATATCTACCCGAGTCAAATTACTGAAGGTATGATTTCAGTAGTTCGTATAGATTTCCATTGGAGCCATGACTTCCCCATTATAATCCCCAATGCGAACCAAAGAATCACCTCTTATTTAACTGGGTTTTCTTTTGTTTATACATATCCTTTCACGTTGGGTTTCAAACCTGCTATTGACCCTGTTATCCTTGAATTCTGTTGCTTTTTCGACGTCTGTTTAGGACAAATTGGCCCTATTGTGTGGAGTGTCGTTGCTTACTTGAGGCATTTGACCAATATGGCTGGTATACCTTTTACATTTTTTCATTTAATCCATCTCTATTCTCTCAAACTCTTTCGCTAAGGAGTTTTCACTCTAGTGGCAAGAAGAAAGAGAGTTCTGGTCAGTCCAGAAGATGACAAAGACCGTGGCTGGTACACCAGGTTTGTTGCTACCCCCATTGTTAGTTTAGTGGGTGATGAAAATGTTCCCTTTCCTGAGAAGTGAAATTTTGTACGTGAGTTTTCTTTTTAATAACTTTCTCGTACCTTTTTCTCAATCTTGATGATCACCATTTTAATTTTCCTTTTCTTTTTCAGCAACAATGGGAGTTGTTGATGAAATTCTAAACTTCCATGGTTGGGTAAGAAAGCTATTTAATGTTTCTCCAATGGACGGTAGGTCTTGGAAAAACCACTCCCATTGATTTGGTTGGAAAGTGAAAACTCACGGTAAGATTATTTTATAATTTTACTTATTTCTTCTTCCAGAAATTATTTTGATCCTTCTTTTCGTCAGGATTTCCCATTCGAGGCGTAAGTGTTGAGGCCGTCGTAGCTTCCATAATTTTTTTGGAAAGGGCCCAAGAGATAATTTTGGGTTCTTCATCGAAAAGGAAAGCTACTATTGATCAGGACTCTGAAGAAGAAGAAGAAGAGCAAGACGGGGGTTCTTTGATAAAAAGGCCACGGGCTAGGAGACGAATTATTTCAGATGATGAAGCATCTCCCCCTCATTCTATTCCTCTTACCGAGCCTGTTGAAGCCTTGTTGGTGATTTCTGACGATGAAACTCCCGCTGATACTCTTGATTCTACTAAATATCTTTTTGCCCGCGGGTTTGGTTATGAAAGTTTAGGCCCAGTTTCTGATGAAGCACCCCTTGCTTCTTTTTCTATATGTGCTCCTATGATACCTTCTTTGCCAGTCGTGACCGTTGCCATTGCTGCTCCCCCCAGGCTGTTTTGACCCCATCCACAGTTCCTCCTACAACTGTTCAACAAACTGAGGCAGGTTCCTCAAGTGGAAGCGGAGCCATGAAACAAGTTATCATCGAGGTTCCTGCCGATGGTAATCTTTTGAGAAAATCAGGTGGGGCTGACGTGTGGTTGAAGCCCCTAATTGGTCCAATCGAGAGAGCCACAACTCTTTAACTTGGATGAATGACATAATACAATCATCACTAAAGGTATTCCTTTTTAATGATTTGCTACTCCTTTTTATTAAGGTTCTTACCTTTTCCTCTCTTTTTTTAGATCAACCTCGTTGGTACAGAAATGACGAAGATGGTTTCCCACATGGAGCAACTAATGTATGAGTATGAAGTTGAAGTAGATAACTGGAGAGAACACTATGAAAGCCTTCAAATTGACATGGAAGTGTTAGAAGAGAACAAGTGCACCTTAGAGCAACAATTGAGGGTTTTAACTACGGAATTGGCGGTTGAAAGAGCTTTCTCAAATCATGCTGGTAAGGACAAGAATCTTCTCGAAACTTCTTTTTCCGAGAAACTCTCCAAGGCTAGTGAAGAAATCAGAGAGTTGAAGGCTCTGTTAAGTGAGAAAGAAGCGTATGCCGGTGAACTTGTGCAAACTCTGACTCAGACTCAAGAAGATCTCCGGGAATCTTCTGATAAGGTTCGTTCATTAGAAAGTTCACATGCTTCCCTTCAAACTTCTTATGATTCTGCCTTGGTTGAGAATAAAAAGCCTAAAAGTGAAATTGCTGATTGGGAGAGAGATTACGAGATTCTTGAAGACTAAACCGCAATTGAAGTGAGTTGGGCATTTTTAAATACTCGCCATGATACCCTTGTGGAAGTTAACCAGGAGAATTTTAACTTGGAAGCTGAGTTAGCCAAAATAAGAGAAACTATTGAAAAGACTCAACAGAGCCAAGACTTTCCTTCTCCCGTGGCTGAATCTTCTGACAATGTTGAAGATGATATGGGTACGGTGAATGTTCCAACTCCTTCAAGTCAAGTTGGGCCTGCTGCTGCTGATGACCCTGCTTTAGTTCCTTCTTCAACTCCTCGGTGACAAGTTAATGATATGTGACTCCTCTTTTTTTCTTTGGTGGAATGTGGTTACAACCCTTGGTCCTATTTGAGATTTTGTTAAAAACACCAAGTCCCCAGATCTTTTCCGGGGCGTTTTGTATAAGTAACTCTTAGTTTATGACTAAGTTCGTACTTAGTCTAAACTTTTTAATATTAAGAAGTTTTTGTAGTTATTTTTGAACTTCTGTTTTGCTCATTCTTAACTTTATATTTTAAGGACTTATTCAATATTTTGCACTTTTATTTTGTAAAATGCTTTTTTAACTCCATGAATGTTTAAATCAATCATGAAATTTATAAAAGAGGGCCCTTTTATATTCGACACTTAATGAAGAAGACGTCTAAACTTCATAATGGTGTTAATGTACGACAAAAGAAATAGGAATACACATGTTTCTTGAAATAACTTTGACAAGTTTTTATTTGAACTTTGTCAAGTTTTAAATAACACCTTACATGTATTTAAATAACTTTTATAACTTCTTCATAACTGTTTTCCTTATAACAAATTTCAAAAAAGAAAATAAAATACAAGGTTTTTATTTATAATCCGTTTCAGTACATTGCCTTTAACCTAACTATGATAAGGTTTTTCTTTGGCCTTAGCTCGTAACTTTGCTCTGCACTTGATTCATCCAATGAGTAAACTTTTTAGGCTTGAACTTTGATTATTTCCCAATCTTTTTTGCCTTCTTTATACATATGTCTATGTATATTACATAGTCCCCCGAGTGTTTGAGCTTTGAAGTATGAAGTCTCGAGCACTTGATTACTCCTCTTATTTGGTCCTTTTCCTGTAAAGGAATAAAACATACGGGACTCGGAGGTACGATTTTAGATGAAGACGGCTTAACCTATCTCAATTTCTATCAGAATAGTTTTAACCCTAGACCGGGAATTTTAATCTATTCCAAATGCCTTGCAGGTCGTGATTCATCATTTAGTACGGGTTAGCTTTTTGCATATCATCTAAAATCGTTAGTAAAATTTTAACATTTCAAAAATAAAATTTTAAAACGAGGATACCTGACCGTAGGTATTGCTTAGAAATAGTATCTCTTTAGGTGAACGACATTCCAATGTGAAGGTAATATCTTGCCATCCATTGTTTCCATCTCGTATGCTCCTTTCCCCGCGATACCATGAATCTTGCAAGGTCCTTCCCAAGTTGGACTTAATTTTCCCGCATTAGCCGCCTTTGTGGATTGAAAAACTTTCTTGAGTACGAAGTCCCCAATTTTGAAGTATCTTAGACGTGCCTTCCGATTGTAATATCGTTCCATGACTTGTTTTTGTGCTGCCATTCTTATTAATGCAACTTCCTTTTTTCCTTCAAGTAGATCAAGGTTTATGCACATTTCTTCTTCATTAGATTCCTCTGACGCTTGCGTGTACCTTGTGCTTGGCTCCCCTATCTCAACTGGAATTAAGACTTCAGCTCCGTACACCAATCAGAATGGTGTTTCACCCGTACTTGTTTTTTCTATGGTGCGGTATGCCCATAAAATACCAGGTTGCAATTCTAGCCAATTACCTTTGGATTCTTCCAATCGTTTCTTGAAATTGTTGATAATGACTTTTTTTGACGATTCAGTTTGTCCGTTACCCACCGGATTATAAGGTGTTGAAGTATTCCTTTTAATCTGCCAACTTTGAAAAAATTCCGTGATTTGTGCGCCTATAAATTGCGGGCCATTATCACACACGATTTCCTTTGGTACACCGAATCGACATATGATATTTTGCCAAATGAAATCTCTGACTTCTTTTTCTCGTACCTGTTTAAATGCTCCTGCTTCTACCCATTTAGTAAAATAATCAGTGAGTACAAGAAAGTTTTACCTTGCCTTTTGTTTGTGGTAGAGGACCCACGATATCCATCCCCCATTTCATAAAAGGCCACGGTATAACAACTGGATGTAACAACTCTGCAGGTCTATGCATGTAATTATCGTATCTTTGGCATTTATCACATTTAGCCACGAAATTTTCCGCTTCCTCTTCCATTTTATGCCAATAATAGCCTGCTCTAATCATGGCTTTTACTAGTAATCTTCCTCCTGCGTGATTTCCACAATGCCCCTTGTGTATCTCTCTCATTACATATTCTGTTTGAGAAGGCTCGAGGCATCTTGCTAAGGGTCCACCGAACATTTTTTGATAAAGATTGTCTTGCTTTAAACAATATCGAGCAGCCTTTTTTCGATGCACGTGAGCTTTTTTCTTGTCTTCAGGGACGATACCATACTGCAAAAAAGCAACAATCTCGTTCCTCCAATCCCAGGTTAAGTTATTGAAATTTACCTCATTTTTGTCTGGATCGAGTACTGAATGAAAGAAATGAATTACGGAGGCAATTTCATTGCTCGTCACATCTGTCACACCTCCTTTTTCCTACACCCCGATAAAAGGGTGTATAAGGGAGTTTTTCCAATTAAAGGACAATCGAAACAGGATTTATTATTAAAAGATTCAGAGTCACCACTTGGGAGATTTACGGTGTCCCAAGTCACTGGTTCTAATCCCGAATCGAGGAAAAGATTGACTCTGTTTAACAGTCCTCGAACAAAGAAATTCGGGCAAGGAATTCTATTAACCCAAGAGAAGGTGTTAGGCATTCCCGAGTTTCGTGGTTCTAACATGGTCGCTCAACTGTTATAATTGGCCTATTATCTGATTTTAATACATGTTTTAGACTATGGTATATTTTAACTTATTAACCGCTTTAATTATTTTTAAGGAAAATTGCAACGTCGTTTAAAATACGTCTCGAATCACGTCACATAAATGCACACGCGACTCTCGACATATTTTATCTAACGTTGTTGAGATTTGGATTTGGGTCACATAAATGTACACCTGAGTTTAGGAAGATAAATTATTAAAATAACGCGCCTAAAGCAACTACACATTTGCGACTTTGCGAGGGCCATGGAAAATTCGCTAAATGGCATGCCTCGATTTCTAAGGATTCAAATATTCAAGATCAACTAAATGAGGTTCGTGCATTTTAAGATTTTATTCGGCATGACACACCTCAATTCCAATTTTAGAGGGAAGCTCAAACTATGTTTCGGAAGACCATAAGCTATTTGTGTTATATGATAAGGCTCACCTCAATTCATTTTAAGAAGATTAGTTAATTAAGAGAAAACTTAAAGGGATTTTAACTAACCACTCAAACGCACATGACAATTAACTGAAGAGCTGAATTTGACAAAATGTCATGGGCTCAAGTAGCCAAGAGGTAAGCAGTCTGATTGCAAAGGCCTTCAAGCTTGAACCCAAGATGAGCCCAACCTTTGGTGAAAAGGACGTCCAAGAGCAGATTGTATGCAAATAGGTTCTGATTTTTTTTGAACGCCAAAACTGGGCCAGCTTTAAGCCCAATTTCAGAACCAAAATTATGCAAAAATCGATTAAATACCAATCAAACAAAAAAACCATATGAAAATATGAAATTACACTGGCATTCAATTCTGAGTTTTAATTACTAGCTAAGCTTCAAATTTATATGACATGCATTTGGAGAGTAATTGAAGATCCAATTTTAATAACTATGCAGTAGGCAACTTCAACTTTCAAAGCCTCAAATTAACTCAAAATAAAGACATGAGAATTTAAACCTCAAATAAATCTCATACTAATAGAACCTATTCTATACAAGCAGACCAAAAACTTGTTATTTCCAACAAGTTTAAATATAATTTCACACTAGAAAGCAACACAGATCTCAGCCAAAACTAAACAGGGTTTAAAAGACATAACAAATTGACATGAAACATCTGCAACTATAGCCTTAAAGACCCCTTAACACGAATTAAAATTTATTAAATGGCTAAAGTCCATGGTTCGCCCAATATTACAAAACAGACTTAAGGCTAAAAAACAAAGAGTAAACATGACGAAAGGAAAGTCAAAAATAATCTATAACATCTGATGAATTCCAAGAAAATAGGACTAACATTTCAGAGACAAGAAACTTAATAATATGCTTCAAAATTTCCATTTCCATTTCATTCCTGAACTTGTGCACCACATTGTACAAGATTCAAGAATGTGTAGCTGCCCAAAAAGGGAAACAAGAGCATTGCAGAATCAGCGGAGCAACAACAGAAAAAGAGCCCAGATTCAGTCAATGAAACAGTGTAATCAACTCAAGAACAAACGATGGAACAGTAGGGGAATAACAAATGCAAAACCAGCTTCAAACGAAAAGCTCAAGCCATTTCTCAACCAGAAGTGTAACTAGGGAAAACTTTAAGTACTTTAGCTAATAAAGAGGAATCAGAAATCCAAACAGGCAGGATTTTGATAGTTCCACCACGGTGGAATGCAGGAATTTTGGAACTTTTAAAAGAATTCAGCCGTTTAAGCTTTTTTAGGATTTTTTCTCTTCAAAATCTGACTTGAATATCAAGTAATGATGCCTTTATAGGCAAGGCATTAGGGCTGTTGAAAGGTGTCATTCTTTGCACTTTGACCCCTTTTGAATTTTGTTTTTTTTTGCTTAAGTATCCCTAGCTTAATTTTCCAGAAATCAAATATGTCCCAAGGTCAGCTTCTAAGAAGCTTCCTATTTCTGTTACAGCAAGATGCCCTATGCTGATTGACCGGAATACCCCTCAAACCCTGGTTAATTACCCTTCAAAAACTAGAACGTGTCCAAATGTGGGCCAAATTGGCCCAACCAAATTGGTATGGGTCTACAGACCCAAATAAGATCCTACTTAGTCTTTTGATTTTTCAGAAACCAATTAGAAACAGACAGGGATTCCCAAATTAACAACTGACCCAGAATTCCCAACAGAAGAAACCTAGAACTTACCAAAGAAGAGGGAGAGAAAGAAGAAAAGGAAAACAAAACATAGGACGGAACACAACTTGAACTCAAAAATTCTAAACGAATTTTAACCAAATTAAAGAAAGGGGGGGGGGGTAGGAGGATAATGAAAGAGAAAGAAAAATGCAAGGAGAGCGTAGGAACTTACCAAATCGAACCATCGAAATCGGACGGGGACAATGGACTCAACTAAACTTATGCCGATCCTTTGTTCTTTGTCAAGAACAACTGAACGACATCAATTTCGTTGAGTCCAAACCTCAAAGTTTGAAAGAATTGCACTCCATGATTTTGCATGTTACCAAACTTGACTAAAATATGACTTTGCATCTTCTAAGGGTCAGACTCGGCCTCCAGATTCGAAGAGTTTGGGGTTGATTTAAGGGTAAAGGGTTGGATATTTGGGATGGGGAGGTTATGGTGATTATTTGGGGTTGATTTGGTGGGAAAAGGAGTCGGCGCCGCCCGGCAGGGGGTTGGGAATTCTAGGGCAGCGGCTAGGGTTTGAGGTATCGATTTGAAATTTGAACGGTTGGGGTTCGATTTGAGGTAAAATGGGTGCGGATCTGGGATGTGGAGATGGAGGAGGGTATTTGGTGTAAGTTTGGTGGTGGTTTGCGGTGGCGCCGCCACCGGCGATGGAGGATTTGGGGATGGCTAGCTAGGGTTTCAGAGTGAGAAGGTTGAAAGAGGATGAGAGGGGAGGGGGGGGGGCTGAGGGTTCGGACAGTTAAATAATAAATCCACCTCGCTTCCACACCGTTGGATTAGATTAACCTCGACGGTTCTGATTGATTCGATCATGGACGGTGTCGTTTGAGGAGGAGGGGAAATTGGACCGTGTTGGACGCGGGTTTTAGGCCGGATAAGGGGTGATTTGGACGGGTCTAAAAGGAAATTTGTTTGGGCTTGGACAATTTTAGATTTTAGCCCAAAAATTCAATTTCTTCCAAAATCCTTTTTTTTTTATTTTCCAAAATTCTTTTAAATTTAAAAATAAAATAAACCTAAATTAATCACTAATCAAATTATCCTATTACATTAATTAAATCTAGATAACAATTACCACAACTAATTAAAAACTAAATTCAAGGAAAAAAATACCAAAAATCGAAATTAAAATTTAAAATTGCAAAAATAAGTTACTTACTTTTTTTTGATTTTTTCCATTTTTATAAAACAACTAATTTGTCAATTAATCCTAAAATGTAAAATTAGATCCAAGATGCAGATGCAACATATTTCTTTTTGTATTTTCCATTACTTTAAACAAGAACAAAAATGCACAGACAAATGCAAACACATATCAGAAAATGCCACAAAATCCTCAAAAATTCCAAATAATGAAAAGAAATTATTTTGTTTTAATCTATGGGAGTAATTCATATATAGGGCAAAAATCACGTGCTCACAGCTGCCCCTCTTTGCTCGAAAATACGAAGAGTTTTCGTGCAAAGATATGTGAGCGGATATGAGCAATTTTTGCCCGTTTGAATACTCCGTATGAAACATTTTTGAAAGATTTGACTGCACCCTGCTTCTAAGGTTGCCTACATATCGTTGGCTAAAAAGGAATCAGGTCAGTATAGTTCGGGAAGTTTTGGTAGCTGGGACTACCATGAAGCCATAATTTCACTGTTGTTGCTGTTGCTACTGCTTACTACATCCCCTTATTACACCATGATAAAAATAAAAAGAAGCTAGACTATACTAGATCTGCATTACAAAATCCTATCTATATCTTCCATCTGCTCTTGTGATTCTTGTTGCCTTGCTGACTTGATGAAATCCCTTTGTTGCCGCCTTGAGTTATAATGTGAGATGTTTTCCTCTTCTTCAGGTGGATGCCTGACTGCCAACTACACTTTGAGATGTTTTCCTTTCTCCGAGTGGACACTTGATTGCTGAACTTGAATGTATTCCCTGCTCTCCAGGCGGGCTCCTGACTTCCAACTTGAAATGTATTCCCTGCTTTCCAGGCGGGCTCCTGACTTCAACGAAATGACAAAAACAGAGGAAATTTTTTTCCCCGGTTTGGGTATCTAGGGACATATGTAAGTGTAAAACGGATCATATTACCAACTATCAATAAGAACTTGAAAGCTAAAATTTGAATTGTACTCCCTTGTTCTCCAGGTGGGCTCCTGACTTGAAATGTATTCCCTGCTCTTCAGGCGGGCTCCTGACTGCTAACTTGAAATGTATTCCCCACTCTTCAGGCGGGCTCCTCACTGCTAAACTTGAAATGTATTCCCTGCTCTCTAGGCGGGCTCCTGACTTCTAAACTGAAATGTATTCCCTACTCTCCAGGCGGGCTCCTGACTTTTAAACTGAAATGTATTCCCTGCTCTCCAGGCAGGCCCTGAATCCTAAACTGAAATGTATTCCCTACTCTCCAGGCGGGCTCCTGACTTCTAAACTGAAATGTATTCCCTGCTCTCCAGACGGGCTCCTGACTTCTAACTTGAAATGTATTCCCTGCTATCCAAGCAGCCTCCTGACTTCTAACTTGAAATGTATTCTCTGCTCTCCAGGCGGGCTCCTGACTTCTAAATTGAAATGTATTCCCTGCTCTCCAGGCGAGCTCCTGACTTCTAACTTGAAATGTATTCTCTGCTCTCCAGGCGGGCTCCTGACTTCTAACTTGAAATATATTCCTTGCTCTCCAGGCGGGCTCCTAACTTCTAACTTGAAATGTATTCCCTGCTCTCCAGGCGGGCTCCTGACTTCTAACTTGAAATATATTCCTTGCTCTCCAGGCGGGCTCCTGATTGCTAAACTTGAATGTATTCCCTGCTCTCCAGGCGGGTTCCTGACTGCTAACTTGAACTGCTTCTCCCTATTCTCCAAGTGGGTACCTGATTTCAACAAAACAAAAATAGACAAAACAAAGAAAATTTTCTTCCCCAGTTTGGTAACTGGGCACATACGTGAGTGTTAAACTGAATCATATTACCAAATATTACTAAAAATTTGAAAGCTAGGTCCCATTATCCAGGGGGTCCTGACAATTCTTGCCTAAACAACAATTTTAAATCTATGTTGTGTCTTCTAAAGGTGTGACATCCACTAAATCTTGTTATCTAAGAGGGTCTTAGAGCTACATCCCATTATGCAGGATGGTCCTGAAACTCAAAATCAAATCTTGTCCTAAAAATTAACACTTTTACGACTGAATTATATTACCCTACGACAGAGCTTACGATACATCTTGTGATCTAATGGAAATCTTTAAACTAAGTCCCATTATTCAGGAGGGTTCTAGAAACTCCTAATTGAATCCTATCTCGAACATGCAAACTTCTAAGCCAACTTATATTCCTTTGGGATGCACTTATGCTATATTATGCTATTTCTGAACATTTAAACTAGGTCCCATTTTCCAGGAGGGTCCTGAAAATAAAATATCAAACCTGTTTGCTGACTGGCTTTCTCCAGGGAGGGTTTCTCCGAAACAACCGAAACTTTCTGCCCCTGTTTAATCAAAGAAAAATCTTGTCAGTTTTAAATATGGTGGTTGGTTGATGGCATTCTTTGCTGAAGGTCTCTCCGCTGCATTGTTTTGTTTTGACTGACTTCCCCGAACTGGCCCTGAACCACTTGACTTTCCGATTGACTTTCAAAACCCCATGACTTTGGATGACCCGAGTGTTCTATACCCGAACCGTTGCTTCACACCTCTGACCCCTTTAACTGATCCTCTGCATCTCCCATGAAATAACCAAATCATTTTGCCGATGGAACTCTTGCTGGCATTTTATCCCCTTTTTCATCATGCTATCTTTGTTATGCTCTGGTCGCACTGTGCTTTGCAATCTTGAAGATGGTAGTGAGCTTTGAAATTCCTTCTCATTTTCTTAAACAGAACTGACATTGGGAACATCTTAGAGAAATAAACCCAAAGAAATGAAATGTAATGACTTTCAGAGTTAAGGATAAGGAAGTCCAAAACTGGAAGACTATCTGAAGAGAAAAAGAAAAGAGACTTATCTGAGTGGAACAGCTGGCACCAATGATCATGACATGCAATTTGGATTAATCGGCCCGATCTGTCCAACCAATCAACATTCAGTTGCCATACTTTGTTGCCCCAAAATTTCCATAACCTGATTTCTTTACCTCAAATCCCGACCTTGTTCATCCTGCGGTGCCTTGAAAGGTTTTCACTAGCAGACCTCTCTCATTCCTTCATCTGTCAACTCACTTTCTCTTTAAGGTGCCCGTGAGGGATATCACCAATAAGACTCTCTCATTTTTATTTCTCTCTACTCTCGTCGCCTTACGGTGCCCGTGGGGGTTTTCACCAATAAGACTCTCTCATTTTGGTTTCTTTTCCCTATTCGGACCAGAGTGTTGCACCATGATATGAATCACCTCTACCTGCTCGACTTGGATTTCTCGAGAACTGACCGGAAGGTCTTTCTTTGGACCGTAATGTGGCTTTTGGATGGGCTTAGAAAGAAAGGGTATGAAAAGCTTAAAACCATTCGAATGTGTTCAAAATTACAACTTTCGGAATCAGATTTCTGATAACGACCACAACTTCTGCCCCAGTTTCTTGGTTGGGGACTTTTGGACTTTTATTTTGATGGGACCGAACCATGAGGCTGCCTACGTATCCTTAAAAGGAATTAGGTCAAACGTAGTTCATGACATAGGAATTACTTTGTTGCTGTGATTTTCTCTTTTCTCTTGCTTTTCTTTCTCTTTTTTGCTTTCTTTTCTCTATTTGTTTTTTTTCTTTTTTTATTTCTTTTCTTTCTCTTTTCATTCTTTCTCTCTCTTTTCATTCTTTCTTTCTTTTTTCTTTTCTTTCTATTTTTCTCTTCTTCCTTTACTTATCTTTTAAGCTTGTGTTCCTAATATTTGTTACTGATTCCGACAGAGGGGTATGAAAGAAAACAAATAAGGCTCAAAAGGGGTGACAAGGGATAAAGTGTTTGGATAGCAGAACAAAATGCCTTCGTCATCTCAATATTCGAAACGTGCCAAATACAAACAAGTACAATCAAAGAAATAAATCATACATAGTATCTCTTGACTGCATCAGAATTGATAGCCATTTCTACACATTTGCCTTCTACATTTGTCAAATACAATGCACCATTGGACAACACTCTGGTCACAACGAACGACCCCTACCAATTTGGGGCGAATTTTCCTTTTGCTTCAACCTGATGAAGAAGAATGCATTTCAATACTAACTGCCCCACTTCAAACTTCCATGGGTGCACCTTCTTGTTGTATGCTCTTGCCATTCTTTGTTGATACAACTGGCCATGATACACTGCTGCCAGTCTCTTCTCATCGATCAAACTCAATTGTTCCAAGTGGGTTTTGACCCACTCCTCATCATCGATCTCAGCCTCCACAACAATTTGAAGGGATGGAATTTCCACTTCTGTGGGTATCACTGCTTCGGTGCCATACACCAACAAATAAGGAGTCGTCCCTACTGAAGTACGAACAATAGTGCGATAACCTAGCAATGCAAACGGCAGATTTTCATGTCACAGCCTACAACCTTCCACCATTTTTCGAAGTATCTTCTTTATATTCTTGTTGGCCACCTCAACTGCTCCATTTCCTTAGGGCGGTATGGGGTAGAATTGCGATGTGTAATCTTGAACTATTGACATACCTCTTTCATCAGATGACTATTGAGGTTAGCGCCATTGTCTGTAATGATCACCTTCGGTATCCCGAACCGGCAAATGATATTTGAATGCACAAAATCAACCACCGCCTTCCTGGTTACAGACTTGAATGTTTTAGCCTTTACCCACTTGGTGAAATAATCGATGGCCACCAGAATAAACCTGTGCCCATTGGACGCTGCTGGCTCGATTGGTCCAATGACATCCATTCCCCAAGTAATAAAAGGCCATGGTGCAGACATTGTATGTAATTTAGATGGTGGAGAATGAATCAAATCTCCATGCACTTGGCACTGATGACATTTACGCACGAAACTGATACAATCTAGCTCCATAGTGATCCAATAATAACCTGCCCGGAGAATCTTCTTTGCCAGCACATACCCACTCATGTGTGGTCCACAGACTCCATAATGTACTTCGGTCATCATAGTCGCGGCCTCTCTAGCATCTACACATCTTAATAACCCGAGATCTGGAGTTCTTTTGTACAAAACTCATCCACTGAAGAATAATCCACTTGCCAAGCGACGAATTGTTCTCTTTTGATCACTTGTGGCTTGTATCGGATATACTCCCCTTCGGATGTATTCCTTGATGTCGTGAAACCAAGGTTCCCCATCGAGCTCTTCCTCCACTATGTTACAATAAGCATGCTGATCACGGACCTGAATATGCAACGGGTCTACATAAGCCTTATCTGGATGATGTAACATTGACGTCAGAGTAGCCAAAGCATCGGCGACCTCATTGTGGATCCTCGGAATATGCCTGAACTCTATTGATTGAAACCGTTGACAAAGATCATGCAAGCATTGCCGGTACGGTATGAGTTTTAAATCCCGTGTTTCCCATTCTCCCTGAATCTGGTGTACCAGAAGGTCCGAGTCACCCAAGACCAAGACTTCCTGGACACCTATGTCCACATCCATCCTCAAACCCAGAATGCATGCCTCGTATTCTGCCATGTTGTTAGTACAGTAGAACCAAAGTTGTGCTGTAACAGGGTAATGATTCCCTGTTTCATAAACAAGTACCGCTCCTATTCCAACGCCTCTCTCGTTAGCAGCACCATCAAAGAAAAGCTTCCATCTTGGTCTTTCAATTTGTTCCAACTCATCAATGTGCATTACCTCTTCATCAGGGAAGTAAGTCTTCAAAGGTTCATCTTCTTCATCGACAGGATTCTCAGCCAAATGGTCAGCCAATGCTTGTGCTTTCATTGTGGTCCTAGTCACATAGATAATTTCAAATTCTGTGGGCATGATCTGCCACTTTGCGAGCCTTCCCGTGGGCATAGGCTTCTGGAAGATATATTTCAACGGATCCAAGCGAGAGATGAGGTAAGTAGTATAAGAGGACAAATAATGTTTCAGCTTCTGGGCTACAAAAGTTAGGGCGCAACACGTCCTATCAAGCTGAGTGTACTTAACCTCGTAAGATGTGAACTTCTTGCTGAGATAATATATGGTCTGCTCCTTCCTGCCAGTAATGTCATGCTATCCCAACACGCATCCAAATGAATTGTCCAAGACTGTCAAATACAGAATCAAAGATCTCCCTGGTTCTGGCGAGACCAACACTGGTGGGTTTGATAAGTACCCCTTTATCTTATCAAATTCTTCCTGACATTCATCAGTCCACTTGACTGTATCATCTTTCTTTAACAATTTGAAGATAGGCTCACAAGTTGTCGAGAGCTGAGCAATAAACCGGCTGATGTAATTCAATCTTCCTAACAGACTCATCACCTCAGTCTTGTTCTTCGGAGGTGGAAATTCCTGGATGGCTTTGATTTTTGACGGGTCTAATTCAATACCTCGTCGGCTTACTATGTATCCCAACAACTTTCCAGACAGAACACCGAACGCACATTTTACAGGATTGAGCTTAAGATTTTTCATGTGAAGCCTTTAGAAGAACTTTCTCAGATCTCTGACATGGTTAGACTGCTTTCTAGACTTTACAATCACATCATTCACATAAACCTCGATCTTCCTGTGTATCATGTCATGGAATATGGTCTTTACTGCCCTCATGTAGGTTGCCCCAGCATTTTTCAAACCAAATGGCATGACCCGATAATAGTACGTTCCCTAGGGCGTGATCAGTGTTGTCTTTTCCGCATCCTCCTCATCCATTAAGATCTGGTGGTAGCCCGCATAACAATCTACAAAAGAACCAACCTCATGTTTGGCACAATTATCGATCAATATATGGATGTTCAGCAGTGGGAAATTATCCTTGGGACTCGCCTTGTTGAAGTCTCGATAATCAACACACACCCTAGTCTTGCCATCCTTCTTCAGCATAGGCACTATATTAGCTAACCAAGTGGGATACCGAGTGACCCGAATGACCTTGGCCTCAAACTGTTTGGTGACCTCTTCCTTAATTTTCACACATATCAGTTTTAAATTTCCTCAGCTTCTGCTTGACAAGGGGGAATGCCGGATCAGTGGGCAATTTGTGAACCACCAAGCCAGTGCTTAGACCTGGCATGTCGTCATAGGACCATGCAAAAACATCTTTATACTCGAACAGTGTTTTAATTATCTCATCTCTGAGTTGTGGTTCAAGATGGACACTTATTTTAGTTTCCCGAACATTATCTTGGTCCCCTAAATTGATTGCTTCTGTATCACTCAGGTTAGGCTTGGGTTTTTATTCAAAATGGCTTAATATCTCTTCAAAGGCTTCATCCTCGTCATACTCTGATTCAACATCACATTCTATTTCTTGAATTACTATTTCAGAACTAGATTGGCTTTTAAGACTGGGCCGGAGATTCCGCATGCATGTCATATCATTGAGGCCGGCATAAAAAGAACTGTACAAGGAAGAAATGAAAACAAAAATAAAACTATCAGGAAGAAAGGAAAAGAGAAATTGCATTTCATTGAAATTAAAGACAACGGGGTTTATACATCCAAACGGATGGAACATAGAATCTGAATTACAACCCTGGAATAATCCAGGTAAATTGAAAGAAAATCAAAGCAAACTACCAAAACTCCTTCCTGGTGGGGAGAGGAGTAGCTTCCCAATTGTTAATCTTTGCACTGGGCCAATAAATTGCACATCCGCCTTGCTAGAACCCTCTCCAGCTTCCAACACATTCACATCGGCGAATATCCTCTCGAACCTTTCCATCAAATCTCCATCCACATCAACCATTGAAATGGGAACCGATGTCACTGGGCGTTTTCTGGTACCTGGCCTAACAAATGATCGGGATAGACACGAGACTAGCTTTGGAAAGGCCTATGCTATCTGTTTTATTTTCTAGCTCTTCTCACGTCTACGACTGTGGGCTTGAACCCCAGACCAAATGTATCCAAGTTTTTAGGAAGAGAAACAGGCTTTACGATACCTTGAAGAGATGCGCCCAAACTTTTGCCCGGTACAAAACCATATTTCAACATTTCAATGGCTACCATGACTGATGCAATAGCTACCCTTGGAGTTGGCACACACTTCCCTTCAGGAATTTTCTCTATCGATACCGTGTCAAAAAACTGATAAACCCACGACCCCTTATCGTCTTCAAACTCTATGAATGGAACAATGGAATCACCGGGAACACACAAATTGTCTTTGCCATGCACAACAATTTCCTGTCTATCCCATTCAAACTTAACCATTTGATGCAGAGTGGACGGGACCGCTTTGGCAGCATGAATCCAGGGTCGACCTAACAATAAATTGTAAGAAACAGCCACATCGAGCACCTAGAATTCCATAGTAAATTCAACTAGCCCTATTGTAAGCTCGAGCACTATATCCCCGACCGAATGTTTCCCTCCCCCGTCGAATCCCCGAATGCAGATACTATTCTTGTGAATTCTTTCACCATCCACCTTCAACTTGTTCATAGTAGAAAGAGGGCAAATATTTGCCCTGGAACCATTGTCAACCAGTACCCGAGTAACCACGGAATCTTCACATTTCACCGCTAGATAGAGGGCTCTATTGTGCTCGGTACCCTCTATGGGCAACTCATCATCAGAAAAAGTGACTCTGTTTACCTCAAATATCTTGTTAGCTATCTTTTTCAAGTGGTTTACTGAGATTTTGTCAGGAATGTGGCCTTCGTTCAAGATCTTCATCAAGGCCCGCCGGTGCTCATCTGAATGGATCAATAATGATAAGAGCGAGATCTGAGCCGGTGTCTTCCTTAACTGCTGCACAATGGAATAGTCCTGTACTTTCATCTTTCTCAGAAACTCTTCTACTTCTTCCTCGGTTACAGCTTTCTTCACCAACACTGGGTTATCTTTTGAGGTCTTAGCTTTTCTCAACTCTTCGGAGGCAAAGCATCTCCCCGATCGGGTCAAACCATGGGTTTCACACACTTCTTCTTTAACCTCTTTCCCCTTGTAAGTCACTGTCACTCATTCATAATTCCATGGGACTGCGATGCTGTTGACTATGGGTAATTGAGTTACCAGTTTGATAATGACAGGATCTATGCGGGCGCCCTTCACAATTACCATAGGCTTGTTCGTCACTCCTGGCACAACCACTTTTGCTCTTTCATGTTTTCCTGCCACGTCACTTGAGGACCCCTTTTTGACCTCCACAGATGGTTCATTATTTGCCCTGTTCAACTTGATCACAGACTTCTCACTTGTTAACTTTTCAAACGGCTTGGCTTCACTAGCCCGAATCATCATGACGGTTTGCGAAGGCTTCTTAGGCTCCCCTCCCTTATGCACTATCTCAATCATATTTGTCTCATGATGGGCCGGCAACGGGTTCTGGTTGATGTTGGGTGCCTCCGGGGCTTGGACCTCAATTCGATTAGTATCAATGAGCTCTTGAATAGCTGTTTTCAACTTCCAACATTTCTCTGTGTCGTGACCCGGGGTCCCTGAATAATACTCACAACTCACCGAGCGGTCAAGATTTCTGGGAGGGGGATTCGGCAGTTTAGCCTCGATCGGATTCAACATACCCAACTGTCTCAGTCGATGGAATAGACTAGCATATGATTCTCCCAAAGGAGTGAAGGTCTTCTGTTTCTGCAACCTCTCATTCTTAAAGGCTTGATTTGGCCGGAAACCTGTTCCATGGGGATATCTGTAGGCCCTCGGGGGTGGATGGGCATTTTGTGGAGCTAAGCATGGACTTTTTGGAGCCGGCGCACGCCATTGTGCGTGAGCGGGAGGTTGGTATAGGTTTGTTCGTGATGGACGAAAGAATGGGGATCGGGCGGTGGGTAATAGTGTTGTGGTGGACTATATAGAGTGTGGGGGTAAGTTTGGTGGTAGGGTCGAGGCGGGCTGTAGTAACGTGGAATGTTCCTGGATCCAACCCAAGCTCCCGACTCAATTGTAGCAACATCCTCTTTCTTCTTCTTCCCGAGTACACCCCCAATACCGTTTTGAATGGCCTGGGTGGTCGCTTTGATTGCTGAATAACTCATTATCTTGTTGGACTTGAGTCCCTCCTCAACCATGCCTTCCATTTTTACAACTTCATTAAAGGACTTGCCTACTGTTGACACCAAGTGACCAAAATAAGTGGGTTCCAAAGCCTGCAAGAAATAATCAACCATCTCACTTTCTTTCATCGGAGGGTCAACCCTCGCTACTTGTTCTCTCCACCAGAATCCATATTCCCTGAAACTCTCATCGGGCTTCTTTTCAATCTTTGTTAATGATAGACGATCAGGGATAATTTCAAGGTTGTATTGAAAATGGCAGGCAAAGGCTTGGGCCAAATCGTCCCATGTGTACCACCTGCTGTGATCTTGTCTGGTATACCATTTTAATGCCGATCCACTCAAACTTTGGCTGAAATATGCCATCAACAACTCATCTCTTCCACCTGCTCCTCTCATGTTGCTACAAAATCCTCTTAAGTGTGCTACTGGGTCACCATGCCTATCGTACAGATCAAACTTGGGCATTTTGAACCCTGCTGGTAACTGAACATCTGGGAACAGACATAAATCTTTATAAGCCACACTTACTTGACCTCCCAACCCCCTCATATCTCTAAACAATTGTTCTAAGCTTTTGACCTTTTTGATCATCTCTTCATGCTCGGGATTTTTGGGTGGCTTCTCGGTCTCTGCCGGGAGATCAAGATGAGGGGTGCAAGAATATGGTTCTGGAGCTTTGAAGGGGGGTTCAGGGGGATAGTACTGGTTATCGTGAGTTTGGAACAGAGGTTCACTAGAAGATCGGTGTAATGTAGCATGTGGATATGCCACAAAAATAGGTGTAATTGGTGGGGGAGGGTATGGGACTTATTTGGGTGGTGGAGCTTGAGAAGTAAGGGAAGTGGCGCCATAGCATTGTTAGTATAGGGGAAAGGCTGGAGATGAGTTCACAGTGGGAGGCTCCGGAGGTTGGGCCGATGGTGGGATATAAACGGGGTTGGCGGGATAAACCGGTGGTGGATGCACTTTTACCCAGGCTTGGTACATTTCAGCCATCTGCTGCTTTAACTTATACATCTCTTCCTTCATTGCATTAACATCCAGTTCCTCCACCTCTTTTTACGGGTCAACAATACTTGTCTCCGGTTCTTGGTTGGCCATATTCAGCCTGTCTTTTGATCGGGTGTTGTATGAGTGAGTTGCCAGAATGCCAATCAACTAACCACCTGCCTAGACTAAATACATCAACAACAATTTTGTTAGTGGTTAGGGCTTTAACAAATCGGTAATCGCACATTTGGGGAATGAATGCACCTAAGCAATTAACTATTTCTATCATGCATTTGATCGGCTGCTTGCGTCATCCCGACTTTTCCATTTGCAACTTCTTCCTTCCCTTTTCTATTCTGGCCCTTTCTTTTGTTTTTATGCTCTTATTTCTCTCTTGTTTTTCCATTGATCCTTTCTCTTATTTTCTCTCTTTTCTTTTCTTCTTCTTTTTTCTTCATTTTTTTTCTTTTTTTTTCTCTCTTGTTTTCCTCTCTTTTTTCTTCTTCTTCTTTCTTTTTCTCTTTTGGTTATGGTCGAATCATATGGAGATTGCCTACGTATCATGACCCTACATGAATCAGACCGAGCGTAGTTCTGGGAAGATAAGTACGAAAGAAAATAATAAAATAATTTTTGGGATTTTCAATTTCATGAAAAGCACACGCTTTGATTACCAAGACTCACCACTAACGGACTCTAAGAGAAACTAACAGACGCTGATGAAAAGATGAAATACAGACTCCAAAATAAACTATCATACTCTGACAAAAGAAAATACGAACTTGACAGACTCCAGCAAAAGAAAATACAAACTCAACACAACTGACAGACTCTAACAGAAAACGAAATACAAACTCAAATGGAAAACCATGAATACATCAATGCTCTTGGCGCCCGCGGGACATCATTCGGTCTCGCCGCGGGCATATATGTAAGATCCCTTTGAAGTCGGTCCAAGTCACTCATGATCTGCTTAATGAATGTCATTACTGCCGCGAAGAAGGTAGTGCGAGTCATATCCTCACAGATTTGGCACTTCATAACGATGTAATTGGCGATGTTTCTTGTAACAAACGCCCAATCTGTTGGGCCCTGGCCCCCAAGGTTTGCTAGGCCACTTTATTTTGCTCCTGAAGTTGTTGCAGATCTATTTCTAATTGTGACAATGCCGTATAACAATGTTATCTTTCAACCTTGAAGTCTTTCGCCTGTTTGATCATTTTGTTTTCCGCGGCGATGGCCCTTTTCTTTAATCCCACGATCTCATCATCGTACTTTTCTTTCAACTGCTTAACCAAGCGTGCTCGTTCATCTGCATTTTTATCCAACTGTTTTCGAGCCTTGGCTAGTTCACTTTCCACTTTGTTTAAATCAAAACTGTAGTCATTCACTTTCTGCCTCAGGTTATTTATGAGCTTTTCATCTTTGGCACTTTGTGCGGGGTTTTCTGCTGCTATTTTCATTTTCTGAATTTGGGCTCGAAGGTCACCATTTTCTTTGGCTAGCCTTTTCTTTTCTCCTTCGTCCGCCGCGACTTGCAAGCCACTCTCGAAATGAAGCTCTCTGACTTGCTTTTCTAATTTTGCTATTGTGGCCCTGTACTCATTCTCCTTAGCCAACTGAGCCCACAGTTCTTGTGGCGCCTCAACGAATTCCTGAATGTGAGGATTTTTGGCTGGTCTTTCTGGTTCGGCCCTTGCAGTGTTCTTCTTTCTATAACAGGCAAGATAGGTGGGTGAGACTTCGCCTCTAGATAGATCACGCATTCGAGTGTTCACCGTCAAGTACTGGCATTCATTCCAAATAGAACGAACTGTTTCTTCATGAAATTGGCCGTCAGAACTAACCTCGACCGCATAAACGCTAAGATCTTCATCTGGGTGCATCACCTTACACCTTCCCAACTGTCTCATCACCCGGTAAGGAGCATAAGGTTGGATACCTCGCAGACCCATTAGGAGGAAGTAAGGACCAATGGCGGGCATATACACAATCTCTTCAACAGGAAGCCAACCCAATGTCCATTCTATTTGTCCGCAGTAATGGAACGAAGGCGGGATACCCAATCTCCGAACCCCTCTGGCATCTTGAACCCCTAAGTCCTTGTGTCAAACTCTTCAATGCAACTTTTCTCTATGGACCCGTAACTTATATATTGAGGGCGATGACATAGGTGCTCGATCATCCACATCTGTAATAGCAAATTGCATCCCTCGAAGAAATCTGCCCCAGCTTTACAAGCTATGAGAGCTCGGTATATCTCAGACACTATCATAGGGGCAAGAATGCTTTTGGCGTTAGTAATCAGGGACTTGACGACTCCAGCCACCCGCAAATCGATATTCTCGTCTTTTCGGCGGAACACCACAAGGCCTAGGAAATCTACCATGAAGGCGAAACGCCTATGCTCATCCCATTTTGTTCGGTTTCCTCTACTACAAACCCCGCTTGTCGGATCGTTGAACCCTCCTACATGCCCGTACCTCTAATATATAAAGCGTAGAGTGGAAAAACTACCTTCCAACTCGGTGTACGGGACTCCCTTGCTTATCTTTAACAAATCCATGAATTTGTGAGAGTTAATGGCTCTTGGAGCGATCAGATACTTATGTCTCAGCCTTTCAGTACTTCCCATATAACCTGCTATCTCTTCCAAAGTTGGAGTGAGTTCAAAATCCGAGAAGTTAAATACGTTATGGGCCGGGTCCCAAAACGTAACCAAAGCCTTTATGATATCTCCTCTAGGTCTAATTTTCAACAACCCGGTGAGACCTCCTAAATGTAGATTGACTTTATCTTGCTCCAATTTTCCCAGATCCTCCCACCACATATGCAACTCCAAAGGGATCTTGTTCATGACTGTTGTCGGCAAACTTGGACTCGTGCTCATTCTGCACATTTATTATGGTGATTAAACAAAAATCAAGACTCATTTGACCCAAAGACAAAATTGACAATTTTTTTTTTATTTAAAAATAAAACCTGGTTTTGCAAGTACGGCCTTCCAGCACCTCGAAAACGAAGATTTTAAGGCTGTGTTAGCTAACCGGCGAAAACTTTAAAAAATGACCACAAACGGCTGTTCTTGCAAAAGCAGCCTTTCGGCGCCCTTTTAGGGAGATTCGACTATCTTTGAAAAGAATGACATCACCCTAATTATTTTCAAATAAAAGTAAAATTTTGTTCTTTTGGGATATTTTTGCAAAAGGGAAGTTGGACCCGATGAGGGTTTCCTACGTATCCCACATCCGGTGGGAATCAAATTGGCGTAGTTCGGGCAAATAAAATGGACTATTTTTGAAAACAAAACTTTCTTCATTTTTCAATTCGTTTTTCTCCTTCTTTTTTTCAAAAATTCGGCAGAGTTTTGGCGCTATTTGGACACTGGTTTTCCTTAAAACAGGTGATTAACTCTCTTAACCCTCTACACTATTATTTCTTTTCCGAACTCTCTCCTTTTATTCAAAAGCCGGTCAACATGCAAATCCGAAGCAAATAAATGCACAAGTAGCAAGTAAGATGCATCAAGATTATCTTTTTATTTCGGGTGCACCTGTCCTAGATAGACCCAACCACTGTGTTGAGTCTCCAAAGTAAAAAATGCACATGATGCAAACAAACGTTCCTACTAAGGATCCGACATGAGGTATTGTTATACTAGGTTTTAAAACCCTGGGTTTATTTGTTCTAGACCTGGCTTACCCGAGCGAACAACTCGAGCCGAGGGGGGCTGTGTACCGGTAACCAAAAGATCATCCGGCTATGCAACTTGTCCGAACCTCGTTAGCGTGCACTCCTCGGAATAGAAAAGAAAGGGGTTTCGTAGCATTTTATATACTGTTTAGATAATATCAAAGCGGTAAAAGTAACAATTAGCACATTAGGCCCAAACATGTGATAAAATCAGATAATAAATAAAGCCAAAACAATAACAATTATTCTAAGCTCGAATTCTTGAACCCTGAACCAGAGATTCTAGGTTCGATCCCTAGCAGAGTCGCCAGAGCCGTCACACCTTCTTTTCCCTACACCCCGATAAAATGGTGTATAAGGGAGTTTTTCCAATTAAAGGACAATCGAAACGAGATTTATTATTAGAAGATTTAGAGTCGCCACTTGGGAGATTTACGGTGTCCAAAATCACCGGTTCTAATCCCGAATCGAGGAAAAGATTGACTCTGTTTAACAGTCCGCGAACACAGAAATTCGGCTAAGGAATTCTGTTAACCCGGGAGAAGGTGTTAGGCATTCACGAGTTCCGTGGTTCTAGCACGGTCGCTCAATTGTTATAATTGGCCTATTATCTGATTTTAATACATGTTTTAGACGATGGTAAATTTTAACTTATTAACCGCTTTAATTATTTTTAAGGAAAATTGCAACGTAGTTTAAAATACATCTCAAATCACGTCACATAAATGCACCCACGACTCTCAACATATTTTATCTAATGTTGTTGAGATTTGTATTTGGGTCACATAAATGTGCACCCGAGTTTAGGAAGATAAATTATTAAAATAACACGGCTAAAGCAATTACGCATTTGCGACTTTGCGAGGGCCATGGAAAATTTGCTAAATAGCACGCCTCGATTTCTAAGGATTCAAATATTCAAGATCAACTAAATGAGGGCCGTGCATTTTAAGATTTTATTCTGCATGTCACACCTCGATTCCAATTTTAGAGGGAAGCTCAAACTATGTTTCGGAAGGCCATAAGCTATTTGTGTTATATGATATGGCTCACCTCAATTCATTTTAAGAAGACTAGTTAATTAAGAGAAAACTTAAAGGGATTTTAACTAACCACTCAAACGCACATGACAATTAACTGAAGAGCTGAATTTGACAAAATGTCATGGGCTCAAGTAGCCAAGAGGTAAGCAGTCTGATTGCAAAGACCTTCAAGCTTGGGCCCAAGATGAGCCCAACTTTTGGTGAAAAGGACGTCCAAGAGCAGATTGTATGCAAATCGGTTCTGATTTTTTTTGAACGCCAAAACTGGGCCAGCTTTAAGCCCAATTTTAGAACCAAACTTATGCAAAATCGATTAAACACCAATCAAACAAAAAAACCATATGAAAATATGAAATTACACTGGCATTCAATTCTGAATTTTAATTACTAGCTAAGCTTCCAATTTATATGACATGCATTTGGAGAGCAATTGAAGATCCAATTTTAATAACTATGTAGTAGGCAACTTCAACTTTCAAAGCCTCAAATTAACTAGAAATAAAGACATGAGAATTTACACCTCAAATAAATCTCATACTAATAGAACCTATTCTATACAAGCGACCAACAACTATTTATTTCCAACAAGCTTAAATATAATTTCACACTAGAAAGAAACACAGATCTCAGCCAAAACTAAACAGGGTCTAAAATACATAACACATTGAAATGAAACATCTGTAACTATAGCCTTAAAGACCCCTTAACACGAATTAAAATTCATTAAATGGCTAAAGTCCACGGTTTGCCCAATAGTAGACTTAAGGCTAAATAGCAAAGAGTAAACATGACGAAAGGAAAGTCAAAACTAATCTATAACATCTGATGAATTCCAAGAAAACAGGACCAACATTTCAGAGACAAGAAACTTAATGCTATGCTTCAAAATTTCCATTTCCATTTCATTCCTCAACTTGTGCACCACATTGTACAAGATTCAAGAACGTGTACTTGGCAAAAAGGGAAACAAGAGCAGTGCAGAATCAGCGGAGCAACAGTAGAAAAAGAGCCCAGACTCAGTCAATGAAATGGTGTAATCAACTCAAGAACAAACGATGGAACAGTAAGGGAATAACAAATGCAAAACCAGCTTCAAACCAAAAGCTCAAGCCATTTCTCAACCAGAAATGTAGCTAGAGAAAACTTTAAGTACTTTAGCTAATAAAGAGAAATCAGAAATCAAAACAGGCAGGATTTTGATAGTTCCTCCACAATGGAATGCAGGAATTACGGAACTTTTAAAAGAATTCAGCCGTTTAAGCTTTTTTAGGAATTTTTCTCTTCAAAATCTGACATGAATATCAAGTAACGATGCCTTTATAGGCAAGGCATTAGGGGTGTTGAAAGGTGTCATTCTTTGCACTTTGCCCCCTTTTGAATTTTGATTTTTTGCTAAAGTGTCCCTAGCTTAGTTTTCCAGAAATCAAATAGGTCCCAAGGTCAGCTTCTAAGAAGCTTCCTATTTCTGTTACAACAAGTTGCCCTTTGCTGATTGCTAGGAATACCCCTCAAACCCTGGTTAATTACCCTTCAAAAACTAGAACAGGTCCAAATGTGGGCCAAATTGGCCCAACCAAATTTGTATGGGTCTGCAGACTCAAATAAGATCCTACTTAGGCTTTTGATTTTTCAGAAACCAATTAGAAACAGACAGGGATTCCCAAATTAAGAACTGACCCAGAATTCCCAAGAGAAGAAACCCAAAACTTACCAAAGAAGAGAGAGAGAAAGAAGAAAAGGAAAACAAAACATAGGACGGAACACAACTTGAAATAAGAAATTCTAAACGAATTTTAACCAAATTAAAGAAAGGGGGGGGTGGGGGTAAGAGGATAATGAAAGAGAAAGAAAAATGCAAGGAGTGCATAGGAACTTACCAAATCGAACCATCGAAATCGGACGGGGACAATGGACTCAACCAAACTTATGCCGATCCTTTGTTCTTTGTCAAGAACAATTGAACGACATCAGTTTCGTTGAGTCCAAATCTCAAAGTTTGAAAGAATTGAACTCCATAATTTTGCATGTTACCAGACTTGACTAAAATATGACTTTGCATCTTCTAAGGGTCAGACTCGGCCTCCAGATTCGAAGAGTTTGGGGTTGATTCGAGGGTAAAAGGTTGGATATTTGGGATAGGGAGGTTATGGTGATCATTTGGGGTTGATTTAGAGGGAAAAGGAGTCGGCGCCGCCGGGCAGGGGGTTGGGAATTCTAGGACGGCGGCTAGGGTTTGAGGTTTCGATTTGAAATTCGAACGGTTGAGGTTCGATTTGAGGGAAAAGGGGTGCGGATCTGGGATATGGAGATGGAGGAGGGTATTTGGTGTAAGTTTGGTGGCGGTTTGCGGTGGCACCGCCACCGGTGGTGGAGGATTTGGGGGCGGCTAGCGAGGGTTTCAGAGTGGGAAGGTTGAAAGAGATGATGAGAGGGGGGGGGGGTCTGAGTGTTCGGACAATTAAATAATAAACCCACCCTGCTTCCTCACCGTTGTATTAGATTAACCTCGACGGTTCTGATTGATTCGAGCCTAGACGGTGTCGTTTGAGGAGGAGGGGAAATTGAATTGGGTTGGAAGCGGGTTTTGGGCCGGATAAGAGGTGATTTGGACGGGCCTAAAGGGAAATTTGTTTGGGCTTGGACAATTTTAGTTTTTAGCCCAAAAATCCGATTTCTTCCAAAATCCTTTCTTTTCTTCTCTTTTTTTATTTTCCAAAATTCTTTTAAATTTAAAAATAAAATAAACCTAAATTAATCACTAATCAAATTATCCTATTACATTAATTAACTCTAGATAACAATTACCACAACTAATTAAAAACCAAATTCAAGGAAAAAAATACCAAAATTCGAAATTAAAATTAAAAAGTGCAAAAATAAGTTACTTACTTTTTTTTTTGATTTTTTCCATTTTTATAAAACAACTAATTTGTCAATTAATACTAAAATATAATATTAGATCCTAGATGCAGATGCAATATATTTTTTTTTGTATGTTTCATTACTTTAAACAAGAATAAAAATGCACAGACAAATGCAAACACTTATCAGAAAATGCCATAAAATCCTCAAAAGTTCCAAATAATGAAAAGAAATTATTTTGTTTAAATTTATGGGAGTAATTCATATATAGAGCAAAAATCACGTGCTCATAACATCTTCCACAGATGCGAGATTGGCTAGGGCGTTTGCCTCGACATTTTCATCTCTTGGTATCTGCGTAACTTTCCAGGTTTAGAATTGCCTAATCAGGTCCTGTACCTTCTCTATGTACTGCTGCATTCGTGCTTCGCTGGCTATATAAGTCCGCAGTATTTGGTTAACTACAAGCTGCGAATCACTTTTGATTACAATATGATTAATGCTAAGTTCTCGTGCCAGTTCTAAACCTGCAATCACAGCTTCATACTCTGCCACATTGTTAGTTATAGAATGGCATTTTATGGCTTGTCAAATGGTTTCACCCGTAGGTGGTACCAAAACAATTCCTAAACCTGCCCCCTTCACATTAGGTGAGCTATCAGTAAATAAAGTCCAAATTCCTGGATTAGACCCGTTGAACACCTATAATTCTTTTTCTGCTTCTAATTGCATCCCTTGGCTAAAATCAACCAAAAAATATGCTAACACCTGAGATTTTATTGCAGTTCTGGGCTGATATGTGATGACATATTCACTTAATTCTATAGCCCATTTGACTAACCTACCTGATACCTCATACTTGTGTAATATATTGCGCAATGGATAGAAAGTTAGTACGGAAATAGGGTGGCATTGAAAATAAGGCCTTAGTTTCCTAGATGTCATGATTAGTGCAAGTGCAAGCTTTTCTAATTGAGGATACCGCGTCTCCACATCTAATAATGATTTGCTAACTTAATAAATTGGAGATTGTTTACCTTGGTCTTCACAAACTAAAATTGTACTCACCGCTACTTCTGACACAGCCAGATAGATGAGCAATCTTTTCCCAACCTTTGGTTTTGCGAGCAACGGCGGATTTGACAGGTATATGTTCAAGTTTTTGAGTGCTAGTTCACATTCCTCAGTCTATTTGAACTCATATTGCTTTTTAAGAGTTGAAAAGAATTTAAAACATTTTTCTGATGACCTGGAAATAAATCTCCCCAAGGCTGCAATTCTTTCTGTCAGTCTCTGCACTTCTTTTTTACTTGTAATCATGTTAGGAATTTCTTCAATGGCTTTAATGTTGCGGGATTTACTTCAATACTACGGTTAGAAACAATAAAACTCAGAAACTTACCTGATGAAACGCCGAATGCACATTTCTCGAGATTTAGCTTCATATTGAATTTTTGTAAGATCTAAAACGTATCAGACAAGTGCGATATATGGTCCCTTGATTGTTGAGATTTAACGAGCATAACATCTATGTAGACCTCCATAGTTTTTCCTAAATGTTCTTGGAACATTTTGGTCACCAATCTTTGATACGTTGCACCAACGTTTTTGAGACCAAAGGGCATTACTTTATAACAGTAAGTCCCCATGTCTATTATAAATAAAAAAATTTCTTCATCTAGAGGATCCATTTTGATCTGGTTATACCTTGAATACGCATCTAAAAGCCTTAGCAATTCATGTCCTGCAGTAACATCAATCAGTTGATCTATATATGGTAATGGAAAAGAATCTTTAGGACAAGCTTTGTTAAGGTCCATGTAATCTACACAAACTCGCCATTTGCCATTCTTTTTCGGTACTACAACAGTATTGGCTAACCAATTAAGATACTTTACCTCGTGGATAGACCCAATTTTTAATAGTTTTTGAACCTCATCTTGAATCACCTGATTTATGAAAGCCCCCTGCTTTCTCTACTTTTGTTTGACGGGTGGATACCATGGGTCTTCATTTTACTTGTGAGTCATTACTTCCGGTGGTATTCCTGTCATATCATAATGGAACCAGGAAAAACAATCCACGTTAGTTTTTAAAAATTCAATCAATTTACCTTTCATGTCGTGGCTTAGGTTGGCCCCAACGTAGACTTTCCTTTCAGGCCATTGTGTAAACAACTCTACAGCTTCTAGTTCTTCGATCGTTGTTTTGATATTTTCATTTTCGTCTGGTTCTTGAATGGAATCGGGCCTTGAGTCCACATCTGTTCGCCCTTGTTCAGTTGAGGTTTGTGTTGTGGTATCCTCAACTGGATTCTATAACTGCTATTTTTCTTCATTTCTCGTATTTAAATCTGCTACAGAGTTGATGCTCCTGGATGTCTGTTGATCCCCACGGATTTGACGTATTCCCCATGGTGATTGAAATTTCATAACTTGATGTAAGGTAGATGGAACGACATCCATCTTGTGGATCCATGGCCTCCCGAGAATCGTATTGTAAGCCATTTCCATCTCTACCACCTGAAATTTCATATCTTTGACAACCCCTTCTGCGAATATAGTAAGTGTTACCTCCCCTTTTGTCACAATGCTTGAATTGTAAAATCCAGACAAAGTATGCGCCTTTGGTACTAGTTTATCTTCAACTTGCATCTCGTTTAGTACTCTTAGCAGAATAATGTTCACGGAACTACCTGGATTAATCCAAACTCGTTTCACATTAGTATCATGTACATGTAGAGATATTACCAGTGCATCGTTATGTGGAGTTAACACGCCATATACTGCATCATCAAATGTAATACTTTCTTCCTCCAAAACATGTCGGACCCGCTTCCCGTGGGTAATTGTAACTTTAGAAACTTTATTGGTTGTTGTTTATGTCACGCCATTGATTTCTTCGCCCCTGCTTATAACATTAACTGTCCTTTTGGGAGAAGGAGGTTTCAGGGGCTACTGCCTGTTCTTCATGTATGCTTGCTTACCTTTCTCACTGAATAATTCGGTGAGATACCCTTGCTTTAATAGATGGTCAATTTCACCTTGTAGCAATCTACAATCTGCCATTTTATGACCATGATCGTTGTGAAATTTGCACTAGTGATCATGATTGCGCCTGTTTGAATTTGATCTCATTTTTTTTGTCTACCGTACCTTATCACCCATGCCTCTTAATACCACTACTAACTCTAAAGTGCTGGCATTAAAATTGTAACGGCCAAATCTTGCCTTTAAGTTCCTATCATCATCCCGAATTTCTCTTGTGTTTCGATCGTTTCCAAACCTTGATGATGAACCCGACTCTCTATTTCTTGATCTATGATCGTACCTTAAATTATCCTGCATTGATCGTGAGTCTTTTCTTGCTGGGACCATATATGGTTTGTATCTATTTTTACCAGACCTTTTTCGATATCTGAACATCTCGAACTTACCTTCTCCACTTTATGAGATCGGGAGATAGTGTCTTCTTCTATCCAAAGCTTAGTGTTGTATTTTTTGTAAACATAATTCCCGATTGTTGCTGGAAATTCGTGCAGACTTTCCTTAAGTCATCTCGTGGCTTCTGAGGTTTTCTCATTTAAATTACTGGCAAAAGTCATAGCTTCCCAGTTATCAGGTACGCGTGGTAACATCATTCTTTTATGCTGGAACCTATCCACGAACTCTCTAAGCAGCTATGAATCTCCTTGCTTGATTTTGAAAATATCTTCCATTCTTTTTTCAACTTTTTGAGCTCTCGGATGCGCTTTGACAAAAGAATCTGCAAGCTCAGCAAAAGAATTTATAGAATTTTTGGGGAAGAGGGAATACCATGTTAATTCTCCCTTGGTGAGTGTTTCACCGAATTTCTTGACCAATACTGATTCAATTTCTTGTTTAGTTAAATCGTTGCCTTTCACACTAGTTGTGAATGCAGTCACGTGGTCTCGTGGATCAGTTGTGCCATCATACTTTGGAATATCAGGCATTTTGAACTTCTTCGGGATCGGCACCGGAGCAGCACTAGGCTTCCATGGTTGTTGTGAGTACTTATCCATGTCTATTCCTTTTATTACAGGTGCCACTCCAGGTATTTGCTCTATGCGGTTACTTTGCTCCTTGAGCTGCTTTTACAAGGTTAGAATTAAATTTTGTAAATTAGAATTAACTATGTTACCTGGTTTGCCATCGCGAGACTCACTTGGAGTTCCACCAGTGCCTGAGTTAACAAGCCCAAAACGTGGGTTTTCCAAAGTATTCTGATTCGGAGTTGGTGTTGGTGGTGCTACTGGCAATTGGCTGGTAAAAGCTCAGAGAGCATTGCTAACTTGTTGAGCAATGAGATTTTTTAAGGCATCATCGAGTGCTTGTTCGTTTGCAACTACAACACTTTGATTTGCCTCGAATTTGTTTTGATTTACAACCCTATTATTTATTTCGTATCCATCTGGAGTTCTTTCTCGTGACTGACGTTGTGAATCACGTGGTGAGGGAAGTGGGGTCCTGTCACCCACATCATTCTCCTGATGTTGAGGATCTTGTTGGTTGTTGTCGTTGTTATTTGACATGGTAAGTTTTTTGATAAAAGAATTGATTAAGAAAGTAAACGATTATCAGATTCCCGGTAACGGACCAAAAATAGGAATTTCGGTCAAAGCTTTATTTTAGAAGAACTCGGGTTACTGATAATCAAATATAGATTGAATTAAAGAAATTGACTTTAATAATAATAATATGAATAGAAAAAAGCAAAGTAAATCAGTATATTCCGATGATATTTCGTGTCCTTACAAATGATCAGTCTTCTCCTTTTATAGTTATTTATAGGTAATACGTTTCGTTTCTACCATAATTGAGCCATTATTGTCAATTAATAGCATTTAATGACTTTTAATGTAACGTTACAATCAACAATCATATTTTATGCAATATAGATTACTTAATGTTTTCCGTATTTAATGCCTAATAGTACGTATCTATACCTTATTTACTATCAGATTCATTCCCTTCCATCATAAAGAGGTTCAAGAACCTATCCTCTTTGTTTTTTCCCTGAACATCTGTCCGTGCCTGTTGAAGCTCATGCCTCTTTGATTATTTTCATCACCTATCCTTCTTTAACTGGTCCACACGTTATGACGTGCCATCTTGTAATGAATTGTATATATAAACTTATTTTTTTTCCAATACAAAAGGTGTGTGATGTTGTGAAGAAGATTGAGTGAAAGAAAATTGTCGAGTCAATGGATAAGAAAAAACAGTGGAAAGATTTGTAGAGAAAGAATATTTCTCTAAGATAGGGAGAAAGTGTAAAGATTGTACGAACTTTTTTTTGATAATATGGATATTTATATTATATATAAACTAGAAGTTGTTGTTAGTACATACACTTCAAAAATGAAAATCGTCACATATTGGTGATCCAATGTTTGTGAAATTTTGATTCCCTAGTAGTTTTAGTCTATTACAAGACGAAATGTCTAGTGACTTCTTGTAGTAATGGACATCATCCAGATCCTTTGCTAATTGTAAGCTCACAAAATGTGGTGGGGTTGGATATATATTTTTCGGTATCCTTACTTGGCTGCTAAACAACATCTTTGCAGGCATCCTTAGCCAGCAGATGTGCTACTTGGTTACCTTCACGGAAGTTATGCCGTAGGAACAGGTCCTACCGCTGGAGCATCAATAACATGCATAAATAAACAATGTTAGTTAAGATAAAGTGATCTTGGTTTATTGCATTGATGGCTTTAGTGGAGTCTATTTCTATTTCTAGTGAGAAGAGGTCGTAAATTATTGCTATTCTTAGCCCTTCTTGGATTGCTTGGAGTTCTGAGTGCAGAGGAGATAGGGCTTTGTCTATCTTTTGAAACCCTAATATACATTTCCCATAGTGGTTTCTAAAAACTCCTCCCATGCCTGATTTGTTACTTTCGTGTTTGAAGGCCCCATCAGTGTTCAGTTTGTACCAGTCACGTTATGGGGGATGCCATTTTATAGTTATAGTGGATTTATCCGTGGGGGTTATACCTGAGGAGTTGAAAAAAAGGAATTCGAAGGCCACATTGCAAATGTCATTCATGCGTGAGGAGTAGTGAGTGTTATTGACATTATTGTTGTTTATATTAATCCAAATTTCCCATAAAATGAATGGGGGAAGATTATTCCAAGGAAGTTTTAGGGAGAGGGTGTTGATGTTATTGTCTTTTAATCTGATGAGCCAATGAGTGTCCTCATTAGAAACCAAATTTGCTATTTTTAGTTGTTGCCAAAGGCATGAGACAATGGGGCATGTGAGAAAGACGTGAGTGATTTTCTCCACTTGATCTTGGCAACTGGGCCAGTTTGGGTTTATGTTAATCCCAATATGGTAGAGGTATAAACAACAAGGAATTTTGTTATATAATATTTGCCAAATAAGAAATCTTATTTTATTTGGACAAGGTAATTTCCATATCCAATCGAACTCGTGTTTAGTATTAGTGTCCCAATGGTTCAATAATTGGTAGCAAGATTTTGTGTTGAATATTCCATTTGGGCTAAGCCTCCATAGAGGCATATCAAAGTTTAGAAGGGGTTGAGGTATTGAATTAACCTTATCCAAGATTGAGGTGGGATGATAAAGAAGGTTTTATCGAAGTTCCACTTCCCTTTGTGAAGTAAATTCTTTATTGGAAGGATGATCTCATTTAGTTGAAGAGTCCCTTCAATGCATGCTCTCAATAGTGGTAATTGGGGGATCCATCGAGTCTCCCAATTGTTTAGGTTGGAATTTTTGCCAGGGAGCCATTGAATTCCTTGGCCACAAGTTTTCCATCCATCAAGGATACTCTTCCAAATGAAAGAGGAGTGGTTGAAACTCTTATTGCTATGTTTACAGATTAGAAGGTTTGCCCAGGGGTGGATGTATTGTTAAGTAATCTCCATGATAAGCTACTTAACAATACTTTATTTTTTGAATGGGAGTTTTTTATTTCTAGACCTCCCATATCTTTAGGTTTAGTAATTATATTCAAATTAATAAGATGAAGTTTTTTACGATCCGTCGTGGTGCCCCAAATAAAATTCCTTTGAATTTTATCACTTTACTTATGGATTTTTTTGGGGAGCATGGTGTATTGCATGGCATGGTTGTGGATTTAATTAAGAGATGCTAGTGCTAAAGTAGTCCTTCCTGCTATGTTCAGGAGGTTTGTTTTCCAGTTGAAAATCTTAACCCGCATTTTATCAATAATGAATTGATAGTAAGAAGCATTGGGAGCATTGTTGAGGATTGGAAAGCCTAAATAGGTTCCAAAATTTTTAGTAATCTTAATGTTGAATCCTAAGGCAATTTCCTTGGCCAGCGGTATAGGACAATTTTGTGAGAAAATGACTTTTGATTTTTCCTTATTAATTTTTTGCTCTGACATTTTACAAAAGGTATTAAGGCAGTTCTTGATGGTGCAATAATTTTTTTATCAGCCTTTGCCATAAGGGTTAGGTCGTCTGAAAGAATAAATGGGATATACTTGTTTGTTGGTTATTTAGGCTAAGAGGATCCCAAAGATTAGTATCTACTTGATGGCAGATCAGATGTAATAGCATTTCCATACATAGGATGAAAATAAAGGGTGATAGAGGACATCCTTGTTTGATTCCCCTAATTAGGGCAAACAAAGAAGTTGTAACACCATTTACCAAAATAGCAATATTGCTAGTACGGATACATTTCATAATGAGATTCTTTATTTTGATTGGAAATTGGAAAAATGTGAGTGTTAGATAGATGAAGGACCATTATAATCTATCGAATAATTTTTCTAGGTCTAATTTAAGGATCATGTGCCCCTTTTCCCTTTCATTTATTTGAACTGAGATATCAATTCTTGAATTATGATAGCATTGTCTAAAGACCTTCTACCCTTTAAAAAACTAGCTTGGAAGGGGCTAATAATTTGATTAAGGAAGGGTTGAATCCTATTTACAATGATTTTTGTTATGGTCTTGTAAATGGTATTACAATGACCAATGGGTCTAAATTTTTTTCGATTATTAGCATTGGGAACTTTGGGGATTAGACAAATGAAAGTAATCTTAATACCAGGGGGAGAGTTTGGGTATTGAATACTTGAGTGCATAGGTCTATGACTGATTGACCTACAATATTCCAGTATTTTTGGTAAAAAAAGGGTGTATGCCATCAGGTCTGGGTGATTTAAAAGGTTTGAAAGAAAAGATTGCTTTCTGAACTTCTCCCTTAGATAATTGATTACCAAGGATTGATAGATCAATATTGGTGAATGTTTTGGGGTTGTTCTTTATAGAAGATCAATTTGTAGCCAAATGATCAGTTTTGAAAGCAATTTCAAAGTAATTGAGAGTATGGTCTAGGATTTGAGTTGGATCATTGATCCAGTTAGCAAGGTTGTCTTTGAAATAGACAATTTTCTTTTTCCCATCTCTATTAGTGGAACTAATATGGAAGAATTTAGTGTTTGCATCTCCTTCTTGAATCCCTGACATCCTGGCCCTGATTTTTCAGTACTCATCTTCCAGTTTAAGGATCTCTTTATAATCATGTTGTAGCTTTGATTCTATATTTTGGAGAAAGGAGCTTGAGTGGTAATTTTTGGAATGTTCTATGTCATTAAGTCTAGCTATTGTCCTTAATTTCTTCAAGTGAGTATCACCAAAATGTTTTTTACTCCAATAATTAATGTTGTCCCAGAATTTTTGGGAACTATGGACATAGTTGGAATTATTCCAACTTTCTCTAACTAGGTTTATAAAATCCGGGAGACGACACCAAAAGGTTTCTAGCCTAAAAGGTTTTTTAAAGGAGGTACATTTCTTAGGATTACAAATTATTAGGAGGGGGTTATGGTCCGAGTGTGTCCTAGGGAGGTTGTGACGACTCGACCGGTCGTATTAAGAATTAACGCCCCAATCCCCTATTAACTGCTTTCCCTAAGTTTATTTCTACCAATTTGATTTGCCGGGATGTTTGATTTTGAGTTTCGGAGAGTTTTGGGACACTTAGTCCCTAAATGAAAGCTTAAGTATTGAAAAGTTGACCGTAGTCGGAACAGTGTGAAGACGGTTTCAGAATGAAAATCTGATGGTTCTGTTAGCTCCGTTGGGTGATTTCGGGGTTAGGAGTATGTTCGGATTGTGTTTTGGAGGTCCGTAGTTAATTTAGGCTTGAAATGCCGAAAGTTGAATTTTTGAAGTTTCCGGTCCGATAGTGAGATTTTGATCCAAGGGTCGGAATGGAATTCCGAGAGTTATAGTAGTTCCTTTGTGTTATTTTGGATGTGTGTGCGAAATTTCAAGTCATTCGGACTTGGTTTGGTTGGGTTTGTGATCAAAAACGAAATTCGGAAGATTTTAGAAATTTAGGCTTGAATCCGATGTGTTTTGATTGATTTGATATTGTTTGAAGTGTTTTGAAGATTGGTAAAAGTTTGAATAAGGTTTTAGGATATGTTGATGCCTTTGGTTGAGGTCCCGGGGGCTTCGGGTTGATTTCAGATGGTTAACGAGAAATTTAGAAAATGTTGCAGCTGCTGTATTTTTTACTGCTTCTGGTATTTTCGCATATGCGGTTTGGGGACCGCAGATGCGGCACAACAGAAGTGGCTAAGGGGCCACAAAAGCGGATTTTGGTCTTTTCTTCAGGAACCGCAGTAGCGGTGGAATTACCGCAGAAGCGTTACCGCATCTGCGGATTTGGAGTCGCAGATGCAGAAGCTGGCTCTTTTTAAGTGAAAGTCGCAGATGCGATATTTGTTCCATAGAAGCGGGACCCACAAATGCGGGAATTGCTGGGCAGAACATATAAATAGTTTCCTTTGCGAATTTGAGCTATTATTTCACCATTTTCATCAGGGTTTGAAGCTTTCGAGAGAGATTTTTGATGAAAACAAAGGGAAATCGCTTGGAGGTAACATCCATGACTTCATAACTCGTTTTTTATGTGATTAAAGACCTAATTAGTGGTGCGAAATTTGGGAAAAATGGGAAATTGGGGCTTGAGTTTAAGCGGCCTTTAAATGAGGATTTGCGGGGTCATTTGGACTCCGATTTCAGTGTTCATGTTATGAATAGACTCGTGACAGTACGAGGTTTCTGAAAATATAAATTTCACCCGATTTCGAGAGATGGGCCCGAGGGGCGTTTTGGTCATTTTACATAATTTCGTGCATAAACTTAGACTTTAATTGTAGAATCAGTTACTTGAAGTTTTATTTACATTATGCAATTGAACTGAATAGATTTGGGCCATTTGAAGTCGAGTACTCATGGCAAAGACGTGGTGTCTAGTTGATTTTGAGCTGGTTCGAGGTAAGTGGCTTGTCTAACCTTGTGTGGGGGACCTTCCCCTAAGGATATGATATATTTAATAATTGAAATGCCTTGTACGTGAGGTGATGAGTGCGTACTTGAGCTAATTGTTGAGAATCCGATTTTACTTTAAGTATTTAAACCGAGTTCCTTTCTTTCCTGTTTTATTCTACTTGCAAACTTAGCCTGTTGTTAGTTTAGAAAAGCATGCTTAGTTGACTTAATTCCCTATTTGCTTAAACTGCCTTAATTACATTACATGAAGCATGTTAGGCTAGAATTAACTGTTTACTTAGTAAGAAATTAGCATTTAATTTAATATTCTTGTGTTGCTGCTTTGTGTTTTTAATTTGGGACTACGGGACGGTATCCCGGGAGATCCCCTGTATGTATTTTTGATCTGGACTGAGGTGCGGGATACCAAAAGATCCCTAGCACGTATATTGAGTATATTGAGAGATCCTCAGGATACCAAGAAATCCCTGACATATATTGAGGATACCAAGAGATCCCTAGTATATATTGAGGATACCAAGAGTACCTCGGGATACTAAGAGATCCCCGGTTATCATCATTGCTATGGGTGGTATTTCCTTGTGTTTTGCCTTTATTTCTATTTTCGTTATTGTACTCTTATTATGTTGTATAGATTCCTACTATAGATTCTCAATTTCACTGCTTATTTTATCCTGTCATTTGACTATTTATTTAACCTCAGTAGGGCCCTAACCTTCCTCGTCACTACTCGACCGAGGTTAGGCATGGCACTTACTAAGTACCGTTGTGGTGTACTCATGCCCTTTCTGCGTATGTTTTTCATGTGCAGATCCAGGTATTTCCACTTAGGCCTACCATCCTTGAGGGAGGCGACTACTTAGAGAATTCGAGGTACATCTGCCGCATCTGCAGGCCGAGGAGTCCCTTTCCATTCCTGCTTTTTAGTATTTAGACTTCTGTATTTCCTGTTCTTATTAGACAAATTTTGAAGTTATAGCTATGTACTATTTCCTTTCTTAGCTTGTGATTCGTGGGTTTCCGGGTCTTGAATTTAGATTTTTGTTTTATGAGATTTATATATATATGGTGTATGCCGAGCGGCACATTAAAACACTATAAATGCTTTATTTCTGTTTTTAAATTATTTTACTTCCGCAAGTTTGGTTATCTTACGCAATTTAGGCTTACCTAGTCGTAGAGACTATGTGCCGTCATGATGGTTCACAGAGGGCGAACCGGAATCGTGACAGAGGTGGGTAATAGACGCTTCAGGGAATAAGTTAATCCATTCTGTATTAGCAAAAACTTTGTCAAGTCTTTCTAGTATGAGCCCTTTGTTTTTTTTTCTTTTATTAGACCACATAAATTTAGGACCTTTGTAACCTAAATCAATTAGGTTACAAGTGTTGATGTAGTCCCAAAGGACTTTGGTTCTCTTGTTACTGATTTTCTTGCCTCCTAATTTTTCGTCCGAAGTTAGAACATCATTAAAATCGCCTCCTACTAACCAGGGACCTCTAATAACATTGTACATGTTTAACAAATTATTCCACATAATATTTCTAAGCTTACTATCAGTATTAACATAAATTGAAGTAAAATACCAAGTTTTGTGTAGGGAAAATACCTCAAATACTAATCTCCTGACTTCTAAGAACAAAGCTATGGACTATAACCTTGGTGTGATCCCAAAAGATGACCATACCTCCCGACTGCCCTTCTGCTGGGATTTCTATCATGATTGTGAAGCCAAATGGATTGAGGAATGGAAGATGACTATCTATCTTAGTCTCTAGGAGTATTACCATGCTAGGGTGATGAGTCTAAATTAAGTCTCTGAAACTAATCCTAATATTATCATTATTACCCCTCTTATATTCTAAATGATAAAAGTGGTAGATCTATTCATGTTTAACAGTGGGTTGTTTAGATCCCCATTCTCCCTCATCCTTCTTGCAAAGATGGGGTTCCTCCTCTGAAAAGTAACCAGGATCATTGCGTGTTTTCCACGGTAGGATCTGCTGGGGGTCATATATACATTGTGAACCTGTACAGTGCCATTGGACAATAGAGAATCTGCTTATATTCTCGCCTCTCCATAAATAGAAATATTTTTAGCTCGTCTAGGTTTGAATCCTCGACCACGTTTTGAGGGATCAAGTTCACAGGGTCTATTTCTTCTTCCATTGCTTGCTCCATTTGGTTTTGATTTGGTTGATTTTATGGAGTTTGCATGGTTTGAGTAGTGTGTGCATCTGATGGTGGAGACTTGTTTGCACGAGCATTCCAAGGGGTGAACACTGGGTTAATGTTGGTTAGAAATTCCAGAGTGAAGAATGGGAGTTCCACTACTGGCATTGGGTTATGGATTGGAATGTAGTTCTGTGGCATGTTCCAATCTCCTCTCATAGATTGGATTTGATTGGATGTGAGATTTGGGGTTATAGGGTTCAGAATGTTGTTCAACCAAACTTGGTTGATGTAATTGTCCATTGCCAAGCGAACCCCTTCGGAGATCAATTGAGCAATGTAGTGGGTGTTTTGAAGCACTATGAATGTTTCCCTCCCCTCCAACGTAGTGTTGAAGGAGATTGCATGCCCCAGCAGTCCCATCTTCACCCACGACAATGGCTGGTGGTTCTGTAGAAGGGGAGATTGAATCAAGATCCGCCTTGGCTGTAGGTTTGGGTTCTGTGAGCTTTGAGGAGGGTTGTTTGCCATGTTTAGGTTTAGAGATACTCGTTGTAGTTGAATGAGATAGTATCATCTTCTTACTGAACTTGGTACTCTTAGCATCTTCTTTAAGTGTTGGAGAATTTAAGGTGGAAGAAGGATCGATTGTGTAGGTGGAGTTAAGATTTCCTAGGTTTTTAATGATTGAGTTTCTTTTTTGCATGCAATCTGACTGATTTTGTGTGTATTTAATGGATATTTCATGGATCAGGGAAGAATTGGATTGGGGTATGTCGTTGTGGGGAATATCAATGGCCATTTGTTCATTGGTTTGGGTTTTGCATGACAAGTGTTTTATGTCAGAACTTGCATGCAATGTTAGTGTATTGGCCAAGTTTTTATTAGCCGTGTCTGGGGGTGGGGTATGGGTATTAGTAGGGTCCTGTATTGTGGGGGAGTGGGTGCTATTGTTTGGGGGAAATTATGGATGGTATTAGGGGTTGATTGGGTGAGAGGGATAGTGGGGTTAAGCGATGGGGTAGAAGGTTGAGTGTTTAGTGTATGAAGTGGGTCCCTTCCCATTATCAGTAGCAATTTTTATTATTTTGTTAATGGCGTGATTAGGGTAATTAGCGTTTAATTCTCTCTCTTCCAGTAGGTGAAAATTGTTTGAAGTTTTTATAGAATTAGTAGGATGATTAGTTTTGTAGTGAGTAGATTGTTGTGGATAAGGAATTTTATTTTTGTAAATAAATTTTTGAGAGGAAAAGAATTTACCTGACTTGGCATAAAAAATATTGACGTTAATACCCGAGGCTTGATATTTTTTCGCAGTTTTGAAGTAGTATTTGTGGGGCTCCATCGTTTCCCTTTGTTGAATGAGACTGTTTTCCAGATTTCTTCTTGCTTCTCTTGCCCAAGTTTGGGTTTTGACATCCCCTTTATGTGTTCATCATGAGTTTGGTTGATGATAGTTTGATTACACTGCTTTGTTGAGTGGTCTAAGTGACTACATATTGCACATAGTAGGTTATCTCCCTCGTAGTATATGTATTGTTTGTGTGAACCAGTAAAAAAAAGGGGTTACTGGTTTGTTTAAGGGAAGTTTGACACAGAGACGAGCATATCTCCCACGGAGTGCTGCCGATGTGCAAGCATCAACATTCAGTAATCTTCCTATTGTGCTTCCCACTTTTTGAAGTGTTTTCCTATCGTAAAATTCTGTGGGAAGTTGAGAAAGTCTAATCCAAATTGCAGTAAAGAATTGAGTAGTTTTTGATGCTACAAAGTTTGGAACCCAACGTTGGACTGCGATGAAGTGGCCATAGATGAACTATGGTCCTTTTGGGATAACATTTGACATATTTTCCTCTTTAGTAAAACGGACAATATAATAGTCTTTCCCAAGATCAATTAAAGGGAAAGTTTATGTTGGTTTCCATAGGTCTGTTAGTTTCTTTTTTAGCACATCATAGGTGATTCTTTTCCCTTGCAGCTTAATTATTAAAGAGTGCCTCCACGGATAATATATCCTTTGTTTGTCTTCTATTGTGATAGGAACTTAAATATTTTGCTCCTGTGGAGAGATTAGTGCTTTGTTTTGAATCTCTGTGTTGTAGTGAATATCCATAGGGGATTGATCTGGAGGGGGCGTGTCTAAAGATATGTTGTAGTTCATGTCATTGTTAAGTAGTTTATCCTTAAAGAAAATAGGTTCCATCTCCATAGGTTTGATCTCCATAGGTTTGATGGTGGGATTTATGTCCAGTGGTTTAGGAGGAATGGCTATTTGGTTGGGAAGTGGTGGCATTAGGGAATTTTGGTTGATATCAAAGGTTCAGAGAAATGAGAAAATCCCGAGATTGTACGAACTTAATAAACTGGTTCCTTAATTTGTGGGTCTCTAAATTTTTTAATCTGTTGTCATTTAATACATAATCTTTGAGATATCTAAAACATTAAAAAAACTGCTATTTTTGAAATAAACCAAAAGTAGTAGTATTATTTATGTGAATAATTCTAGATAAGTGATCTACTCGGTAAAACTCTGATTTAGTTTAGGGGAATAAAATACAGTGGGGGCTAATGATGCAATGCTACAACTACAAATGAGGTGGCTGAGTTGAGGTTAGTTAACAGATTAACGGGCTAATATTAAATAATAAATAGCAGCACACAAAGTGACAGTTTATACTGTGTTTTTTTTTAATTTTTATAAACATTTGATCGATATCAAAACTTTAATAGTCCAACTAATTCGGATTTCTCTGCTTAGATCTCATTTAAGGAGAAAATGATACATGCCAAGGATTTATTCATTCCCCAAGTGACAGATATATATCTGATCATAAACTTGTCTTGAACTTACCTATTCTCTTTTTTATTATCACAAGGAGTTTTGTTTGATGTCAAAACAGTACTGTCAAAAGAGGTCTTTAAGTTATCTAAACATTTGGTAAGGTGCATTATATTCACTAGCTTTTATAACCATTAAGTGTGCGCTCAACTTGCTTCATTCTCTATATAGAAGTAGCTCTAATCTGATAACCTTTGTTTGCCTGATATTTCAGTCATTAAAGGGTAAAACAACCAAATTTTTGTTTCCTCCAAAAGTTTGAGAGAGTACTTGAAAGATATAAAACTTCAGTTAGTGCTTATGGTCTTGTTATGTTTTTGTGTTTATTAACTATCGACCAATAATTATTAATTAATGGTCTGCAATAGAATTGTAGGATAAAGCGTACTTATGCTACGTTTTGTTTCTAAAAAGTAGGAGACGATAAATGATAATTAACAAAAAATAATTGGTGATGTTTGTTATCATTAGAACAGAAGAATGATGCCTCTTGATAGTATAAATCTAGTGTTAACTTTTTTTTTGGTAAGTAAAAACTTTTATTTCACAAACCAAGTATAATCTTTACAATTCTCGTTCATTAGGATCTTGGACATCATGCCCCATGTCCTATAATCTTCTGTTTCTCTTAATTACAAAAAACAACAGTCTACTACTAATTCATAGTCTAGGATACTCCTTCATCTCTTGTAACTTCCTATCTAACTTCTTGTATTTACTTCCACGACTATGAATTTCATGTGCTATTACCCGTATAATGGCCTCCTTCTGCCTAGCTTTCCCTTGAAAAATCCTCAAGTTCCTTTCATGCCATATGTGATAGACACATGCTGGGAAACAGATTCTATATATGCATGAATTTGTAGATTTTCCCTTTGCATGCACCTCTGCCCTTTGAACTTCTTCATACTGCCTTTTGCTTTTCTTTAGATTCCTTGCCATTCCAATAAGCTATCCCAGATTTGCAAAGCCATTCCACATTTAAAAAATAAATATTCTGCATTTTCTGGGTCTCTTGTACACAATGGACATGATAGATCCTCAACTAGACTCCACTTTGCCACTCTATCTCTTGTTAACAGCCTTTCATGTAGGTTTAAGTATAGTATGAACAACCATCTAGGAGCTCCATTGTTGTTACAGATTAATCTTCTCCGTGAGCATTTATGACACTCACCCTAAAACTTTTTATACATCTTTTGTATGGTGAAGCTCTGCATCTGATTAAGCTCCTCTTCTTGTATCCCCACTTCTTCCAGATATTCAACAACCTTAAGTATCTTCTATACAATCCACGATGCCTGCATTAGTTTACTCTTCCACAGACTAGCTCTCCTCCCATAGTAACAATGTATCCATTTTACCCATAGTTTGTCCTTCTTGTTGCATATATTCCACAGCAATTTGCACACAGCTGCCTTGTTTTACAGTTGGATGTCCATAATGTTCATCCCCGCTACTTTAGGCATACCTATTCTATCCCAAACAATAAGTTCCCTATGTCATACATCAACACCTCCTGTCCAAAGAAACCTTTTACATACACTCTCAATCATTTGTATCAACTTCCTTGGTAAAATAAAAACTTGAGACCAGAAAGTTTGTATTGAGAAAAGAATACTTTTAATGAGTTGCAATCTCCCCACATAAGACAAGAACTTTGATGTCCAGCTAGTAATCCTGCCAATGATCTTATCAATTAGTGACTTACACTGAGTAACTGATAACCTTTTTGTACTGAAAGGGACCCCTAGGTATCTTATAGAAAGCTCACCCTTTAAGAAGCCTAGATGATCCAATATATCAAGCTGCAATTTCTGATTCACTCCTCTAAAATATACACCACTTTTCTCCATATTTGCGTCCAGCCCAGGAACCTTAGAAAATATTTGAAAACAAACATAAAGTGCTTTCACGGACTCCATATATAATTTGCAAAATAATAGCAAATCATATGCAAAGTTGAGTTGTACTATATTTAACACTTTGGATGAAATTTGAAAAACTTGTTCTCCTTCAGTCCCTTTAATACTCTTGTGAATTATTTCATTACTAGGACGAACAAAAAATGGGACGTAGGATCACTCTGTCTCAGTCCTTTCTTTGCTGGAAAAGGCTTCATAGGATTACCATTTATAAGTATAGAGTAGGAAACTATAGTTACACATTTCATGATCCATGTAGTGAACACCTCTGGGAAACATAATTGATCCAGAATCTGCTCTAAAAAATTCCACTCAACAGAGTCATATGCCTTCTTCATATCAATCTTCAAACAACATCTTGGAGTAATATTCTTTCTGTTGTAACCTTTTATATCTCATGGCTTAGAATGATGTTATCTGAAATTATCCTCCCGGAACAAAACCTGATTGGCTATCATCAACCAAGTAGTCCATAACCTCTTGAAGCCTGCTAGATATGATTTTGGAGATGATTTTATAAATGGTAGTACAACATGATATTGGTCTAAACTCAGAAATTCTTGATGGATTCTGTACTTTAGGAACTAAGGTCACTGTAGTGCAATTGATTGACTTGTACACTTCTGATGTTCTAAAAAAATCCTAAACTGCCTCCACTACTTCATCCCATATATTTGCCCATGTCTTTTTAATGAATAGTGAATTATACCCATCACACCCTGGGGCTTTGGAATCATCTGTTCTTTGTAGTGTTTGGACAATCTTCTCCCTTGTCACAGGTTCTATCAATTTTGCTTGTTGTGTTCTTGTCAGTATGCTTCCTTTCTTCAACATATCTGGTTCAATAGCTGGAATCTCCTCTGCAACTGTTCCTAAGAGTTTATGATAGAACTGAATGATTTCCTGTTGTACTTCCTCCTGATTCTATGTATGCAAACCTACTTGGGTGACTAGCTTTGTAATTTTCTTTTGAGCATTCTTGTTCTTTATACTAGCATGAAAGAAAGTTGAATTTGAATCCCCTAGCATCAGCCATTGGATCCTGGACTTCTGTTTCAGTAAACTCTCCTCAATTGCACTCCATTTTTCTAGCTTCTCTTTTAGATCCTTCTCGTCATTCTTCAAAGCCTCTGAATGGTTTGGGTCTCTCATTTGCACCTGAATTCTTTGTAGCTCCCCCCTTATGAGTGTAATTTTCTCATGAATTGTGCTATACTCCTTTTTATGTCGCTGCTTCAGTTCATTCTTCAGTCCATTCTTCAATCTTTTAAACTTCAACCAGACTCTTTTCATTGCTGATCCTTGCATGTTCATCTCCCATGTTGTTTTGACTATGCCTTCAAACTCCTTGTGCTCAGCTAGGTTGTTGAAAATTTTGAAAGGCTTTGGATTATTCTGTTGTTCCTGCTCAACACAAAGACACAAATGTGTATGATCAGAAAATAAAGGGTCCTACACCACCAACTCCAATTGCCTCATACTCATTATCCATCCATCATTTACTAGTGCTCTGTCTATTTTGCTATGGACATGACTATTTGTCCATGTAAACTCCCTCCCAACATATTTGAGTTCTGTCATTCTTGTGTTGTCTAAGAAATCCGTGAAATCCCTTATCTCTGCTTCCATAACAGGATCCCCATTGCACCTATCTTCCCAACTTTGTATAGCATTATAATCTCCCATTGCAATCCAAGGTCCCTTTAGCTCTCTATGCAACTATGTTAACTCCTCCCACATGTTCTTCCTTTGTTCAATAGTATGCAGACCATATATTGCTGAGAGCCAAAATTCTTCCTTGCTCTCCATTAATATAATCTTCCCTGTGATCACCTGCTCAGAGTAGCTATGCTGTATAAACTCTACTACTCCTGAATCCCATACTACCCATATTCTTCCTTTAGTACTAGCTATATAGTTGTCATTCCATTTCCAGTTCTTTGCAATTTTTTGTATGATTTTCCCTCCTATATGTTGGTTCGCGTTGTGCTCAATAATAGCTATTAAGCCTACCTTATTGTCTCTAATATATTTCTTTATTTCTTTTTGCTTATATACTTTATTCAATCCTCTATCGTTCCATGCTACTATGTTCATCTAGGTATGAATGGATCATCAATCTCCTACATCACATCCCATCTATTCTTACTACTAGACCCCAAACTTATTAGCATTGAGTTTGAAGGATCTGGTGTACTGCTTCCATTTGCTATACTTATCCCCATACTTATCCCCCTATATTTTGAGTTCTTTGCTATAGATTTACTCTTCACTGTCTACCAGCCTTCATCATCCTCCTGCCTTTGTGGTGAAAATTCTTTTTGTGTCTGCTCTATTCCTTTTTGTTTGTCATCCTGCTTTAGAACTTGAGGAGCAACTTCTTTGTCCTGCTTCTCTTCCACTTGCCCTTTCCTCCTCCAAAACTGTTGTGGCTTTTGATCTCTTCCTCTTTGTTTTGTTTCTTCCTTCTGTGGTTCTTGGCAAACATGTCCTAATTGAAGACGTTTAGTGCAATACTGGGGCATCCAATCATACCAAACATTTTACTCAAACTCCCTACCATTGGGATCTTCTACCATATTCTGTTTTGGAAGTGGCTTAGTCACATCCATTTCCACTAGAATTCGAGCATATGAAATATGTTTGCATATATAGGTATTCCTAGAATACTCCCAATTCCACTCAATGAATCATCCTCCCAGCAATTAAGTGGTAGCTTAGGCAATTGAATCTATAATGGTATGGTTTTCAATACCTCATTTGCAAAATCAAAAGTCGTAGTCCACACTTTAACAACCATAGGCTTGCTATTCATCATTTATGGCCCTGAATAGAGCACAACATCTCTATCCTTTATTGTGTCAAATTTAACCACAAAATACCCATCATTATGAAGGTATATTTATGGTTTCGCAGCAAAGTTCCACTAGAACGAGACAAATCTTTCAAACGCAGAAATAGTAGGAGTTTCACCCACTACATACACAATCACAACCATTCTCCATTTTTTAGTAGCTCGCTCCACAACTGCTTTGTCTAATTTAGCTACCTTAACTCCATTCTTAATCGTAGGAGCAATATACTGTAAATTCATACCTCGAGTTGCCATTTTATTCTCAGCAAATAAACTATTCCATTACATCATTGCATTTGCCAAAGTAGGGATCTCCAATTTCCTTTGAGCATCAGTATCTCCCATACCTTTTCCAGCTTTACCCCTCTTAGATTCAACAATTACAGTAGTAACACTCTTGTTAGGTTCCAATTGAGCTGAATTTGAACCTCCTGTAATCAACGGTGGTGTTTTAGCTCCTTTTGCTAAAGTTGGACATTGTTCCATTGGTTTCTCCGTTACTGTTCCATTGGTTTTCTTAGATTCTTCATTTAATTTCTCAGTTGGTTCTCTATCTACTTCATTCGCTGCTAAATCTCTCAGATCCACGGTAATTGCATGTCGTCGAGGCTGACCTTGCGGCATTTTCCAGTGGGATTGGCGCAAAATAGCAAAGTCACACTATCCTACGCAGAGGAGTCAGCCATCGACTTCAGCACCAGCTACTTCACCACCTGCCTAATCAGCTAGAGGTAGAGGACAGTCAGCTACGGGTCGACCTAGAGGGGGAGGTCGATCAAGTGGTGGTTAGGCTCGTTTCTATGCACTCCCAGACAGACCAGATGCTATTGCTTCAGATGCTGTGATTACATGTATTGTCTCAGTTTGCCACAGAGATGCCTTTGTGTTATTTGATCCTGGTTTCAGTTTTTCATATGTCATCATATTTTGCTCGTTATTTGGATACGCCCCGCGAGTCTCTTGTTTCATCTTTTCGTGCATCTACTCCGGTGGGCGATACTATTGTTATGGACCGCGCTTATCGGTCATGTGTGGTGACTATTGGGGGTTTGGAGACTCGAGTGGACCTTCTGTATCTTTGTATAGTCAATTTTGATGTGATATTGGGGATGGATTTATTATCTCCGTGTTGGGCTATTTTGGACTGTCATGCTAAGACAGTGATGTTGGCTATGCCGGATGTGCCACGGATTGAGTGGCGAGGTTTGACTGATCTTGTTCCCAGTAGAGTTCATTTTTGAAGCCCAACGGATGGTTGGGAAGGGATGCCTTTCTTATTTGGCCTTTGTAAGGGATGTCAGTATAGAGACTCCTACCCTTGATTTAGTCCCAGTAGAGGGACTTTCCGGATGTGTTTCCTGGAGACCTACCGAGCATGCCACTGGATAGGGATATTGACTTTTGAATTAATCTAGTGCCGGGCACTCAGCCCATTTCTATTCCACCGTATCGTATGGAACCGACGGAATTGAAGGAGCAACTTCAAGAACTCGTTGATAAGGGGTTTATTTGGCCTAGTGTATCACCTTGGGGTGTGCATGTTCTATTTGTGAAGAAAAAGGATGGCACGATGAGGATGTGCATTGATTACAGGCAGTTGAACAAAGTAACAATCAAGAACAAGTATCCTTTACCTCGTATTGATGATTTATTTGACCAACTTTAGGGAGCGAGGGTGTTCTCTAAGACTGATCTCAGGTCGGGGTATCAATAGTTGAATATCAGGGACTCGGATATCGGAAGACAACTTTCAGGATCCGATACGGTCATTATGAGTTCCTTGTGATGTCTTTTGGGCTGACCAATGCCCTAGCAACGTTCATGCATTTGATGAACATTGTGTGTCGGCCTTATCTCGACTCGTTTGCTATCGTATTCATTGATGATATTCTGGTGTACTCACGTAGTCAGGAGAAGAACGCTGAGTATTTAAGAGTGGTGTTGCAGCGGTTGAGGGAGAAGAAAATTTATGCAATGTTTTCCAAATGTGAGTTTGGCTCAGTTCAGTGGCTTTCTTTGGGCACGTGGTTTTCAGTGAGGGTATTCAGGTTGATTCGAAGAAGATAGAGACGGTTCAGAGTTGGTCCAGGCCGTCCTCAGCCATAGAGATTCGTAGCTTTTTTCTTTTGGCGGGTGATTACCGTCGGTTCGTTTAGGGATTTTCATCTATTGCATCACCCTTGACCAAATTGACTCAAAAATGTGCTCCATTCAGGGGGTCGGATAAGTGTGAGTTGAGTTTCTAGAAGCTCAAGACTGCCTTGACCATAGCTCCAGTGTTAGTTTTTCCATCAGATTTAGGTTCATATACAGTATATTGTGATACTTCTAGAGTTGGTATTGGGTGTGTGTTTATGCAAGAGGGTAGATTTATATCTTATCCTTCTCGTCAGTTGAAGCCCTATGAGAAGAACTGCCCTGTTCATGATTTGGAGTTGGCTGCCATTGTTCATGCATTGAAGAATTGGAGGCATTATCTCTATGGTGTGTCTTGTGAGGTGTTTACTGATCATCGTAGCCTCCAGCTCTTGTTCAAGCAGAAAGATATCAATTTGAGGCAGCGAAGATGGTTGGAGCTGCTAAAGGATTATGATATCACTATCTTGTACCATCCGGGAAAGGCCAATGTAGTGGCTGATGCCTTGAGTAGGAAGGCGGTGAGTATGGGCAGTTTGGCGTATATTCCCATTGGGGAGAGACCACTTGCAGTTGAAGTTCATTCTTTGGCCAATCGGTTTGTGAGGTTGGATATTTTGGAGCCCAACCGGGTCTTTGGTTGTCCTCAAGGACAAAGTTAACCACGACGATGCCAGAGATGTGACTATTGGTGATGATGGAATATTGAGGATGCAGGGTCGGATATGTGTGCCCAATGTAGATGGTCTCTAGGAGTTGATTTTTGAGGACACCCATAGCTCGCGGTATTCCATCCATCCGGGTGCCGCGAAGATGTATCAGGACTTGAGACAACACTACTGGTGAAGAAGAATGAAGAAAGATATAGTTGGATTTGTAGCTCGGTGTCTCATTTGTCAACAGTTGAAACATGATCATCAAATACCGGGTGGCTTGCTTCAGCAGATAGATATTCCGGAGTGGAAGTAGGAGCGGATCATTATGGATTTCGTAGTTGGACTTCCACGGACTTTGAGGAAGTTTGATGCTATTTGGGTGATTGTGGATCGGCTAACTAAGTCTGTGCTCTTCATTTCGGTGTGTACTACCTATTCTTCAGAGCAGCTAGTAGAGATTTATATTCGAGAGATTTTTCACCTGCATGGTGTCCCAATTTCCATCATTTCAGACAGAGGTACTCAGCTCACATCACAGTTTTTGAGAGTCGTGTAGTGAGAGTTGGGTACACAAGTTGAGTTGAGCACAGCCTTTCACCCTTAGAGGGAAGGGCAGTCCGAGCGCACTATTCAGATATTGGGGGACATATTGCGTGCTTGTGTCATTGATTTTGGGGGTTCATGGGATTAGTTTCTACCGCTCGTAGAGTTTGCATATAACTACAATTATCAGTCGAGTATTTATATGGCTCCATATGAGGATTTATATGGGAGACGGTAGCCAGGCGAGGCCAGGCTTTTGGGTATAGACTTGGTGCGCGATGCTTTGGACAAAGTGAAAGTGATTCAGGAGTGACTTCGTGTAGCGCAGTTGAGACAAAAGAGTTATGCTGACAGGAAGGTTCGTTATGTGTCTTACATGGTTGGGGAGAAGGTTCTATTGAAGGTTTCACTCATGAAGGGTGTTATGAGATTTGTGAAGAAGGGTAAATTGAGTCCTCAGTTCATTGGGACTTTTGAGGTGCTTCAGAAGATTGGGGAGGTGGCTTATGAGCTGACTTTGCCACCTATCTTATCGAGTGTGCATCCGATATTTCATGTTTCTTTGCTCCGTAAGTATATTGGCGACCTGTCTCGTGTTTTGGATTTCAGCACGATTCAGTTAGACGGTGATTTGACTTATGATGTGGAGCCAGTGGCTATTTTTGAGCGGCATGTCCTAAAGTTGAGATTAAAGGATATAACTTTAGTGAAAGTGTAGTGGAGAGGTCAGCCGTGAAAGAGGCTACTTGGGAGATCGAGAAGGAGATGCAGAGCAGATATCTACACCTATATGAGGCTTCAGGTATATTTCTTGACTCGTTCGAGTATGAACGTTTGTTTAAGAGGGGGAGGATGTAACAACCCGACCGGTCGTTTCATGTGTTATAACCCTGTCTCCCCCATTTTTGCTTCCTTGTGTGTTTTTCAGTTGTATTTCATCGTATCATGTTGGTGGTGTTGTTTCAGAGTGGTCTTAGGGTGTAATGAGACACTTAGTATGTTAAGTTGGTTATTTAGTTGGAAAAGTCAACCGAAAGTTGACTTGTGGGTAAATGATCTCGGAATCGGGCTTTTATGATTCGGATAGCTTCGTTAGGTGATTTGGGACTTAGGAGCGTGTTCAGAATGTAATTTGGAGGTCCGCGGTAGATTAGGCTTGAATTGGCGAAATTTGAAATTTGGCGTTATCCGGTCGGCAGTGCAGATCTTGATGTTGGGGTCGGAATGGAATTACGAGAATTGGAGTAGGTCTGTTGTGTCATTTTTGACGTTTGTGCAAAATTTCAGGTCATTCGAATGAGGTTTGATAAGTTTTGGCATCGTTTGCGGAATTCGGAAGTTTAAGAATCCTGAGGCTTGAATCCGAGGGTGATTTGATGTTTTGATGTTGTTTTGAGTATTCCGAAGGTTGAAACTTGTTTCAACCTTCGGAATGCTCAAAACATCGAATCACCCTTGGATTCAAGCATAAGAATTCCAAAACTTCTGAATTCAATCAAAATGTATATCAAACCTCGTCCGAATGACCTAAAACTTTGCACACATGTCACAAATAACACAACGGACCTACTCTAATTTTTGAAATTTCATTCCGACCCCGATATCAAAATCTCCAATGCCGACCGAAAAATGCCAAATTTTCAATTTTGCCAATTCAAGCCTAAATCTACCACGGACCTCCAAAATACATTCCAGACATGCTCCCAAATCCAAAATTAACTAATGGAGCTAACCAAATCATAAAAATACAAATCCGAGATCGAATACTAAAAAGTCAAAACTTGGTCAAACCTTTCAAATTTAAAGCTTTAAATTGAGAACTGTTCTTCCAAATTCATTCTGATTACCCTGAAAACCAAAACCGACGATTTACATAAGTCATAATATAGCACACGGGGCTAGTCATGCCCGAGAACTAGCGAGTGAAATGCGAAAGCTCAAAACGACCGGTCGGGTCGTTACATCATCCCCCACTTAAACATACGTTGGTCTTCGAACGTGCCTAGAATTATTTCGAAACCCATCAAATCACTGTGTAACCTTACCATGCACATACTCGGGGATGATCCCACATCACGCTATCTCATATAGGTCCGATAACATAATGTAACTGAAATTTCACAATCCAACCTATCACATAAACCTTAGAACCACATTTTCACTTCTGAAATCATCTACAAGATCAGAATCTCACATCTATACTCTGAATAATCTTGAACTAGCTATTACAAACCATACCTGCAGCCGCAGATGCAATTACATGATATACCACATAGCTCAAACTCTCGTAGCGATAACTTCTAATCACAACAGTTGCTCAGAACAACCGAATATCGATAATAAACCTCTTATAAAATAAAGCCTCATTCCAACACTTCTATATACTGCCAATGATAAATGAAACACCTAGAAAGTCATAACCATTCCTCAGATCAACCATTCGTGAAGCCACTTCTCCTTTGGCAAGGACAATAGCAAATTTCTGAGCCAAACATCGATATTATCCTTCCAACACGCTGAAACCGAATCCATTTGAATTCATTCTAGATCCCAACGATCTCATCTAATCCAACACAACTACTCTGGTGACATGACACATCAATACAATCTAAAGCCACAACTCGTGCAATCCGTGCACCAATAAGCAAGCTCACCAGTACCACCCACACAATGCTGAGAACTCGTCACACATCGTAGAAACAGAACACACGAATCTAACCCGAAGGGTCATACCTCCACATAATTCGCTACAATGCGCGACCCAATCCAAAGACTGGTCCACATGAAACACCTCAAGTCACTATGCTCAAAATCGACAACCACGCGCAATTTAATGTCTAGAACTAAAGCAAATCATCATAACCGCAGTAAAGCAATTGACATAAAATTACATAAATCCGAAAGAACACAACTGATGCGCCATCCACCGAGCAATACCCAATACTCTTCCCGCTCGAATTACACTTAGAGTCCCCAATAAAACCGCACCACATGTGCCTATAACCAACAAATCCCAATGCCTCGCAACACGTAAAGGTAACTCATAGATCTCCCCAGGTCACTAATAAGCTCAACAACAATCGAATCAACACATCCCTCAACAATACAACTCGGAGTCAACCAAGCTGACTTAAGTTAGAACACACATCCACATTGGCCTACCAATGAACCCTTTATCAAGGAGTCCCTAAAGCTGCTCCTTCAACTCCTTTCACTCCGCTGGTGCCATACGATATGGTGCCCGACACCCAATCAATACCGAAATCAACAACCCTGTCCGGCAACATGCCCGATAGCAGGAAACACATCAGGAAAACCCCTCATCACTGTAACTGAATCAATGGTAGGAGTCTCTGCACTGACATCCATCACGAAGGCGAAATATGAAAGACAACCCTTCCCAACTATCCGCTGGGTCTTCAGAAATGAAACCACCCTACTGAGAACATAATCCGTCGAGCCTCGCCACTCAATCTGTGGCATCCTCCGGCATGGCTGATGCTGCTGCCTTAGCGCAACAGTCCAGAATAACACGACAAAGAGACAACTAATCTATACCCAATATCACATCAAAATCTAACTTACCAAGTAGCAAAAGATCCACTCGGGTATCCAAACCCCGATAGTCACTATACAGTGCCGATACACGCGACCCACAACCACAACATAACCTATTTATAAGAACTCCCAATCTCCAACTCCATATAGCGCACGAATCACCATATCCGATCCTAATTCCACCATCCAAATACATACCACACCTCTAATACCCAATTATTCCACGAGAGATACTCCAAAAATTCTTCCATGCCACCAAGCAAACTCGGATACCAGCAGTCGATCCAACAAGAGAGTGTCGCGATACTACTGAAGTATCCTCAACTCATACATTTGCCCTTTTTTTGAAAATGCATACTCTCATCAAGCCATATCAGTCAGTGATCTCATTTATCTAGTCATCTGAAGTTGTCCATGCTACCCAAAAATTGTGACCTTCTTTTCAAAACTGAATCGTGATCTTACACGTGCAAATCTTAATCCTACATGACATACCGCACATACCATATCATCCTAGGATAAAGATGAGAACTTCATATCCATTCGGGAGCCACAAGCAACTACGTACTCAACTAGCCAAGAACTTTCCACTGATCCCATCTAGTAGAAAATCGCTATACATCCCATGATCCTCATGCTAGTAGAAAATATACATCAATAGCTATTGTAGAAACCATCAACAACTCTCCGAATTCTATTTGCACAATACTAAACCGTCAGGACTGAATCTTTCAAACTCAACCAAGCTACACAGGCCATTAAAACCCCAAAAAATTGCTGCGAAGCACCTGTAGAAATTCATTACCTCGTAAGCACCCAAAGAACTAATAATATCCTTATCATGCCGTTCCGGACTACTACCAAGCTAACCCATCTATCCAAGTTCCTTCTGATTTTCTTTCAACTTGATACTTCTTCTCGCTATAACACCACAATCCTCGACCTAGACTCGTCACATGAGACCCAAGCATAAAGCCACACCGTCCTATGGTTGATAAGCAGCCGGATACTCTCTCAAAAATATTCCCAAATGCACCACATTCAAAATACCTACCTTGAAGAGACTTCCTGTGAATTTAAAGCCATTACCTTCACCTTCCTGATACTGGTGTATAGAATCCATAATGATATAAAATTACAATGAGCCTTGACACCCTCCAATGCAAACCTCAGTTTCTAGCCAACTGTACAACTTGAAAATCTTCAATTATTACATGTAAAATCTTGAACCCATTAGAACCATTTTCGAGAGCCCTCCACTCTACTCAAACTGCAATTAGACCGATCAAACGGACCAGACGACCTGTGCTCCATTAGCACTCCGACACCACAGAATGTAACCTCACCTTAATGCAACCAAGCAGCTTCCTGTTCTATGCATCGTACATCCTTTACTAATTAACAACTCAAGTCATTCCGTGAGTCTCATACACCCATAAAGCATAACATAACCTTTATTGAAATTTTCTTTACTCGAGCCATCATCGGTCTCAACATCCGTAAGCCATAACTGATTCACCAGTACGCCTCAAACTGGAACCAACATAGCAGATAATCGTGCAATAACCTAATCAATAGCAGACTCCCCACTTGGCTCAAATCCATAGATTAAAACACAAAAGAACTCATAATATGTATTCTCCATCACTGCCATAATACCATAGTGAGATATCAATCCTTCATAAGATCGTATAACACAGACCATCTAGTACCTCAAATCTTCTGCAAATCTCGCATTTGCCCTCGTAGCAGTCAAGCCCACTCTCTAAAGCGACCCAATTTCAAATTGCATACATATATTTCACTGGTAAAAAAGATCTTCCAACAAACAACGTAAGGCTCACACAAACTTCAGAACACTCCGAAGGAGGTAACCCACCTGCTTTGCCTCAAACTAATAGCTCTTCATTCCCTTCCACCGTCATAAACATTATGCAATCACTTAATATTCCTGAGTCTGAACTCATATCGTAACATGAAATCTATTCCACTCCCCAACTAAACAACATGAAAAGATTCTTCACACACCCATAACTCGGGGCTATACATCAAGTCAAGATGGAAATCAAGCACCAAATAGTTTTTCTATCCTCAAGCAGACCCTTCTCGTCGCATCCAAATTATATGAATACATCTCGCAGTGACATCATACACATCCATCCATCACATCCACTAGTAGGGACACTACCGAACATATAAATTCAAAAAACACATGCTCACCCAATAAGAACCTTAGTGCTCTAGCTACAGGCAAAATCTAGCCTCAAGTCCTCTCGCCCCTCGATCAGGGAAGTCGTCAATGCACAGATGATACCGAGCGCTCATGTGCACATACAAACGCATGGAAGGAATTCAAAGAGTTACATTTCAAGTTGAATCAATGACGCACAATGAGAATTCAAGAATGTGATGTTTTTTCCTAAAGGTTCTGCAGCCTCCCGAGGATAAGTACAGACGTCTCTGTACTGATCCGAAAGACTCTACTAAACCTGCTTATGAGTCGTGAGACCTATGTAATCTAGGCTCTGATACCAACTTGTCACGATCCTAAAATCGACCCGGTCATGATGGTGTCTGTCGTGAAACTAGGCTAGCCGACACAACTCCCGAATTAACCATTATTCAATACAAGTCATTTTTAAGCCTTTAATTAATCAAATATTTCATAATGAAAGTCTAAATGAATAGTGCAGAATAAATACACAAGCCCGACATCGGGATGTCACAAGTCACGAGCGTCTACTATGGTCTGAATACAATGAAGAGTCTGAGTATACTAAAAACAGTCTAAGGAAGACAAGAGAGAGAAAAGTAGGGTCGCGAATGTCAAGCGACTACCTTGCAAACTCCGATGACTCTGCCGCTGAGTAATCAACACATGTTACCGGGTTCAGAAATACTTAAATCTGCACACACGGTGAAAGGAGTAATGAGAGTACACCAACTTAGTAAGTAACAAAAGTAAATGAAATCTGAGTAGTAAGAAAACATGTAAACCACATCAAAATGCTACAACAAATGTAGGATATTTCCAACACAGTACAGTAATAATTTATTTCGTAAATCATGCTCAGTTTCGGTAAAACCTTTTTAAAACAATTTTCAATAGTTTCAAACAAGTGATAAAATAGTGAGTAAACATGATAGAAATAGAAATAGCCCCTCGGGCAAAACATGTACCATTAACTGTCCCTCAGGCATATTATCAACAGAACCAGCCCCTCGGGCTACATCACAATCACTCGTAATCAGCCCCTCGGGCATAACATAAATCAAGAACCACCCCTTGGGCAATAATATGGAACAACATCAGTCCTTTGGGCAATAACTTGGAACAACATCAGCCCTTCGGGCTATATGACATCTCACACTGGGTACCCGCGGGTGTACAAACACCGGGAGGGGCCCCTTACGGCCCAAGCGCAATATCAAGCCATCTCGTGGCATAATCAAATAGGCTCTCAGCCTTATATCAAGCCACCTAGTGGCGTAACAAATCAAGCCCTCGGCCTCATAATCATAAATTAGTACCACACTACTGTGGTGCGCAGCCCAATCCCATAATATCTTCACAACACCGGCCCTCATCCTCACTCAGTCAGAAATATTTCATGCCACTCGGACAACAGAAAAACATGATTCTCATCCCAAAATATTATTTAAACTATTAAAACGGAGTAAATATGGATGAGTTATGAAAATAGTAGAATACAGCATGACTGAGTACAAATATAAAGTAAAAACAGTGAGGCATAGTAGTAAAAATCCCCTACGGGTCCAAAACAGTTGGAACGAGGCCCAAAACCTGGTAATAATTTCCAGAACACAATGATAGAAAACAGTTTTCAATCAAATACGCGACTTAACAGTCGTACGGGACAGACTAAGTCATAATCCCCAATGGTGCATGACCCCACGCTTGTCATCTAGCGTGTGCGTCACCTCAAAGTAGCACAACCATATGAAATCGGGGGTTTCATACCCTCATGACAAACATTTACAATCATTACTTACCTCTATCCGGTTCAAACTCTATCCCGCGATGCCTTTGCTTCTCTAGTCGGCCTCCAAATGCTTCGAATCTGACCAAAATCAGTATATTATCATCAATATGTGCTAAAGGAACAAACCCAAGCGAAAATGATCAAATTAACTCAAAAATTCCGAAATTGGCTCAAACGCGGCCCCTGGGCTCACGTCTCGGAATCCGATAAAAATCACAAAACTGGAAAACCCATTCGCTCACGAGTCTACCCATATCGATTTCACCAAAGTCCGACATCAAATGGCCATCCAAATCCCCAAAATCAACTCTCCAAACCTTCTTCCATTTTCCCCAATTTTCACCCAAAATTCCCAAATTAAATGATAAGAATCAAGATAGAATCATGAGATTTAACAAAATTTGAGTGAAGAACACTTATCCCAATCAATGCTCTGAAAATCCCTTTATAATCTGCCCAGGAATTTACCCTATGATATCGCGGACAAACTAATGTGATAGCAAAGAACAAAATTTGTCAGCCCTTCTTTTACCCTATGCGATCGCAGCCATTCCCCCGCGATCGCGTAGAACAAATTTTTCCAACAGCCTTCTCCAACTCTTCCGGACATCCTCTAGTATAATGGTCATAACTTTTTATACAAAACTCTAAATTACAATTGGTTTAATCTTCTAAAAACTAGACATCAAGGGCTACAACTTTCATTTTTAGAGCATCTTCAAATTCCTTATAGATTGTGAGTTATAAGTTTCCAAAGTCGGGTCAGTATAGCAGGGATTTTACTCTATGCGATCGCGGGAAGACTTATGCGATCGCGGGAAGACTTATGCGATCACATAACACAACTCCATTTTTCCAAATTTTCTCTATGCTAACTCGGTCAGATCTATGCTAACACACTGTACACCCCTGAAGCCAAAAACCAGCAACTAGAAATGTCCTAGAAATGGTTCGAAACTACACCGAAACTCACCCGAGGCCCTAGGGACCTCAACCAGACATGACAAAACATCCCATAACATCATTCAAACTTGTTCCAACCTTCGGAATGCTCAAAAAACATCAAAACATCGAATCACCCTCGGATTCAAGCATAAGAATTCCCAAACTTTCGAATTCCGAATTCGATCAAAAAGTCAATCAAACCTCGTCTGAATGACCTGAAATTTTGTACACATGTTACAAATGACACAACGGACCTACTCCAATTTCCGAAATTTCATTCCGACCCCGATATCAAAATTTTCACTGCCGTCCGGAAAATGCCAAATTTCCAATTTCGCCAATTCAAGCCTAAATCTACCATACATCTCGGACACGCTCCTAAGTCCAAAATCACCTAACAGAGCTAATGAAATCATAAAAATTCAAATCCGAGATCGAATACTAAAAAGTCAAAACTTGGTCAAACCTTTCAAATTTAAAGCTTTAAACTAAGAACTGTTCTTCCAAATTCATTCTGATTACCTTGAAAACCAAAACCGACGATTTACATAAGTCATAATACAGCACACGGGACTATTCATGCCCAAGCGAGCAAAATGTAAAAGCTCAAAATGACCGGTCGAGTCGTTACAATTGAAATGATTCACATTGCTACCTCAAATAGGCCTAGTCAAAATGCAAAATTGCACCCAAATTTTGCTCTGAAAACTCATGTCATTTCGATATTCAAGTACCCTTATGCAGCTGGAAGTCTTGCTGGAGTTTTCCTTTCATCTTTTACAACAATGTGCATTTTCACACTAGGGGTTCTTTATTCAATTAGAGACCTTTGCATTCCACCAGTGAAGTGAACATATTATACCTCTAGCTTATCTATTTCATATTCCCATTGGTTTCCCTTCCTTTAATTCATCCACTACAGCAACTGATAAGGGATGAGTTCAAATATTCATATTAGCTGCAGTTCTGTGATGACCTCTTAAATGAAATTCTGCATTCCGAGGTCTTAAAAACCTCTTCTAGCATCACCTAAATTTTCGTGCACAGTCCGGACGTGTAGCCCGAAAGCCTAATTATGAAAGTCTGTGAAAAATTATAAATTTTGACTATAAAATGAACTAATTTGACCTCGATAAATATTTTGGGTAAACAGACTCGGACCCATGATCGACGGTCCTAGAGGGTCCATAGGAAAATATGGGACTTGTGTGTATGCCCGGAATCGAATTCCGAGGTCCCAAACACGAGAAATGAATTTTTGAAAGAAATTGTTTTCTTAAATTGTTTAAAGAATTTAGAAATGAATTTTGAATAGAACATGTTGGTATTGGGCCCGTATTTTAGTTTTGGCGCCCGGTACAGGTCTTATATATGATATGAGATAAATTTGTGAAGTTTGGTAAGAAACGAAGTCCGTTTTACGTGATTCAGACCTTAATTGGAAAATTTGATATTTAAGAAGCTTGATAAATTTCATTGATACTGAGGTTTAATTCGATGTTTTTGATATTATTTTGGTGATATGAGTACACGAATAAGTTCGTGGGATATTTTTGAGGTTGTGTGTATATTTGGTTTGGAGCCCCGAGGGCTCGGGTGAGTTTTGGATAGTCCACAGAGTGCATTTTGAACTTAGAAAAATTGCAGGTTTTCAGTTAATGTGCACAGATCTGCAGGCTTCGCAAATGCAAAGCCTGGCTCGCAAATGCCCATACCTGCGACCTGCAACTTTTATACTTAGCCGATTTTAAACCCATTTTTTCATATCCTCTCAAAACATAAACACATGATGGCGATTTTTCAAAGGCTTCTTCTTCTCCAAATCAATTGTAAGTTATTTTTAACTAGTTTTCTTGAATCATTAATATCTTTTAACATGATTTCAACTTCAAATCAAAGAGTTTCATGGAGGAAATTGGGAGATTTGGGTAGAACATAGGTTTTTCAAAAATTGGGGATTTAGACCTCGATTTGAGGTCCGATTTCAAAATAAATTATATATTTGGGTTCGTGGGGGAATGGGTAATCGGGTTTTGGTTCGAACCTCAGGTTTTGACAATGTGGGCCTGAGGGAGATTTTTGACTTTTTGGGCAAAACCTCGGAAAATTCATTTTCATGTATTCAAATTGATTCATTTAGTGTTTATTGATGTAATTAAGTAACTTGTGACTAGATACGAGCGAAATGGTGGTGGAATCAAGGGGTAAAGCTATAGTTGAATCATGAATTGTGTTCGTGGCATCGAGGTAAGTGTTTTGTCTAACCTTAGCTTGAGGGATTAGGAGTCGTACCTTATTTGCTACGTGTTAATTGTGGAGTACGATGTATAGGCATGGTGACAAGTATCTATACATCGGTGTCAAGCATGCCCGTGAGTCTTGTTTTATAATTGCTATGACTTCGTTGTGGTTTATTGCACTTCATACGCTATTTTCATCATTGTTCCATTGTCGGGATAGTTGTTTTGATGTTAATTTTCCCTTGCGGGGATGTTTGTTGATAGTATTTTTCCCTTTCCGGAAAGTTGTTGAAATATCATTGTTTCCCTTACCAGGAGGTTAATATGTTGCTTTTGTTCCCTTATCGGGATTCCTTGTGATTATTATTGGCTTGTAAATGGGAGCAGGTGCTATACTACCACAAGATATGATAAAATTGGAGCGGGTGGTATGCCTACAACAAGATATGATGAAATGGGAGCGGGTGGTATGCCTACCACAAGATATAATGAAATGGGAGCAGGTGGTACGCCTACCACAAGATATAATGAAATGGGAGCGGGTGGTATGCCTACCAAAAGATATGATGAAATGGGAGTGGGTGGTACGCCTACCACAAGATATAATGAAATGGGAGCGGGTGCTATGCCTACCACAAGATATAATAAAATGGGTACGGGTGCGCATTTCATTCCGGTGGCAGTCTCCTATTCTTCTGAGAGGTTAACTGAGATCTATATCCGGGAGATTGTTCGTCTTCATGGTGTGCCCGTGTCTATCATTTCAGACCGAGGTACTCTGTTTACCTCACACTTCTAGAGAGCAGTTTAGCGAGAGTTGGGCACGCGAGTTGAGTTGAGTACAGCGTTTCATCCTTAGACGGACGGGCAGTCCGAGCGAACCATTAAGATTTTGGAGGATATGCTTCGAGCTTGTGTCATTTACTTTGGAGGCTCGTGGGATCAGTTTTTGCCTTTAGCAGAGTTTGCCTACAACAATAGCTACCAGTCGAGTATTCAGATGGCCCCTTATGAGGCTTTATATGGTAGGTGGTGTCGGTCTCCGGTTGGATGGTTTGAGCCAGGAGAGGCACGATTATTGTGTATGGATCTAGATTAGGATGCCTTGGAACAAGGTCAGGATTATTCAGGATAGGCTTCGTATAGCTCAGTCCAGGCAAAAGAGTTATACCAACCGCAAGGTTCGTGATTTGGCATTCATGGTCAGTGAGCGAGTGTTGCTTTGAGTGTTGCCTATGAAGGGCGTGATGAGATTTGGGAAGAAGGGCAAGCTTAGACCTAGGTTCATTGGCCCGTTTGATATTCTTGATCGAGTGGGAGAGGTGGCTTATAGATTTGCGTTGCCGGTGAGCTTATCATCCGTGCATCCAGTGTTTCATGTGTCCATGCTTCAGAAGTATCACGGCAATCCATCCCATGTGTTAAATTTCAGCACTGTCCAGTTGGACAAGGACTTATCATATGAGGAGGAGCCGGTAGCTATTCTAGCCCGGCAGGTTCGTTAGTTGAGATCGAAGAGTTTTCCTTCTATTCATGTTCAGTGGAGAGGTCAGCCTCCTGAGGCATCGACCTGGGAGTTCGAGTCTGATATGCGGAGACATTATCCCCATCTTTTCCCCAACTAAGGTACTTCCTTCTTGTGTCTATTTGAGGATGAACGGTTGCTTTAGAGGTGGAGAATGTGATGACCTCTTGGGTCATCACTTGTTTTAAAATGAAATTCTACATTCTGAGGTCTTAAAAACCTTTTCTACATCACCTCGATTTGCGTGCGCAGTCCAGGCGTGTACCTGGAAAGCCTAAATATGAAAATTTGTAAGAATGATAAATTTTAACTATAAAATGAATTAATTTAACTTCAGTCAATGTTTGGGGTAAACAGACCCGGACCCGTGATTCGACGGTCTAGGAGGGTCCATAGGAAAATATGGGACTTGGGCCTATGCCCGGAATCGAATTCCGAGGTCCCAAGCCCGAGAAATGAATTTTTGAAAGAAATTATTTTTTGAAATTGTTTAAAGAATTTGGAAATGAATTTTGAATAGAACATATTGGTATCGGGCCCGTATTTTGGTGTCGACGCCCGATATAGGTCTTATATATGATATGAGATAAATCTGTGAAGTTTGGTAAGAAACGGAGTCCGTTTGACGTGATTCGGACCTTAAATGGGAAATTTGATGTTTAAGAAGCATTGATAAATTTCATTGATATTGAGGTTTAATTCGATATTTTTCATGTTATTTTGGTGATATGAGTACACGAATAAGTCCGTGGGAAGTTTTTGAGGTTGTGTGTATATTTGGTTTGGAGCCCCGAGAGCTCGGTTGAGCTTTGGATAGGCCACGGAGTGCATTTTGAACTTAGAAAAATTGCAGGTTTTCAGTTATTGTGCACAAGTCTGCAGGCTTCGCATCGCAAATGCGAGACATCCATCGCAAATGCAAAATGGATCTGGGTAGGACTCAATTGCGACCAATTGGTTTGCAAATGCGAAAGGTCAGTCACAAATGTGACGTGTATGATCGCAAATGCAAAACTACCCTATTCAGCCTTGGGTCGCAAATGCGACCCAGTCTTCGCAATTCCCAAGTCGCAAATCGACAAATATTTCGCAAATGCGAAGGTTCAGCTTTACGGAAGGGTTCGCAAATGCGAACCCTGTTTTGCAATTCCCAAGTTAGCAGAGGTCAGGGTTCGCAATTGCGAACCCCTGTTCTCAATTCCCATACCTGCGACCTGCAACTTTTATACTTAGCCGATTTTAAACCCATTTTTCATATCCTCTCAAAACATAAAAACATTAGGGCAATTTTTCAATGGCTTCTTCTTCTCTAAATCAATTGTAATTCATTTTTAACTAGTTTTTTTTCAATCATTAACATCTTTTAACATGATTTCAACTTCAAATCAAAGATTTCCATGGGGAAAATTGGGTGTTTTGGGTAGAGCCTAGATTTTTCAAAAAATTGGGGATTTAGACCTTGATTTGATGTCCGATTTCAAAATAAATTATATATTTGGGTTTGTGGGGGAATGGGTAATCGGGTTTTGGTTGGAATCTCAGGTTTTCACCGTGTGGGCCCGGGGCGATTTTTGACTTTTTGCGTAAAATTTTAGGAAATTCATTTTCAGTCATTCAAATTGATTCATTTAGCATTTATTAATGTAATTAAGTAACTTGTGACTAGATACGAGCGAATTGGTGGTGGAATCAAAGGGTAAAGCTATAGTTGAATCGTGAATTGTGTTCATGATATCGAGGTAAGTATTTGATCTAACCTTAGTTTGAGGGATTAGGAGTCGTGCCTTATTTGCTACGTGTTAATTGTGGAGTATGATTTATAGGAATGGTGACGAGTATCTATACGTCGGTGTCAAGCATGCATGTGAGTCTTGTTTTATAATTTCCATAACTCTGTTATGGTTTATTGCACTTCATATGCTATTATCATCATTGTTCTCTTGCCGGTATGGTTGTTTTGATGTTAATGTTCCCTTGTCGGGATGTTTGTTAATAGTATTGTTCCTTTGCCTGGAAGTTTTTGAAATATCATTGTTTCCCTTACCAGGAAGTTATTTTGTTGCTTTTGTTCCCTTGCCGGGATTCCTTGTGATTATTGTTGGCTTGTAAATGGGAGCGGGTGGTACGCCAACCACAAAATATGATGAAATGGGAGCGGGTGGTACGCTTACCACAAGATATGATGAAATGGGAGCGGGTGGTACGCCTAACACAAGATATAATGAAATGGTAGCGGGTGGTACGCCTACCACAATATATAATAAAATGGTAGTGGGTGGTACACCTACCACAAGATATAATGAAGTGGGAGCGGGTGGTACGCCTACCACGAGATACATGAAATGGGAGCGAGTGGTACGCCTACCACAAGATATGAGAAATGGGATCGGGTTGCACGCCTGCAACGAGAAGTGAACTGAAAGTGAAATCTGCCTTTGTTTTCCTTATCCTTGTTAGTAGTTGGATTTTGGTTCCTTATAGTTATCTTGATATCCTGTTGTTACCTGTTCTCCCCCGAAGCATGTTTTCCCCCTCCCATATTTACTTGTTTATTTCTTTATTTCTTTTCCGTCATATATATTTGAACTGTACAGGTTTATGTGGTAGTATGGTCCTAACCTCGTCACTACTTCGCCGAGGTTAGGCTAAACACTTACCAGCACATGGGGTCAGTTGTGCTGATGCTACACTCTGCATTATGTGCAGATCTCGGAGCAGCTCTTGGACCGTACCTTGGAGGCTTCCTTTAGTCCACCCGGAGATCCAAGGTAGACCTGCAGGCGTCCGCAGGCCCTGACGTCTCCCTCTATCCCTATTTCCTGTTTAATTTTCCTCTTATTCAGAAACAATGTACTGTTATTTCTTCAAACTTTGTATGCAGCAAATCTTAGATAGTCTATGACACTGTGACACCAGGTTTTGGGTGGTTAAGGATTTAGTACTTGTAATAGATACAGGTTCATATATTTTATTGTTGTCTTCCGCTAAAATTTGAATTTCCACTTTAATCACGTTATCGCCTTATATTTATTAAAAAGAATTAATTGGTTAATGAAGTATTTAGATTGAAGGTTCGGCTTACCTAGCTCACATTAGTAGGCGCCATCCCGACTCCCAAGGTGAAAAATCTGGGTCGTGACAAGTTCAGACAACTGTCACAGGACTTTTGCATGCATTTGGTAGAGTCCTTTGGCTGGATTGCACACCATCTGGAAAAGAAGGTGCTTTCTCTGTTTGGTTTTCATGGGTTCGAGAATTAGGCACTTGTGCTGGTTTTGCACTTGCATCAAGTTACCCTCTAAACATTAAGATGTCATTTGGGGTTGCATTTTGTGCTGCAATTCTTGGGAAGATCATTCTCATCTTTGGGAATATCAGTAACTTTGGAGGTGCAAAAGCTGCAGGACATGTTAAAGAGCATATTGAGAGAGGTTCACCACTGGATAGTGGTGTAGAAATGATAGTGCCAGTGTTAACAAAAGTTCAACTGTAATTAATGTTATAATAATACGTATTGTAGTAACTTTTTGTGTTCTATTGATGTCTTTTGTCTTACTCTTTTTCTTTGTTGTTTGCTTCGAAAGAATACTATACTTGCATTTACCTGCATGAACAAAGTGTATGTAAAATCTACCCAATTCTGTATGTATTATGGATTTTATCTCAGATTCTTTTCTTGTGTGATTAACAAAAATGATCATACCAGAAACAATAAAGCAGTGTGTTTTACATAGTGGAAGGTTCTGATATAGTAAAATTGAGTGTTTTAAATGGTGTCTGAATTTTGGGTTGGTGCCTTGGTAGATAATTATTTAACTTTTAGCGGGTAAAATGAATGCAATTATCCAATTTGATATTATTATTTTTTACATTAAAATGCAATATCCCTAATACTTTCATTAAAGACATGAATTACTTTTAGCTATTTTTAAATAACTATAGTATATTTATTTTTACACAATCGATATATATAAACTTAAACTAGTTAATTTATTCGTGCTTCGCCCGTTTAACATTTAAACTGACAAACCTGATCTTTTTATAAAGATATTCGAGCTAAAGCAATACACTTTTTATAATACGAAAAGTGAAACCAAATATATAATGTAAGAAACTACACCGGAAAGAAAATCGAAACACAATCCTTCCAATGCCAATATTTGTATTTTTTTTATTTCTAATTTCAAGTTACACTTCTCTTACTTGATCCTGGTTAAATAACATATTCTTACTTCATTAAATTACTTAAACTAAGTAAACTAATATGATCCTGGTTAATACAAAAAAGTTTTACTAATATGTGTTGTGGAATCATTATTTTATTACATCATCACTAACTTATTTTCTAATCCCGTGTGAATCACCAATGTAACTGCCCCACCAAAAGATGTGTCCCGAACTAAAATTAGGAGAGTCCTTATCAAATCCCTCATTGTTTTTCTTTGTAGAAAATGAAAAAGTAAAATAGTAATTTGTACTCCTATAAAATTTCAGAAACACAATCTTAATTCTATTAATTTGTTATTTGTATAACAGTATAAGCATGTGATCGTATATTTTGAAAGTACAAGAGAGGGGTGAGTTACGCCTGTTAAAAATTTAGCAGACTACAGTATACACTTAGTCAATTGGTACAGAGACAGTCTGCACAAAATCGTTAGTCCTTCAATTTAACCAAGTGCAAATTATAAGAAATCGTAAAACTGCAGAATATAATACGAGAGCTATAAGGTAAATGGCACTAGAAATTTTTATACTGGTTTGGAACCAATGTGGCATCCTAATCTAGTCCTCTAGGGTTGCAAGAGTGTTATATTTTAGAGTTCTTTGTAAATTGGGTTGAGTACAACTTTTGTGATTTCTATAATTCACCATCAATAGGATTGGTTTTCACTCACTCAACAATAAATGACAAAGGGTTGGTTTTCACTCGCTCACCAACAACGACACTTTGATTTTCACTTGCTCCCCAAAGAAACGAACAATCACGTAACTTCTTCGTATTTTTTTCTCTCTCTATCTTTTATGATACTAGTAAAATTTAGAATACAATGCTTGACTAAGGTGTAGAAAGTATAGAAATTATCTGCGAAGGTGGTGCTTAGAAGTGTCTTCAGATCCTCTTTAAATAGTTGTTCCTCTTGCTTGCAATTATTCTATTTATTGCTCCATATTTGGTGTAAATCTTTCTTGATATGGTTTCTTGATTTGTCACATAGTTGAAGTGTCTTATTCTTTTTTTTTGTTGCTGTACTTGATGTTTGGCTAAAAATCTATATTTTTTCATGTAATTCGCCTTGCATTCTCCATCTTGTTAACTTTATCGTGAATATTTTTGACTCAAGCTTAATAATGGTATTTATATGTGTAGGACTCACTTGCAAATGATTCGAAAAGTTTCCATGTAAAGTGAAGTAAAAATGGAAGAATTTGGAGAAAGTATAAATTTGGTGCTCAGGTTCGCGCCGGGCACCAACCAAAACACCGTTGACAGAAGGCTAAAATGTTCATTGTCCAGCTCCGCGCTAGGCGCAAAGCGTGATGCCCAAGGGCGTATTTCGTCCTAATTTAGCTGGGACTTGGTGATTTCAACCCTACACATCTCCAACATGTATAAAATGGGTTCTAAAACTAATTTGGATGGTAGATATTTGGACCAATGGAGAGCATGTAATGACACGATTTGTCGTTTTGAGCATTTGCACTTCACTAGGTAGTTTTACGGCATGGGTAGCTGTGTATGATGTAGTATGACTTATGCGTATCGTTGGTTTTGGGGTTTAGGTTATTCGGAATCGTTTTCAAAGAATGAGTTCATTGTTGAAGCTTTAAGTTGAAATAGTTGATCAAGTTTTATTTTTCCAGAATTTAACCCTGGAACGGAGTTTTTATGGTTTCTTTAGGTCTGGATGGTGATTTTAGACTCGGGCGTATGCCCGGATTTACATTTAAATGTTTCTATAGTGTTTCGGTACAAGTTGGAAAAAATTGCAAATTGGAAGGTTTGAAAAGTTCATAAGTTTGGCCGGAAGTTGACTTTTAGGATGTCGAATTCGGATTGTGGTTTCGGGAATTTGAATAGTTTTGTCATGTCATTTGGGACTTGTGTACAAATTTTGAGTTCATTCCGTGAAGATTTGATACGTTTCGGCACGTGTTTTGAAAATTTGAAAGTTCAAAGTTCATGGATTTCGATTTGAGGTGTGATTCATCGTTTCGATATTTTTATGTATGTTTTAAAGCCTTGAGTAGGTTCATGTTATGTTATGTGACTTGTAGGTATGATTTGATGGGGTCCCGAGGGGCTCGGGTGTGTTTCAGTTTAATTTCGAATCATTTTCTTCAATATTGCAGCTGCTGGTTCTGGTGTTCCGCACCTGCGATGGGTATTGTGCAGGTGCGATAGCCGCAAAAGCAACAAAGGCATCACTGATACGAGATGAGAGCTGGATAAGGAGGCCCGCAGAAGAGGAGAAAAGGGCACCGGTGCGGATGCGCGGGTGCATCGAGCAGAAGCGCAGGTGCGGGTGTCTTCGTAGATCCGAAGTTTGATACCACATGTGCGGGGGTTGTTGGGCAAAGCCATTTTACATAGATGCGATGTTATTCCGCAAAAGCGGTGGCCGCAGGTGCGATGCATTGTCCGCAAATGTGGAAATCACTGGGCATAACCTATAATTCGAGGTCTTTGGTTTCTATCTTCATTTTTTTGGACTTTGGATCTCGGATTAGGCGACTTTGGAGAGGAGATTTCCACAAAACTTTGGGTAAGTGTTCACTATTCATTTTTGATCTTATATCACGAATCTACCATCGTTTTTGATCATTCATTTGATAATTTTATAGAGAATATTGGGGGTTTTGGCCTAAAGTTTCATAATTTGAATTTTTGAGTTTTGAACACCGTTTTGGAGTAGGATTTTAGTTAAACTAGTATGGTTGGACTCGTAATTAAATGGGTTGTCGGATTTTGTATGTTTTGTCGGGTTCCGAGATGCGAGCTCGGGGTGGGTTTTTAGGCCAATTTCGGGTTTTGATTCAAGATTTGATCTTTTACTATCGGGATTGGTTCCTTTAGCATTGTTTGATATATTTGAGTTGTTTTTGGTTAGTTTTGAGACTCTCGAAGGTTGGAAGTGCGAGATAGCATTTTGGAGCATCGCTTGTCTTGCTCAGTATTGGTATTGGCTTGTTCAAGGTAAGAAACTCTTTTAAATTTAGTGCTAAGGGTATGAAACCCCGCATTAAGTGTTATGTGATTGGTATTGAGGTGACGCATATGCTAGGTGACAGGCGTGTGGGAGTGTGCCATGTGAATTGAGACTTTGTTGCTCCTATGACACTGTATAGTAGCCCTATTTTCTTGATATATGTGTTTTCACCATGTGATATAGTAATTGAGATGTCAATCATTCTAGATATCATGTTTAGAATTATGCTAATACTAGTGGGACTCACTGAGGTTATTTTTGATGTTAAGTTATCTACTTTCATTGTTTTACATACTCAATCATGCGCATTCATATGAATATCATATCTTAGTCTCTGCTGTTACTTATGGATACATCGCATCATCATAGTCGGGCTAATTTCATGACATTATGAGTCTGAGAGAGAGAGAGAGAGACTGGAGCGATAGATGAATGAGTGAAGCCGAGGGCATGATTGTGAGGATATGTATGGGATCGGGCTGCACACCGCAGCATGTATATTTAAAGGATCGGGCTACACGCCGCAATATATTTATTCATGGGATCGGACTGCACACCGCAACATATTTATCTATGGGTTTGGGCTGCACACCACAACATGTTTTGTTGACTGATGCCATGATTGGCTTGATATAACACTTGGACTGTAGGACCCCTCCGGAGTCTGTACACACCCCTAGTGAGCGTAGGCACCTATTGAATGTGAGTGTTGAGGGCTGAGCGCGAGTGACGAGTGATTGGGAGGTCTGAGTAACTGTGAGGATTGAGTGACTGGGAGGACTGAGTGAATCAATACTCTGAGAGTATGCATATGGTTTTATCACTAAGTTGCATCACATTTGATATGCACACTTGACATACCGGTATAGAGATGCATTTATACTCATGCTACATAGTATCACGTCATTCATGACTTTTTACACATATTGATATGTGGGTATAAAGAGGTGTGTTTTCACTTATTATTTGGAAAGAAAATGAAACTTCTTACTCATTGTTGAAAAGATTTTGGGAAAAATCACAGTTTTCAAACTTACCTGTATTTTTGGCATTTCGGCAAAAGAATTGAGTTTTCACTAAGATATTTGAAAAGCATACCTATTTTTGGAACTGTGAATGAGTTGGGCCCTTTTACTGCTGAAATACCCCTTTTACTACTTGTGTTATGCTGTTATGAACTGTTGTGGAATACTGCAATTAGACCCGACCTCGTGATAGCTCGTCACTACTTTCAACCTATGTTTAGGTCTGTTACTTACTCAGTACATAGGGTCGGCTATACCGATACTACACTTCTGCATATTGCATGCAGAATTTGGCTGTAGTGTTGCATTGTTCGATGGTTGCCGAATTTGAAGACGTACCCGCGTCCCTACTGTAGCAGCCTCTGTTGTTCGGGGTAGCCTTAGATTATAATGTTCTATTTATGTAATTTTCATACAGACTATGTATTTTTTTCATTTTTGCTTTGTAAACTCTATTCTTAGAAGCTCATGATTTATACTACCAGTCCTTGGGGAATGTATAAGATTTAGATAATTACTTTTGTTTAGTTTCCTTGTTAATATTATTGGATTTGGATAGATATCTGATGGCTTACCTAGTGGGTTTGGTTAGGTGCCATCATGATTAGTGGATTTGGGGTCGTTACAGATTGGTATCAGAGCTCTAGGTTCATAGGCTCTACAAGTCATGAGCAAATGTCTAGTAAAGTTTTGCGGTTCGGTATGATGACGTACATACCTATCTTCGAGAGGCTATAGGCCATTTAATATATACTTCCCATTTTTCTTTCCTTGTCATGCAGTATTGATTCAGCTTGAAGTGTAAATCTATGAATTCCTTCCACGCATTCGTGTGCGCACATGAGCGCTTGGTATAAGTTGTGCATCGACAACTTGTGATTCCATGGTTGAGGTGAGAGATGTGATTTTGTCATGTTGATGATAGGCTAGTCCAGAGTACTTGAGGCCGGGTTTTGAATGTAGCCTGAGCACGGAGATTTCGGTTGTTTGAGCACGTACTTTTGGGACTTATATGTCCGTTGGTATCCTTATTGGTGGGATTTATGATTGGATGACCATGTGGTGAGTATGATTTGATTACGAGATGTCTTCAGACTGTTTGAATGTGACGAGAAGGATTTGCTTGAGGTGTAGAAAGAACTATTTTGTGCTTGATTTCCATCTTCATTTGACTTATAGTCTCGAGTTATAGGTGTGTTGAAGGATCCTTTTCATGTTGTTTAGTTGAGGAGTGAAGTATATTTTAATGCCATGATATGAGTTCAGACTTAGTAAGATTAAGTGATTGCGTAATAGTTTGGTTGTGGAGTGGTATAGAATGATGCCGGTTTGAGGTTGTGTTATCCCTATGTTGTTTTGTAGCAAGTTCTTTTTTACCAGTAAAATATATGTGTTGTAATTTGAGTTTGGATTGCTTATGAGAGTGAGCTTGACTGTTACAAGGGTGAATGCGAGATTTGCAAATGCTTTGAGGTACTATATGGTTTGTGTTACGTGAGCTTAGGAAGGGTATAGTTGAATCATATTGCGGTGCTATGCCAGTATGGGGGTGGTCATTGTAAGTTATCAGATGCTTTATTCCTTGGCTTTGGGCCAAGTGGGGGAGTCTGCTATCGACGGGTTGATTGCACAGTTATGTGTTGTATTAGTTTCAGTTTGAGGTATGTTGGTGAATTAGTTATGGCTTTAGAGGATGAGATCGAGGATGACTCGAGTAAAGGATATTTTGGATAAGGGTTATGTTACACTCTATGGGAATATGGAAATCAAGGAATGATTGAGTGGTTATTCGTGAAGGATGTAGTGTTCATGAAGTAGAAATTTGCTCGGTTGCTTAGAGGTGTGGATTACTTCTTAGGGTGTTGGGGTGCAAATGGGGCACAAATTGTTCGGTCTTTTTGGGTAGTGCTATTGAGATTTTGGTAGAGTGGATGACTCTCGAGAATGGTTCCCATGAATTCAAGAATTATATGTGGCAATTGGGAATTTGTATGGACTTGTATATGGCTAGAAGCTGAGAGATACATTGGATGGTGTCAAGACTTGCAGAATTTCTACATCATTGTGGATTCTACATTTCAGTATCAGGAAGGTAAGATGAACAACTTGAAATTCACAGAAGGTCTCTTCAGAATGGGTATCTCGGTTGTGTTGCTTTTGTGGTGCTTAAAAGAGTATTCTGCGCCTTATGAGCCTTAGGGCAGTGTAGTTTTATGCTTAGGTCTCATGTGGTATTATGGCGAGGAGAAGTATCAGTTCGAAAGTAATTCAGAAGGAACTTGGGAAATAGGACAGCTTGGTAGTAGGTTGGATCAGCATGGTAACAGATGCGATTAGCTCTTTGGGTGCTTATGATGCAGTGAGTTTCTACAAGTGTTTTGTGGCAATACTCTTGGGTTTTGACGACCTGTGTAACCTTGTTGAGTTAGAGGAGTTCAGTCTTGACAGTTTGGTTTTGGGCAAATGGGATTCAGAGAGTTCTTAATGGTTCCACCACAGTTAAAGATATATATTTCCCCTTGGCGTAAGGAGTATATGGTGTATAGTGATCTTCTCCTGGATGGGATCAAATGAAAAGTTCTTGGCTAATTGAGTAGTAGTTGCTTATAACTTGGAGTGGATTATGAAGTTCTCATATTTGTCGTATGATGGCATAGTATATGCAGTGTGTTGTGTCGGATTGAGATCTGCGTGTGTAAGGTCACGATTCAGTTTTGAAGGGAAGATCATGAGTCCCATGGCAGCATGGACAGTTTCAGATGACTAGATAAATGATATTACCAACTAGTATGGGTTGATGAGAGTATACATTTCAGGAGGGGCAATGTGTTTGATTTATGGATGCTTCATTGGTATTGCCACACTCTCTTGTCTGATCGACTGCTGGTGTTCAAATTTTTCTATGTGGCATCGAAAAATTTTAGAAGTATTCCTTGTGGGATCATCGTGTATGAGAGATATGTTAGATATTCTAGCGGTAGAGTTGGGATCGGATATGGTGATTCGTATGCTCTATGGATTTGGAAACTGGGAGTTCTCATGAGTAGATTATTTCATGGTTATGGACTGTGAAGTTGTGGCCCAAACTAGCTAGATGATAGTATGTGTTATGATTAAGTCATTGTGGACTTTTAGAGGTTTATTTATCTGTTTATGGGTTCCCGGAGTTGAATTGGGGGTCCATGGGTAGGCCCAATTAGGGTGTGTATTCTACACTGAGTTAGATTGGTTGGCTTCAAATTACTATTATTGAGGGATGTGCCATTCAGTTGTTGTTGATATTATTCGTGTTCTGAAATGATCTATGACTTACTCTTCTATGCTACGAGGAGTTGTGATTCGTTGGTTATATACACAAATGGTGCAGTTCTATTTGGGCATAATCGCAAAATTTGATCGAGATGTGTATTTGGGTGTTGAATGATTGATTGTGAATTGATTATGTTCATTTCAGATTAGGTTATTGAGTTATTTGCTTCAGTGGTTATGGTCGTGCACTTTTGGTACTAAACGGCAAATTGCGTAAGGTTGTTGATGTTGAGCATTGTGACTTAAGGTATTTCTTATGGACCAGTTTTTGGATGGGGTCGTACATTGCAACAAAGTTATAGTGGGATATGATCCTTTGCATTAGATTTGTGTGTTTTGGTTCTACAGTGTGTGACAGGTTCTTAGCATTGAGTTGTAGTGGTGCTACCCGTTGAGTTTGCGGGACGGTTCTCTTGATTGAGTCATTCTCGTGATTGAATATATTTGGATCGTTGCTTATTGGTGCATTATTGAATGGTTTGTGGCTCTAAGTAGTATTGGTTTTGCGTGTCAGTAGGGTAGCTGGTGTTTGATAAGACGAAGTCATCGGATCTCGGATGGGTGCTATCAGATTTGATTGTGGTATATTGGAAGGATAATATCGGAAGTTGGCTTAGAAATCTGCTATTGTTCTTATCGGGGGAGAGGGAGCTCGACGACTTGTTGATCTGGGCAATGATTATGAGTTTCATTCAACATTGGCTGTATATGAAGGAGTTAGAACGAGGCTTTGTTTGATAAGAGGTTTATTACCGGCATTGGGTTATTTTGAGCAGCTGCTATAATTAGGCATTATCGCTATGAGTATTTGAGTTTTGAGGTATATCATGTGATTACATCTTGGGTGATGGTGAAGACTTGATACAACTTACTCAGACTTGTATAGTGTGTTGATGTAAGATTCTAATCTTATGGAAATTTTGGATGTTAAAATTGGATTCTAAGGCTTATTGGCTAAGTTGAATTAGGAAATTTCAGCTATGTTGTGTTATCAAACCAATATGGGGAGAGGATGATGTGGGATCACCCCCGGGTATGTGCATGGTAAGGTTATGCGGTGGTTTGATGGTTTTGAGAACAACTCCTGGCACGTTCGAGGATGAACATATGTTTAAGTAGGGGAGAATGTGTCGATCCGACCAGTCATTTTGAGCATTTGCACTTCGCTCGGTAGTTTGCGGGAATGATCAGCTCCATATGATGTATTTTGACTTATGTGGATCGGCGGTTTTGGGTTTTAGGTTATTCGGCTTAGTTCATTGTTGAAGCTTTAAGTTGAAAGAGTTGACCAAGTTTGACTTTTCGAGAATTTGACCCCCGAATGGAGTTTTCATTGTTCCGTTAGGTCTGAATGGTGATTTTGGACTCGAACATATGTTCGGATTTGCATTTGGATATTTCTAGAGTGTTTCGGCACAAGTTGGAAAAAATTGGAAATTGGAAGGATTGAAAAGTTCATAAGTTTGACCGGAAGTTGACTTTGAGGATGTTGGATTCGGATTGTGGTTTTAGGAATTTGAATAGTTTCTTCATGTCATTTGGGACTTGTGTGCTAATTTTGAGTTCATTTCGAGATGATTTGATACGTTTCGACGCGTGTTTTGAAAATTTTAAAGTTCAAAGTTCATGGATTTCGATTTGAGGTGTGATTCATCGTTTCGATATTTTTATGTGTGTTTTGAAGCCTCAAGTAGATTCCTGTTATGTTATGTGTCTTGTGGGTATGATCGGATGGGGTCTCGAGGGGCTCGGGCATGTTTCAGATTGATTTTGGATCATTTTCTTCAATTGCAGTTGTTGGTTTTAATGTTTCGCACCTGCGATGGGTATTGCGCAGATGCGATGGCTGCAGAATCCACAAAGGCATCGCAGACGAGAGATGAGATCTATATGAGAAGGCCCGCAGAAGTGGAGAAAATACCGCAGGTGCAGATACACGGGTACGTCGAGCGGAAGCAGTAGTCGCAGGTGCGACGAATTGTCCGCTAATGCAGAAATCACTGGTAGAACCTATAATTCGAGGTCTTTGGTTTCTATCTTCTTTTTCTGGACTTTGGAGCTCGGATTGGGCAACTTTGGAGAGGAGATTTTCCACACACCTTTGGGTAAATGTTCTCTACTCATTTTTGATCTTATATCACGAGTCTACCTTTGTTTTTGATAATTGGATTGTGAATTTTATAGAGAAAATTGGGAGTTTTGGCCTAAAGTTTCATAAAATAATTTTTTGTGTTTTGAACACCGATTTGGAGACGGATATTAGTGAAAGTAGTATAGTTGGAATCGTAATGGAATGAGTTGTTGGATTTTGTGAGTTTTGTCGGGTTCCGAGATGCAGGCCCGGGTTGGGCTTTTGGGCAAATTTCGGGTTTTGATTCAAGATTTGATCTTTCACGATCGGGATTTGTTCCTTTAGCATTGTTTGATGTATTTGAGTTTTTTGTTTAGTTTTGAGCTATTCAAAATTCGGAAGCGCGAGATGGCATTTTTGGAGCATCGCTTGGCTTGCTCGGCATTGGTATTCGCTTGTTCGAGGTAAGTAACTCTTCTAAACATAGTGTTAAGGGTATGAAACCCTGCATTACGTGTTATGTAATTGGTATTGTGGTGACGCACATGCTTGATGACGGGCATGTGGGCATGCACCATGTGAATTGGGACTCTGTTGTTCCCATGGCACTATATAGTGATCCTATTTTGTTGATATCTATGTTTTCACTATGTGATATAGTAATTGAGCTGTCAATCATGCTAGATATCTTGTTCAGACTTATGCTGATACTGTTGGGACTCACTGAGGTCATTTCTACTGTTGAGTTATCTACTTTCATTGTTTTACATACTCAATCATACACATTCATATGCATATCATATCTCAGTCTCTACTATTACTTATTGATATATCACACCATCATAGTCTGGCTGTTTTCATGACATTGTGAGCCCGAGAGAGAGAGAGATTGGAGAGATTGATGACTGAGTGAGATCGAGGGCCTGATTGTGAGGATATTTATGGGATCGGGCTACAAGCCGCAACATGTATATTTATGGGATTAGGCTGCACATCGCAACATGTTTATTTACTGGATTGGGCTGCATGTCGCAGCATGTTTTTCTATGGAATCGGGTTGCATGACGCAACATGTTTCATTGATTGATGCCATGATTGGCTTGATATAGCGCTTGGGCTGTAGGAGCCCCTCCGGAGTCTGTACACACCCCCGTGAGTACAGGTACCTACTGAGTACGAGTGCCGAGTGCCGAGTGACGAGTGATTAGGAGGTCTGAGTGACTGTGAGGATTGAGTGACTGGGAGGAGTGAGTGAATTGAAACTTTGAGAGTATGCATATGGTTTTATCACTATGTTGCATCGCATTTAATATGCACACTTGACATACATGCATAGAGATGCATTTTGCCTCATGCTACATAGTATCACATCATTCATTACTTTTTATACATATTGATATATGGGTATAGATAGGTGTTGTTGCACTTGTTATTTGGAAAGAAGATAAAACTTCTTACTCATTGTTGACAAGATTTTTGGAAAAATCACAATTTCCAAACATACCTTATTTTTGGCATTTTCGGCAAAAGAATTGAGTTTTCACTAAGATATTTGAAAAGCATGCCTATTTTTTGGGACTGTGAATGAGTTGAGCTTTTTTACTTCTGAAATACCCCTTTCACTACTTGTGTTATGCTACTATGAACTGTTGTGGAATACTGTTATTGGACCCGACCTTGTGATAGCTTGTCAGTGCTTTATATCTAAGGTTAGGTTTGTTATTTACTCAGTACATGAGGTCTATTGTACTGATACTATATTTCTGCACATTGCGTGCAGATGTTGGCTGCAGTGTTGTTGTGTTCGATGGTTGCTGGATTTGAAGATGTACCCACGTCCCTACTGTAGCTGCCTCAATTGTTCGGGGTAGCCTTAGATTATAATGTTCTATTTATGTACTTTTCAAACAGACTATGTATTTATTTCATTTCCGCTTTGTAAACTCTATTCTTAGAAGCTCATGATTTGTACTACCAGTCTTTGGGGAATGTATAAGATTTAGATAATTACTTTTCTTTAGTTGCCTATTATTGGATTTGGATATATATATGTTGTCTTACCTAGTGTGTTGGATTAGGCGCCATCACGACTAGTGGATTTGGGGTTGTGACAGAGCACAGAGTTGCTGTGGAGGCCAGAATTCATCAGATACCATCTTTCCTCCATCAAACTTAATAATATTTACTTTCTTTGGATGAATTGTTATTTTGATATATTGTCTATGTGGAGCTAAACTTTACATTCTAAGGTTCTGGTTTTCATGAATATTGAAGTATATTAGTTACATTACCGTTAATTTGAGTTATCATCTTTGATTATTTCTCTAATTCTGTACATTATTGCCTTATTGTTTGTCCAGTAGTTGGTTTCTATTTACTATCTATGCTATGCATGGGAAAACCGTGTTTAGATTAGAGTACAATTAGAGAGAGCTTGTTTCTGAACCCCTGGCACAGGGAAGGATTTTGTGGTTAGGATATGAATATACCTAACAATCTTGCTTAGTTGAATGTCGTATTTTCTTCATTCATGATAGATTCAAGACCAAAGTAATATAGGATTGATATATTGTGGATAGACGGATGGTAATGTTGGAACATACTATTTATACAAACGTTCGGTTCAACTAGCAATCATAGATAATTCTGATTAATAGGTGTAATTATCGAACTCAATAAGATTGATAAACTGACCACAACCCTGAAATCTATATCTCCTCTGATTAAAATGCCATCGCAATCTCTTGCTCCGTGTTAGTTTAGCTAATTACTTGTTTAATTTTTGCAAAAGTAGTTTAATATAAAAATAATAATTTTTTATTATCTTTGAAAGTAAATTGATCTTAGTTTGCTTAGTTAATAGTTAGTCTAAGTCTATGTGGGTTTGACATCCGACTTTCGAGTAACTTTATTACTTGACGGTTGCGTATACTTGCATGTACTTGGGGAACTAACAAGTTTTTAGTGTTGTTGCCGGGGAATTAGAATTAGCTATTTTCTAAATGGAAAATTACATAAGTTGCCACCTAACCTATTGGCCAAATCTCCCTTACACACTTTCTGTGGATGATAATAACATTAGACACGCAATCTTTCTAAAGTGTATCTAGTACACACCTCATTTGACAAGGTCTAAGTGTGTGTAATACAAAATGGTAGAAGCGCGTAGACTGTAGAAGTACAAAATTTCTAACTTTAATAAGTGGCCACAAACAAATCCCAACGACCATTTTTAAAAGAATAAAAGGGTCCTTAACCCATTTCTTCTCTAATTGGACCCGATATTCACCTTCTTCCTCCTCCTTGAAAGCTTGAAGTTCAAGAAAATTTCTTCTTCTTGATCCTTTTATGCGTTTTTCTGTTGATATTACAATATTCTTTTACTTATTCCTTCTCTTTTTCAATAGAAGGGTTCAATTTCTAGGGTTCAATTTTAGGGTTAGGGGAAATGCATAATGTGAGATAATTTTGTTATTGTGGTGAAGAAGCTGTGGTGATACAGTCATGGAGTGTTGATAATCCGGGTCGTCGATTTTACGGATATCCATTTTATGAGGTAAATATCAATTTTACTTTTATAATCGATTTTATATACCGTAATTATTTTTTCTCTTTGATTTTTCAGAGGGACAGTCGCTCGGCGTGAAATTTCTTGTGTGGTTTGATCCCCCAGCTCCAGAACACTTGAAAATTATGATTTTAGGGCTGCTTAAGAAGAAGAGGGCATTTGATGCATTATTGAAGGAAAATAGGAATCAAATAAATTGAAGAAGATTATGTGTGCTGATTTTAATTGTAATTGTATTGAAGTTGATTGTATTTGGTAGTTCTAAAGATTGCAATATAATATAAGAAAATGAATAAAGCTTTTTGGTATATTTTGTACTCCTTTGTTAGAAATGAATGAAATTATTTTACAACTGTTAATGTTGTTTTGTTTGTGTTTGTTGCTATGTGAAGTGAAAATGTAGATAATACATTGTTTACACAGTTAAATAGTGGCTAAAATTGCTACCAAAAATACAGCTCAAATGCTGAAATACTAAAGTAGTGACACCAAAGAGATGAATCTATCCAGAAATGTTTAATTTAAAACACATTTCATCATAGAGCAAAGGTGTTCATTACAGTCATCTAACAACAACCTGCCTTAACAAAAATATAGGTTGACATCTTAACATCATACTAAAATAATAGCATGTTGCCTTAACGAAATAACATCATTCAATACAACACTAAACAACAGTTCCAAAATAACCTAACAACAATTCCAAAATAATTTAACAGTCATAGAAACATCATTCAATAAACAACTACATATACTTGTTCTTGGATGGCTGGGATGATGAACTTGCTTGACTTAAATTGGAATGGGATGCATCAGTTCTGGAATGAGATGCAACAGTTCTATTTTACTCCACTTGTTAGCTTGTAGGCACATTTCATAATATCTATCGAGGACCTATTTTCACCACCATGAGTAACCACCCTTGGCTTACCTCCACCAGACTGCCAAAAACAAAAAATATTTAGTTAAGTTGTTAGAGCAAACAAGATATAAAGTAAACTTTGAATTACTTACAGAACAACTTGTGAACCCACTGCTTGATTGAAACAGTCCAAGACCAGAACTACTAGTTCCTCTTCAACTACCTCTACCAGTTCCTCTTCCTATTCCAGGGGCAAAAGTAGTTGAAGCTGAAGGTGTATTACTTCCCCTACCTCTACCAGTTCTTCTTCCTCTACCAGCAGCAGCAGGGGCAGAAGTAGTTGACGTTGAAGCTCTAGGAGTAGTTGTTCATGTTCCTCTTTCTCTGTCGCTTCCTCTGAAGCTCTAGGAGTAGTTGTTCATGTTCCTCTTCCTCTGCCGCTTCCTCTTCCTCCAAATCTTTCTCTATATGAAGCAATTGCAGGAGTAGAATCTGCAGGCCTTGGTTTCTTGGGGAAGCTCCTTTTGTTGTGTCCATATCCACCACAGTTTGAACATGTCATCTCCATACATCTTCTTGAAATCTTTCAAGACTTAGGATGTTCAGTTTCTTCTCTTCTTCTCTTCTTCTTTGTTCTGCCAGACATCTTTTTAATTGGTGGGGGTTCAATTGGTGGATTGGTAGATGTTGGCCACATCTGCATATTTGGCATAGGCTGGGTAAATGTTGAATATGCCTTTAGATAAGTGGATTTGTGGTACCAGTGACATATGTAGTTAATTGGCTCAACATTCTTGAGTTGCATTGTTGCAATTGTATGAGCACAAGGGATACCCTTCCGCATCCATGATGTCACGACCCTAAAACCGACCCGGTCGTGATGGCTCCCATCATGAAACTAGCCCAGCCGACAAAATTCCCAAATCAATTAGTATATCATAAAAAGTCATTTTTAAGCTATTAACTAACAAAGTATCATAACGTAAGTCTAAATAACCAATGCGGAAGAATATAACACAAGCCCGATATCGGGGTGTCACAAGTCATGAGCAACTACAAGATCTTAAGAACAAGAAAGGCTAACATAGTCTGGAAATAAAATACTAAGAACAGTTTGAGTAAGGTAAGAAGGAGAAGTGTAGGGCTCCGAACGCCAGGCAGCTACCTTGCTGACTCCGAAGACTTGCTGGAAGAACAATCAACGCTCGCTATCTAGACCAGCAACCCCTGGATCTGCACACAAGGTTGTGTGTAGAGAGTAATGTGGGTACGCCAACTCAGTAAGTAATAAAAATAAATGAAAGCTGAGAAGTAAGAAAACATATAATTGCAGGTCATAGCACCACAACAAATAGAGTACATTTCCAAAATAGTACGAAAATCAATTATCTCGTAAAACAAACTCAGTTTCAGTAAAAACACTTTTCGTTTAAAAACATCCTTTAATGGTTTCAAACAAGTGATGAAATAGTGAGTAAAAATGATAGAAACAAAAACAACCCCTCTGTTGAGACATGTACCATAAATTGCCTCTCGGGCAAAATATCAATAGAACCAGCCCCTCTGGCTACCTCACAATCGCTCGTAATCGGCCTCTTGGGCAACAACATGAAACAAGATCCGCCCCTCGGGCAACATCACATCTCTCACACCAGGTAATCGTGCTCACTAGGGATGTTCAGACTCCTGAGGGGCTCCTACACCCCAAGCGCTATCACAAGCCATCTCATGGCATAAAAAATTAGGCCCTTGGCCTCTCATATATCACAAATCAGTACAGCATGCTGCGGCGCACAGCCCGATACCATGATGTCCTCACAACTCAAGCCATCGACTTCCCTCAGTCAGAAACCTCTCAAGCCACTCAAGCTACTATAAAATAGGACGCTCAGTCGAAATATCATTTATGCATCAATTCAGAGTAAATAAGACTGTGTTAGGAAATCAGTAAAACATAGCATTATTGAGTACAGTTATTAAATCAAAACAGTGAGGAATTTTAGTAAAGTAAGCCTCTAAGGGTCCAAACAATTGGTACGAGGCCCAAATATGACATCCAACACAAAATATAGTAATACTTTCTAAAACACAATAGTATCAGATATTTTTGAATCAAATATGTGACTTAATAGTCATACGGGATGGACCAAGTCATAATCCCCAACGGTGAACGATCCCACGCTCGTCATCTAGCATGTGCGTCACCTCAAAGTTGTGAAACAATGTGAAATCCGGGGTTTCATACCCTTAGGACAACATTTACAATCATTACTTACCTCAACCCGGTCCAAACTCTAGCCTGCGATGCCTTTGCCTCTTGACTCAGCCTCCAAATACTCCAAATCAAACCAAAATCAGTATCATAACATTAATACGTGGTAAAGGAACAAAACACAAGCGAAAATAATCAAATTAACTAAAAAATCCCAAAATTTACCAAACCCGACCCTCGGGCCCACGTCTCGGAATTTGATAAAAATCATATTACTAGAGTCCTCATCCTCCCACGAGTCCATACATAAAAAAAAACATCGAAATCGGACATTAAATGGCCCTTCTAATCCCCAATTTAAACTCTCCAATTATAAGCCCTAATTCTCCAATTTTTAACCCTTAAATCTCACAAGTTTCATGTCTAATCAGTTAGAAATCACCGAAGAATCGAGTATTGAGTTCAAAAACTTTACCTCCAAGTTTTACCCCTCAAATCCCTCTTAAAATCCTCTCAAAAAGATCCAAGTTCGAACACAGATGGTGGAATAATGACCAAATTTCGCGAAGGCAAGATTTATATGTTCTGCCCAGGGGTTCCACCTCTGCGGTCCAAATACCGCACATGCGACCTCGCACCTGCGATAAAATGTCTACATCTGCGGACTTCACTTAAAATCCCCCATCCGCACCTGCGGTTAACCCACCGCACCTGCGGGCTCGCAGGCGCGACTCGCCTTCCGCATCTACGATGCCCAAACTGCATCTGTGGTCTCTTCCCGCTTTTGCGATCATCGCACTTGTGGTACCCAATCCACAGGTGCGGAAACAACAGAAACAACATAAATTCTACAACTCCAAATCCACTCCAAACCTTCTGTCAACCACCTAAATCCATCTCGAGGCCCTCGGGACCTCAATCAAACATGCCAACAAGTCCCATATTATCATTCAAACTTATTCCAACTTTCGGAACACTCAAAACAACATCAAAATATCAAATCACCCTCGGATTCAAGCCTAAGGATTTTCAAACTTCCGAATTCTGCAACCGATCCAAAAACCTATCAAACCTCATCTGAATTACCTGAAATTTTGCACACACGTCACAAATGATATAACAGACCTACTCAAATTTTTGAAATTCCAATCCGACCTCTATATCAAGTTTTCCACTACCGATCAAAAAATGCCAAATTTCCAATTTTGTCAATTCAAGCCTAAATCTATCACAGACCTCCAAAATATATTCCGATCATGCTCTTAAGTCCTAAATCACCTAACGAAGCTATCCGAATCATAAAAACCAAATTCTGAGATCATTTACTCACAAGTCAACTTCGATTGACTTTTCTAACTGAAGCTTCCAAATAAGAGACTAAGTGTCTTATTCCACTCTAAGATCACTCCGAAAACAACCCAACCAACTCGATATGATGAAATACAGATGAACAACACACAAGGAAGCATAAGTGGGGGAAACAGAGCGGTAACTCATGAAACGACCGGCCGGGTCATTACACCCTCCCCCTCTTAAAACAATCGTTCATCCTCCAACGAGTCAAAAAACATACCTGAAGCCTCAAACAGGTAAGGATATTTGCTCTACTTCTCCCGCTCGATCTCCTAGGTAGTTTCCTCCATGGGCCAACCTCTCCACTGCACATTCACTGAAGCTATATCCTTTGACCTCAACTTTCGGACCTGCCACTACAAAATATCCACAGGCTCACATCATAAGTCAAATCACCATCTAACTGAACCGTGCTGAAATCCAAAACATGAGACGGATCACCAAAATACTTCTGGAGTATAGAAACATGAAATACAAGATGCACGCTCGACAAGCTAGGTGGAAAAGTAAGCTCATAAGTCACCTCCCCAATCTTCCGAAGCACCCCAAAAGGCCTAATGAATCGAGGACTCAATTTACCCTTCTTCTCAAATCTCATAACGCCCTTCATGGGTGAAACCTTCAATAGAACCTTCTCCCCAACCATGTAGGACACATCACGAACCTTTCTGTCAGTATAACTCTTTTGTCTTGACTGTGCTCTACGAAGCCGCTCCTGAATAACCTTCACCTTCTCCAAAGCATCCTGCACCAAGTCTGTACCCAAAAGTCTAGCCTCACCCGGCTCAAACCAACCTACTAAAGATCTACATTGTCTCCTATATAAAGCCTCATATAGAGCCATCTGAATACTTGAGTGATAATTGTTGTTATATGCAACCTCTACGAGTGATAGAAACTGATCACATGAACCCCCAAAATCAATGACACAAGAGCGCAGCATGTCCTCCAATATTTGAATAGTGCGCATGGACTGCCCGTCCGTCTGAGGGTGAAAAGATGTGCTAAACTCAACCTGAGTACCCAACTCTGTCTCCACGGCTCTCCAAAACTGCAAAGTGAACTGAGTACCACTATCTGAAATGATGGAAACTAGGACATCATGCAAGCGAACAATCTCTCGAATATAAATCACTACTAACCGCTCTGAAGAATAGGTAGTACACACAGGAATTAAGTGCGCGGACTTGGTCAGCCGATCCACCATCACCCAAATAGCATTGAACTTCCTCAAAGTCCGTGGGAGCCCAAATACAAAATCCATGGTGATCTGCTCCCACTTCCACTCTGGAATATCTAACTGCTGAAGCAAGCCACCCGGTCTCTGATGCTCATATTTCGCTTGCTAACAATTGCGACACCAAGGTAAAAATCTCACAATATCCTTCTTCATTCTTCTCCACCAATAATGTTGTCTCAAATCCTGATACATCTTCGCGACACCCGGATGGATGGAATACCACGAGCTATGGGCCTCCTCCAAGATCAACTCCTGAAGCCCATCTACATTGGGCACACATATCCAGCCCTGTATCCTCAATATCCCATCATCACCAATAGTCACATCTTTGGCATCGTCGTGCTGAACTCTATCCTTAAGGACAAGCAAATGAAGATCATCATACTGACATTCTCTGATGCGATCAAACAAGGAAGGACAAGAAACCACACAAGCCAAGACCCGTCTAGGCTCCAAAGTATCTAACCTCACATACCGATTGGCCAAGGCCTAAACAACAACTGTGAGAGGTCTCTCCCCAACTGAAATATATGCTAAATTGCCTATACTCACTTCCTTCCTACTCAAGGCATCGACCACTACATTGGCCTTCCCCAGATGGTACAAGATAGTGAAATCATAATCCTTTAGCAGGTCCAACCATCTCCACTACCTCAAATTGAGATCCTCCTGCTTGAACAAGTGCTAGAGGCTACGATGATTACTAAACACCTCAGAGGACACACCATAAAGATAATGCCTCCAAATCTTCAACGCGTGAACAATGGCAGCCCACTCTAAATCATGAACATGGTAGTTCTTATCATGGGGCTTCAAGTGACGAGAAGCATAAGAGATCACTCTACCCTCCTACATCAACACACACCCAATACCAACTCTAGAAGCACTACAATATACTATATATGAACCTGAAGCTGATGGAAAAATAAATACTAGAGTTGTGGTCAAGGAAGTCTTGAGCTTCTGAAAGCTCGCCTCACACTCATCCGACCACATGAAAGGCGTACCCTTTTGAGTCAATTTGGTCAAGGGTGATGCTATACGCAAAAATCCATGAACGAACCAACGGTAATAACCCGTCAAACCAAGAAGGATGTGAATCTCTATGGCTAAAGACGGTCTGGGCTAACTCTGGACCGCCTCTATCTTCTGAATGTAGGCATCGTCTTATTACGAATAAAAATAGAAGCTCGGGACTTGAATTCTTATAAGTGAGTTCTACCACACGATCTAGAGTAAGAAGAAAGAGTGACAATCCTAAATGCCCTGTAGCCTCCTGCTTATAGGTGTGGTGCACGACACACCCATAAATAAGACTCTACTAGACATGGCTTGTGGACTCCCTAGGACAGAACTGCTCTGATACCACTTTTGTCACGACCCAAACCGATGGGCCGCGACGGGCACCCGGTACCTTACTCAATCGAGTACCAACGTAATGTATCTTTCTTATTATATCATTATATACACATGACATACGGGCCTAATAGGCCAACACGATCCTTTGTAAACTCAAAACATAGGCCAACCAAACCGTACAATCTTTTATATACACAACATATGTCTACAAGCCTCTAAGAGTACATAAATATCATAAATATTGGGACAGAGTCCCGCCTTACCGAACAATACACATCTAAATCATACTAACCAAATAAGAAACTCTTAAGCAAATGGAGCACACCAACATCTTCCGCTGAGCTGATAGCCTACTTCGAGGACTCTTGACCTATCTATCGGGACCTGTGGGCATGAAACGCAACATCCCCAGGCAAAAGGGACGTCAGTACGAATAATGTACCGAGTATGTAAGGCACATAAATAAATCTATAAGAGACATGGAAGAAATATAGAGTACATGACTCAACCTGTATGTCTGAAAAACCTTGTAAATCATAAATTACTTTTAGCATCATGCATATGCGTATAAATGTCATGTCGTGCATAAGTACATGTTTCATAACATCATCAGCCTCTAAGGGAATCCCATCATGTCATATTGGCCACTGTGGGCAAAATCGTCATCGTATACCAGTTGATCAGGTGGTAGTGCGTATATAATGCCATAACCTTTCCCATATCCCATATACATATTTATACATACATATATACGCGTATATAACACCATTTGAATACATACATATATATGCGTATATAACGCCATTTGAATACATACCCATATATGCGTATATAACGCCGTTTGAATCATATTTCAGCCACTGTGGGCAACATCATCATCATATACTAGTTGATCAGGTGGTGGTGTGTATATAACGCCATCTGAGTCATGGGTCAATGTACATGTATATGAAAAGTATGTTTATAAAATCTTTCGGAATTGTCATAAGACCATTTTGCCTTTGAGTAATATCATAAAGTAACATCTTTTCAACTTTTGTGTTTTTCTGAGACCCGTGAACAGATAATAAAATATTATGATACATGGAAATTCAAGAACATAGATATTTCTAATACTTCTATGAATAAAGTCACTTATGGAATTTGTACATTTGCACGTTTCGTTCGAATCGTATGGATCATGCCAAAAGAAAGAAGGGATAGCCTTAACATACCTGGAGTAGGAACGACTCCGTATAATTATCCCATTGAAAACCTTTGTGGATTGAATTTAGAACCCAAAAATCGAATTAAGCTTCTGCTTTTAAAATTCTTGAACGAAACTGCTTCTGCATCTTTGAATATTTTTGAACGAAATTTCAAAGCTTCTGGATTCTTGAATCACTGAACGAAAGAATGCAACTCCAATTTCAAGCTTCAAGCTTCTTGATTTTCTTGCCTTTCTTTGAGGAATGAGTACGTTAATCCTGTTTCAAAATGAAAAATGGAGACTTTGACATATGATGTATATTTGGAACTTAAAGAACGTTCTGACTCCTCCAAAAGAACATGGAACCAAGACATTTACCAAGTCTTGCCTTGTTAACAATTAATTGATGTATGGCAGCCACCTACTCATAATCAATATGAGTCATTTTCTTAAGTAGTGGCCTTCTGCCATGTTTTCTTAGGGGAAGGAATTTAATCTTATCCACTTATTAGTTAACCGGGTAATATTTTGTTACCCGGTAATTAATCCATTACCCGCATAATTTAAAAATGATCACAAATTACTTAAAATTTTATTTATTTTTAAAATACTTCATATATACTTTATATATTATACTACCTTGGTCATATGGTACCTTGCATGGTACTAATTCATAAATATCGGGTATTAACGCTCGGCCCGAATTGTACCCCCAACATGCCAAACTTGGACGAAAATTTATTTTCTTTGACTTTATTCCGCTCTTACTTTCACGAATTTTCTCATCACTTGTTTGAAATAGTATAATCCTTATAATCTCCAAATAATCTTTCCCTTAGACTGATGTCAATTACCTTACGACAAATTCAACGTACAATACTACAGGGTGCAACATCGTCACAATTTAATACTGTAAAGCGTAACATCAACGTAATGTGGTACTGCAAGACGTAACATCATCGTAATATAACACTACGGGACGTAATATCGACGTAATATTGTGGGGCATAACAGAATATGTTAGAGAGAAAAGAAAGAATTCTTGTATATTTCGTGTAGAATAGTTGGAGCAACAATAGCCCTTTACAGAATGGTAAGGATCCCCTTTATATAGGAAGGGAATCCCGTCATAGTACAAAATACATTAATTGTAAAGGTATAGAGATGGGACGGCTAGATGTGACACCTTGAAAGAAGTTCCGGGCAGGCTGACTTTGTCAGACTTAGCCGCGTGCCTTGGGAATTCCCCATTTTTACTCTAACCTCGATTGACACTCCCTTTAGGTCGGTCGCAGCTTTGCGTCCTCAAGGCCTCGAGGTATTCTTCTGAAATGAACTAATAGCAAAAAATTGGGCCCCCTGATTTCGCTGCATACATTGTTACTCTGTCCTGTCTATTGTTTGATTGCTGGAGTTCAGGGCTGAACTCCTTCTTCTAAATGTGTGCTGCTTGTGGTTCTTGTAATCTAGTAATCTGCTTCTATGCACTTCCGAAATCAAAACTAGTTTTCTAAAAAAAAACTGTCTTCTATTTTCATACATTATTTTCTACTCCTACTCTTATTTAACTAGGGTCCTGCAACCCCCAATGTGAACACTGCTTAGGGTCCATGAGACTCCTCCGAACTCTGACACATTGGGGATGGTTTCCAATCCTTTATGAACTACTTCTGAACATTTGTTCTTTAGTGTGAGCACTACCATGGGTTCTCAAAGCCCTTGGGAACTCTGACACACTAGGGATTTGGTTCTTGGTACGTTGCCAATGGTTACTATGTATATCTAAGCTTTGGAGCTGTTATGGTTTTAAGGCCTGGGTTATCCAGATACATTAGGCTTGCTGCAAGCCTCCTATAGTTATATCTTTTGTAATTTATTCATTTGCTTATGGTATGTAATAATTATTTTGTAATAACGATAGGGTAATAGTGAATTAGGAAAACTGGGCCTAGTTTAATGTTTGCGTGAGAATAGGGTAGGAAACCTGCTTTAGGTGTCCACTTCTTCCAAATATTTGCACTACTATATTTTGGATATCCTGCCTATAGGTTATTTATAATCTGTTACTGCATGTTAAGATAACATGCCTATATATATTTGTTTCAATGTTACTGTGTGCAATAGATAATGCCTATAAGATTTAATTTGTTCAACATTTCCTGACCCATTTTAGATGTTATGACTATAGGACCAAAATAATTATGAATATCATTTCAAGATTCACATTACTGCATTTCGATACCACACCTATAATGTTTTAAGTCACTTCTGCATTTAGATACCATGTCAACATGAATTTTCAGAATCATTTCTACATTTTAGATACCATGCCTATAAGGTCTTAAGATCAGTTCTTATACGCTTAGATATCATGCATGTAGGGTCTAAACGATAAAATCAGCCTACTAAAACCAGTAACTGTTTATAACTCAGATACCCGGTTTATAAAATTCTGTCCGACTATCACTTAGGCAATCTTGTAAGTTAATTCTATTCTGGGTTTAAAATTGCTATTTTTCTACTGCTTGAAACCTGCTCAGATTCAAAAGTAATAAAATCAGTAGACAAGATGATTAGTATTTACTGCCCCGCCTTAATGAAACTGCTTCATATTTGTGCTCATCTAGATATCCGGCTATAGGACTTTAAATCTTTTAAAACTGTTTGTTTGAGGCGTGCAATTGTTTGCTTATTTGTGGAGGTAAATACGAGCCCCATTAATTGGATATTTATGTGATAGTCCTACTTGACTTTTTGTTTGTCGCTTTGTTTTGTCCTTTTTAAAACAACATAGGTGAGTCTAGAAATTCTTTAAATAGAGGTCCTAAACACCTCCAAGGCCAGAGGCAAGGGACGGGTAATGCACGCATAAGGCACATACTAGATACTATTAGAACGCTTAGGTAATAATAATTAAGGGGAGGGTAATCGGTTAGTAAAGGATATGATGACATGTGCGCTAATGCTACACATAACACCTCTATTTGAGGAAAGTTTATCGAGTATTGCACATAAGTGATTCTATAGGTTAAAAAACCTAGGCCCCCTTTACTCCTTGTCCTAAGAGTAATATTTACTTATTTAAATTGCTTATAACACTAATTCACTTAAATTGATTTTGGCCGGGACCCATTATTGTGGACCTAGATGGGTGCCTAACACCTTCCCCTCAAGGATATTTTGAGCCCTTACCCAATCTCTGGTAATGTAAACCGGTTTATGAGTTATTTACTTTAGGTGCCCTAACGCACCTTAAACCCACTAGGTGACAACTCTTCAAATTCCATACCCAATTCCCAAGAGGAAATGAGTTGTCCCAAAAAAATATCGAAACCCAGATTCCGCGAGGAAAAAGGGGGCGGACAGGTGCTACTTTCCTTAATAATATTACTAGCCTGATATCTTGGTTTTCATTATTTTGACCGACCTATAAATTATCTCTGGATTTATTTCTTACCTTATTAAACCTCAATTATGTCTGCTAATTGATTTCGTATGAGATTCTCCTTAATTTAAGTGACATTTTCAGGATTCTGTCCTTTTAATTGATTGACGTTTAGCCCTAATTAATTGGTTAATTAATTTTGCATACCTTATTTGTATGCCCATGATTTTCCTACCTTACTTTTTTACTCTACTGTATGCTATATAATCTTTTCTCCATTCTTATTTTAAAACACACTCAGATCCAGACACCTACACACAAGCACATGCGTACAGACTAGAACTCACCCTTACGCACTCTTACAATTTCCTCACATTACAACTCAATAGCTCTCTACTTTTCCTCAAAGGAATTGAATTCTCTTTGTGTGCAACTACTCTGATTTCTACATGGTTTAGCTGGCTGGAAGCGAAGGCTGAACTCTTTGGATCCAAACTGCCATTACATTCATGTTTACATTTTTCCTATCTGGTATGTGTTAACTCCTGTTATCCTAGTCTATTCTATGTGCTTATTTGGTTAGCTTATTTCAAGCCTCAGCATGTTTCTGTGTGATCTATGGTTCCTGCTTACTCTTTTCTCAATTGGCATGCTCCAGTTCCTGTTATCTTATTCTGTCCTATAGTTTATTTCAACCTTAGCATGCTTTCTGTTATTACTCTCTCAACTGACATGCTTTAGTCTATTCAATCCTATGTGGTTATTAGTTTAAGATTTTATCATGATTCTGTTTGCTATTTGACTATGTGATTGCACTTAGTGACAATACTGAACAAAGCTATCTCCAATAATGTAAAACCCTATACAATTCAGTTGTATGCTTCCTGTTCTGATCATTTGTTAGATACTGCAAGCAATGTGTGGCTAATCGTGTATGTTAGTTTTTGTGATCACTTTAAATGCTAGTATGAGTACCTAGTATGAATCAATGTCAACTTAGTTAAATTATGTGTTGAACATGAGTTTGTTTGTGTAGTTCTAATACAGTCTTGTATGCACTAGTTTTTGAATTTGTCCCCTTTCTTTTATCCTTTTGAAAATTAGCTATCTTCTAAACATGTTCCCCTACCCTCTATATACTGGATTTCAAACTTCTACTCTTAGGTATCTAGGTTCTTACCACCCCCAGGGTCAACACTGCTTAGGTTCCCTAAGACTCATTTGAACTCTGACACATTGGGTCTGGTTCTCCAATCTCTTCTGAATTCTGTGTTGAAAGTGTGGTTCTAGTGTGAGAATTGCCCGAGGTCCTTGAGGCTCTTTGTCAACGTTGACACACTATAAGCCTGGTTTAATGTGTTGTGGATCCCTGCTATTGTTTCAGAGCTGTTGTGTTTGAAGGCCTGACTATCAGGTTTATATTAGGCCTGCTCAGGCTCCTTATAGTGTAATGGATACTATTATAATTTATTTATTCTGGGTGGTAATAATCTCTACAATAAACAGACTTGGGGTTTATTAGTAAAAGCTGGGGGGTCTATTCTTACATCTTTGTTGAAATTGGGTAGAGATCCTGCCTATAGGACTTAACTATGCTGATTACATTATGTGGATATTGTACTGTGTTTAGAGATCCTACCTATAGGATTTTTATGATCGTTTTGACTCTGTTCTACACATTTGCATGTTAGAAACCTTGCTTATAGGACTTTACGCTTAGTTCTGCACAATAGAAATCATGTTTATAGAATCTGCACGTATTGGCAATTCAATGTGCATTAGTGATAATGTCTATAGGATTCTGTCTATTTGATTAACAAACTTCCTGGCAATTTGCTTAAAATTTTCTGAACACACATGATTCATAGATATCATGCCTATAGGAGATAAAAAACCAGTTTTAACATAGATATCATGCCTATAGGGTGAAATCAGTTCTGAAACTTACAGATCATGTTTATAGGAGTTTAAATCAAGTCAACACTTAGAAATCATGCCTGTAGGAGATATATAAAATCTGTTCTGCACTTAGAAATCATGCCTATAGGTGATATATAAAATCAGTTCTGCACTTAGATATCATGTCCGTAGGAAATAAAATTAACTATCAGTTTCAGCAGTTAGAAATCGTGCCTATAGGGATAATTAATTCTAATGAAATTAGAAAGCATGTCTATAGGATCTAAGGACATAAAACTTGTTTGTTAAAATCAGTAACTAGTTCATAAACTGTAGTCGTTAATTAACAGTTTTAGATACCGTGCCTATAATATTATGCTCTGGTACTCACTTAGGCAAGTCTGTAGGGTAATTAAGAATTCTGGGTCTAAAAACTATGATTTCTTGCTGCTTCAAACACGCCCAGATTCAGAATATTAAAAAAAATCAATAGGCAAACTGATAGGTATTGCTGCCCGCTTTAATAAAGTTGTTATATATTCTGTTTATACTCATCTATATATATTGTTTATAAGATCCTAAACTATAAAACTTTATTTGTTTGAATTGTGTGCATTGGTTGGCTATTTGTGGAGGTTAACATGAGCCCATTTGTTTGCTCCTTACATGATAGTCCTATCTGAATTTTGTTTATCGCTTAGTTTTCTCATTTTTAAGAAATGTAGGTGAGTCCAGATCCATTAAAAATAGAATTTCTAAAAATCTCCAGGACTATATGCAAGGGACAGGTAGTGCACATAAAAGGTACGCATTAAAAGCTATTAGAACGCTTAGGTAAAAACTGAAAGATAGTAACGGGGTAGTTAAATAGATGATGACCTGTGCACTAACGCTATGCGTAACACCCCAATTTGGGGAAAGTTACCAAGTATTGCATGGAAATGATCCTATAGGCTAAAAAACGTAGGACCCTTTAATTCTTGTTTTAAAGTAATTATCTATCTGTTTTAAATTGTTTAACTTGCATTTAAAGACTAATTCTCTTAGTAGAGTTTGGTCTGGACCCGCCGTTGTGGACCTCGAGGGGTGCCTATCACCTTCCCCTCGAGGTAATTTTGAGCCCTTACCCAATCTCTAGTAATGTAAATTGGTTTCATGAGTTAATTATTCTAGGTGCCCTAATGAACCTTAATCCGTTAGGTGGAGACTCTTCAAATGTCTCACCCAATTCGAAAAGGAAAGGGGTTGTCCCAAAATGTCGAAACTCAGATTTCATGAGTAAAAAGGGGGCGCGACAGTTGGTATGTTTGGACGAGATCCCGAGGGCCACGGGTGAGTTTCGGATAGGTTTGGGTTGTGTTGTGCTTGTTTTTTATATTTCGACGTCATTTCTTCAAACATAAATGGTATCGCATTGCGAATATGAGCTCTAATTTCTATTTTTATGAAGAGCTAGATCCGTATCGTAATTCCGGAGCCATAGAAAAAAGAATCGTCAAATTTGGACATCGTATGAGGGAGTTATGCTCATTTTAGTGTCGGAGAAGAGAGCTGGTGATGGTGCTTCGCGGATGCGAAGTTCGCTCCGCATATGTGTCACACCTCCTTTTTAACACCCGAAAGGGCATATAGGAGTCTTTCCAATGTAAGTGATATTATTTAAAATGGGATTATTTAGTTTAATTTCCAGAGTCACCACTTGGGATAATTTATGGTGTCCCAAGTCACCGGTTTATTTTTAAATCCCAAATCGAGGAAATTTTCGACTTTATTTAAAAGTCTGTGAACTAGAAATTCTAGATAAGGAATTCTATTAACCCGGGAGAAGGTGTTAGGCATTCTTGGGTTCTGTTGTTTTAACACGGTCGCTTAGCAATTTATGCTCGGCTTATTTTGTCTAATTATTCATTTTAGGACCTATGTTTATTTTTACCTTTTACCGTTATTAATCACTTGATAATCCGTATTTTAAGAATTAACTTATGATGAGTTACGCGTACGTATACTCATTTCGTTTGGCGCGTCAAAAATCATGTCACGCGTACGTGTCCACAATTAATCATGCTTTATTATTAAAAAAATTTGGTGGAAGTTGCGCGAATGCATACCCCGATTTTGTTTTTAGGATCGCAATTATGTCACGCGAACGTGTATACAACCACGATGGTAGATTGCCTAAAGCAAACTATGAACATTCATTTTTAGTATCTAAGTTATAAAAGTAATGTGAGGGTCATTGGTGATTCAACTACGGATGGCACACACCAATCTATTTTTAAAAGAAGTGTATTTGACTAAAGCAACCTAAAGACGTTCGAGTTTTAATCTATATTAAAGTTCAATCTAAACCTACTCATTACAAGTATGCATTGGATAATATACCAATTATTTAATTATAAAAATCTGGGCCAACAGTAGGCCCAATATTCTCTAAAGATTTCGAGAGGAAAACAAGACAATATTGTGCTCAACATCAAGCCCAGCAATTGAGACCAAGGGAAGAGACCACCATAGCCGAATAGTCAGGTATTGGGCCCGGCCTTCCATGATCAAACCTTCAATTATTATAAAAAAAATTATTTCTATTGTATAACATATAAAAAAACTCAACAAATTGGAACTACTGGACCAGAAGGGCTTGGGATCGAGCCCCAAAAAAATGAGAAAGACAACGAAACAACACTTTGAGTCTAGCTCCAAACGGACCAACCTGATTTGGGCCAAAGTCATGCTCAATAGCCTCTAACGAAGCGGGCCTTCAACATTAAGGCCCTTTAGGCTTAAATCCTCTAACTCACTTATGACCAAATACAATAATTTTGAACATTAGGTATATGGATGCCAAATTATAAACTCAGTTTTCAATGATTTGTTGTTAGTAGTAATAGTATGGGTCATTTATATATACCAACTAATTTTAACCAAACATAAAAATGATTCAACATCTATCAAAAACTAATATGGAATTATCATACATTAACCTAACCTTAGATAATATTAACACTTATCATAACTTTACTGGAGGTATTTATCCATCACAAGCATATACAAATAACAGGCAATCACAAGTCTAACATAGTCCTTAAATATTAGATTTCTTAAACAGTGACAAAATTATTCAAACACACCTGAAACACTAAATCAATTCTAACTTTCGACCTAAATATTATGACTGACTTAATAGAAGTAAACATCAAGTGTAAAGAAAAAAAGCAACTTAGACAAATGAAATAAAAACTACAAAAAAAAAAAAAAAATCAGAGAAAACATTAACAAGAAATGGATCTGGAGTTTTCACTTTCCAGCCAACATATTATAGCTTAATGTTTTTGCATTTCATAGTTTTTGAAGGTACCTGGATACGACAACAAAGAAAGGAAAATCCTGAAATCAGCCAAGATGAAATAACAACAAAAAACCTGCAACAAAAAGCATAAGTGATAATCAACACTACAGCTTCAATAACCAACCCTATTTCAGCTTAGAAAACAAGAAATTCCCATGATAACTTTTAAGTTCATAATAGAAGAGAAATCAGAAAATAAGAGTCCAATTTTAGTAAATGTAATGTAGAAACTTTTGTGTATTTTTCTAGGGTTCTGATCTCTAATCAGTGTGTGTTTTCAAAAGCTTTTTATGCTAAAAATACTGATGATTGTGTGTGAGAATGAGTGAATGTTGTTCCTTTTATAGAGTATACAAAAATGGTATCAAAATGGAATATCCTACCCTAAATTCTGAAATTTTATAATAGTACAACATCTTTTTACAGTTGTCTATCCTTTTTCCCACTCAATATTAGCATTTTCATGCTAAGGACAGCGACAACTATGCAAAGACCTAGAAAATTCTGATATTTACCCAATATAAAACCCAATTTTAACCCTTCAATTAATGATTATTGCAATTTTCACCAATTTTGACCTAAATTCTGATTGTTTAATTACCCATTAACCCATTCTAGAACCTCGTAGAACCAACTAGGCCATTCTAGCCTTGAATTCCCTGAATTGATTTCCAATTAACCCTTTAATGTTTTCATTATTACCCTTTCAAACCCCTTCAAATCCAATCAGCATTCAAACGTCCCACCTCAAACAATTAAAGCCAAATCAGAGATAGACCAAAACAAAACAATCTGAAACAGAAGCAATCCCTTAATTAATCTACCAAGTTGAACAGGACTGATTTAATTAACCTAAGCGCATTTAACTACACTTAATCAATGCAATTAACTAAATAAGCCTATTTTACTGAAATTTAAACGAATCAACAAACAAAACAAATAAGATTAACATCTAAATGAAAAAAATGAAGAAACAGAAACAAAGAGATATGAGGAGGAAAATATATTGATTTTTGCCATGAATGTGACGACGAACGAGGCAAGCCAACGAACGACAAAGACGATAAAGTTTGGCCGCCTAGTGGGTGCTTGGTCGGAGTGCGGCAGGCCTTGAAATAAACCAAAACTAACGCTAATCGATTGTTCTTCTCAAGAACAATCGATTGGCATAAACTTTGGCTCAAATTTAGCCTTGAAAACCATTGAAATTGTATTAGGGATGGATTAGGGTTTTCAATTTCCTTTGGAATCTCAGATTTGAAATTGGAACAAATGGGTGAGGATTTTGGGGCAATTGGTGGAAGGATAATGACGACGGGAGGGTGGGGATTGTAGGGCTAAAATTTTTGGGGTGGTTTGGAGTATCGCCGCTGCCGTGGGGCAATTTCCGGTGGTGGCTAGCGGCGGTGGTTCAAAAGGGGTAAGAGAGAGAGCGAGAGAGACGAAGTGAGGGAGTCTTTAGGGTTAGGGGGTATTTATATATTAATTGGGAGGCTAGTTCGGAGCCGTTGGATCACAATGATCCAACGATTGTGATTGAGGGAAAACAAAACGTGATCGTTTGGCATTGAAAGGGGGTTGACCGAGTAAGGTTAATTTTGGGCTTGGATATGGGTTGATTTTGGGGGGAGAATTTGGGCCAATTTGGTATTAAACGGGCCCAAATTCAATCCAAATCCCTTTTTCTCCTCAATTCTTTTCTTATTTTTTTTTTCATTAAAATTCCTATATTAAAATTTTAAATTAATCTAACTTGTAAAATTAACCTAGTTACCTAATTATAACATTTATTACAATTACTTGATCCTAAATTAAAATAAAAAAATCACTAATCTAAGAATTAAAATAAAAAAATGAGCTATTTTGTGATTTTCATTCTTAATAAAACAACTAATTAAGTAATTAATCCTAAAAATATAAAACCAAAAATCTAAATACAATGCATGCTATTTTTGATATTTTTTATGATTTTTAACAAAATTAAACGTGCACAAAAATGCAAACAATTAATTAAATCATACAAAAATCCTACAAAATGGCAACCAATTGAAAAAATCTATTTTATTTGATTTTATAGGAGTATATAATATAGGGAAAAAATAACATTGTCACAGCTGCCCCTCTTTGCTCGAAAACACAAAGGGTTTTCGGGCAAAGATAAAATGAGCAATTACGAGCGATTTTTGCTCGTTTGAAACTCCATAGGAAGCTTCTTTCGAAAAAGTCTGACTGCACCTTGCTTCGGAGGTTGCTTACATATCTTTGTCATAAAGGAATCAGGTCAGTATAGTTCTGGAACTTTTGGTAGCTGAGACTACCTGGAAACTGTGATTTTACTATTGTTGCTGCTGTTTCTGTTTGCTGAGCTCCTTATTACACCAAAATAAAACAATTAAAAGATAAACTAGCTAAGCCTATCAAAACGAGTTACAAGATTCCTATCTATAAACCTTCTAAAGCTTGATCTCGAGTCTTGGCTGGTTCTTCCTGCAGACTCTGGTCTAAATCTTGATGCTCGTTAGCCGCAAACACTGGTTTGTTCTTCTACAGCTTTTCTGATCAAGGGGGGACATGCAAAGCTCGTTACTTCAATCTTATCTTGAGCAGTCCGTATCTTTTCTCCGCTTATGCACTTGAAATTAACTTCTTTTTTTTATTCTGGATTGAGACTTCTTCTTTTGGTTATCTCGAACCCTGTGTCTTGAGGTATAACCTTCTCAGACACCAAAACAACAAACAAACAAAATTTGTCTGCCCCAATTTTACTATTAATATTTCGTGAGTTATTGTAACAAAATCTAAACTATTTCTTTATTGAAAGTAATAAAATCGGGATTGTGTATCCCTGAGAAAAAGATATTAAGGAGTGGAGACCCTATATCTAAAATGAAATCAAATGGGGATCGGAGGCCCCAAGCTGGGATGATTACCAGGTTATGCTGGAAAAATGACCGGATTATGCCGGAAAAGGTCCTCGGTTTATGCAAGGGAGGTCATCGCGTTATGCTAGAAAAAAGTCCTCGGGTTATGCCGGAGAGGTCATCGGGTTATGTCAGAAAAAGGTCCTCGGGTTATGCCGGGGAGGTCCACGGGTTATCCCGGGAAAGTCATCGGTTTATGTCGGAAAAGGTCCTCGGGTTATGCCGCGGAGGTCCACGGGTTATGTCGGAAAAGTCATCGGGTTATGCTGGAAAAGGTCCTCGGGTTAAGCCGGGGAAGTTATTGTATTATTCCAGAAAAGGTCCTCGGGTTATGCCGGGGAGGTCCACGGGTTATGCTGGGAAAGTCATCGAGTTATGCCGGAAAAAGGTCCTCGAGTTATGCCGGAGAGGTCCACGGGTTATGCCGGAAAAGTCATCGGGTTATGCCGGAAAAGGTCCTCGGGTTATGTCGAGGAAGTCATCGAGTTATGCCGGAAAAAGTCCTCGGGTTATGCCGGGGAGGTCCATAGGTTATGCCGGAAAAGGTCCTCGGGTTATACCGAGGAAGTCATCGGATTATGCTGGAAAAGGTCCTCGAGTTATGCCGGGGAGGTCCATGGGTTATGCCGGAAAAGTCATCGGGTTATGCCGGAAAAAGGTCCTCGAGTTATGTCGGGGATCAACTAGGGAGTGGGACCCTATACTAGAAAAGACTACCAGGTTATGCTGGCAGCGACTAGGGAATGAGACCCTATGTTGGAAAAACGTTGCTACAGATTGGGGACCCTAGGCTACAATTATTTTGAACTTTTCTTTTCTTTCCTTTCTTCTTTTTTTTTTTTACTTCACTTTTCATTTTATTTAGGAGAATGAATGAATAGTTTCAAAAGGGACTTCCCTTTTCGGGTCAACTTTTGCTGCAGAACCGTTTTGGTTTTTGTGTGCCTTGCTTTTATTGCACCTGCTTCTTCCAAGGTTGTTTTGGACTGCACCTGTTTTCCTGTTTTCAAACCAAAGAACAATTTGTCAGTTTGAAATGGTGGTTGGTTTTGTGGCCTTGATTTTGATCTAGGCCCAACTCTTCTGATGAAAATTTCGATTGCTCGCTGGCTTTCTGGAAATCAGTCTCTTTTCTAAGCCCAGGGATCTTGACTTTCCAAAATTTCACATTATGATTAACTCGGATGGGTCTTGGTCTTTTCCATCTTATTTTGCCTTTATGGGCACTTGACATTGATTTCCTTTATTTTCAAACGTTTGGACTCTGGAGCATCAGCGAACATGGCTAGTCGAGATTGACTTGATATACCTGCTAAGGCTGGGTGCTTTTCCTTAAATTTTAGCTTTCTATCAAACAAAAACCCTGTAAAACCAATCTTGCCATCTTTTCTCTGCATTAGTTTCGGAGGAGAATTAGACCGAAAGGGATTCAAAGAAAAGTAAACAACGGATATGATAATGAATTTAAACGAGAAGTGTCCTTTTCGGGGGAAGGAAAGAAGGACTTATTTGGAGTGCATACAGACTTCAATAGACATGACATGCTTCTTGGAGTGGATACCCGTTCTATGTAACCATCCATCTCTCATAAACCCATCATAACTCATACCTCGAAATCGAGAAACCTTGCCAGGATCTATCAGTGCTGATGGTTCTATGGAATTTCATTTTTCTATCAGTGGCGCCCTTGCCAGTTTTCACCAACAGACCTCTCTCATTTCTCTTCTCACTGTCGCCTTATAGTTCTCTTTGTGAGTTTTCATAAACAAGACTCTCTCATTTTCAATTTCTCTGCTCACAATCGCCTTACGGTGCCCGTGTGGGTTTTCACAAATAAGACTCTCTCATTTTTATTTCTCTCATTTGATTGTATCCGATCCAAATAACCAACAAACTCCCATTTTGAACTTCTTTACCGATTGATCAGTAGGACTTGAACAGGATTTAGGATAAAAAGAGTTTGGATTGAGTTACAACTTTGTAACCTTTCTGGCGAATTGTCACCAAACCATTATAACTTCTGCCCAATTTCAATTTTGGAGGAGAATGTGGATTTTTGTTTTGGTGTGACTGAACCCCAGAGAGAGACTTCCTACATATCCTTTCGGAATCAAGTCGAACGTAATTCAGGGTAACTTTGTTTTTGTTTTTCTTTTTTTACAAATATTTTCGGGTTCCAAAGAGGGTAATCAAAGAAAGGTAACCGGCTCAAAGGGTTAAAGTGTTTAGGAAGCGAGAATGAAAGCCTTCGTCAATCAACCGGAGAATCTTGGTATCGCAGATTGGTTAAACGTAATACCTTTTGACTGCGTCTGCATTAACAACTCTTTAAGGGTCATTTCCTTCAATGTCTCCCAAGTACAATGCCCCTTTCGGAAACAATTTTCTTATAATGTATGGACCTTTCCAGTTTGGAGGAAACTTTCCTTTTGCTTCCTTGTGATGTGGGAGAATATGTCTTAAAACGAGTTGCCCCAGCTCAAAATTCTTAGGCTGCACTTTCTTGTTGTAGGCACGGGCCATTCTTTGTTGATACAACTGCCCATTGCAAACTGCGGCCCTCTACTTTTCATCAATTAGGGTCAACTGTTCTAATCGGGTTTTGACCCATTCATTATCCTCAAACTCAGCTTCAACAATGATTCAGAGATATGAAATTTCAACTTCTGCGGCTTCAGTGCCATAAACCAATAGATATGGTATTGCTCCAACTGATGTGCGCACGGTTGTGCAATATCCCAACAATGAAAACGTCAACTTTTCATGCTATTGTCTAGAACTTTGAATCATTTTCCTAAAGATCTTCTTGATGTTTTTGTTTGCTACTTCAACAGAACCATTAGCTTTGGGCCGATAAGGGGTAGAGTTCCGATGCGTGATCTTAAATTGTTCGCATACCTCCCTCATCAAATGACTGTTCAAGTTTGCAGTATTGTCCGTAATGATAGTTTTAGGAACACCAAAATGATAATAATTTTGGAATGCACAAAATCCACCACTACTTTCTTAGTGACAGCTTTGAGAGTGACTGCTTCGACCCACTTTGGGAAGTAGTCAATGGCAACTAATATGAATCTGTGCCCATTTGAAGTTTTTGGCTCGATTGGCCCAATGACATCCATACCCCAAGCAACGAATGACCACAGTGCTGACATAGGATGTAATTCTGAAGGTGGTGCATGAATTAGGTCACCGTGTACCTGACACTGATGACACTTTCAGACAAAATTTAAGCAATCCTTTTCCATAGTCATCCAGTAATAACCTGCTCGAAAGATTTTCTTTGCAAGGACGTATCCATTCATATAGGGACCACACATTCCTGTGTGCACTTTATTCATGATTCTTACAGCCTCTTGGGCATCCACACATCTTAGAAGGTTCAGATCTAGAGTCTTTTTGTACAGGACCTCTCCGCTCAAGAAGAAGCCATTGGTGAGGCTTCTAATGGTTCTCTTTTGGTCTCCACTAGCTTGCTCGGGATATTCCTTTATTTTCAAGAATCTTTTGATATCATGATACCATGGCTGAACATCTAGTTCTACCTCAACTGTATTGTAATAACCATGTCTTTTTCAGATTTGAATTTCCAATGGATCAATGTGGATATTGCCTGGATACGGCAGTATTGAGGCCAAAGTAGCTAGTGCATCGGCTAACTCATTGTGAAATCAAGGAATGTACCGGAACTCGACGGATTTGAACTGTTTGATAAGATGTTCCACATGTTTCCTGTATGGAAGAAGCTTGACATCCCGAGTTTCCCATTCACCTTGAGCTTGTCAAATAATCAAGTGAGAATCTCCCATAATTAACAATTCTTTCATATCGTGATCGATTGCCATGTTCATGCCCATAATGGAGGCTTCATACTCGGCAGTGTTTCATATAAGAAAACCAAGCAGGGCTGTGGCTGGATAGTGCTGACCAGTGGGCGAAATCAAAATTACCCCAATCTCGACACCTTTTGCATTCACAGCTCCATCGAAGAACATTTTCCAACATTAGTGTCTTCTGAAACTACCTCAATTGAATTTTGCTTCCTTGTCCGAAAAGTAAGTACTCTAAGGCTGATATTCATCATCAACCAGATTTTCAACCAGGTGATTCGCTAAAGATTGAGCTCTCATTGCCGTGCGGGTGACATAGACTATGTCAAACTCAGTGAGCCGGATTTGCCATTTCGCTAACCTCCCCGTGGGCATTGGCTTTTAGAATATGTATTTCAAAGTATCTAGTATGGTGATGTGATAGGTGGTGTAGGCCAACAAGTAATGCCTAAGCTTCTGAGCGGCCCAGGTTAGGGCGTAGCAAGTCCTTTCCAATAAAGTGTATTTGGTTTCATAACTAGTGAACTTCTTGCTCAAATAGTATATTGCCTGTTCTTTCTTCCCGGTCACATCATGTTGCCCAGGAACACATCCAAAAGAATTCTCCAATACCATCAAGTAGATAAACAAAGGCCTTCACGGCTTAGGTGGTACCAACACTAGCGGATTTGACAAATATTCTTTGATTTTGTCAAAAGCTTCTTGACACTCATCTATCCATCTAATCGCCGTGCCTTTCTTTAACAACTTAAAGATGGGCTCACACGTGGAAGTCAACTGAGAAATGAATCTGTTGATGTAATTCAACCTACCCAGCAGACTCATAACCTCTTTCTTGGTTCTCTGAGGAGGCAAATTCCGAATAGACTTTATCTTTGTTGGATCTAGCTCAATTCCCCTCCGACTGACTACAAACCCCAAAACTTTCCTAAATGGTACTACAAATGCACACTTAGCTGGATTTAACTTCAAGTCATAATTACACAGACACTCAAAGAACTTTCTCAGATCCCGCACATGGTCGTCTTGCGTTCTTGATTTAATGATCACATCGTCCACATATACCTCGATTTCCTGGTGCATCATGCCATGAAAGATGGCAGTCATAGATCTCATCTAAGTTGCCCTGGCATTGTTCAAACCAAAAGGCATGACCCTGTAATAGTAAGTACCCTAAGGGGTGGTGAAAGCCGTCTTTTCTGCATCATCTTCATCCATCAAGACCTAATGATATGCAACATAACAATCCACAAAAGAGTGTATCTCATGTTTGGCACAATTGTCAACAAGGATGTGGATGTTTGGTAACGGGAAGTTGTCTTTAAGGCTCGCTTTATTTAGATCCCGATAGTCAACACACACTCAGGTTTTCCCATCTTTCTTTGGTAGTGGGACCACATTAGCCAACCATGTGGTGTATCGGACCACACGAATTACACCCGTTTTTAATTGTTTGCTGACCTCTTCTTTGATCTTGTCACTGATGTCAGTTTTGAACTTTCTCTGTTTTTGTTGGACCGGGGGATAATCAGGGTATGTTGGCAATTTCTGCACTACTAAGTCAACTCTCAGTCCTGGCATATCATCATAGGACTAGGCAAACACGTCTTTGAACTAGAACAAAAGCTAGATCAATGCATCCATAGTCCTTTCATCAGTATGAATGCTTATCATGGTTTCCTGGACCTCTTCTGAACTACCCAAATTAACTGGCTCGGTTTCATTTAAGCTTGGCTTAGGCTTATTCTCAAATTGTTCCAGTTCTCAGTTTATTTCCCTAAAAGCCTCATCTCCATCATATTCTGGTTCTTGGTTCATTATTTCACAGTTAGACAGCGTGTTAGGATCTGGGCATGAAGTCCACAAGCATGTCATGTTATTTAAGTCCGCATCATTAGAACAAAAAGAAGAAATAAGGAAAATAACAAAATCAGAAAGAATAAAGAAAGAGATTCATAAACGATGAAATATTGATTTCATTTCATTGAATTTGAAGATAGAAGGGTTTACATTGGATTTTTAAAGACAATAACTAAAAGAAAACATTCGAGTTACACCCTGAAATAACTCGGAATGCAGAAAAGATGACAAGACTGAACCACCGGGATTCCCGCCTGACTGGGAACGAAGTAGCCTTCCAATTTTGCAGCTTGGCATCGTGCCCCATATATTGCACCTCAATAGTGCTCGAACGTTCTCCCGGCTGGACCATGTGAGCCTCATACAACATTTGCCTCATGGCTCCACATATGTCCTCAATATCATTGGCCATGAAGGCCTCATTTTATTCTTCTTCTATGTACTTTGGCTTATCAAATGTTCTGGCGAGATACGGGACCGGCTGAGGTAGAACCCACCCATCGTTCCTACGTTCTTTAGCACATTTCACGTCGGTTTCAGTAGCTTGGAAACCGACACCAAAGAAGTTCTTACTGGCAGTCAAGGTAATGGGCTCCGTAATGCCTTGCAAAAATGCCCTGAGCCCTTTCCCGGGCTTGTAGCCATGTCTGATCATCTCACTAGAAAACATGATTGATGTGTTGGACAAAAAGGATTGAGGACACGGGGTTCCTTCCTGTAAGGCCCCGTGAAAACTTATACTCAAAACCGGGTAGCTCGTGGTGCCAAATCCCGAATATATGTTAGGAATGTGTAAAATTAAGCGAGCCGCAGTTCGGACCCTTTTGGTACTGATCTATGTTATAAAAAGTCAAGAAATACTGTTTTCTAGGAAATGCAATTCTGCGGTCTAGAATGCGGTCGCATAACAAATATGCGGACCACATAATCGCCGCAAAGTGAGTCAGTGTGTTGGAGGTTAAATATGCGGTCCAATATGCGATCGCATAACGGATATGTGGACGGCATAGTCGTTGCATATTTCCCCTGGGATTTTATGAGGGGCAGTTCTGCGGTGCACTATGCGACCGCATAATGGGTATGCAAACTGCATTTCTGCCACATACCCAGGTAGTGTGTTCAGATTTTGGGAGCACTTTTGCGGTCCATTCTGTGGACCGCATTTCCACTCTGCGATCGCATACCTAACTCGGGCTCCTATTTTTCTAAATTTTAAATCCGACCCCTTCTTCAATAAAACACCCCAACCCCTTATTTTAACATATTTTTTGAACAAAACTAGAGAGAGGGAAGAGAGAATTCTTCAGAGATAAAGTCTTACCTTCATCAATTTGATTCTTCAAAGTCACTCGGGCCGGGGAATTTCAAGTAATTGTCTTCATCTCCGTTCTTGCAGGTAAAATCCCCAACCCTTTTTCATTGTTTTCAGATTTAAACAAAAAGAGGGATTCTCATGCGTTAATTCTTGATAATGGAAGTTGAGATACACATGCATGTCCTTTAATACCTAGAATCTAGTAAGAGGAATTGGGTAGAACTAAAGATTTGCAAAAGAGGGGTTGATAACCTAAGTAAGTTTGGGATGAGTTTGTGAACTTCAATTCTAAGTTATATGTGTTAACTTGTCAACTAGATTGACGCTACTAGGTTGTTGGTGAATTGGAAATAGAAGAAAAAGGGGGGGGGGGTTCGACTCCAGGTATGTATTGCTAATTTTAACCTTTGTAAAGTCACCTTGTTTGTTGTATGAGTAATTGGTATGTGTTACTTATGTGGACTATTTGTGAATTCTTGTGATTAATATGCCTTGAATGTTGTTGGTTAAGTCTCCCGATATAAGGGTGCAAGTAAATGGCAACAAACCAAGTGTGTGTGTGAATGTGTTTATGTGGTAAGAGCTGTGTAACAAATGTTGGAAAGAAATCGTAATTGATGCAATTGAAACAACTGTGGTAATATCATACGTGACTTGTCGCAGGCATTATCGTTGTGACTTAAGTTGTATACGAGCTGTTGCATATGATGGAAATGGTATTGACGTTTATGAAAATTCTTTGTGAATTGTTGTTGTTGTCGTGTGAAATGTGATTGTCCGGTGGGATTGGGTTGCGCGCCGCAACACGAAGTTATAAGGTGTGGGTTGTGGTGATAAGGGTGGCCAAGGTAATAAGGGTGGAAAAGTGATCGAAATCACTATTGAAATAAAAATATGTGAAAGTTGTGAAATCATTGATGTGATGAAATAATGTTGAAAGGGGAAAAGGAGAGATTGTGGAGTTTGTTTGGCTTTGGTTGTTCCTTTCATGTGCATTTGATTGTTGATTCTATTATTGTTTGTTATATTTGTATTTCTTGATTTTACTTGGGGTAAAGTTTGTTCATACATTCTAGTACAATTCAAATGTACTGACGTCCCTTTTGCCCGGGGCACTACATTCGTGTTATGATTGTAGGTGGTTCCATAACAGGTACTCGATCCCACCGACAATAGCACTCCTTCACCTTCCGTCAGCTGAATCGGTGAGCCCCTTTCCTCTCGGGGCCCTGTGTGGCTCATGCCGCTTATCCTCCCAAAAATTTTATTTTGGTATTTGCGTAAGGTATAGCCGGAGCCTTGTTACCAGCAAGTATTGTAACACACTTCTGTATTTCTAGAGGCTCCGTAGACAGGAAATGTGGGTTATGTACTTATGTATTTTGGGCAGTATAACTTGTAAACCATGCTAAGTAACTATGTATGTTATGTAAATCTCGTAAGAATGTGTTTAAATTTATAAATGGCTATTTCACTTGGTTAATGGGTAATGGAAACGCAGGGTATCACGTGGAATAGGAAAGGCACCCAGGTCCGCTTGGCTGGGGGCTACCCGGTCGAGCGCCGGTCGCGCCCCTTAGTTTTTGGGGCATGACACTTCCTCACATTGGTCTGCGACCACAATATCAAAAGCTCTGTAGACTATGTGCTCGCTACCTTCTTTAGCTTCCAGATATGGGACTGATGGGTCCATGTAAATTGATTGCTCATCTTCCCCATGAACCACGATTTCTTGGTCTTCATGCTCAAACATAACCATCTGGTGGAGAGTAGAAGGTACGCCCCTCGCCGCATGGATCCAAGGCCTTCATAGGAGAAAATTGTAGGAGGTATCCATGTCTGAAACCTAAAATGTCACTTCAAAATCCACATGGCCGATGGTTAGGATCAAATCAATCTCCCCTATCGTGTCCCTTTTGATGTCGTCAAATGAAAGCACGCAAACATTGTTGTGCCTGATCCTTTCAGTCCCAATTTCCATTCTTTGTAGGGTTGAGAAATAGCAGATGTTAACCCCAGATCCACCATCCAGCATAACTCTTTTTACGTAGTACCCTTCATACATAACATTCAGATGAAGAGCTTTGTTGTGGGAAGCCCCTTCCGGTGGCAGGTCATTTCGACTAAAGGAGATCTGATTGACTTCAAAAAATCATTCTGTCATTCTTTCCAATTGCTCAACAGTGGTCTCAACCGGAACATATGCCTCATTAAGGGTTTCTATCAGCACTTTCTGATGTTCACTCGAGCTTATGAGTAAAGACAAAAGTGAGACCTGGGAAGGAGACTTCCGGAGTTGGTCAACTACATCGTAGTCCACAGTTTTCATCTTTTGGAAGAATTCCTCTGCCTCTTTAGCACTGAGTGGCTTTTTAAGCGGAAAACGCTTCTATTTTGTATTGCTCACTTCTTCCAGATTGAGGTACTTCCCAGACGAGTTTGTTTCGATCACTTCTTCCATGATTTCTTTTCCCTTGTACGTCACTACCGCATTGTTGTAGTTCCAAGGGACGACAGTGGGATCTTTCATACGCTTCTGTATTGCGCGGCTGATAACCACGGGCTCAGTCAGCCTGGGTGAAATTACCGACCCCTGCGCCACATAAATCCCCTTTGGCACGTACATCTTTGGTATCGTCAGTGTGACCTTTTTTTTCTTAAACCTTTTGGGGGGAATCAACACAAACTATTTTTTCTTGAGTGCCCTGGGAACATATAGAATGGCATCTTTAGGAGGTAGTGCCTCGTCCTCGATTTCCACAACCTTTTCTACGCTTTGAGGAATGGGATTGATTTTCTTCTCATCCTTATCTTGCTTTGCTGCCGTTTTGGGCTTCTTTTCAACACCAGCAATAGCAATGATAGCTTTTAAGCTGAGTCAAACACTTTGTCTTTATAAATTATCCCAATAACCGGCCCATTGTTGTGAGCTAGTAATGGGTTGTTGGTTACATTGGGGACCTCTTCATCCCTTAGCACTACCCTTTTTTGTTGTTTTAGGTTTTCAACCGCCCTTTTTAGGGTCCAACAATCCTCAGTGTTGTGCCTTTGTGCCCCTGGATTTTGCCTGTTTTAAGGTATGGGCTGCAACAGACCCATTTGGACCATCTTTGGGAAGAGGCTAGAATACGACTCACCAATGGGTGTGAAGTGGTTCTTTTTGGGTGGCTCACGGACATAGGCATTATATTAAAGTTATTATGTGGGGGACAGGGATTGTATGGAGATTGGTGAGAAGGGTTATTTTTGGGATATTGAGCTCGATTCTGGTTATACTGTTGTTATGGCAGAGCGTATGGCTGGACATTCATCACTGAATAGGGCTGAGGAGTCATGGCGTATGCCGCATCTTGGTGAGGGTAATAATGTTGCGGGGTGTTTGAGGAGGAACCGAAGTAATCTCGAGGTTGACAGGGGTTTCTCAGACCTGAGGCCATCATTTTCACTTCTTCTTTATTTTTCTGGTTTGTTGCGCCCCTTGACCCGCTCTAGATTGCTTGAGAAGTAGCTCTTATAGCCGACTGGCTCAGGATGCAACCCGTTTTCAAACCATTCTCTACCATTTCCCCAATCTTTATGGCTTCCGCAAATGGCTTACCCATAACAGACATCATGTTTTGGAAGTAATCAACCTCTTGGGCTTGTAGGAAGACACTGACCATCTCAGTCTCATCCATTGGGGGTTTCACCCTGGCAGCTTGTTCATGCCACTTGTTTCAAATTTTCATTAAAACAACAACTTCTAATTTTTCTCTATTACAAAGACTCGATCATACATACTTAAGAATTGAAAAACTAAAATAGAATAAAAAAAACTCTAGGAATGAAAATACAAACTTGAAAGGAGAAAAAAACAATTAGGAGTACATAAGTGCCTCCAATCCTGTCTTAGGGACACCAGTTGGTCTTGTCGCGGGCCTACATGCCATGTCTTCCTGGAGGTGATAGAGGTCGTCCATTATCTGGCGAACAAATATCATTACTGTGGCGAAGAACATGGACCTGGTCATGTCCTCGAATTCGTTTCACTTCATCACAATATAGTCGGCGATTCATCTGACCCTTTCCCTGATGATGCCCTTCTCTTGTAACAACTGCCCAATTTGCTGAGATCTGGCCCCCAAAACCTGGGTGGCCATATGATTCTGCTATTGCAAATGATGTAGGTCTTCCTCTAGTTGTGCCATCAAAGCGTAGCAGTGTCCTCTTTCGGCTTTGAAGCTTTTGTTTTGTTTAGTCATTTCACCCTCAAGGCTATTAAGCTCCTTTTTCCATCCCATGACTCCCCTGTCATATCATTCCTTCAACTGTCGAATGAAACTTGCCCGTTCTTCTGCATTTCTAGCCAACTTTGTTCGGGCTTTTACCAGCTAAGCCTCAGTCTTTTGCAAATCATCCTCATAGTAATGTACTTTCTGCGTATGGTTGTAGATGAGTTTTTCATCTTTTCTACTTTTGACCGGGTTCTGTCACGACCCCAGTTCACCCTCCGTGAACTATCGTGACGGCACCTAGTCTCTACGACTAGGTAAGCCTAACAAATGCGGAAAAGAAACAATTTGCGAAAAGAATATAATATAAAACCAAAATAACAAAATAAAATAGTGTTTAAGATGCCGACTGGCACGTAACAGCACAAGAATCTCAACCTAACACTTCCCAAAATCCAAAACCCCATGAATCACAAGCTAAGAGATACATAAGAAGCTCTAACTCCAGGAATGTCTAGCAAAAAGGAAAAATACTTAAGGGCTATACTATTACAGAGAGATAGAAGGGGACTCCTCGATCTGCGGACGCGGCAGATACCTCGAAGTCACTACAGAAGTGCCTCGCCACAAGGATAATAAGACTAAGTGGAAGTACCTGGATCTGCAAATGAAAAACATGCGCAGAAAGGGCATGAGTAGACCACAGCGGTGCTCAGTAAGTGCCAAGCCTAACCTCGGTCAGGTAGTGACGAGGAAAGTCAGGGCCCTACTGAGATTATATGAAATATAAGGTATAACAGTATAGAATAAGATAGTATAATTAAGTGCAACGGTAAGAAATAACATAGAATAGAAAGAGCAACAATGACTATAATAGAGACAACATAATCATGGAAAGGAGTACAGCTCAACACAAAGATAACAACCGGAGATCTCCCAGGATACCGTCCTATAGTCCCCAAATATAATATCCAGTGAATCTCCCGGGTGCAGTCCCGTAGTCCAACTTATAATATGCAGTTATCTAGCGGAAATCCGATCCGTAGTCCCAAATGTAAATATCTAGTACAGGGGGAATCAACCGGGTGCAATCCGTAGTTACAAAGTAAATGTGCAGGGGGATCTACCATAATACAAATCCGTAGTCCCAATGTAAACATGCCGGGGGATCTATCGGGATACCGTCCCGTAGTTCCATAGTAAACATGCAGGGGGATCTACCAGGATACCGTGCCGTAGTCCCAAAGTAAATATGCAGGGGAATCTACCGGGATATCGTCCCGTAGTCCCAATGCAAACATGTAGGGGGATCTGTCGGGATACCATCCCGTAGTCCCAAATTAATTATGCAGGGGAATCTACCGGGATACCGTCCCTTAGTCCCAAAGTAAACATGCAGGGGGATCTACCGGGATACCGTCCCGTAGTCCTAAAGTAATTATGCAGGGGGATCTACCAGGATACCGTCCCGTAGTCCCAAAGTAAACATGCAGAGAGATCTACCCGGATACCTTCCCGTAATCCCAAAGTAAACATGCAGGGGGATCTACTGGGATACCGTCCCGTAGTCCCAAAGTAAACATGCAGGGGGATCTATCGGAATACCGTCCCGTAGTCCCAAAGTAAACATGCAGAAAGATCTACCCGGATACCTTCCCGTAGTCCCAAAGTAAACATGCAGGGGGATCTACTGGGATACTGTCTTGTAGTCCCAAAGTAAACATGCAGGGGGATCTACCAGGATACTGTCCCGTAGTCCCAAAGTAAACATGCAGCTACAATATGAAGAATACACAATTCAATTAAAATTCCATTCTAAGGTAAAACATGTACTTCTAGCCTAGCATGCTGCACATAATCCAAATAAGGCAGTTTGAGCAAGTAAAGCAATTAAGTCAATTAGACATGCTTCCCTAAGCTAGAAACATGCTTAAATTGCAAGTAGTATAAACAAGAAAAAGATACACAATTGAAATTTCTTAAAGAAAACCGGATTTTCAACAATTAGCACAAGTACGCACTCGTCACCTCACGTACAAGGCATTTCAAAAATCAATAATACAAAATCCTAAGGTGAGTTCCCACACACGAGGTTAGGCAAGCCACTTACCTCCAACCCGAAACCACGTTCTTGCCATGAGTACTCTACTCCAAATGACCCAAATCTATTCAATTCAATTTCATAATCCAAATAACACTTCAAGTAACTGATTCTACAAACAAATTCTAAGCTAATACGCGAAATTAGGTAAAACGACCAAAACAGCCCTCGGGCCAACATCTCGGAATCGGGTAAAATTAACATTTTCAAAATCCTCATACTCTCACGAGTCTAACCATACCAAAATTATCCAAATCCAATGTCAAATCCCCAATCAAAACTCGAATTCTTGGTCTAAGAACTTTCCCCCAATTTTCATACAAATTTCGAAATTAAATAAGGAATTTATGTTTAGATTAATGGGTTACAAGCAAAGAGGAGTTAAGAATCGTTACCCAATTGATATCTCTAAAAGTTCCTCAAAACCTTGCTCAAATTCGAGCTCCCAAGCTCTAGTTTTCACAAAAATGGCTACACCATTGAGTTTGAACTTAAGCATTCTGCCCAGACGCGTTCTTCTTCGCGAACGTGAGACAACGGTCGCGATCGCGATGCACTAAAGTTCCACTGGCCAGTCTCTATATTTGCGAACGTGATGCCCGAGTCACAAACGAGATGATCATTACTCCTCTCCTACGCGAACGCGAGACTGCCTTCGCGAATGCGTAGGCACAAGGTCCCACAGCCTCGCGAATGCGGGAGCTCCTTCGTGAACGCGAAGCACTAATTCCTCACCAGCCCCAGCTCCTCTTCACGAATGCGAGACCTCACTCGTGAACGCAAAGAAAGAAACCAGAACTGACTCCTGCAATATTTTTCTGCAATTTCTATGTTCCAAAAATGACCCGTTGAGCATCTGCAACACACCTGAGGCCCCGGGACCTCAACCAAACCAATCCTACAATATCAGTCAAACTTGTTCCAATCTTCGTAATGCTCAAACAACATCAAAACACCAATTAAACAACGGATTCAAGCCTAATAACTCCAAAAACTCTTAAATTACGCTTTAGATCAAAAAGTCTATCAAACCTCGTCTGAATGACCTAAATTTTTGCAAGCACATCACATTCAACACTACAGAGCTACTCCAACTTCCAGAATCTCATTCAAACCCCGATATCAAAATCTCACTATCGAACCAAAAACTTCAAAAAATCAACTTTCGGCATTTCAAGCCTAAATAAGCTATGTACCTCTAAAACACAATTCGAACATGTCCCTAAGCCCAAAATGACCCAGCTGAGTTAACGGAATTGGCAGAATTCTATTCTGAGACCGTCTTCACACTGCTCCATCTACGGTCCAAATTTTAAAGCTTAAGCTCTCATTTAGGGACTAAGTGTCCAAAAACACTCTGAAACTCAAAACCAAACATCCCGGCGAATCAAAATAGTAGAAACAAACATCGGGAAAGCAGTTAATAGGGATCAGGGCATTAATTCTTAAAACTACCGGCCGGGTCGTTACATCCTCCTACACATAAATATTTGTTCGTCCTCGGACGAGTATACAGACATACTTGAAGTAGTGAAAAGATGAGGGTAACAGCTGCGCAATTCCTGCTCGATCTCCCAGGTAGCCTCCTCGACCGGCTGACCCCGCCACTAAACCTTCACTGATGCAATCTTCTTTGATCTCAACTTTCGAACCTACCTATCTGTTATTGCCATGGATCCTCAACATATGATAGATCCTTGTCCAACTGAATTGAACTGAAATCCAACACGTGCGACATATCACAGTGATACCTCCAGATCATCGAAACATGAAATACTGGATGAACCCCTGCCAAGCTGGGAGGTAAGGCGAGCTCATAAGCAACCTCCCAACACGCCTCAATATCTCAAAAGGGCCAATAACCTCGGACTCAACTTTCCTTTCTTCCCAAATCTCATAACGCTCTTCCTAGGCGAAACCCAAAGCAGAACTTGCTCTCCACCCATATAGGAAACATCATGAACCTTCCGGTCTGCATAACTTTTCTGTCTTGACTGGGCCGTACGGAGTCTATCCTGAATCACATTAGCCTTCTCTGAAGCATCCTATACCGAGTCTGCCCAATAATCTATCCTCACCTAGCTCAAACCAACCCACCGTGGATCTACACCACCTACCATATAAAGCCTCATACGGTGCCATCTGAATGCTGGACTGATAGCTATTGTTGTAGGCAAACTCCGCCAATGGCAAGAATTGATCCCAAGACCCTCCAAACTCAGTCACACACGCACAGAGCATATCCTCAAAAATCTGAATAGTGTGCTCGGACTATTCATCTGTCTGAGGGTAAAATGTTGTACTCAACTCCACCCGAGTACCCAACTTATGTTGTACGGCCCTCCAAAACCGTGATGTGAACTAATTACCTCTATCTGAAATGAAGGAAACTAGAATATCACTAGACGAACAATCTTCCGAATATAAATCTCCGCTAGACGCTCCGAAGATTAGGTAGTACACACAGGAATGAAATGCATGGACTTGATTAGCCGATCCACAATCACACTGTTTACTGTGAAAATGGTAACAACAATTGAATTTGTAAATATGATTCTAAAAATACGTGATCTATTTTTGTGCTAGTTGTTAGAGTAGTTGACGCTAAGAATATGAAGTTTAACGATGAGATACAAGCTAAAACGGGGCAGTAATCAAACCAAGGGGCTTGCTACCCAGGCTTCGGACTAATCAATGAAGGGCCTCGGGGTCGATATCTGGCTAGAGCTCGATCTATCGGGGGTAACTAGGCTAGGGATAACAATTAGAATATAATTAAAGAAGGCTATTTATGGCCAATACCAAGCAATAAATGAAGAACATGTATAAAAGTAATAAATGCAAAGAGTAGCCTCGAGCAAATGAGTTAGAGAGAAAAGAGAGAGATATTATTGATCGTATGTGGAATAGTTGGAGTTCTGCCTTACATAGTGTTAACGACTCCCCTTTTGTAATAGGGGGAGGTCCAAACTTAGTACAAGATGCGTCAAGTGATAAAGGAGACGAGATGGGACAGATAACTAGCTTCCTGACGTATACATAGGCTAATGTTAGGTTGCCCAGGAAGACTTAATCGACTCCGGATGCACCCTTCAGAGTCTTCCCATGTTCGTCGGGGTTCGGCCGATGTTATCCTTGGCTGGGTATCGACAGATATTGAGGGAAATAACCAACTCGAGGTCCCGAGCCTCTGAGGCGACCTACTGAAGCAATTTGTCAATGAAAAATTGGTCCTCTGATTTCACCGTGCACAGATAGTCTCCGCGTTTCTTAGAGGGAATCGATAAGAAATGATTTTGACATCCTACTTTAAGGGCTCCCACAATGACATCGTGCTGCTGTGATGCTATTATTATTGTTGTTGTTGTTGCTGTCTCCATTAGCTCGGGGCGATGAAGCAGAGGACCAATTTTCTCCGACCCGGGGAGATACTTGGATTATGCACCGCTGCTCAAGAGGGGGCTCGGAATATACACCGTTGCTCACCCTCCCTCCTCGGCTTGGCGTGTTACACCCCCTTTGGATTCGTGGGGGTATGGCGACACTCTCCACTGGCGGTCGGCTCCCGGGCCGAGGAAACATCTCAAGAACTAGCTTTATAACAGTAGCATTGGCAGAGTTTGTACAAGCCAGATTTTTCACCCAGCCACTTCTTGTATTCTTTCGGCTTCTCCTTCGTCATTTTGCTCTTCTCCATTGCTTTCCTCCTCTATATCCTTCCTTATGAAGATGCCATTCCGGGAGGGTCGAGGTGAGGTCCCCGAGGGGATTGGACTTGGAAGATATTGTCTTTGAGGTCGCATGCCTGAGGAGATAATGCCGAAGATGTCGTACTTTGGGAATAGGCTAGATTCTTAGGCTTTTGTTGTATGCATACCCTTGAACATCTTTGTTCTTATGTAAGGATCCAATTGCGGGATTTTATTATAATATGTAAGGACCCCTCGAGGGCCATTGTTGTCACGACCCAAACTGGAGGGCCATGACTAGCACCCGACCATACTTGTCGAGTACCAACGTACATTTTATCTAGCCTTTTTTATTATCTTTTAGGGTTGACGAGATCAATATAAATGGTAGACCTGGATCATGAACAACCAGCAATAAAATATGATAGCATGAACATACATAGCAGGGGATGACCAGACAATCAAGAAACTACATATAAGGTACGAGCTACCACGCTACCATGAAAGATTATACAAAAAAAACCAGCTGACAAGGCATGCCAAACTATACATGAGTCGACACTTGTTTATGAGCCTCTAAATGAACAAAAGTGCTGCAACATAGCCGGAACAGGGCCCCGACATACCCATAATGTCTATAACAAAAATGAATACCAAGACCACAGCAAGTCCGGAGAAGGGATCTCGCCAATCACTGCTAAACTAGACAACCTAATGTGGTGGGGCAGCTGCACCTGCCTGTCTATTAGGGCCTGCAACACGACATGCAGCGTCCACAAACAAAAGGACGTCAGTACGAATAAAGTACTGAGTATGTAAGGCAGGGAATCATAAATATGAACATTAATGAAGCAGTGATAGAAAATATACAACTTGGAATATCTGAGTACCTCTGAGGGCTACTGACATGAAATGCAGTATACATATGTATGTATACATAAACCTTTAAAACATACGCCTCTGTGGGCATCATCATCATCATATCGTACCCAGCTATAATAGGCTTGGTAAAAACGTACCCGGCCGTCAAAAGGCTCGGAAAATCATACCCGGCCACGTGGAGCTCGGTAAAACCCAACTGATCAGTGGTTGCACAATATGTGCCGTACCCGGCCGACTATAGCGCGGCTCGGTAGAGTAAAATAGATACATATATATAATGCATGCTCGACTCATGGAATCACATTCTAAACCTTTCGGAGTGACGTAAGGTCGGTATCCTCTATACACGTTATTAGGACCAACTCTTCATTACGAACCTTATAAGAGTCAGGAAGTACCAACAACATTGATAACATAAGAATAAGAGAAGCAACATTAACATCAATCGTTCCATAAGAGGGAAAGCAATGTAAGTACTGCTAGCTTCTAAGAGTAGAGTATCTTTGGAAGCTCGTTGATTACATTATGTACAATTGGAGTCGTGCAAAATAAGAAAAAGGATAGCCTCACATACCTTGTATATACTACCCCAATAACAAGCTATGCAATTGTCACAACTCCTTAGTCTACAATAAGAGAAACGATACTATCGTTATCATTTAAGCGTCATAACTATTATGTATCGACCACAACGTATTTTACGTTGAAAAGGACAACACCTCCCCTATATATATATGACTTCATACCATTCCAAACAGTCACCTAACAGCCCAAATAACATCAATAATAAACATATTGAGCCTCCCAAAATAGTCCACGCACAACCTAATTATATCATACATACGATGACCACCGTAGTCGTGTTAAATGACCCGGAAATGTTATGAATCACTATCATCCCACAAACCTACATATATATGGTGTTCCTCCACACCCTTCCACCTCCTAAACTCCACAAAATATTAGTAAAACACGCAGCCCAATAGCAACACAAAATAGTCCACAAAACAGTCCGCTACAAGTGAATAACTCGAACTCACGACTTCCGATCACCGTCCCGTGAGTTCTTACATGTATAGAACGAATTACCATGAATTCACAGTTGTGAAAAATGTATGAAGGATGGCAGTAACTTACCATACTTGTTGGATAACTCAGCCCTTCCCTTGGTTCTTCAAACTCTAGGTTTTACCTTCAAATAGAACTTGAAAGATAGGGAAAATCGATTAGGGTTTGTGTGGGATTTTTGGGGAGGAGTTGCAGGGGTTAACTTTGGTTTTGAGGGTCTGAAATATTGATGAAATAATTGAGTTCATAACCCCTTAAAAGTCCTCTCTTAGCCGACTTAGGTCTTTTAGTTTTGTCCTATCATTTTGGCAAGTAGGTGATGCACCTACTTGTCATCTACCAATCTGCGCAGGCTTGCGAAAATATGAATATCGCTATACTCCGAGATCGTATTGACAAATGGTTTAATGAGTTAAAAACTAGACTCGTAGATATTTAATTTGGTGGGTAGATCATCCCGTAATTCCTTGTAAATTAGGAGAAAAACTTAGAAACATTTAACCTAATGTTTAAGTATAATTATGAACCTAAGTTACGACAACGTTTGTCGACTTTTGTTTCATAACTCGTTTTACTTCAAGACTTATGATACGGATATTATATGATTCAAACACTTTAATATATGACCTTGAGTATATTAAGAACCTCTACGTTTACCTGAAAATACGAGTTACAACATCCTTGATTCGTTTAACTTCTAATACTTGTTAATCACCCTTATACACCCTTGTATCACTTAAGACCAATAGGATTAACTTCTTATCATCTCAAAGGTAATTCCTTCTTGAATTTATGTTAACTAATATATGGCATGAACTAACACATGTGGATATGGGTTGTAACACCCTTCCCTCCTTAGGAACATTCGTCCTCGAATGTAAGGGTTCGTGGGGAGTTTAAATCATCGTGGATTCCGGTCTAGTTTCTCCCATAAATAGAGGACAAACATGCAAGCGGTTAACTCAACATATGGCCTTAAAAGAGTGTGAAAAGCATTATGGACATGTACATTATCTGCATATCGCCATTTTGTATTAAGGAAGAGTATTCTCAAGTTATTGCTTACCTCATAGAGCCATTTCACCTTCCAATGTATCATGTGTTCCACCAGCATCCTTGTTATCTTCATTCTGGAATAGGTACGGGTATTTAGACTTCATCTCCTCTTCTGCTTCCCATGTTATTTCTTCCATATTCTTGTTCCTCCACAATACTTTGATGGAAGCTACATCTTTTGTTCTCAGCTTGCGGACTTGTCGATCTAATATAGCCACTGGCACTTCTTCATATGATAGGTCCTCTGTAACCTATACATCTTTGATAGGGACGACTCGAGAAAGGTCTCCAATACATTTCCTCAACATAGATACATGGAATACCGGGTGGACAAATTCCAATTCGGATGGCAATTCTAACTCATAAGCAACCTGTCCAATCCGTCGAAGAATTTATACGGCCCGATATACCTTGGAATCAGCTTACCTTTCTTCCCAAAATGCATAATACCCTTCATTGGTGAGATCCTCACGAAAACCCAATCACCAACCTAAAACTCCAGATCACGACGTCGGACACCGGAATAAGATTTTTGCCTGCTTTGTGCCGTCCTCAATCGCTCCTGTATCACTTTCACCTTCTCAATAGCTTGGTGAATCAAATCTGGCCCATATAATTCTGCTTCACCGACTTCGAACCATCCAACTGGTGGTCTACATCTTTTCCCGTATAGTGCCTCGTATGGGGCCATTTTTATACTGGAATGGTAGCTATTATTGTAGGCGAATTCTATGAGTGGAAGTTGGTCATCCCAATTTCCCTTAAAAATCTAGAACACATGCTCGTAGCATATCTTCCAGTGTCTGAATAGTACGTTCAGCCTGTCCGTCAGTCTGTGGATGAAATGCAGTGCTGAGATTCACTTGTGTGCCTAAACCCTTCTGAAAAGACCTCCAAAAGTTAGCTGTAAATTGAGCTCCTCGGTCTGATATAATAGATACCGACACACCATGAAGCCTAACAATCTCCTTGATATACAACTTCACATAATCTTCAGCCGTGTAAGTTTTCTTAACTGGCAGAAAATGGGCACATTTTGTAAGTCGATCAATTATCACTCAGATGGAGTCAAACTTATGATAAGAGCGAGGTAATCCAATAATGAAGTCCATATTAATCACCTCCCATTTCCAGGTCGGAATCTCTATATTCTGAAGTAATTCACCGAGTTTCTGATGTTTTATCTTTACTTGTTGACAATTGGAACACTGGCTACAAATTATGCAATAGACTTCTTCATGTTATCCCACCAATACTGCTCCTTGACATCATGATACATCTTTGTCGAGCCGGGATGGATGGAATATCGGGATTGATGAATCTCATTCATAATCTTCTCTCGCAACCCTGCCACATTAGGCACACATAATCGACCATGGTATCTCAGTGCCCCATCTCTTCCGATCTCAAAAGCCATACTTTTACACTGTTGAATGCTCTCTCTTAATCGTACTAAGATAGGATCTTCATATTGTCGTGCTTTTACCTTGGCTACCAAAGATGATTCTGATGTATTCTGTACAGTAACACCTCCGTCATCAGAGTCTAACAATCTGATTCTCATATTGGCTAGCTGATGAAGCTCTTTAGTCAACCCCCATCTACCTGCCTCAATATGTACTAAGCTTCCCATTGATTTACGGCTGAGAGCGTCTGCCACAACATTGGCTTTACCGGGATGATACAATATCTCGACGTCGTAGTCTTTCAATAATTCAAGCCACCTACGCTGCCTCAAATTCAACTCTTTCTGCTTGAAGATGTATTGTAAACTCTTGTGATCTGTGTAGATGTCAACATGGACGCCGTATAAGTAGTGCCGCCATATCTTCAAAGCATATATTACTGCAGCCAATTCCAAATCATGGGTTGGATAATTCTTTTCATGCTTCTTCAATTGTCTTGATGCATAAGCAATCACATTCCCACGCTGCATCAATACGCACCCCAAACCTATACCTGAGGCATCACAATATACCACATAACCTTCTGTTCCTTCAGGAAGAGTGAGCACTGGTGCAGATGTCAATCGATTCTTCAGCTCCTGAAAACTACGTTCACAAGTGTCAGACCACTGGAATTTGGTAGCTTTTTGTGTTAACTTAGTCAATGGTGATGATATAGAGGAAAATCCTTCTACAAACCGCCTATAATATCCTGCTAGCCCTAGGAAGCTGCGGACTTCTGATGGTGTTGTAGGTCTCGGCCAATTCTTTACTGCATCGATCTTCTGAGTGTCGACACTAATACCCTCATCAGATATCACATGGCCAAGGAATGCTACTGAGTTCAGCCAGAATTCACATTTGGAGAGCTTAGCATATAACTTACGATCCTGAAGCGTCTGTAATACTATCCGCAAGTGGCCCGCATGTTCCGCCTCCGAACGAGAATACACTAGAATGTCATCAATGAATACAATCACGAACACATCAAGATAGGGCCTGAATATAGTATTCATGAGATCCATAAAAGCTGCTGGGGCATTTGTTAGCCCGAACGACATCACCAAGAACTCAAAGTGCCCATATCTTGTCCGGAAGGCCGTCTTTGGAATATCCTTCTCCCTAACCCTCACCTGATGATACCCTGAACGTAAATCAATCTTAGAGAAATACTTGGCACCCTGGAGTTGGTCAAACAGGTCATCAATTCTTGGAAGTGGATACTTGTTCTTTATAGTAGACTTATTCAACTGTCGATAGTCGATACACATCCGTAACGACCCGTCTTTCTTCCGCACGAATAGGACTGGTGCACCCCAAGGTGAAGTGCTAGGCCTAATAAAGCCCTTATCCAGCAAGTCCTTCAACTGCACCTTCAACTCTCGCAACTCTGCCGGGGCCATTCTGTATGGAGGAATAGAGATCGGTTGAGTGTCAGGCAACACATCAATGCTAAACTCAATCTCCCTTTCAGGAGGAAGGCCTGGGAGTTAATCTGGGAAAACTTCTGGGAATTCGTTGACCACGGGGATTGATTGTAAAGTAGGCGGTTTCGCCTCCGCATCCCTAACGCGAACGAAATGATAAATGTAACCTTTTGAGATAATTTTCCTTGCCTTAAGATAGGAAATAAACCTACCTTTTGGTGTAGTAATATTCCCTTTCCATTCAATGATGGGTTCACCAGGAAATTGAAACCTAACCATCTTCGTACGACAGTCAACATTTGCATAGCATGAGGCCAACCAGTCCATTCCTATTATCACATCAAAATCAACCATTTCTAACTCAAATAAATTTGCCGAGGTTTGACGACTACAAATCATCATAGTGCAACCTCTATATACCCTTCTAGCAATCACAGAATCTCCTATCGGAGTAGATACCGCAAGGGGTTTACTTATCAATTCAGGTTCAATGCCAAACTTATTAGCCACAAAGGGTGTAACATATGATAATGTAGATCCCGGATCAATCAGCGCATATACATCATAAGAAAACACAGATATAATACCTGTAACAACATCTGGAGACGACTCGAGATCCTGTCGACCTACTAGAGCATAGGTTCGATTTTGAGCACCACTCGAACTCGGCACTGCACCTCTACCCCTACCACGACCTGTCGACTGCTGAAAACCCCGTGCTGGAGGTCGAACTGATGAGGAAGAACCAGACACAGATCCAGTCGGCTGAGCCATACCATCACCTCCTCTATTAGGACAATCCCGCATCATATGGCCAGGCTGCCCGCACGAATAGCATGCATCAGAACCTCGACGACACAGTCCAAAGTGGGCCTTGCCGCACTGATCACAATGTGGTGTTGGGGGTCTCATCTGACTAGTATCCCTGTGATGTTGCGAGCCAGATGCCCGCGAACTCTGACCTGGACCAGAATAGGATCGATCATATCGAGGCCTCTGAAACTGTGGAGGAGCACTAGCTACAGGTGGCGCCGAACTCCTCGAAAACTGTGGCCTGATGCGGCCTCTGAAGTCATCAGAATACCCTGCAAATCTCGCCCTCTTATGCTGGCCCCTATCCTGCTCCCTAACTGCCCTCTGCTGGCGCTTACGATCCTCTAGGGTCTGGGCATAAGCTTGAATACGGGAAATATCCATGCCCTCCACCAAGGAGGCTGTCGTACACTCATTTATCAGATGTGGTCCCAACCCATTCACGAACATATGCACCCTATCACTCATCTCGGCCACCATATGGGGAGCATACCTTGCCAAAGAATCAAACTGCATACTGTACTCTCGCACACTCATATTACCTTGTCTAAGGTTCAAGAACTTATCAGCTCTAGCTCGTCATATCTCAACTGGCAAGTAGTGATGAATAAAGGCCTCAGAAAATTCCTTCCACACAGCTGGAGGAATGTTCGAACCCCTAGATCTCTCCCAACTATCATACCAGAGAACCGCTAAATCCCGTAGCTGATAAGAAGACAACTATAATGCCTCTATATCACTAATATGCATAACCCGAAGCGTATGATGAACTTGGTCAATAAAAGTCCGCGGGTCCTCCTTGGGGTCTGATCCGGTAAACACTGGAGGGTCTAAATTAATAAAATCACGAACTCTCGTACTAACTGGTTTCTCAGCAGCACCTGTATTCTGCCTCTAAGCTTGAGCAGCTACCAAGCTAGTCAATAACTGCAAAGCACTCCGCATATCCTGGTCTGTAGCGCCAGACGGAGGAACTGGAGGTGCTGGGTGCCTCTTAATATCCTCTGGAGGAGACGGGGTAGCTGAGGTATGAGACGGCATCTCACTTTGAGCCTCAGTTTGGCCTGCTCTGGCTTGAGGCACCTGATCGGTACCCTCTCCCGCAGCTGTATCAAGTCGTCTACTAATTGTTTGCTTCCTAGTCGAAGGCATCGCTGAAAGAAAACAAGTTGAATATTAGATACAAACACTTACGACTCAACTCTACGCACGATGTAGATTCAGGAAGAAAGTAACAACCCTAGATGTCATGTAGCCTCCTGATTATAAATGTGGCGTGCTACACATGCATAATCAAGACTCTACTAGACACGGTTCATAGACAATCCCTAGGACAAACTTGCTCTGATACCAAGTTTGTCACGACCCAAACTGGAGGGCCATGACTAGCACCCGACCATACTTGCCGAGCACCAACGTACATTTTATCTAGCCTTTTTTTATTATCTTTTAGGGTTGACGAGATCAATATAAATGGTAGACCTGGATCATGGACAACCAGCAATAAAATATGATGGCATGAACATACATAGTAGGGGATGACCAGACAATCAAGAAACTACATATAAGGTACGAGCTACCACGCTACCATGAAAGACTATACAACAAAAACCAGCCGACAAGGCATGCCAAACTATACATGAGTCGACACTTGTTTATGAGCCTCTAAATGAACAAAAGTGCTGCAACATAGCCGGAACAGGGCCCCGACATACCCATAATGTCTATAACAAAAATGAATACCAAGACCACGGCAAGTCCGGAAAAGGGATCTCGCCAATCACTGCTGAACTGGACAACCAAATATGGTGGGGGAGCTGCACCTGCCTGTCTATTAGGGCCTCCAACACGACATGCAGCGTCCACACACAAAAGGACGTTAGTACGAATAAAGTACTGAGTATGTAAGGCAGGGAACCATAAATATGAACATTAATGTAAGCAGTGATAGAGAATATACAACTTGGAACATCTGAGTACTTCTGAGGGCTACTGACATGAAATGCAGTATACATATGTATGTATACATAAACTTTTAAAACATACGCCTCTGTGGGCATCATCATCATCATATCGTACCCAGCTATAATAGGCTTGGTAAAAACGTACACGGCCGTCATAAGGCTCGGTAGAATCATACCCGGCCATGTGGAGCTTGGTAAAACCCAACTGATCAGTGGTTGCACAATATGTGCCGTACCCGGCCGACTATAGCGCGGCTCGGTAGAGTAAAATAGATACATATATATAATGCATGCTCGACTCATGGAATCACATTCTAAACCTTTCGGAGTGACGTAAGGTCGGTATCCTCTATACACGTTATTAGGACCAACTCTTCATTACGAACCTTATAATAGTCAGGAAGTACCAACAACATTGATAACATAAGAATAAGAGAAGCAACATTAACATCAATCGTTCCATAAGAGGGAAAGCAATGTAAGTACTGCTAGCTTCTAAGAGTAAAGTATCTTTGGAAGCTTGTTCATTACATTATGTACAATTGGAGTCGTGCAAAATAAGAAAAAGGATAGCCTCACATACCTTGTATATACTACCCCAATAACAAGCTATGCAATTGTCACAACTCCTTAGTCTACAATAAGAGAAACGAGACTATCGTTATCATTTAAGCGTCATAACTATTATGTATCGACCATAACGTATTTTACGTTGAAAAGGACAACACCTCCCCTATATATATATGACTTCACACCATTCCAAACAGTCACCTAACAGCCCAAACAACATTAATAATAAACATATTGAGCCTCCCAAAATAGTCCACGCACAACCTAATTATATCATACATACGACGACCACCGTAGTCGTGTCAAATGACCCGGAAATGTTATGAATCACTATCAGTCCACAACCCTACATATATATGGTGTTCCTACACACCCTTACACCTCCAAAACTCCACAAAATAGTAGTAAAACACTCAGCCCATCAGCAATACAAAACAGTCCACAAAACAGTCCGCTACAAGTGAATAACTCGAACTCACGACTTCCGATCACCGTCCCGTGAGTTCTTACATGTATAGAACGAATTACCATGAATTCAAAGTTGTGAAAAATGTATGAAATATGGAAGTAACTTACCATAATTGTTGGATAACTCAGCCCTTCCCTTGGTTCTTCAAACTCTAGGTTTTACCTTCAAATAGAACTTGAAAGAGAGGGAAAATCGATTAGGGTTTGTGTGGGATTTTTGGGGAGGAGTTGCAGGGGTTAACTTTGGTTTTGAGGGTCTGAAATATGGATGAAATAACTGAGTTCATAACCCCTTAAAAGTCCTCTCTTGGCCGACTTAGGTCTTTTAATTTTGTCCTATCATTTTGGCAAGTAGGTGATGCACCTACTCGTAGATCTTTAATTTGGTGGGTAGATCACCCCGTAATTCCTTGTAAATTAGGAGAAAAACTTAGAAACATTTAACCTAATGTTTAAGTAAAATTATGAACCTAAGTTACGACAACGTTTGTCGACTTTTGTTTCATAACTCGTTTGACTTCAAGACTTATGATACGGATATTATATGATTCAAACACTTTAATATATGACCTTGAGTATATTAACAACCTCTAGGTTTACCTGAAAATATGAGTTACAATATCCTTGATTCGTTTAACTTCTAATACTTGTTAATCACCCTTATACACCCTTGTATCACTTAAGACCAATAGGATTAACTTCTTATCATCTCAAAGGTAATTCCTTCTTGAATTTATGTTAACTACTATATGGCATGAACTAACACGTGTGGATATGGGTTGCAACAATTGTAAGCGAACATTTATAAAAACAAAGATACTTCTTGACTCTTGCCTTTGATACTTTGCGGCGGCTCCGAATGCACGATCCTGCTTGTCGTTAGTAATACTGGACCTGGATACGAGTATTCCTTCTGGCCTTCGGTTGTTGGAGACGGCTTTGCACGAGGCCCTTTACGGTTCCTCGGACTAGACCCGAGTAAGGACAGTAACCTCGGGCCGCCGGGACTCTGACTTCGCGTGAAAATGAGGATAATGTTTTTGGGCCTCATAATTACCTTTGAGAAGAAATTTTGATCGGGGACCTATGGACGGGTATTCTTGTGGTTTCTTGATAGCAGTCCCTAAGCGAAGGCTCGCTTGCACTCGGACCATCCTGGACAGCACCTAGAGCCTAGTTCGTACATGCAACGTTCGAAAAATGCTTATCTCTTCATAGACCGGTTCCCTTCTATGGAGATCTTCGATGTCGCATGCCACCTTTGTGTTGGTGAAGGTGTTGTTGGCTATCTATAGTTCCGCCTTACTATGACGGAGGTCTTCGAGATCGGGTACCGCCTCGAGGTCGGAGAGGGTGCTATTGGATAGTGTCTTTGGTCAGCTTTGAATCGTCGCCGCTCTTCCCACATATAACATGAGGTTGTTTACGCCTTCTCAGGGGTTACCCTATCTCATGCAGTTGAACTTTCATGTGCCATGTTTCCGGTATTAACACGCTTGTACATCTTTCCCCCATTTAGTCTTTCAACCTTGCGACCGCGATGGCGGCAATGTCGGGATTAATCTGACAGGGGGAGTGGGATTAATCTGCTGACTCCATGGTGCCGGTCGATCATGCCCTCAATCACTGTTGACCAGGAATGGAAGAGACCGGGCATGGACAAGTTGCTTTTCCCGGGTGCTAACTGATAGTATTATACCTTAGGAAAACATATCATTTGTCGAAAAATGGAGCAATACTCTTAGGCGGCGCGCCCTATGTTTCTCTAGTTCTACTTATGGCAAGAGCAGAGTTAGTAGTTGTGTCTTCATTCCTTCTTCTATAGTGGCTATACGGGTGTTGTAGGTATCGGATGGTCCCCTAGGGGCGAGGTTTTTCTCCTCCGGAGAGGGGAAGGAATTGTCGGCTTCCGAGCCAGGGGACGATGGAGATAAATGGGATATGCACTCGCAGTGTGATGGAGTTTTTAGCAGGGCTAAACGGGTCCTTGTTTCTAGCGAGAGAACATCACTCGAGCCTGCTATTCCTGAAGTTTTTGATTCTGTAGCAATGGTTCCTCCGAGTGATCATGCTTCAATCGAGGTTGGTTCTTCCAAGGCCAAGGTGGCTGGAACAACAAGGATGTGCTCGGCCTTCGAGAAAGTCTGTCGTCTTTACTTCGCGGTGAGTTTCTGCGTAGTCCTTCTGCATTTCGCGTCTTTATTTCCTTATTGAGTTTTTCTTCTACAGACCTTTGATAGGCTCAGGTCTAAGCTGCTCTATCATGGGTATAGGCTTCGGAAAGCTCTGGATGAGAGTGAGTCCCTTAAGCTCCCCAGCGAGGAGAAAGAGGTTAAGTTGATGCACTGGCGATATGAGGCATACCGAAGCTCGAATTACGAGAGTGATTTGATGGAGCATTAACCTCTGATAGTATACATTTTGACTTTTTGACCCTTAAGGTTAATCCTTTTGCCTATCTTAGCTGCAAAAACGACAGAGGCTCTGGAGTACCGTGAGGCGAAGCCAACCGAGTTAGGAATACTTGTGGTGAGTTGAGGCTCAAGTGCAAGCTCAAGATTTAGAGGAGAGGGGTGCCTTGGCTAAGGTTCCCGCCTTCAAGGCCCAACTCCGTTTGGCTCGTGGCAACGCTTCAGTTCTAGTGTACATGATCGCGAAGCTCGAGTCTGATCTCTCAAAGGTCAAGGTTGAGATAATCGATGCTCGGGCTGAAGCAACATTGAGTCGGACCAAGGTTGATCAGGAGATGACGATTCATTTGAAGGACGCTACTCATACCCAACCCGAGTTGAAGCGGGCCCTCGATCGTGAAAAAAGGATCGGGGAATAAGTTCATTGTAGATCCCGAAGAGAGGTACTTGAAGAGATCAATGCCAGGGGTTTTGTTCTTACTGGAAGAGTTGGCTCGAGCAAGGGTGGAGGAGAGCGGTGCTTAGTTACTTCTTACCAATGTCACGGAGGGCGAAGCTGGGGCTGGTAGGCCGTAGCCCTCTGTAGCGGAGCATGGATTTTGCCATTTTATAGTTGCTAGAGCATGTTGGTAGATGGAGAACACACCTTTTGCACTTTGTGAAAAAGAAAACTTGACGCTTTATCTATTTTGTATATCTTTCCGCATTGCTTTTGACTAGAAGGGCTGGTTTCGGAGTTTGGCAAGAACCCTTTGATTCGTAATAAGGCTCCGGAGCTCGTCAGGCAGGCCTAGAGGATTTTGTATGCTCGGTAGATGCGGCTTTTAGCGTAAGTTGGCGTTATAGCTCTTCTTCTTTGCCCGGATATTTCGGGCTGAGTCTCCGAGTCAGGCGTTGACTCGAGCTTACCTAACCTTCAATCTCATGTGCCTGCATGGGCAGTCGATATTGGTTCTTATGCCTTGCCCTTCGGCATTTGTATCTTAACTATTTTGGGTTCAGTCTCCGAGTCGTGTTGCGACTCGAGCTTTAATTGACCCTCAAGTTTTTTGTGCCTGCATGGGCAGGCGACAATGGCTTTTACGCCTCGGGTCGAAGTGACCTTTCAAGTATGTGGCCCTGAGTCTTCGAGGAGCTGGCAACGATGGCTCTTACGATGTGCCCTTAGGCACATATACTTAACTATTTTGGATCCGGTGTCCGAATCGGGTTACGACTCGAGCTCATTTTAATCCTCAATTTTTCAATTTTTAAGCTGGCGACAGTGGCTCTTACGTTATTGGTCATTGTGACCTTATAGTATGTGGCCCTGAAGCTCATTTGGCTGGCGACAATGGCTCTTACGCTTTTGCCTGTGGGCATATTGTAGGCTTTATTTTCTCCTCGTTACAATCTTTTTGAAATAATTTTGCCGGACCCGTCGTCGGTTCGGGAAGAACCACGATTTCAAGTTGTTAGCAGCTATGTTCGATCACCTCGGAAGGTTTAGCTCGCAGGCCAAGTAGCTCGAAGCCTTGTGATTTAGATCTGACATGGTCGAAGCTCGTTTGCCTGTTGAGGGTATCCTGTTTTAACCGGTTCTTTTCGAAGTAGATTCGAAGTAATGGCATGTGATTTTGTTAGTAATGGTCGGGTGTCCCCGAGTCGCATTAATTTGGCTAGTGCAGCCATTTTGACCATAGTCATATGTGTTTTGTCGGAGTCATTTTTGATCCCGAGTGATAGTCTAGGCATCTATATCGAGGGTATGCCTTTTCGGGAGTCTTACAAACACGATATATAGCCTAAACTTCGAGACTGAATTTTATGCCTTTAGTAAGGTCTTACAAAATTTTCATGCCTGTTAATGTCTTATAGTTTGTCATGCCTGTTGAGGTCTTAGGTTTGTCATGCATGTTGAGGTCTTACAGTTTGTCATGCCTGTTGAAGTCTTACAGTTTTTATTTCTATATAAAAATGGATCTAGCTAGACTGAGTTTGCCCGCTCGGGGTCTTACGACCTCAGGTTTTCCAGTGTATGGTGATTGATGGCAATTTCCTAGTCATCGAGCTTGATTAGGCTCGAGGGCCGTTACTCGTGAGCTCGGAATTGCGTTGCTGGAGCCTTATGAGACTGGAGTTTTGACCCTGAGGTCGTGCGGGTGTCAAATTGTTGATGCTATGTCTCCGAGTATTTCGGGACGTTCTTGGTGGAAAGATCTCTGCCATGAGCATGCTGAACTTTCTTTTGGAGTATGAGATGCTTTTGGTGAAAGATACTCATTAATTGCTTTACGTAAATACGTGTTGTTGTGTTGAAAAGACCTTTGCTAGACCGAGTTTGCTCACTCGAGATCTTACAGCCTCGGGTTTTTAAGTGCGCGGCGTCTGGTGAGAGTCTCCTAGTACTCAAGGTACCTTTTATGTTGGAGACGTTTGGTGATTTCCGCCTTGCCTTACTTGAAGGTTTTGTGATTTTGGAGTTCCGACCCGGAGGTCGTCTAAGTGTTGAATAGCTGGTATCAGTCCCCGAGTGTTCAGTACGTTTCTGGCGAAGGAATTGCTACCTTACTTTGCGAAGGTGTATTTGACAAAAGGTATTCTTTGATTGCTCGGTACAATAGTGCACGTATTTGCCGACGGGAGCCTATCTAAATGGACACGGTTCGTTCGACCGTTTTGGCCCGGTACATTACTTTCCTATAGGAACCCCATTTGGCATCTCAAGGCTTTTTTGAGAGGGTAGCTATCTTGTGGAACACTCCTCATCGTTCAAAATTGTCTACAAAAGACGTTTTCGAGCATTTGCGGAGTTTTCCTTAGGCAGCTCGCAGACATTGCCTCGTTAAGAACCTTGCCGCTAAAACCCTTCTTTTGGACAAAAACTCAATCGAAGGAAAAGAGTTCAACGGGTGCATTTTTATAGCCTCAAGGTCTTCGGGCGATGTTAGCATTCTGACTGCTTCAGTCGAGTGCCTGCACAATGGTTAGTCCTAAATTCAAAACTAAAAGGGAGATGGTCGTACCTTGAAATGAGATATGCTGACAATGTCTCGGGATTGATTTGTTACAATTGTGAGGGCCAATCTATTTCAATTTCCTGAGGCTAAGACATGGTATGGTTCTTTAGTTTGTTTTGTCTAGTTCGACCGAGGGTGAGGCCGGATTCGCCCTTTGGTTTATTCGGGGGCGGAGACACGAACGTTGGTACCACATTGTGTATTGCGAACATTTCCCTCGCTGCGTGTTGTTCCCCGTAAATGGTTTTAATTCCGTCCTTTGGTGGAAATTTTATCATCTGGTGAAGGGTGGATGGCACTGCTCTCATGCAGTGTATCCACGGTTTCCCAAATAAGGCGTTATACCTCATGTCTCCTTTGATGACATGGAATTTGGTGTCTTGGGTGCTGGCCACGGTAACCGGGAGGATAACTTCTCCTTTCGTTGCTTTGCTTTCCATGTTAAATCCGTTGAGGACCCGAGTGGCGGGCACGATTTGGTTGAGCAATCCAAGGTGCTCTATCACTCTCGACCTGACAATATTGGCCGAGCTACCTGGATCCATGAGTACATGTTTTATTTGAAAAGAATTTACAAGGAAGGAGATTACCAGTGCGTCGTTGTGGAGTTGATACAGGGTCTCGGTGCCCTCTTCGTTGAATGTGCGGGTGTCTTCGGGGTTATATCCCTGAGTCCACTTTTCTCTAGTAATGGATATCTTTTTTCTTCTCATTACGGGTTCCTGTAGGGCATCAGCGCCCCCTGTGATCAAGTGGATGACATGTTGCGGCTCGTTTGCCTCGTTCTTCTTGATTGCCTCCCTTTCTCGGAACTGATTTTTGGCTCAATCGCTGAGGAATTCCCAAAGTTGTCCTTTGTTAAGCAGTCAAGCTACCTCTTCCCGTAGCTGATGACAATTCTCTGTCCAGTGGCCGTGCGCGTTGTAAAACTCGCATATTAAGTTATAATTCCTTTGTGAAGGATCTGACTATATAGCTTTGGGCCACTTGGCATCTCTGATTTTACTTATGGCGAACACGGTGTCTAACACATCAACGTTAAAGTTGTATTTTGACAGGTGGGGCGCACCCATAGGCACTACATTTTGATCGAACCTGGTTCTGTTTATGAGCCCTCGATGGGTCTGTCCTCGATCCATTCTTTGATCATTGTGAGGTAGGTTGCACCTCGGGGCGTTCCTCCTATCATGGAGGTATGGCTGATACCTTTCTTTCTTTGGTTTCGGCTCCTTTGCCAGGAGCCTACTTGGGTTTACTGAGCCCAAAGGGGCTCCCAACTGGTCATCATCGGCTCTAATCTTCGACTGGTACCGGTTGTGGACGTCCGACCAGTTCACGGCTGGATACTCAATCAGGTTCTATTTCAGATGCTTCAAAGCCATCGAGCTTCGTTCGTTCAGGCCTTGGGTGAAGGCCTGCACTGCCCAATCATCGAAGACTGGCGGTAGCTCCATCCGTTCCATCTGAAAGTGAGACATGAATTCCCGCAGCATCTCGATCTCTCTTTGCTTGATTTTGAAAATGTCGGACTTCCTTGTCGCTACCTTGATGGCTCCGGCATGTGCCTTTACGAAGGAGTATGCTAGCATGGCAAATGAATCTATGGAATTAGGATCCAAGTTGTGATACCACATCATGGCCCCCTTCGAGAGTGTTTCCCCAAATTTTATCAGTAATACGGACTCGATCTCGTCACTCTTTATATCGTTGCCTTTTACTGCACAGGTGTAGGCATTGTCATGTTATTAGGGTTGGTGGTCTCATTGTACTTAGGTAGTTCCGGCATTGTGAATATCTTTAGAATGGGCTTCGGGGCCACTTCCTCGTGGAACAGCCTTTGTATGAACTTCTTTGAATCCATGCCCTTGAGGACCGGGGGCGCCTCTGGGGATCTGGTCGACCCTAGAGTTGTACGTTTTGATATTCTTATATTTGGCCGCTATCATTTTCTCGCCTGACTCGATCTTTTTGGTGAGGTCCTCCAACATTTTCATGATGGCGGGATCAACTACCTATTTGTTATTGCTCGATTTCATGGGTACTTGTTCGGCGGGGGAAGCTGTTTCCGGCGCAGCTGTGCTGAGAGTCTTCAGATGGCTTTGTAACTGAGCGATGGCAAACTATTGTGCTTGCAACATTTCAAAAATAACATAAAGACTAACTTCATGTTCTTCCCGGAATGGGTTTTTTTGAGCTTCTTGTTGGTGTGCGAGGTTTCGTCGACTTGTTGTGCGTCCTGCGAATCCGCATCCGCTAGAATCGGTCCGAGCGCATTATCGGGATTCTTTTGTGGCGCACCGACAGCCGGAACAGCCACGCCATTTTCCCCGTGGTTTTCGAGGTTGTCATTCTCGACTCTGTTTACCGAGCCAAACATTTTGACCTGAAATCAAGAGATATTGGATAAGAAAAAGTGTGAAAGATAACTTGCGTTTGTGCAATGAAACCAACAAGAAAATAATCACTCTTTTGTTTTAGCCCCACGGTGGGCACCAAACTGTTTACCGTGAAAATGGTAACAACAATTGAATTTGTAAATGGTATTCTAAAAATACGTGATCTATTTTTATGCTTGTTGTTAGAGCAGTTGATGCTAAGAATATGAAGTTTAACGATGAGATACAAGCTAAAACGGGACAGTAATCAAACCAAGGGGCTCTGAAAGATCCATTCTCATAAACTGGCTTGCTAAGGCCTGAACATCCATCGCCATATGCCTCTCCGATGCTGGTAAATAAGCCAAACTTCCCAAACTCTCTGTTCGGCGACTCAAAGCATCGGCCACCACATTGGCCTTGCCTGGGTGATACAACATAGTGATATCATAGTCTTTCAGCAACTCTAACCACCTCCTCTGGCACAAATTTAGATCCTTTTGCTTGAACATGTGCTGTAAACTCTAATGATCAGCATAAATCTCACAAGGAACACCGTACAATAATGATTCCAGATCTTCAAGGCGTGAACAATATCAACTAACTCGAGATCATGGACAGGATATTTCTTCTCATGTACCTTCAACTGTCTAGACGCGTAGGCAATCACCCTATCGTCCTGCATCAAAACCGCTCCAAGGCCAATCCTCGAGGCATCACAATTGACAGTATAAGACCCCGAACCTATAGGCAATATCAAAATTGGGGCTGTAGTCAAAGCTGTCTGGAGCTTCTATAAGCTCGCCCTATACTATTCCGTCCACTAGAAAGAAGCACCCTTCTGGGTCAGCCTAGTCATAGGGGCTGCAATCGATGAAAACCCTTAACAAAATGACGGTAATAACCCGCAAAGCCAGGAAAATTGCGGATCTCTATAGCTGAAGATGGTCTGGGATGACTCTGCACTGCATCCACTTTCGAGAATGCCACGGAATCCAACCAAAAGTCACATTTCGAGAACTTAGCATATAACTTCTTTTCCATCAGAGTCTAGAGCATTGTCCTCATATGCTTCTCATGATCTTCCCAACTCCGGGAATACAGCAGGATATCATCAATAAAGACAATGACAAACGAGTCATGATATGGCCGGAACACACTGTGCATCAAATGCATAAAGGCTGATGGGGCATTGGTCAGCCCAAAAGACATAACAAGGAACTCATAATGAGCATACCGAGTCCTGAAAGCAGTATTCGGGATATCTGGCTCCCGAATCTTCAACTGATGGTAACCTGAGTGCAACTCAATCTAGAAAACACTCGTGCACCCTGAAGCTGGTCAAACTGATCATCAATACGTGGCAAAGGATAACGGCTCTTCACTGTAACTGTGTTCAACTAGCGATAATCACTACACATACGGATAGAACCATCCTTTTTCTTATCAAACAAGATAGGAGCACCCCAAGGTGATACACTGGATCAAATAAAACCCTTATCAAGAAATTCCTGTAACTGATCCTTCAACGCCTTCAATGCCTTCAACTCAGAAGGGTCCATACGATACAGAGGGATAGAAATGGGCTGAGTGCCCGGCAACAGATCAATGCCAAAATCAATATCTCTATCGGGCAACATACTTGGAAGATCAGCTGGAAACACATCAAGAAAGTCCCGTACTACTAGGACTGAATCAATTATAGGGGTATCAATACTGACATCTCTCATATAAGCTAGATACATGTCACACCCCTTCTCAACCATTCACTGAGCCTTAAAGAAAGAAATAACTCAACTGGGAGTATGATCTGAAGCACCCCTCCACTCAACATGTGGTACACCTGGCATAGCCAGTGTCACGATTTTGGCGTGACAATCATGAATAGCATAATAGGGAGACAACCAGTCCATGCCCAAGATAACATCAAAATCTACCATGCTGAGCAATAACAAATCGGCTCTGGTCTCAAAACCACTAAGAGCAACCACACACGATTGGTAAACGTGGTCCACAACAAGAGAATCTCCCACAGGAGTAGAATCATAAACAGGGGAACTCAAAGAATCCCGAGATACACCCAAATGCGGAGCAAAATAAGAAGACACATAAGAATAGGTGGAACCGAGATCGAATAAAACCGATGCATCTCTATGACAAACCAGGACAATACCTGTGATGATAGAATCGCAGGCGACAACCTCGGTACAGGAAGGAAGAGCATAATATCTAGCATGGCCTCCTCCTCTAGGACGACCTCTACCTCTAACCGGCTGAGCGGGTGGGGTAGCAATTGGTGCTATAACCATAGCCTGAGAACTTTGCGAGGTACTTTGTGGCTGAGAAGTTTGTGGAGGTGCACCCCTCCTAAGCCTGGGTAAATACCTCACCATATGGCGTATGTCACCAAACTCAAAACAACATCGTGGCTGACGTAGAAGTAGAAACTGTGTGGTACGGGTATTCTAAGACCCCTGAACACCTGAAACACTGTGTGAAGTGTGAGATGCAACCGGGGACCCAGGATACAGTCCTGTAGTCCACAAATATAATATCCAGTGGATCTCCCCGGTGCACTCCCGTAGTCCAACTCATAATACGCGGGGATCTACAGGAAATCCGATCTGTATTCCCAAATGTAAATATCCAGTACAAAGGGGAAACTACCTGGTGCAGTCTCGTAGTTCCAAAGTAAATGTGCAGGGGGATCTATCAGAATACAAATCTGTAGTCAAAAATTAAGCATGCAGGGGATCTACTGGGATACCGTCCCGTAGTCCCGTAATAAACATGCAAGGGGATCTACCGGGATATTGTCCCGTAGTCCCAAAGTAAACATGTAGGGGGATCTACCGGGATACCGTACCGTAGTCCCAAAGTAAACATGTAGCGGGATCTACCGGGATACTGTCTCGCAGTCTCAAAGCAAACATGTAAGGGGATCTACCGCGATACCGTCCCGTAGTCCCAAAGTAAACATGCAGGGGGATCTACCGCTATACCACCCCGTAGTCCCAAAGTAAACATGCAGGGTGATCTAGGGGGATACCGTCCCATAGTCCCATAGTAAACATCCAGCAACAACACGAAGAATACACAATTCAATTCACATTCCATACTAAGGTAAAACAGGTACTTCTAGCCTAGCATGCTGCACATAATCCAAATAAGGCAGTTTGAGCAAGTAAAGCAATTAAGTCAATTATACATGCTTCCCTAAGCTAACAAAAGGATTAAATTGCAAGTAGTATAAACAAGAAAAAGAAACAAAATTGAAATTTCTTAAAGAAAATCGGATTTTCAACAATTAGCACAAGTATGCACTCGTCACCTCACATACAACGCATTTCAAATATCAATAATACCAAATCCTAAGGAGAGACCCCACACAAGGTTAGGCCAGTCACTTGCCTCGAACCGGCTCAAAATCAACCCGAAACCACATTCTTGCCACGAGTACTCAACCCCAAATGGCCCAAATCTATTCGATTCAATTGCATAATGTAAATAACACTTCAAGTAACTGATTCTACAAACAAATTATAAACTAATACGTGAAATTAGTTACATTGACCAAAACGCCCCTCGGCACACGTCTCGGAATTGGGTAAAATTTACATTTTTTTTAGAATTCTCATACTCTCACGAGTCTAACCATACCAAAATTATCCAAATCCAATGTCAAATCCCCAATCAAAACTCAAATTCTTGGTCTAAGAACTTTCCCCCAATTTTCATACAAATTCTGATATTAAACAATAAATTTATGTTTAGATTAATGGGTTATAATTAAAAAGGAGTTAAGAATCGCTACCCAATCGATATCTCTAAAAATCCCACAAAACCTCACTCAAATCCTAGCTCCCAAGCTCTATTTTTCAGAAAAATGGCTAAACCCTCAATTTTGAACTTAAACATTCTGCCCAGACGCGTTCTTCTTCGCGAACACAAGACAACGGTCACGAACGTGATGCATTAAAGTTCCACTGGACAGTCTCCCTATTTGCGAATGTGATGCCGAACCGCAAACGCGATGATCATTTCTCTTATCCTACGCGAACGCGAGACTGCCTTCGCGAACACGTAGGCACAAGGTCCCACAGCCTCGCGAACGCGGGAGCTCCTTCGCGAACGCAAAGAATTAATTTCTTACCAGCCCTAGCTCCTCTTTGCGAACACGCGACCTCACTCATGAACGCAAAGAAGGAAACCAGAACTGACTGCTGCAATATTTTTCTGCAATTTCTAAGTTCCAAAATGACCTGTTAAGCATCCAAAACACACTTGAGGCCCCGGGACCTCAACCAAACATGTCAACCAATACTAAAACATCATTCAAACTTGTTCCAATCTTCTGAATGCTCCAAACAACATCAAAATACCAATTAAACAACGGATTTAAACCTAAAAACTCCAAAAACTCTCAAATTATGCTTTCGATCAAAAAGTCTATTAAACCTCGTCCAAATGATCTGAAATTTTGCAAGCACGCCACATTCAACACTACAGAGCTACTCCAACTTCCGAAATCCCATTTTGACCCCGATATCAAAATCTCACTATCGAACCAGAAACTTAAAAAATTCGACTTTCGGCATTTCAAGCCTAAATAAGTTACGGACCTCCAAAACACAATCTGAACACGCCCCTAAGATCAAAATCACCCAATAGAGCTCCATTCTGAGGCCATCTTCACATTGCTCCATCTACGGTCCAAATTCTAAAGATTAAGCTCTTATTTAGGGACTAAGTGTCCTAAAACACTTCGAAACTCAAAACCAAACATTCCGGCGAATCATAATAGTAGAAACAAACATGGCGATAGTAGTTAATAGGGGATCAGGGCATTAATTCTTAAAACGACATTTCAGGTCGTTATAGGTTCTCAACTGCTATTTTCATCTTCCGGAATTGGGCTCGGAGAGCTTCATTTTCTTGGGCCAGCCTTCTCCTTTCACCTTCAGCTTCTTGTCCCTACATATCATTATTGAATATGACGTTTCTTAATTTTTCTTCCAAAGTGTGAATGGTGACTTGATATTTTTTCTCCTTCTATCCCCAAGACAACCTTTCCCGGACTTTATCATCAAAAGCCTTAACATGGGGTCTTTTGGCGGGCCTTTCGGGCTTGGGCTTTGGCTTATTATTATCACTAGACCTTCTTTCAAACCATGCAGAATAACCTGGATTCACTTCTCCTCTCTCAAGATCTGGTACCTGGGTGTCACCTTTCAGATATCGACAACCATTCCAATCTCGTTTGACTAAAGCCTCAAGTAGTGTTGCTTCTGGGTGTAGCTCAATGACTTGGCTACTCAAATTTACATCTTCAGGTACCACTTGATATCTTTCTAATTGCCTTAGAACTCTTTGTGATACGTATGGTTGGATACTCCTTAGACCCATCATCATTAGGTAACCTTTTGAAGCCATCATGTGTGTGACTTCCATTACCGGAAGCCATCCTAGGGTCCATTCTATCTGACTTGCCTTTAGAGTTCTTAAGTGGAAGACCCAGGCTTCAAACCCTTCTGGAGAATTGTAGTCTTTTACCCTTTCCTCATAACTCTTGATGAAGTTGTCCTCGCTCGAACCATAACTCATGAACTTGGGGTGGCGGTGGAGATGCTCAATAAACCACATTTGAAGAATAACATTACAGCCTTTAAAGAATTGAGCCCCGGATTTACACAAGGTTAATGCTCAATAAATGTCTGTCAGCACTAACGGAACAAGTGTGTGATCTTTTTTAGTAGTGAGGATTCTTACAATTCTGTCCATACGAGTATTTATTGTCCCTTCTACATTCGGAAAGACCATAATTCCCAAAAACGCCACAATGAAAGTGAATCAAAGATGAATTTTCCAGCTACTCTTATCTTGTCTGTTGTTTTAACCCTTCTCATGTGTTTCAAACCTAGCTGAGTGCCCGAACCTGAAGTACAAGAAGTAGAAAGAACAATATTCTTTGTTTATATGGGCCTTCTTCATTTACTTACTGATATTCAGGAGATCAAAGAACTTGTCCATAGAGGGAGCCCTTGTGAATATAAGTTGATGTTTCCTCAAGTATTTGCCAAAATGAATATATCCGGCCATTTACTCTAGAGTAGGGGTGAGCTCAAAATCCGAGAAACAAAACACGTTGTGGACAGGATCTCAAAAAGTTACCAAAGCCTTGATTAGATCCTCCCAGGGTTTGATTTTCATAATGTCTACAAGGGCACCCAACTGCTCTTTTACCCAATCCTGACCATCTTCATCTAAATTATTCCAGCACATACGAAGCTGCAGCTAAGCCTACTCCATGACCAATTGTGACGGGTTCTGGACAGTGTTCATTTGTACCCGTGGATGGTTAAGGTTAGGGTTGACTCTGGTGGACTCCTTTGTGAAACAAGTTTTCAATTTCCAAAAAGAGAGAAAAAATGGCCCCCTATGCTATTTTAGCAATAGTGGTCGTTTTTTGTAAACATGGCCCCTTCACAATTCCAAATAAATTTTGAGGCCGGGGGAAGGTACTTTGTGAAAAACAATGACACCTTATTGACAGACTTGCCCGTTCTTCACAAAAATATCCCTTCGACAATTGAAAGATAATCTAAGGCTATCCCTGCAAGAACGGCTTAAGACGTAACCGAAGCTGGGTCGGCTTGTTCTTTTGACCAAAGCCGTAAAGTACATTTATTTGGGTTTTTTTTACAAAAATGAGGCCGAACCTTATGTAGGTTGCCTACGTATCCCACATCCGGTGAGAATCAGACTTGCATAGTTCGGTCAGTTTTGACATAATTGGAAAAACATGATATTTGACTCACTCTTATATCTTGAAATACATTTTCCTCTTTTTTCAAAAATTTTGGCAGAGTTTCGAGACATTTTCGAATACCGGGTTTTCAGAACCGGGTGAATTCTCTATCCTACCTCACTCTTGATTTTTCTCTTGATTTTCTTTTCCTAACAGGTCAAAATGCAAGTTGAAACAAATAAATATTCATATAGCACGTAGGATGCATCAGGATGGTCTTTTATTTTGGGTACACTTGTCCTGGACGGACCCAACCCCTGTGTTGAGTACCCAAGGTCAAATGTACGTAATGCAAATAAATGTTCCCACTAGGCATCCAACATGAGGTTACGTTATTCTAAGTTTAAACCTGTGGTTGTGTTCTAGACCTGGCTTACCCAAGCGAACAGACTCGAGCCGAAGAGGAGCAACGTACCGGGAGCACGAAAGTCTGCCTGGCCTTGTTGGTTGTTGTTGATACCCAATTTTTCTATAGATATTTTTAATATGCAAAAGAACTTCAAAATAGCATATATATGTATATATAAGTATGTCCAAATGTTTTATTATTTTTCCATAATTTTTAAAGGTTCTTAAATCAATTTATTTCCCTCTTTTATCAATAAAAACACAATAATTATTTCCAAAATTATTATTTTTGGTAATTCATTTATTATATTTTTGTATTTACGCTAAAATATAGCTAAGTTAATTTTTTCATATTTTTACAAATTTATTTAGTATTTTTAAGCTAAATTGCATATAACTGTAATATTAGCCCTTTTAAGATTTAATTGTGTTTTATATTCATAAAATTAAGTCCTGTATTTTTTAAATTGTTAATTATATGTGATAAATCATTTTAGTGCTTTCAATTTATTTTCAGAAATTAACTTACTATTTTTTATAATTTTAAAAGGGGAAAATTGGCTATTTAAATAATAGCCCAATTGTATTTCAATTTTAGCCTAATTGTAACCCTAAATTAAACCCAATTTCCCTGGCCCAATTTCAATTCAAACCCAATCCCTAACTGTGATGACCCAAAAGGTCATCACTTGTTTTTAAAATGATTTCTGTGTTCCGAGGCCTTAAAAGCTCTTTTAGCATCACCTCGATTTGCATGCGCAGTTCGGGAGCGTAGCCGAAAAGCTATTGTGTGAAAATCTGTAAAAAAATAATTAATTTTGACTATAAAATGAATTAATTTGACTTCGGTCAATGTTTTGGGTAAACGGACGCGGACCCGTGATTTGACAGTCCCGGAGGGTCCGTAGGAAAATATGGGACTTGGGCGTATGCCCAAAATCGAATTCCGAGGTCCCAAGCCCGAGAAATAAATTTTTAAAGAAAATCGTTTTCTGAAATTATTTATGAGGTTTGGAAATGAATTTCGATTAAAATTTGATAGAATTGGGCCCGTATTTTGGTTTCGATGCCTGGTACATGTATTATATGTTATTTAAGATAACTCTGTGAAGTTTGGTAAGAAACAGAATCCATTTGACGTGATTCGGACCTTAAATGCAAAATTTGATGTTTAAAGAAGTTTTGAGAAATTTCATTGATCTTGGGTTTAATTCGATGTTCATGATGTTATCTTGGTGATTTGATTACACGAATAAGTCTGTATGATGTTTTTTTGAGGTTGTGTGTATGTTTGGTTTGGAGCTCCGAGGACTCGGGTGAGTTTTGGATAGACCACGGGGTGTATTTTGGACTTAGAAAGTTGTAGATTTTTCAGTTGTGCATAGCAGGCATGCAGGCCAACATTTCTGAAGGGTTCGCAAATGCGAGCCCTGTTTCGCATTTCCCAACATGACAAAGGTCAGGATTCGCAATTGCGAACCCCTATTCGCATTTCCCACATCTGCAACCTGCAACTTTTATACTTAGACGAATTTTTAACCCATTTTCACATCTTTTCAAAACACAAACTCCCTAGCACGATTTTTCAAGAACTCTTCTTCCAAATCGATTGTAAATTAATTTTAACTCATTTCCTTCAATCATTAACATCTTTTAACATGATTTCAACTCAAAATCAATGATTTTCATGGGGGAAATTGGGTGTTTTGGGTAGAACCTAGGTTTTTCAAAAATTAGGGATTTGGACCTCGATTTAAGGTCTGATTTTAAAATAAATTATATATTTAGGTTCGTGGGGGTATGGTTAATCGGGTTTTGGTTCGAACCTCGGGTTTTGACCATGTGGGCTCGGGGGGCGATTTTGACTTTTGGGGCAAAACTTTGGAAAACTTATTTTCATGCATTGGAATTTATTCATTTAGCGTTTATTGATGTAATTAAGTAACTTATGGCTAGATATGAGCGAGTTGGTGGTGGAATCAAGCGGTAAAACGATAGTAGAGACTTGAATTGTGTTCGTGGCATCGAGGTAAGTGTTTGGTCTAACCTTAGCTTGAGGGATTAGGAGTCGAGTCGTATTTGCTATGTGCTAATTATTGAGTACGACGTATAGGCATGGTGATGAGTATCTATACGTTGGTGTCTAGCATGACCGTGAGTCTTATATTGTGATTATCATGACTTCATTGTATCTTTCATGCCTTGGTGATGGTTTCTATTTGTTGTGTAAAGTTTGAGGAAGGAATTGTGACCTATGAACATTGAGGAGCGTTGGCTCAAGTTGTATAACGAATTGCGAAAGTACAAGTGATAATTGAACCTTTATAACATTGACTTGAGTTGTGAAGTGAATTGTGAAAGTATAAGTGATAATTGAACCTTTAGAGCATTGGCTCGAGTTGTGAAGTGAATTGTGAAGTAAAAGTGAGAAACAGAAGAGATCATTATGTTGCCCCCCCCCCTTTGTCGGGATATTGTTGCTTTATTTGTTATCTCCCTTGCCGGGACTTAAATGTTGAATTGTTCTTCCGTTGCCGGGATTCTTATTGTAATTTCATTTATTCCCTTGCCCTTTCATTTGTGATTGTTGATTGGGTGAGGAAGAGTGTTAAAGCACGAAGGGTGATGCCGTGCAATGTCTTTGTAAGGAAGAGTGTAAAGCACGAAGGGTGATGTCGTGCCGCACGATGTTCCATTCCATGCCTATTATACAGATTTCATGGTGAGGATGAGAGTAAAAGCACGAAGGGTGATGCCATGCAATTTATATTGATTCTTATGGTGAGGACGAGAGTAAAATCATGAAGGGTGATGTCGTGCACTTGTCCTTGATTTTCCTGACTCTTGCTGATAATTGAGTTATGATGTCCTTTACGCTTATTTATTATTATTTTTTGTTAATTGATTTTATTTTGATGTTATAGATTCACTTACCCCATTTGCCTTGTGATTGTTGCTTGGGTAAGGAAGAGTGTAAAGCACGAAGGGTGATGTCGTGCACTTGTCTATGATTTTCTTAATTGTTATTGATAACTGAGTTACAGTTTCTCTACATCTAATTGCTGGTTTCCTGTTGATACTTGTTGTACCCCGCAGTATGATTTCCCCGTCCTATTTTCAATTGATCTGTGGTGATCCTCATATTTATTTATTGCCCTTCTGTTACTATACGATGTTTCCTCGCAGCATGTTTCCCCCTTCCATGCTTGACTGTATATTATTGTTATTCTTTTCCGCTGTATATAATTAAATTACACAGGTTTATTTGGTAGTCTGGTCCTAGCCTCGTCACTACTTCGCCGAGGATAGGCTAGGCACTTACCATCACATGGGGTCGGTTGTGTTGATACTACATTCTGCACTCTTTTGTGCAGACCCCAATGTTGTAGACTTCGGACCACAGTGGGATTGCTGATTCTTGCTCTTCAGGAGACCCGAGGTAGTCCTGCAGGCGTCCGCAGGCCTTGGCGTCTCCTTCTATCTACTATTCCTATTTCTTTCATGCATTTCCAGAGACAGTGTTGTATTTATTTATTTAAGACCTTTATTTGTAGTATTCTTAGACCATTTGTGAAACTATGACACCAGTTCTGGGTAGTCGAGACTCAAATAGTTGTGATAGATATTCATGTTCATATAGCTTATTGTATTTATTCCGCTTATGTTAAATTATGATGTTTAAATGTTATTTCTTCGTAATTGTTAAAGAATATAAAATGGGTAAAAATATAAATTGTCCAAACAGTTGGCTTGCCTAGCTCACATTAGTAGGCGCCATCACAACTCCCGAGGGTGGGAAATCCGGGTCGTGACAAGTTGGTATCAGAGCTCTAGGTTGCATGGGTCTCACAGTTCACAGACAAGCTTAGTAGAGTTTGAGGGATCGGTACAGAGATGTCTGTATTTATCCACAGAGGCTATAGAGTTAGGAAAACTTCACATTTATTCTTTCTTGTCGTGAGATTTTGATCTCTCAATGCTAAATTAAAACCTCTACTCTTGTCCTTTCGCGAATGGCGAGGTCACGTACCACTTCTTCAGTCGAAAAGTTATCACGCCCCCTTTTTCCCTCTTAGTCATCGGGAGATTGGGTTTGTGACATTTTGGGACAACTCGTTCCTTTTGAGAACTGGGTTTTGCATTTGAAGAGTCGCCACCTAATGATTTAAGGTGCATTAGGACACCTATAAGGTTCGCTTCTATGTTTGTCTGAATAACCAGAGATAGGGTAAGGGCTTGAAATTATCTTAAGGGGAAGGTGTTAGGCACCCCTAAGGATCCACTAGTGTGGTTCCCGGCCAGACAGTTTTTGTGAATTTGTACAATTTAGCAAATATACAAGTATATGCTCAAATAGTAAGGGATTTGAGTTTAAACACATAAGATTTTGAGGAAAAAATTAAAAGGCGAATTTGGAAGAGAAGTTACAATTTTGTAAATACTTAAAAGAGAAAAGAAAAAGGTGGAGGGATCCTAGGTTTATTTATAATATGGATCACGTCAATGCGATATCTGGCATGACACTCCTCAGAAGAGAGGATACACGAGGTATTAGCACACCGGTCATCATATCCATATCCACCCTTCCCACCCCGTTAAGGTATTAAAGCGAGAATTAGTCTCGATCACTATTGCATGCTATTACCCGTCCCATTCCTATCAGTCTCGGGGGAACTTAGGACTGCTATTCCTAAAGGGGAGGGATATTAGGCTAACTTTCTGGTTTCAAAAGGTGAAAAAGCTAAGGCAACATACAAAACACATAAATATTACACATTAGGGGAAGCATGTAAACAAATAAAAGGCTCATGTATACCTCCTCAAGCAAAAAACACATAAATAGCATGACTTAAACATACATTTAGGGTCTGAATTTAAAATACTAAAGGCGGGGTGAGTTTTAATTATTGAAGCAGATCAGTTTATTACATAACTCAGATAAGAAGTCTGAATCAGGTCCGCCTGCTGGTTGTAGCAATTACTAATTAACAAAGGCGGATTCAATTTTATTGTTGTTATCACTTAAGGCTTGACTAAGTGTTTAGGGTGCGATCATATGAACATGGTATCTATTCAGAATATGGCAAAGCAATAACAATTTCAAAACAAATAATTTAAGATCCTATAGGCATGATTTCTAAACCGTAGGGAGTGAGAGAGTTGTTTAAAACTAGTTAAGGACAATATGAATTAAGCTGATTTTAGACTAAACTGATTTCGGATCCTGTAGGCAGGATATCTATTGTTACTGATTTAATTCCTATAGACATGATATCTAGTCGAACGTGTATTGAAGCAGGCAGAGTTTACTCGCAATTCTTATAGGCATGATTTCTAAAATAAAAGAGGTACTGATTCTTATCCTTATGAACATGATATCTGATTTTAACCATTTAGATCCTTAGAACATGGTGTCTAAGTGTGATAATAACATGCAGAATTTAAGGCAAAATTCTGTAGGCATAATATCTAAATACTGAGTTAGACATGCAGAATTTAAACAAGTCCTATAGGCGGGTTCTCTAGATGCAGAGCTAAACATGTAGCATTTTTGGCATATTTTCTAAATGCAGAGTTAAACATGCAGAACCACGAATCTTATAGGCATGATATCTAAATTGCGGAATTCAACAAGCAGAATTATAGGTCTTATAGGCATAATATCTACCCTTAAGAATCCATAATTACCCAGCCCTTTTCACTAGCCAACTCCAATGTTTATTACAAATTATTACAAACTGAATGATGGATTACTTCAGAAAAGTACAAAAGAAAAAATTACAACCATATGAAGCATGATTCTTGACTTCCTGTCTAAGTTATGAGATAAACCAACTCAAATGTCATTTGTTCAAAGCCTTTCTTAGACCTGGGTAGGTCAAAGTTCCCTATGGGTCTCAATGAACCCGGGCAGTGCTTACACCCAAGTTGCATAACAAGATAGAGATGAGTGCAGTGTGGAAGGGCCAGCCTTTATGTGTCCAAGTTCAGAGGGAGCTCATGGGTCCCAAAGCAAGGCTCACACAAGAGGGGCCGAGCCTAAGTCTAAGAGTAGAGTGGAATTGCAGAAGCAGAGAGTTATTTAAAAAACTAGGTTGAGAATAGTAAGGGATAAGGGTAGTTTAAAAAACAATAGCAGTAAAGCTGAAATTGCACATCATCAGCAATTGCACAAAGGGGGCAGGGGTTTGGGAAAATATTGCAGGTGGCGTATGACCCTAAGAGGGGTCAACTCTGGACATGCACAACAATAAGAGATGTTGGCATGCCCATAAACTAGCCAGAAAACATAATACATAGAGAGGATTAGGTTTGGGTCATGCACAGTAATGTCTAATGCTGACATGCCCTCAAACCAACCATAGAATACAAACACACAGGGGATATGGGGGTTTGGAATTCATAAGTAACTGACAGAGTTCAATTCATAAGGAAAACATTAATTCAGAAAAGTAAAGAGGCAGATTACAACATGCTTGATAATGAAACTTGATCAAACATAAGTAGGAAACAGGCAAGAGTGAAGGGAATAGTAAAGAAACATGTTGTTGTTGATGCTGAAAGATTAATCAGAACATACCAGTAAAGAAGCAAATGCAGAAATAAAGTAAGCAAATTTCCCCATAGCCTATAACTTTTGAATACCAGTGAAGGAGAAGTAATAAGATACAAACATGGAAACAATCACAAGTCAGAATCAATTACACAGGTGATTCCCTTTAATTAAGGAACCACTGCTTAACGGGCAGTGACAGACTCAAATTAAGGAAAGAAAATCAATTTGTAGGCAAACTGATTATTGCCATAAAAGAAGGGGTAAAACATTAAGTACGCAATCGAGTCTAAGTATAGAAATACACTTATTTTGGGAAAAAGATTCAGCAAAGCAAAGTAAGGAAAGAATCAATTAACTTAAATAGGCAAGTGAAATTAGAGTTTCACGAAAGCAAAGTTTGAAATCAGTCCCAAGATTGAAGATTAATCAAAGAAGGAACCTCAGCATATAAATAGAGCGCACAAACACTAGACATGTGAGGCCAAACCTATTGGCAAAAGAAACAGCATACAATAGTAGCCTAAGGTTCAGTAGATAGTCAACATTCGAAACATAATAATCAAGTAGGTCAAGTCACATTGAATCAATAGTGAAGAAAAAATAGAGTATCAGAAGCATGCAAAAGTCTCATAGTAGCAGGTGTGAAACCTTTTGAAAAGTTAGGGTTTCCAGCATAGTCGTGTTTTAAAGATAGTAAAAAACTAGAATTAGAGGAATCAAATAAACAAGGAGCCTCCAGTCGAGTCAGGTATTCAAACAAACTGTTTCAAACCCAAAGGCATAGGGTTTTCAACAATAGTAGAGCTTAAGAGATGATAAATAAACAAATCAAACAAAAACTTAACTAAACAAGCACTCGTCTAATAAACAGCCAAAAGAAATTAGGGTTTTTAACATGCTAACTCAGATAGAAGAACAATATGAGCAAAACATAGCAAAAATTAGAGAAGAGATTTGAAATAACATAACAGGAAAACCCTAATCGGAAAAGATAAAGAGTTTTGAAAGCAAAGTTAAAGAAACTTTGAGAAAAATGCTTAAAAGTTCAAAGCAAGCATAGATCTAAAGTATATCTGAAAGAAATCGAAAGATCTTAGAGATTAGGGTTTCAGAAGAACCCAAAAGCAACGAGAAAGGCCTTGAAAGTTACCAATCTAACCAGGAGAGTCAAAGGTCTGACTCGAATGACCATGGTTGGCCGGAGAAAGGTCAAAGATGACCGGAGAAGGGCCATGAACTAAAATCGAACGAAGACTGGACCAGAGTTCTCCATATTCTGGCCTTGAAACCATAAGGACAAACATATAGGAGCCATGGAAGGCTGGTACAAGTCTCCGATGACCTTGGAAAGCCATGGATTAGGGTGGATTAGGGTGGCGGAAGCTAGGGTTTGAGGGTATTGTAGAGAGGATTTGGGAGAGGAGGGATTTCAGAGGTGGCGTATGGTAACAAATGAATGGGTTTGGCGGGTCTTTTTGGTTTAATTAGGAAAGGGTAGCCGGTGGCCGTTGATCTAAATGATCAACGGCTGAGATTTAAAGGGTTAGGTGGGGATCCGGGTATGGGTCAGTTTAATTGGGTTGGGGTCAGGCATGAGTAGTACTTGGGCCGGGGTAATTGGGTTTGAATTGGGGTAGAATTTAGGCTAAAATTGAAATAAAATCTGGCTAGATTTTAAATAGTCATTTCTTCTCTTCTATTTTATAAAAAATAGTAAATTAAATTCTGGAAATAAATTGAAGGTACTAAAATAATTTATAAAATATAATTACTAATTTAAAAATATTGGACATAATTTTTATAAATATAAACGCAATTAAATCTTAATAGGGGCTAATATTATAATTATATACAATTTAGCTTTAAAAACACTAAATAAATCTGTAAAAATATACAAAAATTATCTTAGCTATGTTTTTGCATAAATATGAGAATCAAATAAATGAATCACCAAAATGATAATTTGGGAATTATTATTAGGTTTTTTATGAATAAAATAAGTGAATAAATTGGTTCAAAAATCTTTAAAAATTAATAAAAAATAATAAAACATTTGGAAATACTTATATATGCATACATATGCTATTTTGAAAGTATTTTTTCATAATAAAAATATATAGGGAAAATTTGGGTATCAATAGTTGCCCTTCTTTACCTAGGAAGGATGAAAGAGTTGTCGGGTAAAGATATGATGGCCAGTTTTGACCGAGCGGAACAGTTTGAAGAGGATTAGGCCGTGCCCTGGCTTCTGAGCTGCCTACATATCCCTGGTTTTATAGGAATTAGGCCATATGTAGTTCAGGATCTGTCGAAGGAGTATGCAGGATCTGTCGAAGGAGTATGCCGATAGAGAGTTTTCCGTGAACGGATGCAATACCTGGGGCGGGTTGAGTGGTAGGTTTATGGGAATGGTTAAGGCTTGATATGGCTGCGGGAACTAGAGCGCGATCGCTTATGTCGGGATGGCCATTGCTCGCCGGTTTACCTGCAATTAGAAACGATACAAGCGTATTTTGTGCGTAAATTTAAACATGAAGCAAATTCTCGTCGGACCATGAATGCTGTCTTTGGATGGTTAGGATGACATCCTTAGACCATGATGTCCTGGGACATGAAGCGTGCAATAAAGGATTCGCAGGCCATAAAATTATGCTCTCGGGCTATAAGGATGGTGCCTCCGAACCATGATGCTTTTTAATAATGATATGTAAAAGATTAAAGGGGATCCTTAGGCCATGACATGGTGTTCTCGGGCTATGAAAATGGTGCCTCCGAACGATGGCACCTTGGGATAATTTGGCGATCATTCAGCCCATGAGATGCAGTATGTAGTGATCTTTCAGCCCATGAGATGCAGTATGCAGCAATCTTTCAACCCATGTGATGTAGTATGTGGCGATCTTTCAACCATGCAGATGCGGATGGAGGTAGAGCTTAACCTCAGAAGGCAGAATGGTAGCCTTGTGCAATGTAGAGATGCAGATGGAGACAGTGTTAGTCTTAGAAGGCTGAATGGTAGCCTTATGCAATGTAGAAAAATACAGATGGAGACAGCGTTTAGTCTTGGAAGGCAGAATGGTAGCCATATGCAATGCAGAAAATGCAGATGGAGATAGCGTTTAGTCTCAGAAGGCAGAATGGTAGCCTTATGTAATGCAGAAAATGCAGATAGAGACAGCATTTAGCCTCGAAAGGCATAATGGTAGCCTTATGCAATGAAGTAAAATGGAAAATGGTGATAAAGCTTTCTTAGGTGATAGTCTATAGCGATGTTGTGATTGCTGGTGATATTGTGCCTGCTGGGGACACTGTTGTGTGTGTATAGCAAATGCAAGTAAGTGCAACGATTCTGAGAATTGTATTCCTGAACACTGTTTGTCTCGTGAGTATATAGCATGTTTGATGATTTTGCAATCTAAATGCCTGCATCCAAAAAATAATCGTGAGTTTTGTAAAGGGGAAGGTTAGTTCATATCCCCACTAGCTCTACTTGACCTGCTCAGCTTAGATCTGGCAATGATGTATGTATCATTGGGGTAGCGTTGCTAAACAAGGCAATTTCGATGATAAACATGCATGAATTTGTAAAAATATGACATAAGTATATAATTTAAAAAATAACTTTTAGATGAACCGACGACTGTGACGCAGTTCAGGACATTGCAACCTCTCTTGCTGCGGAATTTTGAGGGTCCTTCTCAAAATTCTACCCCAGTTTAATAGGTTGACGTTTTTGATGTTGCTTGCGACGATCGGCTGAAATTACTTCGGAATTTTGAGGATCCTCCTCAAAATTCTGCCCCAGTTTCCAATTACGGGGGAAATGAAATTTTTTATTGAATTGTGACAAAACCCATAGGGTTGCCTACATATCCCTTCTTAAACGGGAATCAGGTTAGGCATAGTTCAATTTTCATCATACAAGGAAAGCATAAATATTACATATAGAAACGCTTGACTGCATCTGAATGGATCGGCTTTAGCCAGACTTCTCCGTCCATTTCTGCAAGTATGAGGGCTCCTCCTGTCAGCACCCGGTGAACCATGTATGGACCCTGCCAGTTGGGAGAGAACTTCCCTTTGGCTTCATGTTGATGCGGGAAAATCTTCTTTAACACCAGCTGCCCTGGTGTGAACTGTCTCGACTTGACTTTTTTGTTGAAGGCTCTGGACATTCTATTTTGATAGAGTTGACAATGGAAAACTGCATTCATTCTCTTTCCGTCGATAAGGGCTAGTTGCTCGTAACGACTTTTCACCCACCCTGCGTCGTCGAGCTCAACTTCCTGTATGATCCTTAGGGAAGGAATTTCTACCTCAGCAGGAATGACTGCCTCTGTACCATAAACAAGCATATAGGGGGTTGCCCCGGTTGATGTGCGGACTATGGTGCGATATCCTAATAAAGCAAATGATAACTATCGTGCCACTATTTATGCTTCTCTATCATTTTCCTCAATATCTTCTTGATATTCTTGTTGGTGGCTTCTACGGCTCTATTCATTTGAGGCCTGTAAGCTGTGGAATTCTTGTGTTTGATCTTGAAGGTTTCACACATAGCTTTCATCAAGTCACTGTTGAGGTTGGAGCCATTATCAGTAATGATTGACTCTGGAATCCCGAATCGACAAACAATGCGGTCGTGGACAAAGTCTTCCACGACTTTCTTAGTCACTACTTTGTTGGATGCCGCTTTGACCCATTTGGTGAAATAGTCGATTGCCACTAAAATAAACATGTGCTCGTTGGAAGCGGCAGGCTCGATTTGTCCAATAACATCCATTTCCCAGGCGGCGAACGACCATGGTGAGCATGTTATATTAAGCTCATTTGGAGGCACCTTCATCATGTCTGCATGTATCTGACAGCGGTGGCATTTTCGGACATACTAGATGTAGTCTGTTTCCATAGTCATCCAAAAGTAACCAGCTCGGAGTATGTTCTTTGCTAAGACAAAACCGTTCATATATGAACCGCAAGTCCCAGCATGAATTTCCTCTAGTAGCCTGGATGCTTCCTTTGCGTCAACACACCTTAGCAACCCCAAATCAGGAGTCCTCCTATACAGGATTCCTCCGCTGTGAAAGAAATTGTTGGACAACCTCTGAAGTGTGCATTTCTGAGTAGTATTTGCAAGTTCTGGGTACTCGCCTTTTGCCAAATATTTCTTGATATCATGAAACCAAGGCTTTCCATCTGCTTCTTCGACATGGGCACAGTAAGTTGGCTGATCTTGGATCTTCACTGGAATGGGATCAATGAAATTCTTGTTCGGATGTTGTATCATGGATGACAGGGTAGCCAATGCATCGACAAACTAATTCTGGACACTGGGAATGTGTTGGAACTCCGTCTTTGTGAATCTATTTCTCAATTCCTGTACATGATGTAGATACAGGAGTATCTTGGAGTTCTTGGTTGCCTATTCTTCTCGGACCTGATGTATGAGTAGGTCCGAGTCTCCAATCACTAATAACTCTTGAATGTTCATGTCAATGGACATTTTGAGCCCTAAGATGCAAGCTTCATATTTATCCATATTGTTGGTGCAGGGGAACTTGAGCTTGGCAGACACCAGATAATGCTGACCGGTTTCTAATACTAGGACTACTCCTATGCCAACTCCTTTGAAATTTGCTGCTCCATTGAAAAACATTCTCCAACCTTCATAAGATTCTGCGATGTCTTCTCCTATGAATGATACCTCCCCATCAGGAAAATACGTTTTCAGGGGTTCGTATTCTCCATCTATCGGATTTTTAGTGAGGTGATCTTCTAGTTCCCATCCCTTGATCGCTTTCTGAGTAATGTAGACAATGTCAAATTCACTCAACAGGATTTGCCATTTGGCTAGCTTGCCAGTGGGCATGGGTTTCTGGAAGATGTACTTCAAAGGATCCATCCTTGATATGATATATGTAGTGTAGGCACTAAAGTAATGCCTTAGCTTCTGGGCCACCCAAGTCAAAGCACAATAGGTGCTCTCTAATAGAGAATACCAAGCCTCGTACGGGGTGAAATTCATACTGAGGTAATAAATGGCCTGCTCATTCCTCCCCGTTTCATCATGCTGCCCCAAAACGCAACCAAAAGCTCCATCCAATACTGCAAGGCAGACTAACAAAGGTCTACCTAGCTCGCGCGGGACCAAGACTGGTGGTGTTGATAGGTATTCCTTGATTTTGTTGAAGGCCTTTTGTCAGTCATCAGTACATTTGGTAGCGGCGTCCTTCTTCAACATCTTTAAGATTGGATCACAGATAACTGTAGATTGTGCTATGAACCGGCTGATGTAGTTAAGTCTCCCCAAGAAACTCATCACGTCCTTCTTGTTCTTTAGCGGTGGCAATTCATGAATAGCTTTGACTTTTGATGGATCCAGTTCCATTCCCCAGCGACTCACAATAAACCCAAGCAATTTTCCAGCAGGAACCCCAAATGTGCACTTTGCAGGATTCAGTTTCAGGTTGTACCTTCACAATCTATTGAATAACTTCCTCAAATCTTCCATGTGATCAGTGGCCTTCTTGGACTTGATGATAACATCATCTACGTACACCTCTATCTCCTTGTGTATCGTGTCTTGAAAAATGGTAGTCATGGCCCCCATGTAGGTGGCCCCAGCATTTTTCAGGCCGAACAACATCATTTTGTAACAGTACATTCCCCACTGCGTAACAAAAGTTGTTTTCTCAGCATTTTCTTCATCCATCTAGATCTGATGATAACCAGCGAAGCAATCTATGAACGACTGTAATTCATGCTTGGCACAATTGTCAATTAGGATGTGTATGTTCGGCAAAGGGAAGTCGTCTTTTGGACTAGCCTGGTTGAGATCCCGGTAGTCGACACAGACTCTGACCTTCCCATCCTTCATTGGCACTGGAAAAATTTTTGCTAACCATGTTGGGTATTCTACTACCCTTAGAACCTTAGCTTTGACTTGCTTAGTGACTTCCTCCTTGATTTTCAAAGTCATGTCAAGCTTGAACTTTCTAAGCTTTTGCTTTACCGACAGACATGTCGGATTGGTTGGCAGTTTGTAAGCCACAATAGAAGTACTCAGACCAGTCATGTCATTGTACGACCAGGCGAATATGTCCTCATACACCTTAAGGAATTCTACATATTCTTTCTTTTCTGATGGCGATAGGTGAACGCTGATTCATGTTTCCTTGACATTCTCTGCATCTCCCAAGTTGACAATTTCGGTCTAGTCCAGGTTGGACTTAGGTCTATTTTCAAAATTCTCAACTTCTTTAACAATGTCTTTTGGTATGTCATCTTTCTCTAAATCAATGTTCGTTTGTTGCGTTGTCTCATTGCATGTCACAATCATTGGTTTATCAAGTCAAGTAATAGTAATGTTCTATAAGTAAATTAATGAGAGAAAAATAGTAATGAGTGTTGATTCATAAGAAAAGTCAAAATGCTTTGATAAATTACATAACTGTTTTGGAACATTGGAGATCTTATTGCAGGAATTAAAATGCGAAAAAAAATCATTTAGTAAATAAAAACAGTGCATGATAGTTGTTTTAGCCTTGCTACCCTGAGGCTCATCGGGCTCTAGTTGTCCTGATGGTCCAGTTATTGAGGTGTGCCCCTCTTCTTATAGCCTGTATGGAAGGACCTTCCTCCGCCTCCTCCTCGAGGACAACACAACAGTCCATATCATTGTCTTCTAGGAACAAGTTCTTCAACGATGCTAGTGCTTCTTCTTCGTCTGACCCATAAATAATATCGGCCGGTTGGAAGGTCTGCTCTAAATGTGGTATTGGCTGCTCCAATGGATAGTAAAGACCGCGCCATGGTGGTGACCAGTTGTTGAATTCTTCCCAGGTGTACTCATATCCCAGACCGAAAGTAGTGCCATATTTTTTGAGCTTTATGGGCTTAGCGATTCCTTGGAGGTTCTTGCCGAGCCCCTTGCCAGGTTCGTACCCACTCCAATTCAGTATACTCTCGATCTTATTATCCCATCATTTATCTTTCTCAATAGAATTCACTCGTTCAATGTGATGGTAAGTCTCTCTACCTAGCTTCCTTCTTCCTTCGATCGACGGAATGGTCTATAGAATGTATATAGGATTGCTGTCGTCGCCGTAAATGATCACTTCCTGGTGATTCCATTCAAATTTTAAGGCTTGATGAAGTGTTGATGCCACGACCCCAGCATCATGAATCTATGCTCGTCCCAATAGCAGATTGTAAGATGTTGTACATCTATCACTTGGAAATCAACATCGAACCAAGTTGGCCACATTTGCAAGTATAGACTGATCTCCCTAGTGGTGGACCTTTGGGAAACGTCGAAGGCTTTCACATTTATGGCTCCGTCCTTTATCTTATGTAGTTCCTTACCCAGCTTCTTGAGTGTTACTAGTGGACAAATATTGAGACCGGATCCTCCGTCGATCAGGATTCTAGTGATAAAATAGTCCTCGAATTGCACAGTGATATGTAGTGCTTTGTTGTGTCCTAGCTCCTCGGGTGGCAGATTATCCTCATGAAAAGTGATATTGTGGCTTTCCAATACCTGTCCTACCATATTAGCCATTTTCCCACCGATGATATTGCTTGGCACGTATGCTTCACTCAGCACCCTTAGAAGAACATTCTTGTGCACCTCTGAGTTTTTTAACAAAGTAATAATGGAGATTTGTGTTGGTGTTTTGTTCAACTAGTTGATGACCGAGTATTCCTTGGCCTGTATCTTTCTCCAGAGGTCATCTAGTCCTGTTTCAATGAGGGTTGCCGATTGGAGGCCTGCTTGCTTGACTTAGCTAGATGTTCAGGGGTATAGACTCTACAAGTTCTTGTCATACCCTGTGCGGCAATAGTCTCCTCAAACCTAACCTTGCCTTTCCTCCTTGCCTCGGCTGTATAGTCCTATGGTACAGCCTTTGTATGGAACGGTGTCATGGCTATCATCACCACTGGGATCGGTGTGGCTATCTTTACTCCGAATGGAACATGTGCCTTGGGTGGTAGAACTGCACTTTAAAACGGTGTGGGCACATTTGCCGAAGACACGAATTGAACCTCAATTGGCGCTGGCGTCTTTGTAGATGACGTTGTTTCAAACTCAAATGGCACAGACATATTTACCTTAGCATCCCTAGGTGGTTGAATCTGGACTACGATCGGATTTATGGTATTTACTGGCTTCTTTGGGTCATCACCCTACGTGATCAAACCGATCGATCCCTCGGGATACCAATCATCCTCTATTTCAATCATATGTATGCCTCCCCCCTTATGGTCTGGCATAGGGTTATTGCGAATATTTGGAGAAGGTTCATTCGCCACAATAATCTTATTATCAATCAAAGACTAGATCTTGTCTTTCAAAGAATGGCATTCATCGATGGTGTGTCCCTTCATGTCGGAATGGTATGCACATGATTTGTTTGGGTTAACCTACTGAGAAGGGTTCTTAGGAGTTGCAGTCGGGATGGGGTTGACATAACCAGCAGCTTTGAGTCTCTCGTACAACCGGTCAATAGGTTCAGCATTGGCTGTATATTGCTTTGGAGGTCTGCGATCAAAGTTTGGTCGAGGTCTAGGGAAATTTTGGCGTGTAGGAGGTGATTGGTAATGGGATAGTTGAGCATTGTAGGTTTGGTAGACACGTGTAGGTTGGGAATATCTAGGCGAAGTAGGCTGATATGTAGGAGGTGGAGGTGATTGATAAGTTTGTGGTGGAGCTTGGTATGAGGGTAAGGGTGCTTGGTAGTTCGTAGTTGGCTGATATATGGGTGGAGGTGTCGGGTAGGTTTGGTATTTTATAGGAGATTTGGTTCTTTGTGCAACCATTACGGCCCTCACGTCCCTTTTTCTTAGACACACCACCAGATTGCAAGGCCTTATTTGTAGCTTGCAAGGCCTTGAAGTTTGTAACCATACCACTTTTGATGCCCTCTTCAATCCTTTCACCCAGCTTGATAATGTCGGAAAATTTATGGCTCTCGATCATCTTTAGTCATTCATAATACAACGGGTCTTGAGCCCGAACAAAGAATTTGTTCATCTGTTCCTCCTCTAAGGCGGGTCTGACCTTAGTAGCTTCGGACCTCCAGCGAGTAGCATACTAGCGAAATGTTTCTGTAGGTTTCTTCTTTAGATTCTGAATATAGAACACATCCGGTGCATTTTTTGTGTTAAACCTGAACCTGTCCATAAAGCCGGACTCGATGCTTACCCAGGTTGACCATTTCTTTGGATCCTGGCTGATGTACCAGGACAACGCATCTCCTTTCAGACTCCTCATAAATAGCTTCATGCGGATTCTCTCGTCTTTTCCTACTCCAACCAGCTTGTCATAGTACGTTCTCAAATGGACACTTGGATCCCCTGTACCATCAAACATTTCAAACTTCGGAGGTTTGTACCCCTCGGGCAGTTTGACATCGGGCTGTATGCAAAGTCTTCATAGTTCAACCCTTCAATTCCCTTGCTTCATTCGATGCCTTGAATCCGGCTAGTCAATTTTTTAAGTTCCTCAGCTAGGTTCCTGATGAGCAAGTCTTTATCATCAGACTCGGGTGTGCTTGAGATGGGTTAGGCAAAGTGTGGCATGGTATCCGCATAGATAGAGGTGTTGTGGTGGGTGTGGAAGTGGTCATTTGCGGAGTTTAGAGGTTCTGGGATGAGCAGTGGGGTATTATTTGGGAGATGGCAGGTGTTGCAGTGATGGTGAGGAGCGGGATGGTTCTGTTGCTTAGGGATATTATATGGAGGTGTAGGGTTTTGAGCATTTGGGAAATTGATGTCTGGATTGGTGAGGGAAAATGACAGATTTGCCAGATTTCGAACCTGGTCAAGCTCTTCTTGGAATTTCAGCAGTTTTTGTTCAAATTGGGATGCACTTTCCTTGGGAACCTGAGTACCATGACCATTAGTGGCCTCTACCCGTTCACTTGAATTCTCCTTTCTGACGTTGTTCAAATCTTCCATCTTCCCTTTGTTCTTGTTTTTGACGGGACTAAGAGGAGGAGTGGGTGGAGGCCCCCTGGATCTTATGGAATAGGATGATGTTGCCAGAGTGCACGAACTAACCTTTGGGGAGGGAATAATAAAACAAAAAGTAGAACAAAAGGTAACCAAGTTAGTGAGGATTATAAAAGGTGTTGCAGTATTTAAACACATAGTGTAGAATGTAAAACGTGTCCTAATTTGGGAACCTATTTGTGCCCGAGGTTGGCCTAGTGACAAATTAATTTAGAGAAATTAGAATCCTAAATTCCTCATTTTATGGATAGAAAATAAGACGAATCCCAAATCGACACTAAACAAACAAGAAATAAAAGTCACTAATGGCCATTGGCCTTATTACATTTTATAAAGCGAAAGGGAAACTCCTATATACTTGGTCCCAGAAGGACCTTCCCCAGATTCGGCATCCTTGGCTCCGTCGAACAGCTTCCCCAACTCGCGAAGTCCCAGCAATAGGTAAGCCCTGGCTAGGTGTCCGCCTTCGTTTCCCTTGGCATTTTGACAATCATCGATTATTTTGAGAAATTTCCTTTCCAACTCTACTATGCCCCGCTCCAAATATTCTAGTCGCTTGTTGGCACTAACAGCCATGCCGTTTCACTCCTCAATCAGCTTCTGGTTGGCCTCTTGTATCTTGCGGTGTTCACTCTCGCATTCACAGATCCTTTTGCACAACTGGTTATATTTGAATTGTGCCTCGGCCTTTTCATCTATGATTTTGTGACCTCGAACAAACCTAGGCTGGCCCAGACCCTCATGACTACCCTCAAACCATCCTGAATAGTAGGGAGTACAACCAACATGGTATCTGTCTGACTCGATGGTGTCCCTCCCCATTACGATCTTGCAGTGCCACATATGCTGAGCTTGGCACTTGTAAGGACTATCATTATCCTGGAAGTCAGCTCGAAAATGACTCATCTTGTCGACCCTGGGTACAACCTACTTCCTACCAGCTTGCCTCATAGCTCGGAGAGGGACATAAAGATATGTTCCTCTCAGACCAATCAATACCAGGAAAGGTGTATCTCTAGATCGGGCGATGAACTCCTCGGTCAGAAACCACTCGAACATCCATTGAATTTGGTCTTCAGTTAGAGTTTCAAAAAGCTCGACCCATTCTCCAGCATTCTCCGGCTGGGCAAACATATTAGGGAAGTAATTCATTCGCTTTGGATGATGAAAAGAGATGTGATCATCCTAGTCCCTTCGTTGAATCTCTTATTAGTATTCGCCCTTTTGGAGGTGTTCCATGAGCCAGAGTTGAAGTAGTAAATTGCAACCTTCGAAGTGTTTTGCTCCTTGTTGACACTTCTCCAAGGCTCAGTATATATCTGCAATGATCATGGGCACAATGCTGAATGGTTGCCCACCAATTCCTTCCATTAAGGTCTTAGTTACCATGGCCAGCCTAGTGTGGATTATCGCTTTCTTCATCGGAAACACGATCAGACCCAGGAAACAAAACATGAAGACGAAAACCCTTCGTTGGATGTGCCCTAAGAATGTAATGGCAAACTCGTCAGGGTAGGTATGGTAGGATTTGCTGTGACCGTACCTTTCATATAAATAGTCAAAAGGGATGTAGGATTCCTTCAAACATGTCAATTCTGGATTTTTCTTTAGACCCATCATTTTGAGGAAGCCCCTGCCCTTGCAGTTCTTAGGCATTAACAATCCCGGAGTTTCCCATACTATGCCAGCCAATACTACTATCTCCTCTAGCAAAGGTGTCATTTCAACGTCCCCAAAGCGGAACACAGCTCTCTCACAATCCCAAAATAGTGTAGTAGCTTCTCTGATCTTGTTGTTGGGTTGGATCTCTAGGAGAGAAGGTAAGTTTCCCAGATACTTCTGATGAGGGTTTGATCACTAGAGTGAAGATCCTTCCACCAGCTTAGCAGTCTTGGGTGGATGTTGGTGACCATGCTGAATCTAGGGACTTCATGCCTCATATTCCTGCGAGACAAATAGGGTTAGGCCCTTACCCACACCAGACTCAACTAATTAATACCAGCAATCAGCATGAATCATTTAGTTCTCCAAATAAATGCACAGAACGTGGGCATTGGGTTTAGGGAATCCCAATGGACTTTGGACAAGGCTATCTTAAAGAGTCATTATGCGGACAACATAACTGACACAGCTAGGTTTGACCATGATGCATGCACAATTTAAACAGAGTAAGGTTTCTTTGGGGTTCTAGACTGGTACACTTGAGCGGACAACTGAAGGGGGGAAAGTCATAGAACCGTCAACTGCACCGATGATCGACTGGTTTTACCATAAATATGTCTTTCTGGATTTAGGGGGTAATAATATAGGAAGAGCGCAACCACTCATTATAACCATTTCTATGGCATTTTTTTGGCACAAGTGGAATATGATGTTGAACATGATTATGCAATAATGAAAAGCATGTTGGCACGTATTTACACGTTTAGAAAACAGTAAATACAGCAGTTTCATAATTTAAAACAGTAATAAAAGAAAGGAACAAAGAAGACATGTCAGTTTTGCAATTGAGAAAGAAACTGAATGCTTAAAGGAATTAAACAAGTAATTGCACATAAGGAGGTACAAATTCACAATAACAATCTGAAGTGGTAAAAGCCTAAATGTCCCCAGTAGAGTTGCCATGCCGTCGGGCCCCCTTTTTCCCTCATAGGCATCAGGAGATCGGGTTTGTGACATTTTAGGACAACTCATTCCTTTTGGGAACTGGGTTTTACATTTGAAGAGTCGCCACCTAATAATTTAAGGTGTATTACGACACCTATAAGGTTCACTTCTATGTTTGTTTGAATAACCAGAGATAGGGTAAGAGTTTGAAATTATCCTAAGGGGAAGGTGTTAGGCACCCCTCAGGATCCACTAGTGTGGTTCCCGACAAGACAGTTTTTATGAATTTGTGATATTTAGCAAATATACAAGTATAGGCTCAAATTGTAGGGGATTTGAGTTTAAACACATAAAAGTTCGAGAAAACAAATAAAAGGCGAATTTGGAAGAGAAGTTACAATTCTGTAAATACTTAAAAGAGAAAAGAAAAAGGGGGAGGGGTCCTAAGTTTATTTATAATATGGATCACGTCAATGTGATACCCGGTATGACACTCCTCAGAAGAGGAGATACACAAGGGATTAGCGCACCGGTCATCATATCCATATATACCCTTCCCACCCCGTTAAGGTATTAAAGTACGAATTGGTCTCGATCTCTATTGCATGTTATTACCCATCCCATTCCTATCAGTCCCGGAGAAATTTAGGACTACTATTCCTAAAGGGGAGGGATATTAGGCTGACTTTCTGGTTTCAAAAGGTGAAAAAGCTAAGGTGACATACAAAACACATAAATACTGCACATTATGGGAAACATGTAAACAAGTAAAAGGCTCATGTATACCTCCTCAAGCAAAAAACACATAAATAGCATGACTTAAACATACATTTAGGGTCTGAATTTAAAATACTAAAGGCGGGGGGAGTTTTAATTATTGAAGCAGATTAGTTTATTACATAACTCAGATAAGAAGTCTGAATCAGGCCTGCCTGCTGGTTGTAGAAATTACTAATTAACAAAGGCAAATTCAATTTTATTATTGTTATCACCTAAGGCTTGCCTAAGAGTTGGGGTGCGATCCTATAAACATGGTATCTATTCAGAATATGGCAAAGCAATAACTATTTCAAAACAAACGATTTAAGATCCTACATGCATGCTTTCTAAACCATAGGGAGTGAGAGAGTTGTTTAAAACTAGTTGAGGACAGTATGAATTAAGCTAATTTTAGACTAAACTGATTTCGAATCCTGTAGGCAGGATATCTATTGTTACTGATTTAATTCCTATAGACGTGATATCTAGTCGAATGTGTATTGAAGCAGGCAGAATTTACTCGCAATTCCTATAGGCATAATTTCTAAAAAATGGTGTACTGATTCTTATCATTATGAACATGATATCTAATTTTAACCATTTAGATCCTAAGTACATGGTATCTAAGTGTGATAATAACATGCAGAATTTAAGGCGAAATTTTGTAGGCGTATTATCTAAATACTGAGTTAGACATGCAGAATTTAAACAAGTCCTATAGGCGGGTTTTCTAGATGCAGAGTTAAACATGTAGAACTTTAGGCATATTTTCTAAACGCAGAGTTAAACATGTAGAACCACGGATATTATAGGCTTGATATCTAAATTGCAGAATTAAACAAGCAGAATTTTAGGTGCTATAGGCATAATATCTACCCTTAAGCATCCATAATTACCCAACCCTTTTCACTAGCCAACCCCAATGTTTATTACAAATTATTACAAACTGAATAATGGATTACATCAAAAAAGTACAAAAGAAAAAATTACAACCATAGGAAGCCTGATTCTTGACTTTCTATCTGTGTTATAAGATAAACCAACTCAAATGCCATTTGTTCAAAGCCTTTCTCAGACCTGGGTGTTTCAAAGTTCCCTAAGGGTCTCAAAGAACCTCGGGCAGTGCTTACACCCAAGTTGCATAACAAGATAGAGATAAGTGTAGTGTGGAAGGGCCAACCCTTTTGTATCTAAGTTCAAAGGGAGCTCATGGGTCCCAAACAAAGGCTCACACAAGAGGGCAGAGCCTAAGTCTAAGAGTAGAGTGTAATTGCAGAAGCAGAGAGTTGTTTAAAAAACTGGGTTGAGAATAGTAAGGGATAAGGCTAGTTTCAAAAACAATAGTTGTGAAGCTGAAATTGCACAACATCAGCAATTGCACAAAGGGGGCAGAGGTTTGGGAATACATTGCAGGTGACATATGACCCTAAGAGGGGTCAAGTCTGGACATGCACAACAATAAGAGATGATGGCATGCCCATAAACCAGCCAGAAGACATAATACATAGAGAGGATCGGGTTTGGGTCATGCACAACAATGTCTAATGCTGACATGCCCTCAAACCAACCAAAGAATACAAACACACAAGGGATATGGGGGTTTGGAATTCATAAGTAACTGATAGAGTTCAATTCATAAGGAAAACATTAATTCAGAAAAAGTAAAGAGGCAGATTATAGCATGCTTGAGAATGAAACTTGATCAAACATAAGCAGGAAACAGGCAATAGTGAAGGGAATAGTAAAGAAACATGTTGTTGTTGATGCTGGAAGATTAATCAGAACATACCAGTAAAGAAGCAAATGCAGAAAGAAAGTAAGAAAATTTTCCCACAGCCTAGCCTTGGCTTTCAGCCGACTAGGTAAGGCAGCAACACAAGTAGTAGCAGAGAAAAGAGAGAGAGCTTTTAGTGAAGTGTGTGTTCTGAACATAAGTAGTTCGTGTGTTTGAAAGAATAAGAGGTGCGGGGTATTTATAGCTTTAGAAAGCGAGTGAAGGAGAAGAAATAATATACAAACATGGAAACAATCACAAGTTAGAATTAATTACACAAGTGATTCCCTTTAATTAAGGAATCACTGCTTAACGGGCAATGGCAGACTCAAAATAAGGAAAGAAAATCAATTTGTAGGCAAACTGATTATTGCCATAAAAGAAGGGGTAAAACATTAAGTAAGCAATCGAGTCTAAGTACAGAAATACACTTATTTTGGGAAAAAGATTCAGTAAAGCAAAGTAAGGAAAGAATCAATTAACTTTAACAGGCAACTGAAATTAGAGTTTCATGAAAGCAAAGTTTGAAATCAGTCCCAAGATTGAAGATTAATCAAATAAGGAACCTCAAATATAAATAGAGCGCACAAATACTAGACATGCGAGCCAAACCTATTGGCAAAAGAAACAGCATACAGCAGTAGCCTAAGGTTCAGTAGATAGTCAACATTCGAAACATAATAATCAAGTAGGTCAAGTCACATTGAATCAATAGTGAAGAAAAAATAGAGTATTAGAAGCATGCAAAGGTCTCATAGCAGTAGGTGTGAAACCTTTTGAAAAGTTAGGGTTTACAGCATAGTCGAGTTTTAAAGATAGTAAAAAAAACTAGAATTAGAGGAATCACATAAACAAGGAGCCTCAAGTCGAGTGAGGTATTCAAACGAACCGTTTCAAACCCAAAGGCATAGGGTTTTCAACAATAGTAGAGCTTAAAAGATGATAAATAAACAAATCAAACAAAAACTTAACTAAACAAGCACTCGTCTAACAAATAGCCAAAAGAAATTAGGGTTAGAAGCAGTGTCAGTGAGCAGAGTTATTTACCAGGTGTCATCTACTATGCAAGCTCCGGTCCAACTGAAAAAGCCTGGACTACATGTGCCTCACAAGTGGCTGGACTTACTGACAATGATGGAGCAATACACACCTCGACTGAAATATGATAAAGTGTTATGGGAATTTCCTTCAAGAGGATGGATCAAAGTGAATATGGATGGAGCATGTAGAGGGAACCCGGGGAGGAGTTCAATTGGTTTCTGCATAAGGGATGAGGTAGGTGATTTGATATATGCAGAAAGAAGGGAGATTTCTGAAGGAACCAACAATGAATCAGAAGCGGTAGCTATTGTGGAGGCATTGAAGATGTGCAAAAATCTTAATTATTTCCAGATATGGCTGCAAACAGATTCTATGCTATTAAAGAATATTATAGAGGAATCATGGAAGCCTCCTTGGTATATTACTGAACATGTAGAGGAGATTTTAAGATTGAAGGAACAAAGTATCATCAAGGTCACACACATATTCAGAGAAGGGAATACATTAGCAGACCACCTTGCCAATTATGCTCTAGATGAAGGAAATACTGAATGCCATGGTTTCTGGGATATGGACTCAAAAGGAAGGAGGATTATTAACGAAGATAAGATGCAATGCCCTTACATAAGAGTGAAGGTTGCAAGGAATTAGGAGGAAAAGAGGATTCATTTTGTTATCACACTCTAATCATTCTTGAGGAGAGTTTGGATAGCAATTTTTCGGCTAACTTTGTTCACTTTTTTGCAGGTATTTCATCGAAGCTAAAGCCTAATCTTATAGTAGAATCTCAAGTGGTGGTATTAATGCACTGCATTCAATCCACTGGGAGGACACTAAAGGTGGGCTTTGGCACTTTTACAATTTTCGATTCATGATAGTCATTCACATCAAAGGGAAGTACTGAAATAGCATGGGAAAACAAGATGGGCACGTGAAGTTCTGGTCAATAACAGATGCCAATGCGCTTGGAGAATGCACCAGCACGCTAGGGAATTTCTAGGAAATGCTGGTGTTTAATTGTTTATTGCTGGAACATGAAGGGCACTCGATAGGATCTGGTAAAAGGAGTGGAAAAAAGAATTTGGCATGCGTGTTGGAAACAATAAACAAATCAGCTTTTCAAGAAATGCTGGAAGCTCACATTTTGGAACATTGTAGCATCTGGGTATTTTTTTAATAAAACGAACCGTGCATTGTGTCCTACAAATCCTTTCATGTGCACACATGGTTCACTCTGGAATGCATGGAAGACAACACATGCTGCCGAACAAAAGTATCACATGGACAAGTGTAATTCTTATGCTTCAGCTGTAAGTGGAGGATACGTGATTTTGGATTCTGCATTACATGCCTGTCTCTATGGATTATATAATTGGTCTGGGCAGCGGAATCGAGATTGCGAGAAATCAAAAGGATTGCAGGTTTTTATTGTTTAAAAATGGAATTTTTTTGATGTATCTTTTTCATCGTTGCTTCAACCATTAAGCAATGGGGACAGAAGAGTCAGCGCACGCATGCAGTTTACTAAGATGCACCACTAGGTCGGCAATGCATTTTTATTGCAGATCACGCATGGCTAATAGACACGAATGGGTACTGTTTTGCACGACTGGGTATTGTTTCCGAGCTACCAATTTGGTGGAGGACACGTGTTTTTGGATACTACAATACACGCCTGTCTCGAGATTTTTCTGGGCAGCTCAGTCGAGACTGCGAGGAGAATAATATCAAAAGGAGCAAAAATTTTGCTGGTTTTTTTATAGTTTAGTGCTGGAAGTTTGTTCACGCATGCTTCAACATTTAAGCAATGGGGACAGAGGAGTAAACGTATGCCTGCAGATTAAACCAAGGATGGAGATCCTCAAATACTGGCACGCTTCACTATGAATTAAGGCTTGCAAAATTTTAGTCGACAATACATGTTTTTGCAGATCACGTGTGGCTAATATTTCCCGGAGAGAAAAGGATTACAAGGTAAAATACCTACCAATGCATATGAGAAAAGTGAGAAATAATATAATATTGTAATAAACAAAGACAACATGGAAGGCAGTTGTCGGCCAACTTGGATTGTTTATTCAATATAATAATGGAATGAGTAACATGGGTATGTGGAAGGAAAGAGAAGTCCTAAAACATCTGATAGTGAAACACAAGGAAATAGGCTATTTCTACATTCAAATTGACACAGATTATGGCTACGTTTAGAATCAGCATGGTACACATTTGAATTGGGCTTCAATGGACTGGAAATACAAGGAACCAAAGGACATATTCGGCCTAGATTTGTATTTTACATTAATGTGATATCAATTTTGAGTGCAATGCTCAATTTTGATAATAGGCTATTTGTTAAGCTCAAATTTTATTCCTTTCATTTTGTAGGATATCATGACATTGTATTTTGTTTATTAATTTTTTATATAAAAAACTAGCCCTAGGTGTTTGCCTAGCGGATTGCCAAAAAAAATAGGGTTTTTAATATGCTAACTCAGATAGAAGAACAACACGAGCAAAACATAGCAAAACATGTCAAAAATCAGAGAAGAGATTTGAAATAACTTAACAGGAAAACCCTAATCGGAAAAGATAAAGAGTTTTGAAAGAAAAGTTAAAGAAACTTTGAAAAAAATGCTTAAAAGTTCAGAGCAAACATAGACCTAAAGTAGATCTGAAAGAAATCGAAAGATCTTAGAGATTAGGGTTTCAGAAGAACCCCAAAAGCAACAAGAAAGGCCTTGAAAGTTACCAATCTAACTAGGAGAGTCAAAGGTCTGACTCGAATCACCATGGTTGGCCGGAGAAAGGTCAAAGATGACCGGAGAAGGGCCATGAACTAATATCGAATGAAGACTAGACCAGAGTTCTCCATAGTCTAGCCTTGAAACCATAAGTACAAACACATAGGAGCCGTGGAAGGTTGGTACAGGTCTCCGATGACCTTGGAAAGCCATGGATTAGGGTGGATTAGAGTGGCGGCGGCTAGGGTTTGAAGGTGTTGTAGAGAGGATTTGGGAGACGAGGGATTTCAGAGGCAGCGTATTGTAACAAATGAAAGGGTTTGGGAGTCTTTTGGGTTTAATTTGTAAAGGGCAGCCGATGGCCGTTGGTCTAAATGATCAACGGCTGAGATTTAAAAGGGTTAGGTGGGGATCCGGGTATGGGTTAGTTTAATTGGGTTGGGGTCGGGTATTAGTAGGACTTGGGCCGGGGTAATTGGGTTTCAATTGGGGTAGAATTTAGGCTACAATTGAAATAAAATCTGGCTAGATTTTAAATAGCCATTTTCCCTTTTATTTTATAAAAAATAGTAAATTAAATTCTGGAAATAAATTGAAGGTATTAAAATGATTTATAACATATAATTATCAATTTAAAAATATTGGGCTTAATTTTTATAAATATAAACGCAATTAAATCTTAAAAGGGGTTAATATTGCAATTATATACAATTTAGCTTTCAAAATACTAAATAAATTTGTAAAAATATACAAAAATTATCTAAGTTATATTTTGGAATAAATATGAGAATACAATAAATGAAGCACCAAAATGATAATTTTGGGAATTATTATTGTTTTTTTTTTAATAAAATAAGGGAATAAATTGGTTAAAAATCTTTAAAAATTAAGGAAAAATAATAAAACATTTGGACATACTTATATATGCATATATATGCTATTTTGAAAGTATTTTGCATATTAAAAATATATATATAAAATTTGTGTATCAACAACAGCAGCTCAGGCCGGTGATGGAGCAGTTATGTCTGTCGGTGCGTTGTAGAGGTTGGATAGGTTTAACCAAGCTCTTCACTACTACTTTTAGCGGTGCATCTTCTGAATATCCCCAAGATTATCTAGATAGCTATCATGAGGTTCTCAGGAACATGGGGATCGTGGAGACCAATGGGGTCGATTTTGCTACTTTTCGCTTGTCTGGATCTGCCAAGACTTGTTGGAGAGATTATTGTTTGGCTAGAATATTTAGGTTATCAGTTTTGACTTGAGAACAAATTCACGCAGCCATTTCTGGAGAAGTTTCTCCCCATCACTCGGAGAGGGGTCTATCGGAGGCAGTTTGGAGCGTCTCCAGCGGGGTTCTATGACTGTTACTCAGTAGAGATCAGATTCATCGACTTGGCTTGTCATGCTCTTATTATACTTCCCACTGAGAGAGACAGTGAGGAGGTTCATTGGGCGACTCGTCCAGCCCGCTCAGTTAGCTAGAGGTGGAGGTGCAGGTACTGTTCGGGTTTGTGTTAGAGAAGCTTCGGTTTTATTTTTCGTCATATCTGGTCATGCCTAGTGATTCTTTGAGTGCCCCTATTTATGTGTCTACACTGGTAGGGGATTCTATTGTGGTGAATCACGTCCATTGTTCATGTATAGTGGTGGTTGGAGGTCTTGAGACTCGTGTAGATTTGCTTCTTCTGGACATTGATGATTTCAATGTCATGTTGGGGATGGACCAGTTATCACTTTACCATTCTATCTTGGACTATCTTGCCAAGACTGTGACCTTAGCATTACCGGGTTTACCTCATTTAGAGTGGAGATGGACTCATGGCCATTCTACCCGTAGTATTATCTCGTATGTGAAGGCTCAGTGTATGGTCAAGAAGGGGTGTTTGGCCTATTTGGCCTATGTTCGTGATTCTAGTACTGAGGTTCCTTCTATTGATTCTGTGCCCATTGTTCGTGAGTTTCCAAAGGTATTTAGACCTGCCGGGTATGCCACCCGACAGGGATATTGACTTTCGCATTGATTTAGCTTCGGGCTCTCAGCCAATTTCTATCCCGTCGTATCGTTGGCCCCGCCTGAGTTGAAAGAGTTGAAGGAGCAGTTGCAAGACTTACTTGAGAAGGGTTTCATTAGACCTAGTGTTTTGCCTTGGGGTGCGCCTATATTGTTTGTTAAGAAGAAGGACGGATCAATGAGAATGTGTATTGAGTACCGGTAGTTGAACAAGGTTACAATCAAGAATAAGTATCCATTGTCGAGGATTGATGATTTGTTTGATCAGCTTCAGGGTGCCAAAGTATTTTCGAAGATTGGCTTGAGATCTGGCTACCATCAGTTGAGGATCAGGGCATCCGATGTCCCTAAGACAACTTTCCGCACTTGGTACGGACATTATGAGTTCTTGGAGATGTCATTCAGGTTGACAAATGCCCCAGCAGCTTTTAAGGATTTGATGAACCGAGTGTTCAGGCTTTATTTGGATTCGTTCGTGATAGTCTTCATTGATTATATTTTTATATATTCTCGCATCCGGGAGGAGCACGAGCAGCATCTTAGAGTGATTCTTTAGACATTGAGGGATAGTCAGTTGTATGCTAAATTTTCGAAGTGTGAGTTGTGGTTGAGTTCAGTGGCATTTATGGGCCATGTTGTATCAGCAGAGGGTATTCAGGTTGATCCGAAAAAGATTAAGGTAGTCAAAAACTGGCCTAGACCAGCGTCAGCTACAGAGATCCGTAGTTTCTTGGGATTGGAAGGCTACTATCGTCGGTTTGTGGAGGGATTTTCATCTATCGCAGCCCCAATGACCAGGTTAACCCAGAAGGGTGCCCAGTTCAGATGGTCGGACGAGTGTGAGGCGAGCTTTCAGGAGCTCAAGACAGCTCTGATTATGGCACCGGTGTTGGTTTTTCCCACATGTTCAGGGCCCTATACAGTTTATTATGATGCATCTCGTATTGGACTTGGTGCAGTGTTGATGTAGGATGGCAAGGTCATTGCCTATGCTTCGCGACAGTTGAAGACTCATGAGAAGAACTATCTGGTACATGATTTGGAGTTAGTAGCCATTGTCCATGCGTTGAAGATTTGGGAGCATTATCTATATGTGGTGTCATGTGAGGTGTTCACGGATCACAAGAGTCTTCAGTATTTGTTCAAGCAAAAGGAGTTGAATTTGAGGTAGAGAAGGTGGTTGGAGTTGTTGAAGGACTATGATTTCACCATCTTATATCATCTGGATAAGGCCAATGTGGTGGCTGATGCCTTGAGTAGGAAGTCAGCCAATATAGGCAGTTTTGCTTATATTCCGGTTGGTGAGAGATCGCTTGCTTTGGATATTCAGGCTTTGGCCAATCAGTTCGTGAGGTTGGTTGTTTTTGAGCCCAGCCGTGTGTTAGCTTGCACAGTCGCTTACTCTTCTTTGTTGGAGCATATCCGAGATTGGCAGTATGATGATCCCCATTTGTGTGTCCTTAAAGACATGGTGCAGCGCGGAGGTGCCACGTAGGTTACCCTAGGAGATGATGGAGTTTTAAGGTTGCAGGGTCGAGTTTGTGTGCCTAATGTGGATGGACTCCGAGAGTTGATTTTAGAGGAGGCCCATAGTTCCCGATACTCTATTCATCTGGGCACCGCGAAGATGTATCAGGATTTGCGGCAGCATTATTGGTGGAGGAGGATGAAGAAGGTATCGTTGCATATGTGGCTCGATATTTGAATTGGCAGCAGGTTAAGTATGAGCATCAGAGGCCTGGTGGTTTGTTTCAGCAGATTGAGATTCCTGAGTGGAAGTGGGAGCGTATCACTATGGACTTCATTGTTGGACTCCCACGGACTTAGAGGAAGTTCGATGCAGTGTGGGTTATTGTTGATAGGCTGACCAAGTCAACGCATTTCATTCCTATGGCAGTCTCCTATTCTTTTGAGAGGTGAGCTGAGATCTATATCCGGGAGATTGTTTGCCTTCATGGTGTGCCCGTGTCTATCATTTCGGACCGAGGTACGCAGTTTACCTCACATTTCTGGAGAGTAGTTCAGCGAGAGTTGGGCACACGGGTTGAGTTAAGCATGGCATTTCATCCTCAGAGGACTATTTAGATTTTGGAGGATATGCTTCGAGCTTGTGTCATTGACTTTGGAGGCTCGTGGGATCAGTTTTTGCCTTTAGCAGAGTTTGCTAACAACGACAGCTACTAGTCGAGTATTCATATGGATCCGTATGAGGCTTTGTATGGTAGGCGATGTCGGTCACCGGTTGGGTGGTTTGAGCCGGGAGAGGGTCGGTTGTTGGGTACGGATCTGGTTCAGAATGTCTTGGACAAGGTCAGGATCATTCAGGATAGGCTTTGTATAGCTCAGTCTAGGCAAAAGAATTATGCCGACTGCAAGGTTCGTAATTTGGCATTCATAGTCGATGAGCGGGTATTGCTTCGAGTGTCGCCTATGAAGGGCGTGATAATATTAGGGAAGAAGGGCAAGCTTAGCCCTAGGTTTATTGGCCTGTTTAAGATTCTTGATCGAGTAGGAGAGGTGGCCTATAGACTTGCGTTGCCGCTGAGCTTAGCAGTAGTGCATCCAGTGTTTCATGTGTCCATGCTTCGGAAGTATCATGGCTATCCATCCCACGAGTGAGATTTCAACACTGTCTAGTTGGACAAGGACTCGTCTTATGAGGAGGAGCCCGTAGCTATTCTAGACCGGCAGGTTCATTAGTTGGGATTGAAAAGTTTTCCCTTTGTTCGTGTTCAGTAGAGAGGTTAGCCTGCTGAAAAATCGACCTGGGAGTCCGAGTCCGATATGCGGAACCGTTATCCCCATCTTTTCCCCGACTCAAGTACTTCCTTTTTATGTCCATTCGGAGACGAACGATTGTTTTAGAGGTGGATAAAATGAATTCTGCATTCTGAGGCCTTAAAAACCTCTTTTAGCATCACCTCGATTTGTGTGCGCAGTCCAGGCGCATAGCCGGAAAGCTATTGTGTGAAAATATTTGAAAAATAATAAATTTTGACTATAAAATGAATTAATTTGACTTCGGTCAACATTTTGGGTAAACCGATCCGGACCCATGATTTGACGGTCCTAGAGGGTCCGTAGGAAAATATGGGACTTGGGCGTATGCCCAGAATCGAATTCCGAGGCCCCAAGCCCAACAAATGAATTTTTAAAGAAAATTATTTTCTGAAATTATTTATGAGGTTTGGAAATGAATTTCGATTAAAACTTGATAGAATCGGGCCTGTATTTTGGTTATGGTGCCTGGTACAAGTCTTATATGTGATTTAAGAAAATTCTGTGAAGTTTGGTAAGAAATGGAATCCATTTGACGTGATTCGGACCTTAAATGCAAAATATGATGTTTAAAGAAGTTTTGAGAAATTTCATTGATCTTGAGGTTTAATTCGATGTTCATGATGTTATCTTGGTAATTTGATTACACGAATAAGTCTGTAGGATGTTTTTGAGGTTGTGTGTATGTTTGTTTTGGAGCCCTGAGGGCTCCGGTGAGTTTTGGATAGGCCACGGGGTGTATTTTGGACTTAGAAAATTGTAGATTTTTCAGTTGTGCATAGCAAGCCTGGATCGCAAATGCGAGCGGCTTGTCGCAATTGCGAAGGAATCCCAGTCTTGCTCCACCTCGCAAATGTGAGTGTCCCTTCGCAAATGCGATGTCTTCTGGTAACGCTTGAGGCCGCAAATGCGACATATGTGTCGCAAATGTGACATTTTGTTCGCAAATGCGAAAGTCCAACATTTCTGAAGGGTTCGCAAATGCGAGCCCTGTTTCGCATTTCCCAACATTGCAGAGGTCGGGTTCGCAATTGTGAACCCATGTTCACATTTCCCATATCTGCAACCTGCAACTTTTATACTTTGGTTCGAACCTCGGGTTTCGACCATGTGGACGCGGGGGCGATTTTTGACTTTTTGGGCAAAATTTGGAAAACTTATTTTCATGCATTGGAATTTATTCATTTAGCGTTTTTTGATGTAATTAAGTAACTTGTGGCTATATACAAGCGAATTGGTGGTGGAGTCAAGAGGTAAAGCGATAGTAGAGACTTGAATTGTGTTCGTGGCATCGAGGTAAGTGTTTGGTCTAACCTTAGCTTGAGAGATTAGGAGTCGAGTCCTATTTGCTATGTGGTAATTATTGAGTACGACGTATAGGCATGGTGACGAGTATCTATACGTTGGTGTCTAGCATGACCGTGAGTCTTATATTGTGATTATCATGACTTTGTTGTATCTTTCATGCCTTGGTGATGGTTTCTATTTGTTGTGTAAAGTTTGTGGAAGGAATTGTGACCTATGAACATTGAGGAGTGTTAGCTCAAGTTAGATAACGAATTGCGAAAGTATAAGTGATAATTGAACCTTTAGAGCATTGGCTTGAGTTGTGAAGTGAATTGTGAAAGTATAAGTGATAATTAAACCTTTAGAGCATTGGTTCGAGTTGTGAAGTGAATTGTGAAGTAAAAGTGAGAAAGAGAAGAGATCATTATGTTGCCCCCCCTTGTCGGGCTATTGTTGCTTTATCTGTTATCTCCCTTGTCGGGACTTAATAGCTGAATTGTTGTTCCCTTGACGGGATTCTTATTGTAATTTCATTTATTCCCTTGCCCTCTCATTTGTGATTGTTGTTTGGGTGAGGAAGAGTGTTAAAACACAAAGGGTGATGTCGTGCCGCACGATGTACCATTTCGTGCCTATTATATTGATTTCATGGTGAGGATGAGAGTAAAAGCATGAATGGTGATGTCATGCAATATATATTGAGTCTTATTGTGAGGACGAGAGTAAAAGCATGAAGGGTGATGTCGTGCACTTGTCCTTGATTTTCCTGACTCTTGCTGATAATTGAGTTATGTTGTCCTTTACGCTTATTTATTGATTTTCTGTTGTTAATTGATTTTATTTCGATGTTATAGATTCCCTTACCCTATTTGTCTTGTGATTGTTGCTTGGGTGAGGAAGAGTGTAAAGCACAAAGGGTGATGTCGTGTACTATTTTGGTGAGAGAGTGTTAAAGCACAAAGGGTGATGCCGTGTATTATTTTTGTGAGAGAGTGTTAAAGCACGAAGGGTGATGCCATGCACTTGTCTATGATTTTCCTAATTGTTATTGATAACTGAGTTACGGTTTCTCTACATCTACTTACTGGTTTCCTGTTGATACTTGTTGTACCCCGCAACATGATTTACCCTTCCTATTTTCAATTGATCTGTGGTGATCCTCATATTTATTTGTTGCTCTTCTGTTACTATTCGATGTTTCCCCGCAGCATGTTTCCCCTTCCCATGCTTGACTGTATATTACTGTCCTTCTTTTCTGCTATCTATAATTAAATTGCACAGGTTTATTTGGTATTTTGGTCCTAGCCTCGTCACTACTTCGCCGAGGTTAGGCTAGGCACTTACCAACACATGGGGTCGGTTGTGCTGATACTACACTCTGCACTCTTTTGTGCACACCCCAGTGTTGTAGACTTCGGACCACAGTGGGATTACTGATTCTTGCTCTTCAGGCGACCCGAGATAGTCCGTAGGCCTTGGCGTCTCCTTCTATCTACTATTCCTGTTTCTTTCATGCATGTCCATAGACATTGTTGTATTTATTTCTTTCAGACCTTTATTTGTAGTATTCTTAGACCGTTTGTGAAACTGTGACGACAGTTCTGGGTAGTCGAGACTCAAACAGTTGTATTAGATATTCATGTTCAGATAACATATTATTTTTCTTCCGTTTATGTTAAATTCCGCTATTTAAATGTTATTTCTTAGTAATTTTTAAAGAATATAAAAGGGGTAAAAAGATAAATTGTTCAAACAATTGGCTTGCCTAGATCACATTAGTAGGTGCCATCACGACTCCCGAGGGTGGGAAATCCTGGTCGTGACACTAACCCAATTTAACCAGCCCAACCTGGATCCCCTACCTACCCTCTTTAATCCAGGTCGTTGATCATTCAGATTAACGGCCAATATTCACCCTTTCCATTTTTAACCCTGAAAGACCCCTAAACTTAATTCATTTCCCATCACCCGCCGCCTCTGAATACTTTCCCTCTCAATTCTCTCTGCAACCTCTCATGAACCCTAGCCGCCGCCATCTAATTTCACCCTAATCCACTGCAATCCCTGCCTAATACATGGCCTCTCATGGCCATTTGAGATATGTATCAGCCTCCTATGGCTCCTAGGTGTTTGTTTCCGTGATTTCATGGCCAAATCTCGAAGAGATCTGGTCCAGTCCTTGCTTAACTCCCTTTCATGGTCTTTCTCCGGCCATCTCGTCTTTCTCTGGCCAACCATGGCCGTTCAAGTCAGATCCTTGACTGTTCTGGCTAGATCGGTAACTTTCGAAGTCTTTCTCACTTTTTCTGGGTTTTCTAAAACCATAAGCTTTAAGATCTTTCAATTTTCTTTTAGATCTATTTTAGATTCGTGCTTACTATGAACTTATTAAGTGTTTTTCTCAAAGATTCTCCGATTTTCTTTCAAAGTGACTCTTCATTTTTCAACGATTAGGGTTTTCCTTTAAGTTTTTTAAAAGATCTCTTCTCTGATTTTGATGTTGTTTATGATTTTGCTATGTTTAAAACAATTTTCTCATGTTGTTCTTCTACCTATTTCATCATGTTGAAAACCCTAGTTCCTTTTGGTCTCAATCGAGTTCTGAAACTGTTTGTTTAAATGTGAACTTGTTCGATTAATTTCTTTGTTTCTGACTATCTTTTCCTTGTTTGACTTATCTGATTTGAGTTCTTATCAACTATTAAACTCGACTAATGTCGAAGCCATAATTTGTTAAAAGGGTTTTCCTCACTTGTTACCGTGAGACCTTTACTTGTTTCTGATTCTCTTTACATGTTATTATGTTTTCTTCACTTTTGATTCTGTGTAACTACATGACGTTGTTGACTACTGTGCTTCCAATAGATCTCTTTTACTATTGACTCCTAGCTTGTTCCTACTACTGCTGAATGTTTGTGTTATCTCTTTCGCCAATGTGTTTGGCCTTGCATGTCTGATGCTTCTTTTCACTCTATTTATATATTGAAGTGCATAATTATGTTTCTTTCTTGATTGATTCTGACTCCTTCAATGTTGCAACTGACTGCAAAAGTTTTCTTATAAACCCTAATTTTTACTCATTTGTTTAAAATTAATTGATTCCCTTCCTTTACTATGATGTTTGATTTTGCTGAATCCTCTCCCAAAACTAAGCGAGTTTTCGTACTTAGACTTGATTATTTACTTCATTCTTTTACTGCCGCTTATATGGCAATAATCAATCTGTCCCCAAACTGATTTATTTTCTTAATTAAACCTGTTAGTATCCGTTAAGCAGTGATTCCTTAATTAAAGGGAATCACTTGTGTTAATTGATTCGGATTGTGATTATTTCCATGTTTGTATTAAGACTTCAGTCGTTTTCAAAACTATAAATACCTACCCTCTCTTTTTCAAAGACACGAACAATTTGAGTTCAGAACACACACTTACACTCAAAAACTCTCTCTTTCTTTACTACTACTGTGCTACTGCTTTGTCTAGCCTGCTGAAAGTCAAGGCTATACTATGGAATCTAGCTTACTTTTCCTTTCTGCACTTTGTTTCCCTACTACTATGTCGTAGTTAATTTTCAAGCATCAACAACAACATGTTTCTTTAGCTATTTTTAGTTTCTTTCACTCTTGCCTACTTTTGCTTATATTTCTGCAGTTAAGTTACATTATTAGCATGATGTAATATGTTCCCTTCCCCCTTAGGTTAATGCTTCCCTATGTGTGAACTTGTTGACCTATGAATCCCAAACCCCCATATCCCCTCTATGTGTTTGTTTTCTCTAGCTGGTTTGTGGGCATGCCAACATCATCTATTGCTGTGAGGGGTCATATGCTTCATACAATGTATTCCCAAAACCCCTTGGTCCTTTTGTGTAACTACTGATTCTGTGTAGTTTGAGTTTTACTACTACTGTTTTCAAACCACCCTTACCACATACTATTTTCAACCCAATTTTAATTAAATCTCTTTCAACTATGCTCTGTACTCCCACTATATTACCCCTCTTGTGTGAGCCTTGCCTTAGGACCCTTGAGATCTCTTTAACTTGGACACATAAGGGTTGGCCCTTCCATACTGCACTCACTTCTGTCTGGTTATGGAAACCTGGGTATAAGAACTGCTCGGGGTCCCTTGAGACCCTTAGGGAACTTTGACACACCCAGGCATGAGAAAGGCTTTGAAACATCAATGGCATTGGAGGTGGTTTATTCCATAACGCATAGAGGAAGTTAGAATCAGGCTTCCTATGATTGTAATTTCTTATTTAGCACTTTTTTATGCAATTCAAGTATCTGGTATGTAATAATTTGTAACAAATATTGGGGTTGGCTAGTGAAAAAGGATGCGGTGATTATGCATGTTTTAGCTATTAGAAGGGTAGATAACATGCCTATAGGATGTATGTCGATAAGATCAATTAGAGAACATGCCTATAGGATCTGCTTTGGTTTAAATTAAGTTCTGCATGCTTTACTTTCACACAAATAGAGATCCTGCCTATAGGATAAAAAATTCGTTTTAATAGAAATCATGCCTATAGGAATTTCGCTTTTTGCCAAACAAATCCTGCCTACTTCACTGCATGTTCAATTAGATATCATGCCTATAGGACAAAAATCAGCTATAATAAAGATCATGCATATAGGATCTAAAATCAGCTTAGTTAAAATCAATTTGACTCATGCCTGTCTGAATCAGATTAAATAGCTCACTTTTTTCGTGTTAATTAATACGGTTTAGAAAGCATGCCTATAGGATCCAAGTCGCTTGTTTAAAATTAACCACTATTCTACTGAATTCCTAATCAGTAATAGACATCATGCTCACAGGACATCACTATCACGCCTAGGCAAGTGTTAGGTAATAATGATAAAACTGAATCCGCCTTTGTTTAACTACCAACTACTACAACCAGCAGGCATGCCTGATTCGGACTTCTTATCTGAATTATGTAATTAATTTGGTCTACTTCAACAATTTAAACACCCTGCTTTAGTGTTCTAAAATTCAGGCCCTAATTGTGTTTGAGTCATGCTTTTATATGTTTTGTCTGCGGAGGTATACATGAGCCTCTTTACTTGTTTATGTGTTTACCCTTTAAGTGCAGTCCTATATGTTTTTGTATGACGCCTTAGACTTTATACCTTTAAAACCTAAGAGTCAGCCTAAAATCCTCCCTCTTATAGGAATAGTAGCCCTAAGTTCCTCCGGGATCGATAGGAATGGGACGGGTAATAGCATGCAATAGAGATCGAGACCAATCCGCAATTTAATACCTTAACGGGGTGAGAAGGGTAGATATGGATATGATGATCGGTGCGCTAATACCATGCGTATCCCCTCTTTCGAGGAGTGTCATACCGGGTATTGCATCGATGTGATCCATATTATAAACAAACCTAGGACCCCCATTCCTTTTACATTCTCAAGTATGTGTAAGCTGTAACTCCTTTTCAAAACTCGCCTTTTAACAATTGTTTCCAAACTCTTATGTGTTCAAACCTAAATCCCCTAATATTTGAGCATATACTTGTCTACTTGCTAATTGTACAAAATTCACAAAACTATATGGTCGAGAACCACACTAGTGGATCCTAAGGGGTGCCTAACACCTTCCACTTAGGATAATTTCAAGCCCTTACCCTATCTCTGGTTATCAAACAAACTCAGAAATGAACCCTATAGGTGTCCTAATGCACCTTAAATCATTAGGTGGAGACTCTTCAAATGCAAACCCAGTTCCCAAAAGGAATGAGTTGTCCCATACACAAAATGTCATAAACCCGATTTTCTGATGTAAAGATGGAAAAAGGGGGCGCGACAGCATGGTGACTCTACTGGGGATTTTTAGGCTTTTACCATTTCAGATTATTTTGTGAATTTGTACCCCCCATACGTGTAATTACTTGTTTAAATTTCTTTAAGCATTTAATTCCTTCTTCAATTACGAAACTAACATGCCTTCTTTGTTTCTTTCCTTTATTGCCGCTTTAAATTATGAAACTGTTGTATTTATTGCTTTCTTAAACGTGCAAATACATTCCATCATGCTTTTAATTATTGAATAATCATGCTCAATATCATACTACACTCGTGCTAAACAAATACTATTGCAACGATTTTAATGAGTGGTTGCGCTCTTCCTATATAATTCCCCCAAATTCAGAAAGGCGTATTTGCGATAAAACTAGTCGATCTGCGGTGCAGTCGACGGTTCCGTGCCTTCCCCCATGAGTTGTCTGCTCAAGGGTACCAGTCTAAAACCCCATAGAAACCTTATTCATGCATCATGGTCAAATCTAGCCGGGTGAGTTATGTTGTCCGCATAATGATCCTTTAAGATAGCCTTGTCCAAAAGTCCACCGAGTTTCCTTAAACCCAAATGGACGTCGTCACGTTCTGTGCATTTATTTAAGGAACTAAATGCTTCATGCTAATTATTGATGTTAAATAGTCGAGTCTGGTGGGGGTAAGGGTCTAACCATATTTGTCTTGCAAAAATATGAGGCACGAAGTCCCCAGATTCGGCATGATCACCAACATCCACCCAAGATTGCTAAGCTGGTGGAGAGATGTACACTCTAGTGATCAAACCCTCGTCCGAAAATACTTGGGAAACCTACCATCCCTCCTTGAGGTCCAACCTAACAACATGATCATAAAAGCTACTACTCTGTTTTAGGATTGGGAAAGGGCCGTGTTCCGCTTTGGGGACATTGAAATAACACCCTTGCTAGAAGAGATAGGAGGACTAGCCGGTTTAATATGGGAAACTCCGGGTTTGCTAATGCCTTAGAACCGCAAAGGCAAGGGTTTCCTCAAAATGATGGGTTTGAAGAAGAATACAGAACAGACATGCCTAAAGGAATCATACATTCCTTTCGACTACTTGCATGAAATGTACGGTCACAGCAAATCCTACCGTACCTACCCTAACGAGTTTGCCATCACATCTTTGGGGCACATCCATCGTAGGGTTTTTGTCTTCATGTTTTGTTTCCTGGGGCTGATAGTGTTTCCAATGAAGAAAGGGAGAATCCATTCCAGGCTAGCTATGGTAACTAAGACCCTAATGGAGGGGATTGGTGGGCAGCCATTCAATATCGTGCCCATGATCATTGCAGGCATATACCGAGCCTTGGAGAAGTGTCAATGAGGAGTAAAACACTTCGAAGGCTGTAATATATTACTTCAACTTTGGCTCATGGAACACCTCCAAAAAGGCAAATACCGACAAGAGATTCAATGAAGAAACTGGGATGATCACATCGCTTTTGATCATCCAAAGCGAATGAATTACATCCTCGATATGTTCGCCCAGCCAGAGAATGCTAAAGAATGGGTCAAGCTTTTTGAAATTCTGACTGAAGAACAAGTTCAATGGATGTTTGAGTGGTTTCCGACCGAGGAGTTCATCGCTCGATCCAGACATGCACCTTTCCTGATACTGATTGGTCTAAGAGGAACATATCCATACGTCCCTCTTAGAGTTATGAGGCAGGCTGGTAGGAAGTAAATCATACCCAGGGTCGACAAGATAAGCCATTTCAGAGTTGACTTCCAAAATGATCAGTCCCTACAAGTGCCAAACTCAGCATATGTGGCACTGCAAAATCGTAAGGCGGAAAGACACCATCGAGTCAGACATATATCATGTTGGTAGTACTCCCTACTATTCAGGCTGGTTGGAAGATAATCATGATGGTCTGGGCCAACCTGGGTTTGTTCGAGGTCATAGAATCATATATGAAATGGCCGAGGCACGAGTCAAATACAACCAGTTGTGCAAAAGGATCCGCGAATGCAAGAGTGAACACCAAAAGCTGATTGAGGAATGGAAGGATATGCTGTCAGTGCCAACTAAAGGCTAGGATATTTGAAGCAAGGAATAGTAGAACTGGAGAGGAAATTTCGCAAAAGGATTGAAGATTGTCAAAAGGCTGAAGGAAACAAAGGCGGACATCTTGCTAGAGCATACCTGTTGTTGGGACTTTGCGAGTTGGGGAAGCTATTCGATGGAGCCAAGGATGCCGAATCTGGGGAAGGTCCTTTAGGAACCAAGTAGATAGGAGTTTATCTTTTCGCTTTATAAAATGTAATAAGGCCAATGGCCATTAGTGACTTTATTTCCTGTTTATTTAGTGTCAATTTGGGGTTCGTCTTATTTTTTATCAATAAAATGAGGCATTTAGCATTCTAAGTTCTCCAAATCAATTAGTCGCTAGGCCTATCTCGGGCACAAAGAGGTTCCCAAATTAGGACGCGCATTACATTCTTGCACTATGTGTTTAAATATTGCAATACTCTTTAGTATCTGCACTAACTTGATTACCTTTTGTCTTATTTTTTTGTTTTGTTTTATTATTCCCCTCCCCAAAGGTTAGTTCATGCACTCTGGCATCATCATCTTATTCCACGAGATTTAGGGGCCCTCCACCCACTCCTCTTCTTAGTCCTGTCAGAAACAAGCACAAAACCAAGATGGAAGTTCTGAACAACATCAGGAAGGAGAATCCAACTGAACGGGGAGAAGCTACTAATGGCCATGGTACTCAGGTTCCTCAGGAGAATGTGTCAAAACTCGAACAAAAGCTGCTAAAATTTCAGGAAGAGCTTGATCAGGTTCAAAATTTGGCAAATCTGTAATTTTCCCTCAGCACCTCAGACATCAACTTCCCCAACACTCAAAACCCTACACCTCCTCAAAAGATCCCAAAGAAAAAAAATCATCCCGCTCCTCAACATCATATTGCTCCACCAAAGATCTAGTGCAACACCTGTAATGTCCCAAACAACACTCCACTACTCATCCCAGAACCTCAAAACTCCACAAATGACCATTTCCACACTCACACGCTAGGCCACCATAATACCCCCATTTACATTGAGACCATGACGCACTCTACCCAACCTATCTCAAGCACACCTGAGTCTGACGAAAAGGATCTGCTTATCAGAAATTTGGCTAAGGAACTTAAGAAATTGACTAGCCGGATCCAGGGCGTTGAGGGAAGCAAACGAATTGAGGGGCTGAACTATGAGGACCTCTGCATACAGCCTGATGTCGAACTACTAGAGGGGTACAAACCTCCTAAGTTCGAAATGTTTGATGCCACGGGTGGTCCAAGGGTCCATCCGAGGACATACTGCGATAAGCTAGTTGGAGTAGGGAAAGACGAGAGAATCCGCATGAAGCTGTTCATGAGGAGTTTGAAAGGAGATGCATTGTCTTGGTACATCAGCCAAGATCCAAAGATGTGGTTAAGGTGGGTAGGCATGGCGTCCGACTTTGAGGACAGGTTTAGGTTTAATACAGAGAATGCGCCAGACGTGTTCTATATTCATAATCTAAAGAAGAAACCTATAGAAATGTTTTGCAAGTATGCTACTCGGTGGAGGTAACAAGCTCGGATTCTTGACAAGCCTAAATAAAGCCCAATAAAAATCACATTAACATGCTCGAATTCTTGAACCCTAAACCAGAGATTCTGGGTTCGATGTCCCCAATAGAGTCGCCAGAGCTGTCACACCTCCTTTTTACCACCCTGTATATAGGATTTTTTCCAATTTAAGTGACATTATTCGAAATGAGATTATTTATTTTAATTTTCAGAGTCGCCACTTTGGATAGTTTATGGTGTCCCAAGTCACCGGTTTATTTTTAAATTCCAAATCGAGGAAATTTTTGACTTTATTTAAAAGTTTGCGAAGTAGAAATTCTAGATAAGGAATTTTGTTAACCCGGGAGAAGGTGTTAGGCATTCCCGGGTTCCGTGATTTTAGCACGGTCGCTTAGGAATTTATACTCGGCTTATTTTGTACAATTACTCATTTTAGGACCTATATTTCTTTTTACCTTTTACCGCCATTAATCAGTTGATAATCCATATTTGAAGAATTAACTTAAGATGAGTTACGCGTACGAATACTCATTTCATTTGGCGCGTCAAAAATCATGTCACGCGTACGTGTCCACAATTAATCAAGATTTATTATTAAGAAATTTTGGTTGAAGTTACTCGAACGCATACCCCGATATTATTTTTAGGATTGCAATTATGTCACGCGAACGTGTACGCACCCATGATAATAGATTGCCTAAAGCAAATTACGAACATTCATTTTTAGTATCTATGTTATAAAAGTAATGTGAGGGCCATTGGTGATTCAACTACGGATGGCACACCCCAATCTATTTTTAAAAGAAGCGTATTTGACTAAAGCAGCCTAAAGATGATTGGGTCTTAATCTATATTAAAGTTCAATCTAAACCTACTCATTGCAAGTATGCATTGGATAATATACCAAGTATTTAATTATAAAAATCTTGGCCAACACTAGGCCCAATATTCTCTAAAGGTTTCAAGAGGAAAACAAGACAATATTGGGCTCGACATCAAGCCCAGCAATGGAGACCAAGGCAAGAGACCATCATAGCCGAATAGCCAGGTATTGGGCCCGGCCTTCTATTATCAACCCTTCAATTATTATAAAAAACTATTTCTATTGTATAACATATAGAAAAACTCAACAAATTGGAACTGCTGGACCTGAAGGGCTTGGGATCTAGCCCAAAAAAAATGAGAAAGACCATGAAACAACGCTTTGAGTCTAGCTCCAAATGAGCCAGCCTGACATGTGCCAAAGTCAGGTCCAATAGCCTCTAACGAAGAGGGCCTTCAATATTAAGGCCCTTTAGGCTTAAACTCTCTAACTCACTTACGACCAAATACAACAATTTTGAACATTAGGTACATGGATGCCAAATTATAAACTCAGCTTTCAATGATTTGTTGTTAATAGTAATAGTATGGGCCATTTACATATACAAACTAATTTTAATCAAACATAAAAATGATTCAACATCTATCAAATACTAATATGAAATTATCATACATTAACCTAACCTTAGATAATATTAACACTTATCATGACTTGATTGGAGGTATTTATCCATCACAAGCATATACAAATAACAGGCAATCACAAGTCTAACACAATCCTTAAATATTAGAGTTCTCAAATAGTGACAAAATTATTCAAACACACATGAAACACTAGATCAACTCTAACTTTCGACCTAAACATTATGACTGACTGAATAGAAGTAAACATCAAGTTTAAAGGAAAAAAATAGCCTGGACAAATGAAAAAAAACTACAAATAAAGAAAGAAAAGCATAGAAAACATTAAACAAGAAATGGATCTGGAGTTTTCACTTTCCAGCCAACATATTATAGCTTCTTGTTTTTGCATTTCATAGTCCGTGAAGGTACCTGGATACAACAATAAAGAAAGGAAAATCCTGAAATCAGCCAAGATGAAATAACAACAGAAAACCAGCAACAAAGAGCAGCAGTGCTAATCAACTTTTCAATAACCAGCCCTACTTCAGCTTAGAAAACTAGAAATTCCCAAGACAACTTTTGAGTTCATAATAGAAGAGAAATTTGAAAACAATTCGAGTCCAATTTCAGTGAGTGTAATGCAGAAACTTTTGTGTATTTTTCTAGGTATCTGATCTCTAATCAGTGTGTGTTTTCAGAATCTTTTTATGCTAAAATTAATGATGATTCTGTATGTGACAATGAGTGAATATTCTTCCTTTTATAGAGTGTACAAAAATGGAATCAAAATGGAATATCCTACCCTAAATTCAGAAATTTCAGAATAGTACATCTTTTTACAGTTGTATGTCCTTTTTCCTACACAATATTAGCATTTTCATGCTAAGGATAGGGACAGCTGTGAAAAGACCTGGAACCTTCTGATATTTACCATATGTAAAACCCAATTTTAACCCTTCAATTACTGATTATTGCAATTTTCACCAATTTTGACCTAAATTCTGATTGTTTGATTACCCATTAACCCCTTCTAGAACCTCCTAGAACCAACTAGGCCCCTGAATTGGTTTCCAATTAACCCTTTAAGGTTTTCAATATTACCCTTTCAAAACCCTTCAAATCCAATCGGCATTCAAACCTCCCACCTCAAAAAATTAAACCCAAATCAGAGATACACCAAAACAAAACAATCTGAAATAGAAGCAATCCCTTAATTAAACTACCAAGTTGAACAGGGCAGATTTAATTAACCTAAGCGCATTTAACTACACTTAATCAATGCAATTAACTAAAAATCCTATTTTACTGAAATTTAAATGAATCAACAAACAAAACAAACAAGATTAACACCTAAATGGAAAAAAATGAATAAATAGAAACAAAGAGATATGAGGAGGAAAATATACTGATTTTGGCCTTGAATGTGACGATGAACGAGGCAAGACAAAGACGATAAAGTTTTGCCGGTTAGTGGCTGCTTGGTCGGAGTCCGGCAGGCCTTGAAATAAACAAAAACTAACGATAATTGATTGTTCTTGTCAAGAACAATCGATTGGCATAAACTTTGGCTCAAATTGAGCCTTGAAAACCATTGAAATCAGATTGGCTCAAATCAGTCGATCTAAAATTTGAACAAATGGGCAAGGATTTTGGGGCAATTAGTGGCAGGATAGTGACGAGGGGAGGCTGGGGATGTAGGGCTAATTTTTGGAGTGGTTTGGAGTATCGCCGGCCAGCGGCGGTGGTTCAAAAGGGGTAAGAGAGAGAGTGAGAGAGACGAAGAGAGGGGGGTCTTTGCGGTTAGGGGGTATTTCGGACAGTAATATATTAATTGGGAGGCTAGTTTGGAGCCGTCGGATCACACTGATCCAACGGTTGTGATTGAGGGAAAACAAAACGAGGTCGTTTGGCTTTGAAAGGGGGGGAACTGTATATAGCTAATTTTGGGCTTGAATCTGGGTTGATTTGGAGGGAAAAATTTGGGCCGATTTGGTATTAAAATTGCCCAAATTCAAACCAAATCCCTTTTTCTCCTCAATTATTTTCTTATTTTTTTTTCTTTGTTTTTCTTTTTCTTTTTCTTTAATTAAAAATCCTATATTAAATTCCTAAATTAATCTAACTTGTAAAATTAAGCTAGTTACCTAATTGTAACATTTATAACAATTACTTGATCCTAAATTAAAAGAGAAAAATCACTAATCTAAGAATTAAAAAGAAAAAATGTAAAAATGAGCTATTTTTTGTGATTTTCATTCTTAATAAAATAATTAATTAACTAATTAATCCTAAAAATATAAAAACAAAAATCTAAATGTAATGCATGGTATTTTTGACATTTATGATTTTTAACAAAATTAAACGTGCACATAAATGCAAACAATTAATAAAATCGTACAAAAATCCTGTAAAATGACGAATAATTGGAAAAATCTATTTTATTTTATTTTATTTTATAGGAGTATTTCATGTAGAGCAAAAATCATATGCTCACAATATGCGACCCCGCATGTGCGAAAAATGGTCACCAAAAGCGGAAATGACAGCTGGAAAAGCGCAGGTGCGGAGGTTTTGTCTCAAAAGCAAAAATACCTCTGTATAATAAATCAGACTACGTTCTTTTGGTATTTTGAGCATATCTTGAATTCCAGAGGTCCGATTGAGGTGATTTTTGCGTCGTACTTCTCATATTTTCATTAGGGTCAGTATAAAACTACAATTGTTTTTTTCATATGACCATATTAGTTTATTTTTGAATTAATCCATATTTGGATTGGACAATTAGGGGTTTTTATCAAACAAAAAATCTTAAGTGAATAGTTGAATATTAAACATCGATTCAGAGTCAGAATTGGATGAAATTAGTATGGTTAGACTCGTAATTGAATGAGTTGTCAAATTTTGTGAGTTTTGTTGGGTTCTGAGGTGCATGCCTAGGTTTGATTTTTGGGTCGATTATGGGTTTTTGATTAAAGATTCGATTTTTATCGATTGGGTTTGTTTCCTTTGGCGTTAATTGATATGTTAAAGTTTCTTTTTGATAGTTTTGAGCCATTCGGAGGTCGATACACGTGTAATAGAATTTTTTGAGCATCGCTTGGCTTGCTCGGCATTGGTATTGGCTTGTTCGAGGTAAGTAACCCTTCTAAACATAGTGGTGAGGGTATGAATCCATGAATTACGTCTTATGTGATTGGTATTAAGGTGACACACATGCTAGGTAACGGGCATGTGGGTATACACCATGTGAATTGGGACTCTGTTGTTTCCATGGCATTGTATAGTAGTCTTATTTTGTTAAATATTTATGTTTTAAAGTAAATGAGATATCAATCATGCTATATGTCATGTTTAGGCTTTATGTTGATACTGTTAGTACCCATAGTGGTCGTTTCTTGTTGCCATTCCACTAATTTCATTGATATTTTGTGCTTAGTCATATTCATGCATTCATATTATTATCTCAATCTCACTTTGTTATTTATTGATACATCATATCATTGTTGTTAGGCTAGTTTCATGACATTGTGAGCCCGTGAGTGAGACTGGAGAGATTGATGACTGAGTGAGGCCAGGGGCCTGTTTGTGAGGATATTGATACTATAGCACGTGAGTTGTCTCTACAACACGTGAGCTATCCGTGCGGATCCAGATATTGATATTATAGCATGTGAGTTGTCCGTGCGGATTATAGTGCTTGGGCTGTAGGAGCCCCTCGGAATCTGTACACCCCCAGTGAGCATGGTTGATTATATTGAGGGGTGGATCTTCCCTGGACATGGATCTTGTCCAAAACATTTATATACCTGGAAATGGATCTTCACCATGGGGCCGGATTGACCTTCCTCGATACTGAGTGACTAATGGTCAGTGATGTTTATATTCCAGGATGGATTTTCCCTAGGTCGTATGGGCCATATACAGTACCAAGTGGTTGAGCATGATGAGTGAAAAGCTTGAGACAATGAGATTGAGTACTCTAAGAGTGTGAGTACATAATTCATCTCTGAGATACATGGTGTTTGCATGCACACATGACATACAGGCATAGAGATGCAATTTTCCTCATGCTATACGGTATCATGTCATTCATGACTTTTTACACACATTAATATGTGGGCCTATAGAGGTATTTTACACTTGTTATCTAGAAAGAAAATGAAACATCTTATTTATTGTGGAAAGGATATTTGAAAAAATTTAAATTTTTAAACTTACTCGTATTTTTGCCATTTTCGATAAAAGATTTGGGTTTTCACTGAGATACTTGAAAGGCATGACTATTTTCTGGAACTGTGAACGAGCTGAGCATTTTTACTTTTGAGATACCTCTTTTATACTTGAATTATGCCGTTATGAACTGTTGTGATATATCAGTATTGAAACCGACCTTGTGTTAGCTCGTCACTGCTTTCAACCTAAGGTTAGGTTTGTTACTTACTGAGTATATGGGGTTGGTTGTACTCATACTACACTTATGAACCTTGCGTGCAGATGTTGGTTGTTGATGTTGATGTGTTCTATGGGAGATGGATTGAAGATGTACCTGCGTCCCGGTTGTAGCTGCTGTCACGACCCAATTTTCCCCTCCGAAATGTGTCGTGATGGCACCTAGTCTTTACGACTAGGTAATCCTATTATTGCAAAAAATTTGAAAGAACCATAACGATAAAAGCTAAACAGTATAATTTAAATAACAAGGATAGTGTCACTCGGCATATACAATAACATCACTCTCAAAACCCGAAATGTCGCTAGTAAGAAGTTTCTATAAGTCTATATTGCTCTAAACAAAATGTCTGAAGAAAACAAAAAAAAATCTCTACACGGGGAATAAGGGACTCTGAGGTCTACGGACGCGAGCAGAAGTACCGTGAAGTCTCCTAAATCAGAAAGCACACACTAAATCCAAGGCTGGTAGCTCGTACCTGGATCTGCACACCAAAAACATGTGCAGGAAAGGGCATGAGTACACCATAATGGTACTCAGTAAGTGCCAATCCTAACCTCGGTCGAGTTGTGATGAGGCCAGGTTAGGGCCCTATCGGTCTAAATAAAATTAATTAAGCAGTAAGAGATATAAATATATTCTACAGTAAAATATTTAAGGAAGTTCACAGAATTAACAATCAAGGGAGCCCTCGGCTCAGAACAAGGAAATACAAGGAAATCTCCAGGGATACCATTTCGTTGTCCCGAAAAATTATGCAGTATAGGGGGATCTCCCGAAATATGTCTGTAGTCCCAAAATAAATATGCACTGTTAGGGTATCTCTCGGAATACGTCCGTAGTCCCAAAGTAAATATGCAAGACAGGGGGATCTCCCGGAATACGTCCCTAGTCCCAAAATAAATATGTAGTGCTAGGGGATCTCCTGGAATACGTGCGTAGTCCCAAAGTAAATATGTAGTTCAACAATGACATGATAGTTACAACATCAAAATGTACAATTTAGACTAAACGTAACCAAGAAAAATAGGAATCTACCTAAACATGATGCATAAAGTTTCAAATAGACAGTCAAACACGTAGGCATGCTTTCCTAATCTAGACTAGGTAATTAAACATAGTAGTGTAGTTCAAACAAAGGGAAACAGTTTATGATTTAGAAGAAAAATGGGATTTTTACAACAATAGCCCGTGTACGTACTCCTCACCTTACGTAAACGACGCTCACACATCATACAGTACCAAACATAATAATGAGAAGTTCCCACACATAAGGTTAGGCAAGCCACTTACATCGAACCGCTTAAATCAATCCGAAACCGCTCTTTTTCCACGAGTATCCAACTCCGAATGACCCAAATCTAATCAAATCAATTGCATAAGGAATGAAAATAGGAATAACACCCAAAATGTCTCCCAGCACACGAATCAGAATCTTGTAAAAGTTACCAATTTAGAACACCCATTCACTCACGACATAACTCGTACAAAAATTATCTAAAGTCGATGCCTAAAAGCCGATCAGAACTCAGAAATTCAATAAGGGAACATTCCCCCATTTTCCCACATTTCTCACTCAATTTCCTTGATTAAATGAAGAAAACTACAATATAATAAAACCAAATTCCAGTAAGAAATCGTTACCCAAAAGATTCCTCTCAAAATCCCTTAGAGAATCGCCTTCTCCCGAGCTCAAAAATAAAAAATGGAGTGAAATGAACTAACCATCGATTCTAACTCCTTTTCTGCCCAGTGATACTCACACATGCGGCTATTTCTCGCACCTGTGGATTCCGTACCTTCGATCCAACCAGTCGCACCTGCGGAAATCACTAACTTCCACAGTCTCTGCACCTGCTCCCAAGTCATGCACATGCGGGCTTCAAACCACATCGAACAACATCAAAAACATGAATTAAGTACGGATTCAAGCCTAAGGAACTTTGAATTTTCCAAATTCTACAAACGACGTTGAAACATATCAAACCTTGTCCGAATGACTTCAAATTTCACACACAAGTCACAACTGACACTTCTAACCTATAGCCACTTCTGGAATTCCATTCCAGGTTCGATATCAAAATTTCCACTACTGGCCGAAATCGCCAAAATTCCAACTTTCACCAATTCAAGCCTAAATCTACTACAGACCTCCAAAACACATTCTGGATGCGGTCTTAAGCCCAAAATCACCCAATGGAGCTGAAGAAATTGACGGAATTCCATTCCGAAACTGTCTTCACACAGTTCTAACTACGATCCAAATTCTAAGACTTAAGCTCTCATTTAAGGACTAAGTGTACCAAAACACTCCGAAATTCACAACCAATAACCCCGAAAAGTCACAATAGCAGAAATAAATATGGGTAAAGCAGTTATTAGGGGATCAGAGCTCTAACTCTCAAAATGACCGGCCAGGTCATTACATTCTCTCCCTCTTAAAAAATAGTAGTTTGTCCTCGAACGAGTATAAAGACACACTTGAAGCTATGAAAAGATAAGGGTCACACCTGTGCATATCCTGCTCGGTCTCCCAAGCTGACTCCTCGACCGGTTGACCCCTCCACTAGATCATTACTGAAGCAATGTTCTTTGACCTGAGCTTTCTGACCTGGCTATCCAAAATGGCTACTGGCTCCTCAACATAATGTCACGACCCAAACTGATAGGCCGCGACGAGCACCCAGTACCTTACTCAACCGAGTACTAACATAACATATCTTTTCATATCATACTATTATAAATAACTGAGCTGGAGAGGCTGCTGTGAAATAGGTAGAATACAACATGTAATACCAACTTATACATAAGATATACGGGCCTATAAGACCTAAATAACCACTCATATACTGAACATAGGCCGACAAGGTCATACAATATTTTACGTACATGACATCTCGGTTTACAAGCCTCTAAGAATACATAATTTTCATAAAGGCCGGGAAAAAGTCCCACCATACCAAACAATACACGTCTAAATCATACTAACAAACACAAGCAACTCCGAAGCAAATGGAGCGCACCAACATCTTCCGCTGAGCTTATTGCCTACTTGGGTGCTCTCGATCTGTCTATCGGGACATGTGGACATGAAACACAGCATCCACAGGAAAAAGGGATGTCAGTACGAATAATGTACCGAGTATGTAAGGCACATAAATGACTCAACCTATAAGTGTGGATAACACTGTAATTCATGAAATAATTATAGTGCAATGCATATGTGTATGAATGTTATGTCGTGCATAGGTACATGTTTCATAACATCATCAGGACTCTAAGGGCATCCCATCATATCATCTCGGCCACTGTGGGCAAAATCATCAACGTATACCAACTAATCTGGTGGTGGTGCATATATAACGCCGTAACCTTTTCACATATTCTATGTACATATATATATATATATATACATATATATGCGCATATAATGCCATCTGGTCATGGGTCAATGTACATGTACAAATGAATACAATTTTTACATCTTGTACCTTAGTATTAGGATGTGCCGTATTAAATACACATGAGTTCGAAGGAATTAACGGGAGTATTTTATAAGAAGCATTTTAAGTAGGTGGGAGTAGAACAGTAGTGATCTGGCGAGTCATAAAGACTGGCCAATATTGATATGCATAAAAGGTATAATAAATAAAAGTTGAGATTGTATAGAGGTGATAAGGCAGTTGTTATTTCTAATTTGCTGAAAAATATTTTTAATAATGGAAGAGAACTAATATCAGAACATAATTTCGTCGAAATGTTTTTGTTAGATATTATATTAGTGTGGTATCTTCTTTTAAGTAGAATATTTTACTAAAAGTTTTATTAGTATAAGTTTGGATACTTACCATTATTGCTATTTTCAGATATGGTAAATTATACACATAATATAGAAAAGTTATGATATTTTCTTAATTGTAAAGATAGAAATTATTTTTTTCACAAGAAAAGAAGGTTATCTTTTTACCATCTTAAGAATTAAGCATATGAAAATTTGTACTCTTTTTATGAGATTAGGAAAATTATAAGCTGAGAAAATATGTGTATTCTTATATGGATATTTTAATGAAATAATAGTGTATGTATTTATTTTGCATGGTACCACATGACCATGATAGTAAGATGTTGTAACGACCCGGCCGGTCGTTTTTAGAATTTATGCCCCGATCACCTATTAACGGCTTCCCCGTGTTTATTTTCGCTATTTTGGTTTGCCGGGACGTTCGGTTTTGAGTTTCGGAGAGTTTTGGGATACTTAGTCCCTAAATGAGAGCTTAAGTGTTGGAGAGTTGACCGTAGTCGGATCAGTGTGAAAACGGCCTCGAAATGGAAATCCGATTGTCTTGTTAGCTCCGTTAGGTGATTTTAGGCTTAGGGGCATGTTCGGATTGTGTTTTGTAGGTCCGTAGCTAATTTAGGCTTGAAATGCCGAAAGTAGAATTTTTGAAGTTTCCGGTCCAATAGTGAGATTTTGATCCGAGGGTCGGAATGGAATTCCGGAAGTTCGAGTAGCTTCGTAGTGTTGAATATGATGTTTGTGCAAAATTTCAGGTCATTCAGACGAGTTATGATAGACCTTTTGATCGAAAGCATATTTTTAGGAAATTTGGAGTTCTTAGGCTTAAATCCTTGTTTAATTCGAGGTTTCGATGTTGTTTTAGGTGTTTTAAGGATTGGTAAAAGTTTGAATAAGGTATTAGGTGATGTTTTTGCCTTTGGTTGAGGTCCCGGGGGCCTCGGGGTGATTTTGGATGGTTAACGGGAAGTTAGAGGAAAGTTGCAGCTGTTGTATTTTTGCTGCTTTTGGTATTTCCGCATCTGTGGTTTGGGGACCGCACGTGCGATGTCGCAAAAGCAGCTAAGTGGCTGCAGAAGCAAGAATTGGCCATCTCCTCAGGAAGTGCAGATGCGGTGAAGGGTTCACAGAAGCGGAACCGCTCCTGCGGTTAATGTTCTGCAGATGCGAAAATTGGGTCTTTAAGTGAAAGTCGCAGATGTGACAAAGTCTCCGCAGAAGCAGGACCGCAGATGCGGTCCCAGGGCCGCAAATGCAGAAATCGCTGGGCAGAACATATAAATAGTTGCCTTCACGAATTTGAGCTATTCTTTCATCATTTTCATCCGGGTTTAAAGCTTTTGGGAGAGATTTTTCAGGAAAACAAAGGGGAATCACTTGGAGGTAACGTCCTTGACTTCATAACTCGTTTTTATGTGAATAAAGACCTAATTGGAGATGAAAACAAATTGGGAAAAAATGGGTAATTAGGGCTTTAGTTTAAGAGACCTTTAAAAGAGGATTTGAGGGGCCATTTGGACTCCAATTTCAGTGTTCTTGTTATGTATAGACTCGTAAGAGTACGAGGTTTCTGGAAATATAAATTTCACCCGATTCCGAGACGTGGGTCCTACGGGCGTTTTGGTCATTTTACATAATTTTGCGTATTAGCTTAGGATTTAATTGTAGAATCAGTTATTTGAAGTGTTATTTATTTTATGCAATTGAACTGAATAGATTTGGGCTATTTGGAGTTGAGTACTCGTGGCAAAGAAGTGGTGTCAGGTTGATTTTGAGTTGGTTCGAGGTATGTGGCTTGTCTAACCTTGTATGGGGACCTTCCCCTTAGGATACAATATATTTGATAATTGAAATGCCTTGTATGTGAGGTGACGAGTGCGTACTTGAGCTAATTGTTGAAAATCCGGTTTTACTTTAAGTATTTGAATTGAGTTCCTTCCTTTCCTGTTTTATTCTACTTGCAAACTTAGCCTACTGTTAGTTTAGAAAAGCATGCTTAGTTGAGTGAATTGTCTATTTACTTAAACTGCCTTAATTGCATTATGTGAAGCATGTTAGGCTAGAATCAACTGTTACTTAGTACGAATTTAGCAATTAATTTACTATTCTTGTATTGCTACTGTGTGTTTTATTGGGACTACGCGACGGCATCCCAGGAAATCCTGTGTACGTATTTATGATCTGGACTGAGGTGCGGGATACCAAGAGATCTATGGCACGTATATTGAGGATACCGAGAGATCCTAGGGATACCAAGAGATCCCTGGCATATATTGAGGATACCAAGAGATCCCTAGTATATATTGAGGATACCAAGAGATCCTCCGGATACTAATAGATCCCCGGTTATTATCCTTATTGTGAGTGGTATTTCCATGTGGTTTGCCTTTATCTCTGCTTTCGTTATTGTACTCTTATTATCCTGTATAGATTCATATTGTAGATTCTCAATAGTACTGTTTATCTTGTCCTATCATTTTTTTTATTTGCTTAATCTCAGTAGGGCCCTGACCTTCCTCGTCACTACCCGACCGAGGTTAGGCTTGACACTTACTGAGTACCGTTGTAGTGTACTCATGCCCTTTCTGCGCATGTTTTTCATGTGCAAATCTAGGTACTTCTACTCAGGCCTACCATCCTTGACGGAGGCATCCGCTATAGAGACTTCGATGTACATCTGCTGCATCCGCAAACCGAGGAGTCCCTTTCCATTCTAGCTGTTAAACATTTCCCTTTTATATTTTCTTTCTTGTTAGATATTCTGGAGTTAGACTGTTAGATATTCCAAAGGCTTGTGTTCCCGTGAGTTTCCGGGTTTTGGGATAGTGTTTTAGAATTCTGAAATGTTGTGCTGTATATGTCGAGCGACATTTTATATAGTGTTTTTCATTTGGTTATTATTGGCCTTTAATTTATATTTCTGCAAGTTTCCATTTATTTTCACACTTGTTAGGCTTACCTAGTTGTAGAGACTAGGTGCCGTCACGATAGTTCACGGAGGGCGAACTGGGGTCGTGACAAGTTGGTATCAGAGATCTAGGTTCATAGGAGTCACGGATCACAAGACGGTTTATTAGAGTTTCGCTGATTGGTACGGAGACGTCTGTACTTATCTACGAGAGGCTATGTAGCTGTTAAGAAAAATTTCCACTTTATTTGATTTCCTTGTCGTGCGATATTTTGACATCACAATTCTAAACTTTTGTCTTCTATTCTCTCCCAGATGGTGAGGACACGTGCTACTCGAGATGATCAGGCACCGCGCCCCCTACTGCAGCCAATAGAGGCCAAGGTCGGGGTAGAGGCCGAGAACTCACACGTGGTGCAGCCAGAGCACCTGCGTGAGCTACCGCAGAGATACTACCAGCAGTTCCATCTAGAGTCCAAGCACCTGACACGCCTACTACTACTACTACTACTTTAGCTCTTCAGGAGACTATAGCATAGTTCATGAGCATGTACACCACTTTAGCTCAGGCAGGGTTGTTTTCCCTTGCTGCAGCCACATCCCAAGCCGGGGGAGGAGCACAGACTCCTGCCGCCCGCACTCCTGAGCAGTGAGTGCATGTTGAGCAGATCCCTAAGATTATTCCTATACCAACTATAGTGTCAGTTCAGCCCGAGGGCAGACAGTGGCTTCCAAGCACGAACAGTTGAGGCTTGAGAGGTTCAAGAGGTACAAACCTCATGTGTTCAGTGTTCTAGCATCGGAGGATGCTCTGGTGGCACATGACTGGTGACACATCAGATGAGTGTTACTGCATTATCCGTACCATGGGTATCTCAAGATCGAATGGGATTTCTTTCACTACTTTCCTGCTTCGAGGAGCCGACTGGTGGCGCACCTATGAGTTAGACAGTCCAGATGAGGCTGCTTCACTGACTTGGGCTCAGTTTTCAGATCTGTTCCTGAGGGAGTATGTTCCTCAGAGCCTCAGGGACGCATGGCGTGAAGGGTTTGAGCATTTGCGCCAGGGCGCTATGACTATTTCAGAGTATGTTGTCCGTTACACCAGTTTGGCTAGGCATATGCCAGCCTTGGTTTCTACTATCCGCGAGAGGGTTCGCCAGTTTATTGAGGGCCTTATTCCCAACATCAGATCCATCATGGCTCGTGAGTTGGAGATGGATATTTCTTATCAGCAGGTGGTGAGCATTGCTAGGAGGATTGAGGGTATGCATGCTAGGGAGAGAGAGGAGAGGGAGGCCAAGAGGTCTCGAGAGTCGGGCCATTATTCTGGGGCCCGTGCCCCAGTTGCAGGTCGTCATGGTAGGGCTATATGAGTTGTCATGTTCATTCAGCTCTTCCAGCAGACAGTAGTGCTCCAGCTCCTCCTAGATCCCAGGAGCCTTATTATGCACCTCCGATTTCTAGCGTGCCTCCTGCTCTGGGTGATTTCAGAGGTCAGTCCAGCAGACCTGGCCCGAGCCAGTCAAAGTTACCACATCCTCCCAAAGCTTTTTTTGAGTGTGGTGACATGCACCATGTGGTGAGGGATTGACCTATACTTGGGAGGAGTGCACCTCCACAGACCTCTCAGCCACAGCGTGCCTTGCAGAGTTCTTAGGCTATAATTACAGCACCGGTTGCTACCCCACCTGCTCAGCCAGCTAGAGGTGGAGGTTAGGGAGGTAGAGGTCACTTAGAGGGGGAGGCCAAGCCAGATACTATGCTCTTCCTGCCCATACCGAGGTTGTTACCTCTGATTCTGTCATCACAAGTATTGTCGTGGTTTGTCATAAAGATGCACCGGTTTTATTCAATCCAGGCTCTACTTATTTTTATGTGTCTTCTTATTTTTCTCCGCATTTGGGTGTACCTCAGGATTCTTTGAGTTCCCCTGTTTATGTTTCTACTCATATGGGAGATTCTCTTGTTGTAGACTGCATTTATCAGTCGTGTTTGGTTGCTCTTAGTGGTTTTGAGACCAGAGCTAATTTATTGTTACTCAGCATGGTTGATTTTGATATTATCTTGGGCATGGATTGGGTGTCGCCCCATTATGCTATTCTTGATTGTCACGCCAAAACCGTGACGCTGGCTTTGCCAGGTGTACCATGTGTTGAGTAGAGGGGTGCCTTAGATAACACTCCCAATAGAGTTATTTCTTTTCTTAAAGCTTAGTGTATGGTTGAGAAGGGGTGTGACGTGTATTTAGCCTATGTGAGAGATGTCAGTATTGATACCCCTTTAGTTGATTCGGTTCCAGTAGTACGGGATTTTCCTGATGTGTTTCCAGCTGATCTTCCAGGCATGCCGCCTGTTAGAGATATTGATTTTGGCATTGATCTGTTGCCGGGCACTAAGCCCATTTCTATTCCTCCGTATCGTATGGCTCCTCCTGAGTTGAAGGAGTTGAAGGATCAGTTACAGGAATTTCTTTATAAGGGTTTTATTCATCCCAGTGTATCACCTTGGGATGCTCTTGTTTTGTTTGTGAAGAAAAAAGGATGATTCTATGCGTATGTGTATCGATTATCTCTAGTTGAACAAGGTTATAGTGAAGAACCGTTATCCTTTGCCTCATATTGATGATTTGTTTGACCAGCTTCGGGGTGCACAGGTATTTTCTAAGATTGACTTGCGCTCAAGTTACCATCAGTTGAGGATTTGGGAGCCTGATATCCCGAAGACTGCCTTCAGGACTTGGTATGGTCATTACGAGTTCCTTGTCATGTTATTTGGGCTGACCAGTGCCCCAGCAACCTTTATGCATTTGATGCACAGTGTGTTCCGGCCATGTCTGGATTCGTTCGTCATTCTTCTTTATTGATGATATTCTTGTATACTCCTGGATTCGGGAAGATCATGAGCAACACCTGAGGACAGTGCTTCAGACCTTGAGGGAAAAGAAATTCTATGCAAAGTTATCGAAATACTAGTTTTGGTTGGATTCCGTGATTTTCTTGGGTCACGTGGTGTTGAGTGAGGGTATATGGGTGGATCCGAAGAAAGTAGAGGCAGTGCAGAGTTGGCCCAGACCATCCTCAGCTACAGAGATTCGCAGTTTCCTTGGATTGGCGGGTTATTATCATCGATTTATTGAGGGGTTTTCATCTATTACAACACCTAAGACTAGATGACCCAGAAGGGTACTCCGTTCCAGTAGACGGAAGAGTGTGAGGCGAGCTTTCAGAAGCACAAGACAGCTTTGACTACAGCCCCAGTTTTGATATTGCCTATAGGTTCGGGTTCTTATACTGTCTATTGTGATGCCTCGAGGATTGGCCTTGGAGCATTTTTGATGTAGGACGGTAGGGTGATTGCCTACACGTCCAGAGAGTTGAAGGTATATGAGAAGAATTATCATGTCCATGATTTTGAGTTAGCTGCTATTATTCATGCCTTGAAGATCTAGCGTCATTATTTGTATGGTGTGCCTTGTGAGATTTATATAGATCATTAGAGCTTGCAGCACTTGTTCAAGCAAAAGGATCTAAATTTGCGCCAGAGGAGGTGGTTAGAGTTGCTGAAGGATTATGATATCACTATTTTGTATAACCCGGGAAAGGCCAATGTGGTAGTCGATGCCTTTAGTCGTCGGGTAGATAGTTTAGGGAGTTTGGCTTATTTACCAGCATCGGAGAGGCCCATGACGATGGATGTTCAGGCCTTAGCCAGCCAGTTTATGAGATTGGATCTTTCAGAGCCTAGTCGGGTTCCAGCTGGCATGGTTTCTCGGTCTTCCATATTTGATCGTATCAGGGAGCGGCAGTATGATGACCCTCATTTTCTTATCCTCAAGGACAAGGTTCAGCATGGTGATGCTAGGGATGTGACCATTGGTGAGGATGGGGTATTGAGGATGCATGGCCGGGTTTGTGTTCCCCATGTTGATGATCTCCGGGAGTTGATTTTGGAGGAGGCCCATAGTTCGTGGTATTCCATTCATCCGGGTGCTGCGAAGATGTATCAGGATTTGAGGAAGCACTATTGGTGGAGGAGGATGAAGAAAGACATAGTGGGTTTTGTAGCTCGGTGCCTCAACTGTCAGCAGGTGAATACGAGCACCAGAGACCGTGTGGGTTGCTTCAGCAAATAGAGATTCCAGAGTGGAAGTGGGAAAGGATCACCATGGACTTTGTAGTTGGACTCTCTCGGACTGCGAAGAAGTTCGATGCCATTTGGGTGATTATGGATCGGCTTACCAAGTCCGCACACTTCATTCCAATGTGTACTACTTATTCTTCGAAGCGGTTAGCGGATATTTATATCCGGGAGATTGTTCATCTACATGGTATTCTAGTTTCCATCATTTCAGACAGAGGTACTCCGTTCACATCACGGTTTTGGAAGGCTATTTAGCAGGAGTTGGATACGTGGATGGAGTTGAGCATAACATTTCACCCTCAGATGGACGGACAGTCTGAGCGCACTATTCAGATTCTTGAGGATATGCTCTGTGCGTGCATGATTGAGTTTGGAGGGTCTTGGGATCAGTTTTTGCCACTGGCAGAGTTTTCTTACAACAACAGCTACCAGTCCAGCATTCAGATGGCGCCATATAAGGCTTTATATGGTAGGTGGTGTAGATCCCCGATGGGTTGGTTTTAGTTGGGAGAGGCTAGATTATTGGGCACCAACTTGGTTTAGGATTCTTTGGTGAAGGTCAAGGTGATTAAGGATAGACTCCATACAGCCCAGTCCAGACAGAAGAGTTATGTAGACCGGAAGGTTCGTGATGTTTCCTATATGGTTGGTGAGTGGGTTCTACTTTGGGTTTCACCTATGAAGGGCGTGATGAGATTTGGGAAGAAAGGGAAGGTGAGTACGAGGTTTATTGGGCCTTTTGAGATACTAAGGCGTGTTGGGGAGGTTGCTTATGAGCTCGCCTTACCTCCTAGCTTGGCAGGAGTTCATCCGGTATTTCATGTTTCGATGTTCCGGAGGTATCACGGCGATCTGTCGCACGTGTTGGATTTCAGTTCAGTCCAGTTGGACAAGGACCTATCTTATGTTGAGGAGCCAGTGGCGATATTGGACAGACAGGTCAGAAAGTTGAGGTCAAAGAACAATGAATCAATGAAGGTTCAGTGGCGGGGTCACCCGATCGAAGAGGTGACTTGGGAGACCGAGCAGGATGTGCGCAGCCGATACCCTTATCTTTTTACTATTTCAGGTATGTCTCTATGCTCGTTCGAGGACGAACAAATGTTTAAGTGTGGGAGGATGTAACGACCCAGCCGATCATTTTTAGAATTTATGCCCCGATCTTCTATTAACTGCTTCCTTGTGTTTATTTATGCTATTTTGTTTGTCGGGACGTTCGGCATTGAGTTTCGGAGAGTGTTGGGACACTTAGTCCCTAAATGCGAGCTTAAGTGTTGAAAAGTTGATCGTAGTCGGAACAGTGTGAAGACGGCCTCAAAATGGAAATCTGATAGGTCAGTTAGCTCTTTTAGGTCATTTTGGGCTTAGGGCATGTTTGGATTGTGTTTTGGAGATCCGTAACTAATTTAGGTTTGAAATGCCGAAAGTGGAGTTTTTGAAGTTTCCGGTCCAATAGTGATATTTTGATCCGAGGGTTGGAATGGAATTCTAGAAGTTGGAGTAGCTCTGTAGTGTTGAATGTGACGTGTGTGCAAAATTTCCGGTCATTCGGACGAGTTGTGATAGACTTTTTGATCGAAAGCGTATTTATAGGAAATTTGGATTTCTTAGGCTTAAATCCTTGGTTAATTCGAGATTTCGATGTTGTTTTAGGTGTTTTAAAGATTGGTACAAGTTTGAATAAGGTATTAGGTGATGTTTGTGCCTTTGGTTGAGGTCCCAGGGGTCTCGGGGTGATTTTGGATGGTTAATGGGAAGTTTGAGGAATGTTGCAGCTGCTGTATTTTTCCTGCTTTTGGTATTTCCACACCTGAGGTTTGGGGACCGCAGGTGCGACGCCGCAGAAGTGCTAAGTGCCCGCAGAAGCGAGAATTGGCCATCTCCTCAGGAACCGTAGATGCGGTAAAGGGTTCGCAGAAGGAGAACCGCTCCTGCGGTTAATGGTCCGCCGATGCGAAAACTGGGTCTTTAAGTGAAAGTCACAGATACGACGAAGTCTCCACAGAAGCCGGACCGTAGATGCGGTCCCAAGGCCGCAAATGCGGTCCCAAGGCCGCAAATGCGAAAATCGCTAGGCAGAATATATTAATAGTTGCCTTCACGAATTTGAGCGATTCTTTCACCATTTTCATTCGGGTTTGAAGCTTTTGGGAGAGATTTTTAATGAAAACAAAGGGAAATCACTTGGAGGTAATGTCCTTGACTTCATAACTTGTTTTTATGTGATTAAAGATCAATTAGTGATGAATTATTTTTTGGAAAAATAGGTAATTAGGGCTTGAGTTTAAGAGACCTTTAAATGAGGATTCGAGGGGTCATTTAGACTCCGATTTCGGTGTTCTTGTTATGTATAGACTCGTGAGAGTACAAGATTTCTGGAAATGTAAATTTCACCTGATTCTGAGATGTGGGCCCGATGGGCGTTTTGGTCATTTTACATAATTTCGCATATTAGCTTAGGATTTAATTGTAGAATCAGTTACTTGAAGTGTTATTTACATTATGCAATTGAATTGAATAGATTTGGGCCATATGGAGTCGAGTATTCATGGCAAAGACGTGATGTCGGGTTGATTTTGAGCTGGTTCGAGTTAAGTGGCTTGTCTAACCTTGTGTGGGGGAACTTCTCCTTAGGATATGATATATTTGATAATGGCAATGCCTTATACGTGAGGTGACGAGTGCGTACTTGAGCTAATTGTTGAAAATTCAGTTTTACTTTAACTATTTCGATTGAGTTCCTTCCTTTCCTGTTTTATTCTACTTGCAAACTTAGCCTGCTGTTAGTTTAGAAAAACATGCTTAGTTGATTTAATTGCCAATTGTCGCGCCCTTTTTTTCTCACAAAATCGGGTTTGTGACATTTGGGAGGACAACTCGTTCCCTTTCGGGAATTGGGTTTGAATTGAAGAGTTGCTACCTAATGATTTAAATGCATTAGGATACTGGGAGGGGTTTGTTTTGAGTAACCAGAGATTGGGTAAGGGCTTGAAATTATTTCAAGGAGAAGGTGTTAGGCACCCCTCAAGATCCACTAGTGTGGTTCCCGACCAAGCTATTGTTGTGACTTTAGTGCAAATAACACATAGGCAAATAAAGGCTTCAAATAAGAGGGGATTTTCACGTAATGGTTACAAAAGTAAAAAAAGGAACTAAAAAGAATTGATTTTCTTAAAAAAAATAGTTTAAAAAGAGATTTAAAAGAAAACAAAGGGAAGGGGGGTCCTAGGTTTATTAATAATATGGATCACCCCACACAACATCCGGTAATCACTCCTCAATGAGGGGGCTACACGTGATGTTATCGCATGGTCATCATATCCATGTCTGCCCTTTCCCACCCCGTTAAGGTATTAAAGCGCGAAATGGTCTCGCTTACTTATTGCATGCTATTACCCGCCCCAATCCTATCAGCCCCGGAGACACTTGGGACTACTAATCCTAGAGGGAGGAGGTATTGGGCTTATTTGTGATTTCAAAAGGTAAAATACTAAGGCGACAAACAAAACACATATAACAAGTTTGGGGAAACATATAAACAAATAAAAGGGCTCAAATAGACCTCCTTAAATCAAAGAAAAGCATATAGTTTAGCATGTCTTACATGTACTGATTAGTGTCTGATTAATCTTAAAAGTTGGGGCAGACTGACTTATTGCATTTTTCAGATAAGAAGCCCGAATCAGGCCTGCCTGCTAGTTGTAGTTAATAAAATCTGATTCAGTTCATAAACTGTCATATGGCTTGCCTAAGTGTGAGACGAAAACCTACAGGCATGATATCTACTGATTTCAGAAAAGGTGAAGTATACTGATTTTAGAAAAAAGGTTGTCAGTTATTCAGGAAAGACGAGTTTTGACAAAAGATCACAAATTTTGCAGAGATTAAACATTGTTGTGACTGGTTTTAGACTTATAAGCAAGTGAAACGTTTCAGACTTGGTTGATAGTTACTATAGGCATACTTTCTATGCGTTGCTGATTTTAAAAAAAAATCCTTTTGGACATAATAAGAATGCAGAAACCTTATAGGCATGGCATCTAATTGTAGTTGATTTTCAGAACCTATAGACATGTTCTCTATATGCATATGCAGAAGTCACGATATCTACATGAAAGTACAGGGTCCCTATAGTCATGGTATCTAAATGAGAATGCTGAAGTTCCTAAATGAGAATGCAGAAAATCTTATAGACATGTCGAATAAATGAGAATGCAAAAATCTTATCGGCATGGTAGCTATATGAAAAATGCAGAAATCTTATAGGAATGGTAGCTATATGAAAAAATGCAGAAATCTTATAGGCATGGTAGCTATATGAAAAATGCAGGAATCAGAAATTCCCTATGAGCAGGATATCTACCCCTTTTACATACATCGTTACCCTTCCCTTTTCGCTAACCATCCCCAAAAGTTATTACAAGTTATTACAGTCCAAATAAAATAAAGAAAAATACATCAGAAATTGAAAATTACAACCAAGGAGAGCCTGATTCAGACTTCCTGTCTGAAGTATGAAGTAAACCAACTCCAAAGATCATGCTTCAAAGCCTTTCTCCCACTTGGGTGTGTCAGAGTTCCCTAAGTGTTTCATAAGAACTCCGGGCAGTGGTTACACCCAAATGTATCACCATATTAAGCCAAAGTGCAGTGTGGAAGGGCCAGCCCTCAGGTGTCCAAGTTCAGAGGGAACTCAAGGTCCCAAGGCAAGGCTCACGAGTGGGGGCAGAACTTAGGAACTAAGAGAGAGTGCAAGTGCTGAATTTTAAAAGGGGGAAAGGGAAAGGGAAACAACACACATAGGGATATAGGGATTGGAGAGTTGCAAGAGGTAAAAAGCAAGCTAGTGGGCATAACCAAACAATGGGAGATGCTGGCATACCCATAAGCCTACTGGAACACATTGTTTAGAGGTTAGGATCCCCTAAGAGATCAAGTTCAATCCATAGACAATAACTTGTATATTGCCATATTTTAACATGTAACTCAAAGCACATATAGAGAAATTGAGAATAGGGATTCATAGCAGAAACAAGCAAAAGGGAATCAACATGCTAGTTTAAGTATTTTAACTCTGCAGAAGTAGTAAAGTAGACATAGATGCAGAAAGCTGTAAGTAAACACATTGTGGGGATACTGAAATTTGAAATTAGGACATACCAGTTTCAAAGAAACAAGTAGAGAAAAATGCAGTAGTCCGGTAAAAACCTCAGTGCAGTCGAGAAGAGAGAGTTCTATTATGTGAGAGTGAGAATTCAGAAGGGATTCTGATGTTGTGAAGTCTCTCGTGTAGTGAATAAAGGTCGTGCCTTTTATAGTGTAGAAAGCGAGCAGAAATAAGGTAAGAAAATAGTTTGAAAACTGATTGTCAATCAATTACACAAGGCTTCCCTTAATTAAAGGATTCAGATTCAAAACGAGTAAAACCATTTAAGGAAAGGAATGGAATAAACACTTTGTGTAAAGCATGCAGTTGAGGGAAAATACATAAATGTTACTTAAGGACAGGGTTTTGACTGTACACGATTTGTGCGAATAAGGTAAGAGGATCAATTAACAACCAGTAAATCACAAGTTCTGAGGTTTGGTATGATTGAACCAAGTCAGAAAAGATGAAGAAGGGTTTTACTTAAGTCGAGTAACAGAGGAAATCAGTAAAAGATGGAAAATCAAGCTATATTCAAAAAGAAGTTTGCACTAATAGCAAATTTGAAAACCATTTAGATGAAAATTCATCATATATAAGGAGCATGTGGGCATGAAAGAGGATTGTTGTGTAAATTAGTAGAAAAAATCCAGTGTAGAAGAGTTTAGCAAAAAGTTCAGCATTGTATGAAAACAAAGATGTCCAAACTCAGTTCGGAGATTCAAAGTCAGTCTGAAAGAGTTAAGGGTTCTAAAATAAAACTTTAGTTCAATCAAACCTCGGCAGAACCCCAAATTCTAGGGTTTCCACCTTGAATCAAGTATAAAAATGAAGAGGCAAGTAGTTGAAACAGGCTCAGAGGTTTCAGAGTTGAAACCTCTTGCATACTTCTTCCATCAACAGAAACTCAAGAAAAAAACATGATAGCAAAATAACATGCGGAACACAGTAGAAGCACTCAAAAGAAAAACACTAATAGGAACAGTAAAAGAAACATGCTTAAGAGATTTTTCAGAAGAAACTTAAACATGGCTTAATAGAAGGAAAATAAGGAAACTTAAGAACTTAGCAGGAAAATACAGTAGGAGAAACATGCTGGAACATAGTAGAAGACAAAAAATATAAGAACACATTAGAAAAGCATATGAGAGCATAGTATGGAAAATATGGTAGAAGAACATACAAGCATGGAGTATATAAAACTCAGTAAAAGAACATACAGGAACGGGGTGTAAAAACTCAGTAGAAGAACATACAAGGTAGAAGGAAAACATAGGACAAAGTAGAGGTAAATACACACAAAAGAAAAGGAAAAGAAAGTCAGAGAAACACTTAAGCATTTTAAGAAAATCCTAGATCGGAAACGAAGCAGTTTTGAAAGTATTTTTTGAATGAAAAGTTAGGGGAATCGTTTGAAAACTCAAGGAGAGCACATGTACACAACGGATCTAAGGAAATCGGAGAACACTTTGAAGGGTTAGGGTTTTAAAAGAACCCTAGAAGCGAGATAGGATTTGAAAGGTCACTGATCTGAGTCGGAGAGGTCGGAATCATGCTCAAACCACCATGGTACGCCGGAGTAAAGCCGGAGATGGACGTGGAACCTTGAATCGATAGAGGTCTGGGTGCAAACCTTCGAGGTAAGGCCTTGAATTTTTAGGTATCAGGCACATGGGAGCAAGACAAGGTGAGTATAAGACTCTCATATCCTGAGAAGCCATGGATTACGGTGGGTTTCAAGGCAGAGGTGGTGGTAAGAGGCGGTTAGAGTTTGGGAATGTTCGAGAGAGTTTGAGAGTTCAGAGGCGGCTGGTTAGGTAAACTGATTTAGGGTTAAGGGGTGTTGGTAGATTATAAAAGGAAAGGAGGGTTTGTGGTCGTTGATCAAAATGATCAACGACCTGGATCAAAAGGGGAGTCGGGCAGGTTGAATTAAACATGTCAGGGGTTGGGTAATTTAGAAATAGGGCCGGGTAATTTGAAATTGCAATTGGGTTCAATTGGGGAGTTTATTTGGGCTACAATTGACATGAAATAGGGCTAGTATTTAAATAGCCACTTTTCCTTTATTTATTTTATAAAAAATAGTAAAATAATTTTTGGTAATAAATTAAAGGTACTAAAATGATTAATAATATGTAATTATCAAACTAAAAATACTGGATTCAATTTTATAATTATGAAACAATTAAATTTTAAAATAGGCTAAAATTGCAATTATATGCAATTTAACTTTAAAAATACTAAAAAAATTTGTAAAAATATGCAAAAATTATGCCAGATATATTGTAATATAAATATAAGAATCAGATAAGTGAATCACCCAAAATGATAATTTTGGGGATAATTATTGGATTTTTCTTGATAAAATAGGGCAATAAATAGACTTAAAAATCTATAAACATTAAGAGAAAAATAGTTAAACCTTGGTACATACTTATATATGCATATACCTGATATTTTGAAAGTATTTTGCATATAAAAATATACAGGGAAAAATTGGGTATCAACAGCTGCCCCTCTTTACCCGGGAAGGATGAAAGAGTTATCGGGTAAAGATATGATAGCCAATTTTGACCAAACGAAATGGTTTGAAAAGGTTGACTGTGCCGTGGTTCTTGAGCTGCCTACATATCCCTGGTCTTACAGGAATCATGCCATATGTAGTTCAGGATGCTTCGGCGGAGTATGCCGATGGAGGTTTTCCAAGAACGGACGCAATATTTGGCTTAGGATGGATGGTTAAAGTCTAATGGGGCTGCGGGAACTTGAGCGGGATTGCTCCTGCTGAGACGGTCGTTGCTCGCCGGTTTACCTACAAATGAACCATAAGTTGTGCGGAAATTTAAACATGATGCAAGTTGCCGTCGGACCATGAAATGTTGTCTTTGGACGGTTAGGATGACGTCCTCAGACCATGATGTCCTGGGCCATGAAGCTTATAATAAGGATTTGCAGGCCATGAAATGGTGCTCTCGGGCTATGAGAATGATGCCTCCAAACTATGACGCCTTTGAATAATGATATGCAAAAGATAAAAGGGGTCCTCAGGCCATGGCATGGCGTTCTCGGGCTATGAAAATGGTGCCTCCGAACAATGACGCCTTCGGATGATTTGGCGATTTTTCAGCCTATGAGATAAGTAGGTGGCGATCTTTAATGTAATGTAAGATGAAAATAAAGTGGCGATCTTTCAGCCGATGTAAGAGGTAAATGAAGTGGCGATCTTTCAGCTGATGCAAGAGGTAAATGAAGTTGCGACCTTTCAGCCGATGCAAGATGTAAATGAAGTGGCGATCTTTCAGCCATGCAAGATGGAGGTAGAGCTTAACCTCAGAAGGCAGAATGGTAGCCTTATGCAATGCAGAGAATGCAGATGGAGGTAGAGCTTAACCTTGGAAGGCATAATGGTAGCCTTATGCAATGCAAAGAAATGCAGATGGAGGTAGAGCTTAACCTTGGAAGGCAGAATGGTAGCCTTATGCAATGCAGAGAAATGCAGATGGAGGTAGAGCTTAACCTCAGAAGGCAAAATGGTAGCCTTATGCAATGCAGAGAATGTAGATGGAGACATAGCTTAACCTCATAAGGCAGAATAGCAGCCTTATACAATGCAGAGAAATGCAGATGGAGGTAGAGCTTAACCTCGAAAGGCAGAATGGTAGCCTTATGCAATGCAGAGAATGCAGATGGAGACAGAGCTTAGTCTCGGAAAGCAGAATGGTAGCCTTATGCAATGCAGAGAAATGCAGATGGAGGTAGAGCTTAACCTCGGAATGCAAAATGGTAGCCTTATGCAATGCAGAGAATGCAGATGGAGACAGAGCCTAGTCTCGGAGGGCAGAATGGTAGCCTTATGCAATGCAGAGAAATGCAGATGGAGGTAGAGCTTAACCTCGGAAGGCAGAATGGTAGCCTTATGCAATGTAGAGAATGCAGATGGAGGTAGAGCTTAACCTCGGAAGGCAGAATGGTAGCCTTATGCAATGCAGAGAATGCAGATGGAGGTAGAGCTTAACCTCAGAAGGCAGAATGATAGCCTTATGCAGGAAGTAAAAATGGCAAATGGCAATAGCATTTTCTTAGCTAATAGCGAATTACGGTATTGTTATTGTTGGGATATTGTGCCTGCTGAGACATTGTTGTGCGGATAGCAGTTGCGAGCAAGTGCAACGGTTCGGAGAGTTTTATTCCTGAACTTTGTGAGTGAGCGTATAGTATATTTGATGATTTTGCAACTCAAGTGCCTGCATCCAAAAAAATTGTGAGTTTGTACAGGGGGAAAGGTTAGTTCGTATCCCCGCTGGCTTTACTTGACCTGCTCGGCTTTGATCCGATGATACCACAAATATGCATGATTTAGCAAAAGCATAACATAAGTGCATAATTAATAATAGTTCTCTTTAGATGAACCGACGACTGCGACGTGGTTCAAGACATTGCAACTTCTCTTGCTACAGAATTTTAAGGGTCCTCCTCAAAATTCTGCCACAGATTAATGGGTTGATATTTCTGATTGTTGTTAATGATAAATGGCTGGAATCGACTTCGGAATTTTGAGGGTCTTCCTCAAAATTCTGCCCCAATTTCCAATAGCGGGGTAAATGGAAATTTTATTGAATTGTGACCGAACCCATATGGCAACCTACGTATCCCCTCTTAAACGGGAATCAGGTTAGGCGTAGTCCAAATTACATCATCAAAGAAAGCATAAAGGTTACACATAGTATCGCTTGACTGCGTCTGAATTGATCGGCTTTGGCAAGACTTCTCCATCCATTTCTGCAAGTATGAGGGGTCCTCCTGTTAGAACCAGGTGAACCATGTACGGACCCTGCCAGTTGGGAGAGAATTTCCCTTTGGCTTCATCTTGATGTGCAAAGGTTTTCTTCAATACCAGCTGCCCCGGTGTGAACTGTCTCGGCTTGACTCTTTTGTTGAAGGCTTTGGACATCCTGTTTTAATAAAGTTGACCATGGCAAACTGCATTCATTCTCGTTCCATATATAAGAGCTAGTTGCTCGTAATGATTATTCACCCATTCTACATCATCTAGCTTTGCTTCATATATGATTCTTAATGAGGGAATTTACACCTCGGCGGGAACAACTGCCTCTGTACCGTAGACCAGCATATAGAGGGTTGCTCCTATCGATGTGCGGACTGTGGTGCGGTATCCCAATAAAGCAAACGATAGCTTCTCGTGCCACTGCTTATGCTTCTCTATCAGTTTCCTTAGTATCTTCTTGGTATTCTTGTTGGCGGCCTTTATGGCTCCGTTCATCTGAGGTCTGTAAGCTGTATAATTCTTGTGTTTGATCTTGAAGGTTTCACACATGATTTCATCAAATCGCTGTTGAGGTTGGAGCGATTATCAGTAATGATTGACTCTAGAATTCCGAACCGACACATGATACGGTCGTGGACGAAATCCGGCACGACTTTCTTAGTCACTGCCCTATAAGATGCTGCTTCAATCCATTTGGTGAAATGATCAATTGCTACTAGGATAAACCTATGCCCGTTTGATGCGGCGGGTTCGATTGGTCCGATAACATCCATTCCCCAGGCGGCGAACGGCTACAGTGAGCTTGTTGCATTAAGCTCACTTGGAGGCATATTTATCATGTCTGCATGTATCTGGCAGCGGTGGCACTTTCGGACATACTGGATGCAGTCTGTTTCCATAGTCATCCAAAAGTAACCAGCTCAGAGTATTTTCTTTACTAAAACAAAGCCATTCATACATGAACCGCAGGTCCCTGCATGAATTTCCTCTAATAGCCTTGATGTTTCCTTTGTGTCGACACGCCTTAATAATCCCAATTTAGGAGTCCTCCCGTATAGGATTCCTCCGCTGTGGAAGAAATTGTTGGATAACCTCCAAAGTGTGCGCTTCTGAATAGCGTTTGTGAGCTCTAGGTATTCTCTTTTTGCCAAGTATTCCTTGATATCATGAAACCAAGGCTTTCCGTCTTCTTCTTCTTCGAAATGAGCATAGTAAGCGGACTGATCATAGATCTTTACCGGAATGAGATCAATGAAATTCTTGTCTGGATGTTGCATCATAGATGATAGGGTAGCCAGTGCATCGGTGAATTCATTTTGGACCCTAGGAACATGCTGGAATTATGTCTTTGTGAACCTCTTTCTCAACTCCTGTACATGATGCAGATAAGAGAGTATCATGGAGTTCTTGGTCTCCCATTATTCTCTGACCTCATCTATAAGCAAGTTCGAATCTCCAATTACTAGCAACTCTTGAATGCTCATATCAATGGCCATCTTGAGCTCTAGGATGCAGGCTTTATACTCGGCCATATTGTTGGTGTAGGCTGAACCTGAGTTTGGCAGACACTGGATAATGATGACCGGTTTCTGATATTAGCACCGCTCCTATGCCAACTCCTTTGAAATTTGCTGCTCCATCGAAAAACATTCTTCAACCGTCATAGGATTCTGCAATATCTTCTCATATGAACGATACCTCTTCATCAGGAAAATATGTTTTCAGGGGTTCGTACTCTCTGTCCACGGGATTTTCAGCAAGGTGATCTGCTAGTGCCTGTCCTTTGATTGCTTTCTGAGTCACGTAGACAATGTCAAATTCACTCAACAGGATTTGCCACTTGTCAAGTTTGCCAGTGGGCATGGGCTTCTGAAAAATGTATTTCAAGGGATCCATTTTTTATATGAGATATATAGTATAGGCACAGAAGTAGTGCCTCAACTTCTAAGATACCCAAGTCAAAGCACAACAGGTGCACTCTAACAGAGAATTACGAGCCTCATACGGGGTGAACTTCTTACTGAGGTAATAGATGGCTTGCTCCTTCCTCCTCATTTCATCATGCTGCCCCAGAAAACAACCGAACGCTCCATCTAATACTGCAAGGTAGAGTAATAGAGGTCCACCCGGCTCGAGTGTGACCGAAATCGATGGTCTTGACAGGTACTTCTTGATTCGGTCGAAGGCCTTTTGGCAGTCATCGATCCATTTGATAGCGGCATCTTTCTTCAACATCTTAAAGATTGGCTCATAGATAACTATAGATTGTGCTATGAACCGGCTGATATAGTTAAGTCTCCCCAAGAAACTCATTACGTCTTTCTTGTTCTTTGGTTGTGGCAATTCTTGAATAGCTTTGACCTTTGATGGATCCAGTTCTATTCCTTAACGACTTATAATGAACCCAAGTAGTTTTCCGGTAGGAACCCCAAATGCGCACTTTGCGGGATTCAGTTTTAGGTTGTACCTTCTTAGTCTATTGAAGAACTTCCTAAAATCTTCCATGTGATTAGTGGCTTTCTTAGACTTGATGATAATATCGTCTACATATACTTCGATCTCCTTGTGTATCGTATCATGGAAAATGGCGGTCATGGCCCTCATGTATGTGGCCCTTGCATTTTTTTAACCCAAACGGCATCATTTTGTAGTAGTACATTCCCCACGGCGTAATGAAAGCCGTTTTCTCAGCATCTTCTTCGTCTATCCAGATATAATGATAACCAGCGAAACAATCTACAAATGATTGCAACTGGTGCTTGGCGCAATTGTCAATCAGGATGTGTACGTTCGGCAAGGGAAGTCGTCCTTTGGACTGGACTGATTGAGATCCCGGTAGTCAACACAGACTCTGACCTTCCTATCCTTCTTCGGCACCGGCACAATATTGGCTAACGATGTCGGATATTTTACTACCTTGAGAACCGTAGCTTTGACCTGCTTAGTGACTTCTTCCTTGATTTTCAGACTTATGTCGGGTTTAAACTTTCTGACTTCTGTTTTACCGGCGGACATGTCGAATCAGTTGGCAGTTTGTGGGCCACAATAGATGTGCTCAAACCAGTCATGTCATCATATGACCATGCGAATATGTCCTCATATTCCTTCAAGAATTCTGTGTATTCTACCTTTTCTAACGGTGACAAATGAATGCTGATCCGAGTTTCTTTGATATTTTCTACATCTCCCAGGTTAACAATCTCGGTCTCGTCCAGGTTGGACTTAGGTGTGTTTTCAAAATTTTCAACCTCTTTAACAATCTCTACCGGTATATCGTCTTCCTCTAAATCTATGTCTGTTTGTTGCGTTGTCTCGTTGCATGTCATAGCCATTGGTTCATCAAGATAGGTAATAGTAATGCTATATAAGTAAAGTAATGAGAGAAAATAATAAGAGTAAGATTTGTAACGAAACCAAAATTCTTTGATAAATTTCATAATTGTTTTGAACATTGGAAGATCTTATTGAGAAAATTAAAAATGCGAAAGGAAAATTAACTAGTAAAAATAAAAGATAGTGCATGATGCTTTGTTCAGCCTTGCTACCCCGAGGCTTTCCGAGCTCTGGTGGTTCTGATGGTCCAATTTTTTAGGCATGCTCCTCGGCTTACGGTCTGTATGTAAGGGCCTTCCAACCCCTCCTCCTCGAAAATGACACAACAATCCATGTCATCTTCTTCTAGGAACAAATTCCTCACTACTGTCAGTGCTTCCTCTTCTTCCGACCCATAGATAACATCGGCCGGCTGAAAAGTCTGCTCCAGATATGGTAATGGCTGCTTCAGCAGGTAGTATGGACCGCGCCACGGTGGTAACCAGTGGTTGAATTCCTCCCAGGTGTACTCATATCCCAGATCAAAGATGGTGCCATATTTCTTCAGTTTGATCGGTTTGGCGATTCCTTGAAGGTTCTTGCCAAGACCCTTGTCAGGCTCATATCCACTCCAATTCAATATGCTTTCAATTTTGTTGTCCCACCATTTGTTTTTGTCAATGGCGTTGACTCACTTGATGTGGTGATAGGTTTCCCCGCCTATCCTTCTCCTTTCTCCAATCGCTGGCATGGTTTGGCGACTGTATATGGGATTGCTACCGTCGCCGTGAATGATCACCTCTTGGTGGTTCCACTCAAATTTCACCGCCTGATGCAGTGTTGATGCTACGGCCCCAGCGGCATGAATCCACGACTGTCCCAATAGCAAGTCGTAATATGCCGACACGTCTATAACATGAAAATCAACGTCGAACCAAGTAGGCCCCATTTGCAAACACAGGCTGATTTACCCAATGGTGGATCTTTGGGAACCGTCGAAAGCTTTGACATTGATGGCCCTGTCCTTGATCTCATGCAGACCCTTTCCCAATGTTCTGAGTGTTACCAACGGACAAATATTGAGGGTGGACCCTCCATCAATCAGGACCCTAGTGATAAAATAATCTTCGCATTGCACGGTGATGTGCAACGCCTTGTTATGACTCCACCCTACTGGTGGCCGCTCATCTTCATGAAAAGTGATCTTGTGACTTTCCAATATCTGCCCTACCATGTTTGCCATTTCTCCTTCGGTGATGTTGCTTGGTACATATGCCTCACTCAGCACTTTCAACAAGGCATTTTTATGTACGTCGGAACTTTGCAGCAAAGCTAGGATAGAAATCTGTGCCGGTGCTTTGTTCAGCTGATCAATGACTGAGTATTCCTTGGCCTGTATCTTTCTCCAGAGATCATCGGGCCCTGTTTCAGCGATGGTCGGCCGACCAGAGGCCTACTTACTCGACTCAGCTAAATACTCCGGAGTATAAACCCTGTCGGTTCTTGTCGTACCCTGTGCCGCAATTGTTTCCCCAAATTTAGCTTTCCCTTTCCTTCTCGCCTCGGCTGTGTAATCCCAAGGTATGGCATTTGTATGGAATGGTGTTACGGCTAACATTGTTACTGGGATGGGCACCTTTACTCCGAACGGAGCATGTATTTTGGAGGCTAAAACCGCAACTTCAAACGGTGCATGTGCGTTTGCTAGAGACCCAAAATTGACTTCAACTGGTGTTGGCATCTTTGTAGGGGGTGATGCTTCAAATTCAAGTGGTACAGACATGTCTACCTCGGCATTCCCAGAAGGCTGAGTCTGGACTACGATCAGATTGAGGGTGACTATCGGTTTCTTTGGTTTGTCACCTTCTGCGATTAAACCGATCGATACTTTGGGATCCCAATCATCCTCTATTTCATTCATGTGAACACCTCCACCCTTATGGTCTGGTAGAGGGTTGTTGTGGACATTCGGAGTAGGCTCCTTTGCTACAATGATCTTGTTATCAATCAGAGTCTGGATCTTATCCTTTAGAGAACGGCATTCATCAATGGTATGTCCCTTTATGTCGGAATGGTATGCATAGGATTTATTTGGATTGACCCACTAAGAAGGGTTTTCAGGGGTTATAGCAGGGATAGGGGTGACATAACTAGTAGCGAGCCTTTCGTACAGCTGGTCAATCGGTTCATCAATGACGATATACTGTTTGGGGGGTCTGTGGTCGAAATTTGGTCAAGGTCTAGGAAAGTTTTGACTTGTGGGAGGTGATTCATAGTGGGGATGAGCATTGTAAGCTTGGTAGACATGTGCGGGTTGGGAATATCTGGGTGAAGTAGGTTGATATGTAGGAGGTGGGGGTGATTGGTAAGTAGGTGATGGAGCTTGGTAAGAGTGTGAGGGTGCTTGGTAATTCTGGGTAGGCTGATATGTGAGTGGAGGTATCGGATAGGTTTGGTATTTGATAGGGGATTTGGCTCTTTGTGCAACCATTACAACACTTATGTCCCTTTTTTGGACATACCACCAGACTGTAAAGCCTTATTGGTAGCTTGCAAAGCTTCAAAGTTCGTAACCATACCACTTTTGATGCCTTCCTTGATCCTTTCCCCTAGCTTGATGATGTCTAAAAATTTCTGGCTCTCAATCAACATCAGCCCTTCATAGTACTGTGGGTCTTGATCCCGGATTAAAAACTTGTTCATTTGTTCTTCTTCTAAAGCAGGTCTGACCTTAGCAGCTTCTGATCTCCAGCGAGTGGCATACTCGTGGAATGTTTTCGTGGGCTTCTTCTTTAAGTTCTGGATGTAGAACACATCTGGTGCATTTTCTATGTTGAACCTGAACCTTTCCATAAAGTCGGATGCCATACTCACCCAGTTCGATCATTTCTTCCAGTCTTGGCTAATGTACCAAGACAGAGCATCTCCCTTCAGACTCCTCATGAAAAGCTTCATGAGAATCCTTTCGTCTTTCCCTACTCCGACCAGCTTGTCGTAGTATGTTTTCAAGTGGGCTCTTAGATCCCCTACACCATCAAACATCTCTAACTTAGGAGGTTTGTACCCCTCGGGCAGTTCGACATCCGGTTGTATGCAAAGATCTTCGTAGTTCAACCCTTCGATCCCCTTACTTCCTTCGACAGCCTGAATTCGACTAGTCAATCTCTTGAGTTCCGCAGCCAGGTTCCTAATGAGTGAGTCTTTATCATCAGACTTGGGTGTGCTTGAGACAGGTTGGGTGGAGGGTGACATGGTTTCCACATAAATAGTGGTGTTATGGTGGGCGTGGAAATGGTCATTTGTGGAATTCAGAGGTTCTAGGATAAGTAGTGGAGTGTGGCAAGTATTGCAGTAGTGGTGAGGAGCGGGATGGTTTTGTGGTCTTGGGATGTTTTGTGGAGGCGTGGGGTTCTGAGTGGTTGGAAAATTGATATCTGGAGTGGTGAGGGAAAATGACAAGTTTGCCAGATTTCGAACCTGATCAAGTTCCTCCTAAAACTTAAGCAGTTTCTGCTCGAGTTGGGACGCACTTTCTTTAGAGACCTGAGCACCATGGGTGACCTCTACCCGTTCAGTTGAGTTTTCCTTTCGTGTGTTGTTTAAATCTTCCATCTTTCCTTTTTTCTTGCTTCTAATAGGACTAGGAGAAGGAGTGGGTGGAGGGCCCTTTGATCTTGTGGAATATGATGACGATGCCATAGTGCACGAACTAACCTTTGGGGAGGGGAGTAAATAAACAAAAAGTAAGAACAAAAAGGTAACAAGTCAGTGAGGATTATAAGAAAGTGTTGCGATATTTAAACACATAGTGCAAGAATGTAAATCGTGTCCTAATTTGGGAGCCTCGTTGTGCCCGAGGTAGGCCTAGCGACAAATTGATTTGGAGAACTTAGAATGATAAATGCTTCATTTTATTGATAAACGTAGATGAATCCCAAAACGACACTAAATAACATGGAATAAATATCACTAGTGGCCATTGGTCTTATTACATTTCATAAAGTAAAAGAAAACTCCTAGCTATTTGGTCCCAGAAGGACCTTCCCCAGACTCGGCATCTTTGACTCCATCGAACAGCTTAACCAGCTCGCGAAGTCCCAGCAGCAGGTAGGCTCTTGCCAGGTGTCCACCCTCGTTTCCTTCAGCATCCTGGCAGTCCTCGATCCTCTTGAGAAACTTCCTTTCCAGCTCCACTAAACCTCATTCCAAGTATCCTAATCGCTTGTTGGCACTTACAACCATGTCTTTCCACTCTTCAATCAGTTTTTGGTGGGCTTCTTGAAACTCACGGTGCTCTCTTTCACATTCCCGAATCCTCTTGCATAGTTGGTTGTATTTGACCTGTGCTTCAGCTCTTTCATCGATGATTCTGTGACCTCGAACAAACCCGGGTTAGCCCAGACCATTGTGATTATCCTCCAGCCAGCCTGAATAGTATGGGGTGCAGCCAGCATAGTATCTGTCTGGTTCGATAGTATCTCTTCCCATGATGATCTTGCAATGCCACGTATGCTGAGCTTGGAACTTATAAGGACTGTCATCATCTTGAAAGTTAGCCCGGAAGTGACTCATCTTGTCGACCCTTGGTATAACCTGCTTCCTACAAGCCTGTCTCAAAACTCGGAGAGGGATATAAGGATAGGTTCCTCTCAAACCGATCAGTATAAGAAATGGTGTATCCCTGGATCGGGCAACTCTTCCGTAGGGAACCACTCGAACATCAATTGTATTTGATCCTTAGTTAGATTTTCAAACAGCTCAACCCACCCCTTGGCATCTTCTGGCTGAGCAAACATGTTGGGCATGTAGTTCATTCGCCTTGGCTGATGGAAGGCTATATGATCGTCCCAGTCTCTATGCTGAACCTCTTGCCGATATGCACCCCTTTAAAGTTGCTCCATGAGCAAGAGCTGGAGTAGAAAGTTGCAGCCCTCGAAGTGTGGGGCTCCTTGTTGACGCTTTTCCAAGGCTCAGGATATGTCTGTGATGATCATTGGCACCATGCTAAATGGTTGTCCACCAATTCCCTCCATCAATGTTTTGGTGACCATGGCTAGCCTGGTGTGGATCCTTTCTTTCTTCATTGGAAACACTATCATCCCCAAGAAGCAGAACGTGAAGACAAAGATCCTTCAGTGAATATTCCCCAACAATGTAAGAGCGAACTCTTCTGGATATGTACGGTAGGATTTGTTGTGACCGTATCTCTCGTACAAATAATCAAAGGGAATGTAGGACTCCTTCAAACATGTCAAGTCTGGATTCTTCTTTAGGCCCATCATTTTAAGAAAACCTCTACCCTTGTGATTTTTCGGCATTAACAAACCCGGGGTTTCCCATGGTACACCAGCCAATCCTCATATTTCCTCTAGGAGGGGTGTCATCTCAATCTCTCCGAAGTGAAACACAGACCTATCACAATCCCAGAATAGAGTAGCAGCTTCTATGATTTTGTTTTTGGGTTGGACCTCCAGTAGGGAAGGTAGATTTCCTAGGTATTTCCAGACAAGAGTCTGATCACTGGAATGAAGATCCTCCTATCAGCTTAGCAACCTTGGGTGGATGTTTGTGACCATGACGAATCTGGGGACTTCGTGCCTCATGTTTCTGCAAGACAAAAGGGTTAGGCCCTTACCCCCACTAGACTCGACTATTAAATACCAATAATTGGCATAAAAGCATTTAGTTCTCCAAATAAATGCACAAAACGTGATAGTGTCCATTTGGATTTTTGGGAAACCTAGTGGACTTTGGATAAGGCTATCTTATAGAGTTATTATGCGGACAACATAACTGACTCGGCTAGGTTTGACCATGATGCATTCACAATTGAATAGAGTAAGGTTTCTATGGGGGTTTTAGACTTGTACCCTTGAGCGGACAACTCAATAGGGATAGGCACGGAACCATTGACTACACCGTTGATCGACTGGTTTTACCACAAATACGCCTTTGTCGGATTTAAAGGGTGATAATAACGGAAGAGCGCAACCACTCATTAAAGGCGTTGCTATGGTATTTGTTTGGCACGAGTGGAACATGATGTTGAAACATGCTTGTGCAATAATTAAAACAAGTTGTCACATATTTGCACGTTCTTAAAGTAATAATTACAATAATTTAAAACAGTAATAAGGAGTGCAGTAAAGGAAAACAGTGAAAGAAACAAGGGAAATAAATAGGAGACAAGTTAGTTTTTGCAGTAGAAGAGGGAATTAAATGCTTAAAGGTATTAAACAAATAAGGCACATAAGAAATGTAAAATCACAATAATAGCTTGAAATGGTATAAGCCTAAAAGATATCCCCAGCAAAGTCGCCACGCTGTCGGGCCCCCTTTTTCTCGCGAAATCGGGTTTGTGATATTTGGGAGGACAACTCATTCCCTTTCGGGAATTGGGTTTGAATTGAAGAGTCGCCACCTAATGATTTAAGTGCATTAGGACACTAGGAGGGGTTTGTTTTGAGTAACCAGAGATTGGGTAAGGGCTTCAAATTATCTCAAGAGGAAGGTGTTAGGTACCCCTCAAGATCCACTAGTGTGGTTCCCGGCCAAGCAAACTTGTTATCCCTCAATAGCATGCAGAGATTGGGGGTCCTAGATTTATTAATAATATGGATCACCCCACAAAACATACGGTAATCACTCCTCAGGGAGGGGCTACACATGATGTTATCGCGTGGTCATCATATTCATGTCTACCCTTTCCTGCCCCATTAAGGTATTAAAGCGCGAAATGGTCTCGCTTACTTATTACATGCTATTACCCGCCCCAATCCTATCAGCCCCGGAGGCACTTGGGACTACTAATCCTAGAGGGATGAGGTATTGGGCTTATTTGTGGTTTTAAAAGGTAAAATACTAAGGCGACAAACAATACACATATAACAAGTTTGGGGAAGCATATAAATAAATAAAAGGGCTCAAACATACCTCCTTAAATCAAAGAAAACCATATAGTTTAGCATGTCTTACACGTACTGATTAGGGTCAGATTACACTTAAAAGTTGGGGCAGACTGATTTATTGCATATTTCAGATAAGAAGCCCGAATTAGGCCTGCCTACTGGTTGTAGTTAATAAAATCTGATTTCAGAAAAGGTGAAGTATATTGATTTTAGAAAAGGTTGTCATTTATTCAGGAAAGACGAGTTTTGACAAAAGATCACAAATTCTGCAGACATTAGACATTGTTGTGACTGGTTTTAGACTTATAAGTGAGTGAAACGTTTCAGACTTGGTTGATAGTTCCTATAGGCATGATTTCTATGCGTTGCTGATTTTTTTTTAAAAAAATATTGGACATAATAAAAATGCAGAAACCCTATAGGCATGGAATCTAATTGTAGTTGATTTTCAGAACCTATAGACATGTTCTCTATATGCATATGAAGAAGTCACGATATCTACATGAAAGTGTAGGGTCCATATAGTCATGGTATCTAAATGAGAATGCTGAAGTTCCTAACTGAGAATGTAGAAAATCTTATAGGCATGGCGACTAAATGAGAATGCAGAAATCTTATAGGCATGGTAGCTATATGAAAAATGCAGAAATCTTATAGGCATGGTAGCTATATGAAAAAATGCAGAAATCTTATAGGCATGGTAACTATATGAAAAATGCAGGAATCAGAAATTCCCTATGAGCAAGATATATACCCCTTTTACATACATGGTTACCCTTTCCTTTTTACTAACCATCCCCAAAAGTTATTACAAGTTATTGCAGTCCAAATAAAATAAAGAAAAATACATCAGAAATTGAAAATTACAACCAAGGAGAGCCTGATTCAGACTTCATGTCTGAAGTATGAAGTAAACAAACTCCAAAGATCATGCTTCAAAGCCTTTCTCCTACTTGGGTGTGTCAGAGTTCCCTAAGAGTTTCATAAGAACTCTGGGCAGTGCTTACACCCAAATGTATCACCATATTAAGCCAAAGTGCAGTGTGGAAGGGTCAGCCGTCAGGTGTCCAAGTTCAGAGGGAACTCAAGGTCCCAAGGCAAGGCTCACAAGAGGGGGGGCAGAACTTAGGAACTAAGAGAGAGTACAAGTGCAGAATTCTAAAAGGGGGAAAGGGAAAGGGAAACAACATACATATGGATATAGGGAATGGGGAGTTGCAAGAGGTAAAAAGCAGGCTAGTGGGCATAACCCAACAATGGGAGATGCTGGCACACCCATAAGCCTACTGGAACACATTGGTTAAAGGTTAGGATACCCTAAGAGATCAAGTTCAATCCATAGACAATAACTTGTATATTTCCATGTTTTAAACAGTAATTCAAAGCACATAAAGGGAAATAGGAAATAGGGATTAATAGCAGAAACAAGAAAAAGGGAATCAACATGCTAGTTTAAGTATTTTAACTCTGCAAAAGTAGTAAAGTAGACATAGATGCAACACATTATGGGGATGGTGAAATTTGAAATTAGGACATACCAGTTTCAAAGAAACAAGTAGAAAAAAATGCAGTAGTCTGGTAAAAACCTAATTGAGAGTGAGAATTCAGAAGAGATTTTGATGTTGTGAAGTCTCTCGTGTAGTGAAAAAAGGTCTTGCCTTTTATAGTGTAGAAAGCAAGCAAAAATAAGGTAAGAAAATAGTTTGAAAACTGATTCTCAATCAATTACACAAGGCTTCCCTTAATTAAGGGATTCAGATTCAAAACGAGTAAAACCATTTAAGGAAAGGAATTGAATAAACACTTTGTGTAAAGCATGCAATTGAGGGAAAATACATAAAGGTTATTTAAGGACAGGATTTTGACAGTACACGGTTTGTGCGAATAAGGTAAGAGGATCAATTAACAACCAGTAAATCACAATGTCTGAGATTTGGTATGAATGAACCAAGTCAGAAAGATGGAGAAGGGTTTTACTTAAGTCGAGTAACAAAGGAAATTAGTAAACGATGGAAAGAAATCAATCAAGCTATATTCAAAAAGAAGTTTGCACTAATTGCAAATTTAAAAACCATTTAGAGGAAAATTCATCGTATATAAGGAGCATGCGAGCATGAAAGAAGACTGTCATGTAAATCAATAGAAAAAATCCAGTGTAGAAGAGTTTAGCAAAAAGTTCAGCATTGTATGAAAACAAAGATGTCCAAACTCAGTTCAGAGACTCAAAGTCAGTCTGAAAGAGTTACGGATTCTAAAATAAAACCCTAGTTCAATCAAACCTCGGCAGAACCCCAAATTCTAGGGTTTCCTCCTTGAATCAAGTACAGAGATGAGGCAAGTAGTTGAAACAGGCTCAGAGGTTTCAGAGTTGAAACCTCTTGCATGCTTCTTTCATCAACAGAAACTCATGAGAAAAACATGATAGCAAAGTAACATGCGGAACATAGTAGAAGCACTCAAAAGAAAAACACTGATAGGAACAGTGAAAGAAACATGCTTAAGAGATTTTTCAGAAGAAACTTAAACAGGGCTTAATAGAAGGAAAATAAGGAAACTTAAGAACTTAGCAGGAAAATACAGTAGGAGAAACATGCGGGAACATAGTAGAAGACAAAAAATATAAGAACACAGTAGAAAAGCATATGAGAGCATAGTATGGAAAACATGGTAGAAGAACATACAAGCATGGAATATATAAAACTCAGTAAAAGAACATACAGGAACGGGGTGTAAAAACTTAGTAGAAGAACATACAAGGTAGAAGGAAAACATAGAACAAAGTAGAGGCAAATACACACAAAAGAAAAGGAAAAGAAAGTTAGAGAAACACTTAAGCATTTTTAGAAAACCCTAGATCGGAAACGAAGCAGTTTTGAAAGTAATTTTTGAAAGAAAAGTTAGGGAAATCGTTTGAAAACTCAAGGAGAGCACAGGTACACAACGGATCTTAGGAAATCGGAGAAAACCTCGAAGGGTTAGGGTTTGAAAAAAACCCTAGAAGTGAGATAGGCTTTGAAAGGTCACTGGTCTGAGTCGGAGAGGTCGGAATCAGGCTCAAACCACCATGGTACGCTGGAGTAAAGCCAGAGATGGCCATGGAACCTTGAATCGACATAGGTATGGGTATAAACCTTCGAGGTCAGGCTTCGAATCTTAAGGTATCAAGCGCGTGGGAGCAAGAGAAGGTGAGTATAAGACTCTCATAGCCTGAGAAGCCATGGATTCCGGTGGGTTTCAAAGCGGAGGTGGTGGTAAGAGGCGGTTAGGGTTTGGGAATGTTCGAGAGAGTTTGAGAGTTCAGAGGCGGCTGGTTAGGTCAACTGATTTAGGGTTAAGGGGTGTTGTTAGATTAAAAAAGGAAAGGAGGATTTGTGGCCGTTGATCAAAATGATCAACGACCTGGATCAAAAGGGGAGTCGGGCGGGTTGAATTAGATGGGTCAGGGGTCGGTTAATTTAGAAATAGGGCTGGGTAATTTTAAATTGCAATTGGGTTCAATTGGGGAATTGATTTGGGCTACAATTGAAATGAAATAGGGCTAGTATTTAAATAGCCACTTTTCCTTTATTTATTTTATACAAAATAGTAAAATAATTTCTGGAAATAAATTAAAGGTACTAAAATGATTAATAATACGTAATTATAAAACTAAAAATACTGGAGTCAATTTTATAATTATGAAAATAATTAAATCTTAAAATAGGCTAAAATTGCAATTATATGCAATTTAACTTTAAAAATACTAAAAAAATTTGTAAAAATATTTAAACATTATACCAGATATATTTTAATATAAATATGAGAATCCAATAAGTGAATCAACCAAAATGATAATTTTGGGGATAATTATTGGGTTTTCTTTGATAAAATAGGGCAATAAATAGATTTAAAAATCTATAACAATTAAGAGAAAAATAGTAAAACCTTGGGACATACTTATATATGCATATACCTACTATTTTGAAAGTATTTTGCATATAAAAATATACAGGAAAAATTGGGTATCAACACTTATTTGCTTAAACTACCTTAATTGCATTACGTGAAGCATGTTAGGCTATAATTAACTGTTAGTCAGTACAAAATTAGCAATTAATTTACTATTCTTGTGTTGCTACTATGTATTTTAATTTGGGACTACGGGACGGCATCCCTGGAGATCCCCTGTACGTATTTATGATCTGGATTGAGGTACGGGATACCTAGAGATCCCTGGTACGTATATTAAGGATACCGAGAGATCCTCGGGATATCAAGAGATCCCTGGCATATATTGAGGATACCAAGAGATCCTCGGGATACCAAGATATTCCTAATATATATTGAGGATACCAAGAGATCCTCGGGATACTAAAAGATCCCCAATTATTATCCTTGTAGTGAGTGGTATTTCCCTATGGTTTGCCTTTATCTCTATTTTCGTTATTGTACTCTTATTATCCTGTATAGAATCTTACTGTAGATTCTCAATAGTATTGTTTATCTTATCCTGTCATCTTTTTATTTACTTAATCTCAGTAGGGCTCTTACCTTCCTCGTCACTACCCGACTGAGGTTAGGCTTGCCACTTACTAAGTACTGTTGTAGTGTACTCATGCCCTTTCTGCGCATGTTTTTCATGTGCAGATCCAGGTACTTCTACTCAGGCCTACCATCCTTGAGGGAGGCATCCTCTATAGAGACTTCGAGGTACATCTGCTGCGTCCATACCGAGGAGTCCCTTTCCATTCTAGCTGTTAAACATTGCCCTTCTGTATCTTTTTCTTGTTAGATATTCATACCGCCATTCTACCATACCGAGATTTATTTGTGAGTTACACTTATATGCTACACAGGATTTTGATTCATCAATTAAATGCACAAATGATATGGTTCTATTTGTGCTTTATGGCGAAATTTGAGTGAGATGGGTATCTAGGTATTGCACGATTGATTGCGCATTGGTTATGTTCTTTCGGGCCGGTGCGACATTGCGTCATTTTCTTCTCCGTGGTTATGGTGATTCACTCTTGGTGCTAGATATCAAATTGTGCATGGTTGTTGATTTTGGGCATGTTAACTTGAGGTGTTTCGTGTGAACTAGTGTTTGGATAGGATCGCGCATTACAATGAAGTTATATGGAGGTATGATCCTTCGGGTTAGATTCGTGTGTTTTGGTTCGACGATGTGTGATGGGTTCTTAGCATCGTGTTGTGGTGGTACTGGTGAGCTTGCGGTACAACTCTCTCATTTATGTCATTTTTCATGATTTGAGTACGTTCGGATTGTTGCTTATTGGTGCGCAGATTGCACGGGTTGTGGCTTTAGATTGTATCGATGTGTCATGTCATCATAGTAGTCGTATTGGATGAGATGAGGTCATTGTGACTAGAATAAATACTATCGAATTTGATTTCAGTATGTTGCAAGGATAATATTGAAGTTCGGCTTAGCAATTTACTATAGTTCTTGCGAAAGGAGAGGGAACTCCATGACTGGTTGAAATGAGGAATGATTATGATTTCTGCATGTTTCTTTCATCGTTGGCAGTATACAAAAGTGTTGGAATAAGGCTTTGGTTTGATAAGAGGTTTATTACCAGAATTGGGGTTGTTTGAGCAGCTGCTGTGATTAGAAGTTATCGCTACGAGTGTTTGAGTTATGTGGTATATCATGTGATTACATCTTGGGTTGCGGATATGGTTTGATACAGCTTGTTCGAACTTATATAGTGTATAGATGTGAGATTCTGATCTTATAGATGATATTGAATGTGGAAATTTGGTTCTAAGGTTTATGGGCTAGGATGGATTGCAAAATTTCAATTATGTTATACTATGGGACCGATATCGGATAGGGTGACGTTGGATCACCCCCGGGCATGTGCATAGTAATGGTACATGGCAATTTGATGGCTTTTGGAACAACTCTGGACACGTTCAAGGTCGAACGTATGTTTAAGTAGGGGATGATGTAATGACCCGACCGGTCGTTCTAAGCACTTGCACTTCGCTTGCCAGTTCTCGGGCATGACTAGCCCTGTATGATGTATTGTGACTCATGTAAATCGTCGTTTTTGGTTTTCAGGTTAATCAGAATAGATATGGAAGAATGATTCTAAGCTTGAGGCTTTAAATTTGAAAGGTTTGACCAAGTTTTGGCTTTTTAGTATTTGACCTTGCATTTGAATTTTGACGACTTTGTTAGCTCCGTTAGGTGATTTTGGACGTAGGAGTGTGTCCAGTTTGTGTTTTGAAGTTCCGTGGTAGAATTAGGCTTGAACTGGCAAAATTGGAAATTTGGTGATTTCCGATCGGCAGTGGAAAATTTGATATCGGAGTCACAATAGAATTCCGAGGGTGGAGTAGGCTCATAATGTCATTTGTGACATGTGTACAAAATTTGAGGTCATTCAAACGAGGTTTGATAGGTTTCGGCATCGGTTGTGAAAGTTTGAGGTTTCAAGTCCATTAAGCTTGAATAGGTGTGTGATTCATGTTTTTGTTATTGTTTGAGGTGATTCGAGCGCTCGATTGAGTTGGTATGGTATTTTAGAAATTAATGGAACATTTGTTGAGGTTCCGGAGGCCTCGGGTGTGTTTCGGATTAGTTTTGAGCGAGTCCGGGCATTACCGGAACTCAAGCATGATTCTGGTGCTTAATTTACGCTGAGGGCGAATGAATTTTCGCTGAGGGCGGAATAGGGGGCGTGGCAGCATAAATTTAGTCGCGGACGAGCTCCAAGGCAGATATGTAGATTTGCTAGTCTGACTTCGGAAGCGTATATCTTCTGATCTCATGAAAATTTGAGATCATTCAAAAATGAAAATTTTAGCCCTTCGTGTGTAGTTTCTAGAAAGGTAAAGAAATCGTCATTTGGACATTTGTAGAGAAAGTTATGGCTAAAATACTATGGCTTGTCTGTACAGCCACCAGAAGTACGGACTGCACTGCGTTTTCGCACGGCGGAGGAGTGAACGCTGGGGCGGTGATTTTTGGTGGTCAGCGGAAATGGGAATCCGAGAGGTGCACTATAAATATGAGATTTAGAGTTTTATTTCATATTTTGGCCTAGAGAGCTCGGATCTTGGCGATTTTTTGAAGATTTTTCAAGAAATTCATCGGGGTTAGTGATTCTAACTCGGATTTGGCTAAAATACATGAATCTATCATTGATTTTATCATTTGATTAGTGATTTGGGGTGAAACTTTGGGGAAAATTTGCAAAACTTCATAAAATGAACTTTTGGAATTTGAAAGCCGATTCAAAGTCAGAATTGAGTGAAACTAGTATGGTTAGTCTCCTAGTCGAGTGGGTTCTCAGATTTTGTGACTTTGGTCGAATTTCGAGACGTGGGTTTGGGGCCCGCTTTTCGAATTGTTTGTGGCTAGATTCGAGGCATTTGGAGGTCGGTTCAAGAGGCAAGGGCATTGTGGAGTAGAGATTTAACCGGGTTGAGGTAAGTAATGGTTGTAAATCTTGTCCTGAGGATATGAAGCCCCGAATTTCACATCATTTCACTATTGTGAGGTGACGCACACTCTAGGTGACGGGCGTGTGGGCGTGCACCATTAGATATTGTGACTTGGTCCATCCCGCAACGACTATAGCATTGCATATTTTGATTTAAGCCATATAGTATCTATATGTTTTAGAATGAATTCTTATAACATGGGCTGAATGTCATGATTGGGGCCTTGTGCCTGTACTGTTTGGACCATCAGGGGTATTTTGTTACTATCCTTTTGATTTGAAAGCATATCTTCAGTCATGACTTTACCTATTTATTGTTTGATTCAATTTCATTACTCTATTTATAAGTATATGAAAGTTGTTTGGGCTGAGTTTCCCTGAGATGCCCGAGTGGCTTGTGAGATTGATGACTGAGAGAGGCCGAGGGCCAGATTGTGAGGATTACATATTTATGGATCGGGCTACACGCCGCAGCTATATATATCTATACATATATTAGATATATATATATATGTATGTATACATGTATATATGTATGTATGTATATATGTATGTATATATATATATATATATATATATGTATGTATATGGATCAGGCTGCACGTTGCAACAAATATGGATCAGGCTGCACGCCACAGCGATATAACTCTTGGGCTGTAGGAGCCCCTCCGGAGTCTACACACCCCTAATGAGCGCAGTCGACTATATATATTTATGGATCGGGCTGCACACCGCAGCAGTTATTATAAGGTACCTATTGAGCGTTAGTGCTGAGTGTTAGTGATGATTGATGAGAGTGGAGTCATGAGTGACTAAGATGCTTGCCTAGGGGCTATCTATATACGAGTGATGCTTTGCCTGAGGGGGATTGGTTTATGAAATTATTGTTTTCACTCTATATACTGAGTCTCTATTGAAAATGTTGAACAAATGTTTTAAACAACTTTCATTGAAACTGAAGTTTTTACGAGATGTTCGAAATTTAGTTACTGATTTGGCTTTGTTATTTCCACTGAGATTTTTATGTTATGAGATGCATATGAGTGATCGAGAGATTTGCCCGAGGGGCTATTTATGATTCATATTTGCCCGAGGGTCTATACACGAATTATGTTTTGCCCGAGGGGCAGATTATGATCTTCATCACTTTTACTGTAAACTGCATTGTACCTCTATTGAAACTGTTGGAAAGCATCTTCAAATGATTTTTACCAAAAACTGGATTTTAAATGAGATGATTTGACTAATATTCTGATTTGAAAGCATGTTGTGCTTACTGAGTTTATCATGATGTGGATCTTATTTGTTTTCTACTGCTCAGTCTCTATTTACCTTTATTACTTAATGAGTTGACATACTCACATTACTCCGTGCTCCTTGTGTGCAGATCCAGGAGTTGTTGGACGTGTTAGTGATTATTGATTTCACCCATTGCGGATTTGTTGGAGTTAGCAAGGTAGCTGCATAGCAATCACTGCCCTACTCTTCTCCCTCCTATCTTCCTATAGATTGTTATTAGTTGTCTTCCAGACTGTATATGTCTTAGTATTATCGGACAATCCTTGATTTATTCTCATGAATAGTGACACCTCGATATCAGGTTTTCTTTCGGCATTGTTATGTTAATTTATACACTTTATGAAGGTTTATTGTTAAATAGCTATGAATTTTATCTTAAGAATGAAATTATTGATTGCTTTTGGGAATGTATCGGCTTGCCTAGTACCACGTTAGGCGCCATCTCGACCGGGTTGGTTTTGGGTCGTGAAAAGTTACGTATTTTTCTTAGACCCATGAACAGATGATAAAATAATAGGACACATGGAGAATAAAGAACATTGGCATCTCTAGCATTTCTATGAATAGAGTCATTTATGGAAGTTGTGCATTTTCTCGTTTCGTTCGTGTCATATAGATCATGACAAAAAGAAAGAAGGGATAGCCTTAACATACCTAAAATGATTCTCTTGACAATCCTCTAACATACATTAATTGCGATAAAATACGGAATAAGTTGTATAAAAATCTCAAAGCAATCACGTTGTTATGCAAAGAAAATCTAGGCCGAAACCTTTCCTTAAGCACTTAGCAATAACGTTGCTATGCAAGGAAATTTTGGAAAATCATTTAACATTACCATGTAAGGAAACTTGGCTGAAGTTCTTAATAATAACGTTACTAATATATGGAAAGCTTGGTACAAATGCTTTCTTATGAGATTATAAAAGTTATCCTTAACTTTTTAGGTGGCCCCACATAATAAGATGACTAAGACACATAATTCTCTAAAGTTGCCACATTTGTTTATGACTTAAGAGTCATATTTTATCCAAGGTTCTTGGCTGCCACCTTTTTGGTTTGTCAAGCATATCTAAATTAGTTAATTAGCTTAATCACTTAGTTAATCTCCCACTAAAAATTTATAATTACCCAATTATTCATATAATTAAGAATTATCTTAAATTACTTAAAAAATTGCTCATTTTTAGCACACCTTATACACCTCACTATCATGGTCATAAGGTACCTTGTATGGCACTAGTCCATAAATACCGGGTATTATAGGTCGGACCGTATTTTATCCCAAATTGACAAACTTCGATGAAACTCATTTTCTTCGATTTGCTTGCCCTCTTACCTTCACGAATTTACTTATTCTTTGTTTGAAATAGAATAATACTTATAATTCCAAAATAATCTCATCCCCGAGCTTACGTTGATTAACTTACGATGAGACTTTAACGTACAAAAATGCATGATGTAACATCTCATTTCTGAGTTTTCATTAGTTTATTTATTGTGTACTTTCATGTATGAAAATATAGGGTGTAACATCATTCCCCCCTTTTGGAACATTCATCCTCGAATGTTGACTGATGCACTTATCGTTTTCATCACTTATGTCCTCCGAATACTTTAGTACTCTCCTTGCTATCTAGGTAACTGTTCTGTGAATAAATCCAAAGGCTAGGACATTCCCCCTTTAGGCTTATTTCTCACATCATGGCTAGTGGTGGGAATTCTTCCAATCTTGTAACTGTCGCTACCTTTTATCATGCAGCTTGTATGACTTTGACTTTGTAAGTGCGCTTGTGCGAATCTTCTCTCCTTTTTCCTCCAGCTTTTAGACAATCTCTAGGCCTTACTTTGTAAACATATATAGAGCTTGATAAAATGTCCCTCTGGGCATCTATAGTTATACTGAAGCTCTTCGCTTAGTACTTTGTCGAACTTACAAATATTGTTATACCTTATTTCATAGTTCTGCTTATCCATTTGTTAGACTTTACTGAATCTGTAGGTCATACTATACCATAACTCTTACTTCGATTTATCGTTACTGAGGTCTCCTACCAAACTCCAGGTTACTTTCGTTGCTTATCCCATATATATAATCTAAGTCCTTTAATGCTTCGGCATTACTTGTTCATCTTAAGAATGACGGCCTAATCTCACCTCATACTTTGTGACTTTTGTCCATCCACTGTTGATTCACCTTAATGTTGATATATCATCTACCACTGATAACTTGATCTCTTATGTAACAGTGCCGCTAGGGCTCACATCTCATCGAGGATATCTGGAGTAATTAGATTGATCCACATAGGGGCAATAGTATACTTCTATAACCGTATTTTACAGCATCCCAATATGACTCACCTTACATGGGTATTTTTATCCTGTACAATTCATGAAATCCTCTTTGAGTCATTACTCAATCAAAGGCCCAAACGTCATACTTTATCTATCACAATCACACCCTCATTCCACTTTAGATGATATTAGTCTTAGATTCCTTTGAGTTCATTCATGTTATACTGAACTTTATATAACATAGAGAAACCATTAGATCTCTTGTTTTCATGGGCTTAATCTCGAGAACTTATCCATTCTTGTTACCATCTTACTATACTTTAGCTTGTCACCATCTTACTCACCCTTTCTTGTCCTTACTCCTGTCATAAAACCTCGTCGCTTTACTATACTTTAGCTTGTGACCTCTACGTATCTATTTATACCATTCACAACCCTCTTTAAACTTGCTTGCACCATAGATTCCCTTATGTCATTCTAGAATATCAAGTGAGACATCACATCATCTATAACTCTTCTTTACTCTCTTAGCTAGATCTCTCGATACCTAGAAACCATACGCTGGAATATATGCCACTAATGACACCACTATCCTCCATGGATACTGAATCCCAATGCTTCTAGCCCTCAATCTGAAGTATGGATTATTCACAATCTTCTGCACCTGAGTATCTCGTATGTTGTCCAAATTTACCTTACTTGCCTTAATATTTTCATAGTGTCTTCTATCTCTTTCATGACCTCCCTTCCACATAGGTATAATTCACGTCCATAACTTGAAGCTTTATTATAATACGTGCACCTCTGGTGCATACACAATTCAGTGGGAGCTTCATACTAACTTCTTATGAGGCTGGTACTCTTCTAACTGGTTTTATCGTAGAGCCATTATAGGATATGGCTATTGTACTATCTTTCATGTACCTCTGATATTAAGAGTGATCCTACAATGTTCTCCATCACAATTTCTATAAATTATCTAGGTCCAATAATCAGACTCTTGATTTACTTGGTTGATGAAACTCTTTAGTTTCCTCTTCCTTCTGATAAGCCTTTATGTAGGCTTAATATCTTTCCCGATCTATGGCTCCTAGTATTAGTTATTACTTTATCCTTTCATGGACTCTATGTAAAACCATGATACAATCTTCTAATGATTCAATCCTTTATCTATGATCTGGACTAAATTCCTTCTTTTAACTTATACCGGAATCTTCTATGGCTGATCATTAATCGAATAATTCTTTTTGTTCCATCTTAGTTTTCTTCAAAAGTAAGCAATTGCTTTTCCTGGTGTTTTTGCCCCTTGTTGCGTGTATACTTAGCTTATCTGAGTTCTCACATCTACCAAAATTTTTGTGCAACTCATATGGTCTCGAATATTACTTTTGTTTTTACTCCCCGCTCATTAGCCATGGTAGGTGCCACTTTCTTTTGGAGTGCATACAATTTTGTAGTGAGACTGTTGTTACACGACCATTTCCTCTTTAGGTCAATGTGCTTAGGTTGAAGCCTTCTTCCTTATTTCCTCAGCTAGTCTTTCATTGTAGTATTTAGGGAGGACCCTCTGACTCTTGTAAAGCTGTGAGCTTATTACGGACCTTTTGATGTCTTTCCTTGCCTATAATTATGCATAGTTTCTTACATCTATGCCCTTATTCTTGTAGGGTTGCTTTTGAACTGATATTTTGACTGCCTTTCAGTGGCACTCTCTTTTATTCCCGTAACATTCATATGGTACCTCTAACTACCCCGACTCCTATCTAAATATATTCAAATATTACAATGACATTACTGTGAGGTTGAATTCACTATATTGGGGTTTACTATGTTTATCTTGCACGATCTGTTGATTAATCTGTAACCTCATGTCTAGCCATAACTAGGATCTTCCTGAATAAACTCCTAACTACTCATTGGCCCATTCTCATATCAATATTCTACGTAATCTTTCTTGGGTAATTTCCTTTGTCTTAACTTACGTCTTGCACTGGCTCCTTATTTATCCATAACATTCTGGGTAGGAACCCTTACTTCCTTTCCTTGACGTCGTGTTTGCATAATATTCTGGAATCGTAACATATCTGTAGGATTTGGCTAAGTGGAATCTCATTTTTATTGCATTCTTTCTTTACCATTCCATAATTACTAAAATTACTTAATTCTAACTTAATGCCACATCACTTCATATTCCCCCCTTTTGGGGAGTACTGCGCGTTGGAGCTACGACAACCTACCTATAGATGTTTTACGTCTTCACCTTTGGCATCCTTTCATATCAGCGATGACCCTTACTTACCTTGCGGTAATCTTTCTGTACCAGGGATAACAAAATTCCTTACTTGCGATGGTGACACTTAGTGTAACTGGCACATACATTTTCTTAACCTTAACTTTGCTCACATTGCTTGCTTTAGGAAAGCGTCTTCCTGAATGACCATTCTCTGAATATTGCTGAATGACCATTCCTGAATAACCATTCTCTGAATGACCATTCTCTGAATACTAATTCTAACTTAATGCCACATCACTCCATATTCCCCCCTTTAGGGGAGTACTGCGCGTTGGATCTACGACGACCTACCTATAGATGTTTTACGTCTTCACCTTTGGCATCCTTTCATATCAGTGATGACCCTTACTTACCTTGCGGTAATCCTTCTGTACCAAGGATAAAAAAATTCCTTACTTGCGATGGTGACACTTAGTGTAACTGGCACATACATTTCCTTAACCTTAACTTTGCTCACATTGCTTGCTTTAGGAAAGCGTCTTCCTGAATGACCATTCTCTAAATATCTCATGAATCTTCTTTTGTTGTCCATTCTATTATCGCCGGAACACAATCTGAAATTCTCATGATGATGACTATTATCAAATCACTCAATCTTTAATTCATGTTTAATTTGTCTTGTTCACCAGCCCATACCGATTTCAATTATCCTTGGCCTTTGGATTTATTCACATAACGGTTGCCTAGATAGCAAGGAGAGTACTAAATATTCGGAGGACATACGTGATGAAAACGATAAGTGCATCAGTCAACATTCGAGGACGAATGTTCCAAAAAGGGGGAATAATATTACACCCCATATTTTCGTACGTGAAAGTACGCCATAAATAAACTGATGAAAACTCGAAAATGAGATGTTACATCCCGCATTTTAGTACATTAAAGTTTCGTCGTAAGTTAATCGACGTAAGCTCCGGGGTGAGATTATTTTGGAATTATAAGTGTTATGCTATTTCAAGCAAAGGATAAATAAATTCGTGAAAGTGAGAGGGCAAGCAAATCGAAGAAAATGAGTTTCGTCGAAGTTTGTCAATTTGGGATAAAATACGGTCCGAGCTATAATACCCGATATTTATGGACTAGTGTCATACAAGGTACCTCATGACCATGATAGTGAGGTGTACAAGGTATGCTAAAAATGAGCAATATTTTAAGTAATTTGAGATAATTCTTAATTATGTGGATAATTCGGTAATTATGGATGTTTAGTGGGAGATTAACTAAGTGATTAAGCTAATTGTTTAACTCTCCCTTCTCGTAGTCGCGTTGGAGTCGCGAGCTTATTTTTTTAAAACGAGGATATGATTTTATGGCCTATATTCTTTTGTTGTCTCAAGGCCAGTCACTTCTCGCTTTTCCATTCCCTTAACTATAGACTCTATAATATTGTTTCTTTCTCTCTCTTTTTTTCTACCGTTGTCATCCATGTATCACATGTTTCTCATAATGCTTTATTAACTCTCTCCTTATTTCCCTACTAACATTTTTGTCTATCACTTTATTCTAGAAACTCCAACAAGACATTCTTTTGCTTTTAGCTCCCCTTGCTCCATCCATTGGCTCTTCGAATTGCCTAACATTCTTTCTCTACTAGGACGGGAGCCACACTTAGGTAATATTTATCCTTTCAAGTCTTCCAGTGCCTATCTTTGTAGTACTCATATCTATTTGTACTATTTTAGAGTGCACCATCTAGATGTCTCACAAGGAGATTTATTAGTACTTTGCAATATCCTTCAGAAACGTCAACTAATACAACCAATCCATCCACCATTTTGGGTTACTCTAATCCTAACCAGATTCTGATATCCCGTCCTTTTCTTAAACCATATATATTAGCTCTATGGGGCATAACTGAGATTGGTGTGACCAATTATACATACCTCTATTAGTGTTGAAGGTAACTCAAAAGGCTTATATTCATATGCCTGAGTTGTAAATACAATTAACTTTCATTAACTGGGTGCCTCGCACCCTTCTTCATCTTGCTTCTTGAAACTTTTATTTAAATTCTGAATCTTTTATTCTTTTTTTACCATACAAGTGGATAGACATTCCTGCCTTAGGGATCCTTATCAAGAAACTTACACATCTTAGTACACATATGATCTGCTGAACATCTCGTATTTATTCATGATAAGCATGATGCAAAAATCGAGTTCTTCTAACTCAACTCTTCCACAACTATATCTCTTACCGACCGTCTTTCTAGATATAGGCATCGTCATATTATAAATAAGATAGAGTTTAGGAAATAGAGTTCTTACAATTGAGCATTACCACACGATTCTAGAGTAAGAATAAAGAGTGACAGTCCTAAATGTCCTGTAGCCTCCTGCTTATAAGTATGGTGCATGACACACCCATAAACAAGATTTTACTAGACACGACTTGTAGACTCCCTAGGACAGAACTGCTCTGATACCACTTTTGTCACGACCCAAGCCTATGGGCCGCAACAAGCACTCGATACCTTACTTAACCGAGTACCAATACAACATATCTTTCTTATTGTACTTTCAATGGCAAATGGGTCAAATGGACCGTCATGGGATAAGCAGAATAAACATAGGGGAATACTCAATATAGGACGATCGAACCTGATATAAAAACTTATACATGTGATATACGGGCCTATAAAGACAACATGATCATTTGTAAACTCAAAACATAGTCCGGCAAGGCTATACAAGCATTCATATACATGACATCTGTCTACAAGCCTCTAAGAGTACACACCTAATATAAAGGTTGGGGCAGGCCCCCCATACCAAACAATACGCGTCTAAATCATATTGACCATACAAGAAACTCCGGAGCAAATAGAGAACACTAACATCTTCCGCTGAGCTGATAGCCTACTTGGAGGGCTCTCTACCTGTTTATCGGGACGTGCAGGCATGAAACGCGGCATCCCCGGGCAAAAGGGACATTAGTATGAATAATGTACCGAGTAGTAAGGCACATAAATAAGTACATAAAAAATATGGAATAAATATAGAGTAAATGACTCAACCTGTAAGTTTGGATAACTCTGTAAATCATAAAATACTTATAGTGGCATGCATATGCGTATAAATGTCATATCGTGCATAGGTACATATGTTCATAATATGATCAAGCCTTTGAGGGCATCCCATCACATCATCTCGGCCACTTTGTGCAAAATCATCAATGTATACTAGCTGATCGGGTGGTGGTGCATATATAATGCCATACCCTTTTTCCATATCCCATATTTATATATATACATACAAATACATACGTATATAACATCATCTGATCATGGGTTAATGTACATGTAAATGAAAGCAATGCATGAGAAGTACGTTAATAAAACCTCTCGGAACGTCATAAGACCATTATGCCTCTAATTAATATCATGAAGTAAACTTTTCTTGACTTACATTTTTTCTGGGCCCCATGAACAGATGATTAAATAATAGGACGTATGGAGAATCAAGAACATAGGCATCTCTAGCATTTCTATGAATAGAGTCATTTATGAAAGTTGTGCATTTTCTCGTTTCGTTCGTGTCGTATAAATCATGCCAAAAAGAAAGAAGGGATAGCCTTAACATACCTGAACCGATTCTCATTACAATCCTCTAACACACGTTAATTGCGAAAAAATACAAAACAAGTTGTATGAAAAGGTCGAAGCAATCACCTTGCTATGCAAAGAAAATCTTGGCCAAAACTTTTCCTTAAGAACTTAGCAATAACGTTGCTATGCAAGGAAATTTTCGAAAATGATTTAACATTACCATGTAAGGAAGCTTGGCTGAAGTTCTTTGAAACAACGTTACTAATGTATGGAAAGCTTGGTTGAAATGCTTTCTTATGACATTATAAAAGTTATCCTTAAATTTTTAGGTGGCCCCACATAATAAGATGACTAAGACACTTAATTCTCTAAAGTTTCCGCATTTCTTTATGACTTAAGAGTCGTATTTTATCCAAGGTTCTTGGCTGCCGCGTTTTTGGCTTGTAAAGCATATCCAAATTACTTAATTAGTTTAATCACTTAGTTAATCTTCCTCTAAAAATCAATAATTATCCAATTATCCATATAAATAAGAATTATCTCAAATTACATAAAATATTGCTTATTTTTAGCACACCTTGTACACCTCACTATCATGATCATGAGGTACCTTGTATGGCACTAGTCCCTAAATACCGAATATTATAGCTCGGACCATATTTTATCCCAAATTGACAAACTTCAACTAAACTCATTTTCTTCGATTTGCTTGCAGCTCTCACCTTCACGAATTTACTTATTCTTTGTTTGAAATAGTATAATACTTATAATTACAAAATAATCTCATCCCTGGGCTTACGTCGATTAACTTGCGATGAAACTTTAACGCACAAAAATGAGGGATGTAACATCTCATTTTTGAGTTTTCATCAGTTTATTTATGGCGTACTTTTACGTACAAAAATATGGGGTATAACACGTTGGTTATTAATTTTATCCGTGTTTGGATTATAGAAATTGAGATTTTGAGCCCTGAAGTTGAAAAATGGTAAATCATTGATTTGAGGATCGATTCAAGGATGAAATTGGATGATTTTCTGGATATAGACCATATGAGTTTTGGATAATATTTATTTTTAATAAGTTTTGGAATCCGGGTAAGTGGGCCCGAGGGTTGACTTTATTGACTTTTCGAGCGAAGTTGGGAATTGTTATAAATTGATTTATTATGAGTATTAGAGTATATTTTTATTGTTTTCACATTACTTGACTAGTTTGGAAGCGACATGCACTAATTTGAAGTGTTAGAGCCGGTTATGGAACTTCGGAGCGAGGTAAGTCTCCTGTCTAACTCTGTGAGGGGGAAACTACACCCTAGGTGTTGTAATTGATATGTGTTACTTGTTGCAGGGGCTACTCACGCACGAGGTGACGAGAGTCCGTACGTAGCTACATTCATGTTATTGTCTGGGTAGACTTATGTTCACGCCATGCTATAATTGTACTATTTGGGTTATCTCTTGCTTATTAAATTCTTTTACTTCGCATTAATACTTGAGACTAGACGGACGTCGAGTGATAGACTTGCTATTGTAGAGATTTGACGAGTTTCATGGTTAGCCGCGGAATAATTGTATTCCTCATATGAATTTCTCCCCCGTTATGCGTTCTCATCGAAAGGTTTCCTCAAAGCTCGTTATAACTCACATGTTCCTTCGTGCGCGGGGTCAAGGACCTGTCAAAGCTTCTTATTCTAATAGGAACGGGCCATTCGCCTTGGCAGTATAGATATATCTGTGGTTCATATCGTTCGACCCTCGCAGTGCACAGAGTATGATGGGATCAGGCCGTTTGTTTCGGTAGGATTATGTACCACACTCTCATGGGAGCAGCCTTTCGCCTCAGCAGTATAATAGATGTATCTATGGTTTGTGTCGTTCGACCCTTGGAGTGCACAAATTATGATGGGATCGAGCCGTACGCCTCGACATTTCTATAAAATACTCTCATATAAATCATGCATAATATCTGACAAGAAGCCAGTCTATCTATAAGTTTTCCTGATTTGAATTAAGACAACCTACCTGGTGAGGTCCATTATATATATATATATATATATATATATATATATATATATATATATATATATATATGCGCTTCGGTTGAGGAGGTAATTTCTAATTGAGAGCTTGAGTCTATTGTAGTGAGTAGGATCGTATCATGTATTTACACTTGTTTAATTCACTTATTTACTCTGCCCCATATCTGTTTACTTCTTACTGCATCTGTCTTATTGGACCAGTAGTAAGTGTCGATGTCGACCCCTCGTCACTACTTCTCTAAGGTTAGGCTAGATACTTACTGGGTACGCGTTGATTTATGTACTCATGCTACACCTGCTTCACATTTTTTTGTGTAGGTACTTATATGTCTAGTGATATTTTGGGTGCAAAGGCGTGACTATTGCGGAGACTTGCCGTGAGCTGCATTTCATTTTACGATCAGCAGCCTGCAGAGTTTCCATCAGAGTTATTTGTATTCTCCTATCTAATTTGTATCTCAGACAGATGTTGTATTTTATTTTATTTCCTAGTTAATGCACATGCACTTGTGACACCGGGTTTTGGGGGTGCTTATGGGTTGTCCTTTATTGTAATTTTATAAAAAAATTCAGTAACCCTATAAATTATATATCTTACTATTTAATTGATGAAAGTTATGATTTCAAAAGTACTAAAATGAGTAATTAAGTTAAACATTCACTGTGGGCTTGTCTGACGGCGATGTTAGGCGCCATTATGACCACTAGTGGATTTTTGGTCGTGAGAAGAATAACACATAACCCACACACACGTGGAACATAACTCACTTCAGATTGGGCTCATAAAATTTAAGGTACTTGTACAACAGTCAAAAAACCGAGCCTAAGCATCACAATCAAAGCACTTAACTATTCTCAAGGCATAACACAGTCAAGAGATAGTGCCTTCAACTCAAATAATAGCACAAGGTTTCCTACTACTAACAAAAACAAAAACTAACTACACCCGGTTCAAACAAAACCCTTGGAAAAGAACCGCGACACAAAGAAAAAACAAGGGGGAATTGTTACACTAGCTTCATAAGAAAATCTTTTTGTCTTTTTTTCTTTCGATTTTAATCCCTCAAGAAACCTGTCGATGATATCCATCGTCGGGAAAAATAGAAAATTTTAATTTTTTTTTTTTTGAATGTAACTACAAAAAAGCGAAACTAAAACTAATATACATACATACATACATACAAATATATCCCCCACTCCACACTTCAAGTCGTAGCATGTTCCCATGACGCACAATTAAAAAGTATAAGGTAAAGGAAACTTCAGTGAATATCTAGTCGGGGTCTGAGTAGAAGTCGGGCCATTCCTCACGCCCAAACTAATGCACACATCCATTTAGACATCTTCTTCTCAGCCTTTTTGGCGTACACCCCACACTTATCTTTCTCACTCACTGCATCCTTCTCTTTCACGCCCTTCACTTTACACTCAACATTAGCAGCTGATTTTTCCTTTTGTGAACCAATCATGAAAGTCACGGTCGCCTCACCCACTCTAAGCATGAGTTTTCTTTCTTGTATATCTTATATATCTCTACCCGTTGCTAAGAATGGTCTTCCTAGTTTGAAGGGGGCCACTTTATTCTCCTCCATCTTCACCACTATAAAATCTACAGGAAATACGAACTTATCCACTCGAACTAAGACATCTTCCACTATTGTAAAGACCCGACCAGTCGTTTTGAGCTCTGGTGCATCATTCGGTGGTTTGAGGCCTTGAGTAGTTTCACTTCAAGTATAATGACTTGCACTTGTGGTCGGAATTGAATTTCAGGAAGTTTAGAGGTGATTTAGATGGAAAATTCTCTTGTCGGAAGCTTTAAGTTGGAAGATTTGACTTTTGAGTAAACGACCTCGTAATCGGAATTTGAAGGTTCCAATAGGTTCGTCTGATGATTGTGGACTTGGGCGTATGCCTGGATCAGGTTTTGGATCACCCGAGAGTGTTACAGCGCTTATTGTGAAAAGTTGGGTTTTTGAAGAATTTCATGAATTTGGGTTGAAGTGTATTTTAATGTTATCGATTTCCGTTTGGTATTCCAAGCCTTGGATTAGTTCCATATGGCAATTTTGGACTTATGAGTGTGTCCGGATATTTATTTGGAAGTCCGTAGTTGATTTTGGCTTAAAATGGCGAAAGTTGGAAATGGAAGGTTTGTATGTTTGACCGGGAGATGACTTTTTGGTATCGAGGTTGAAATCTAATTCTGAAAATTGGAATAGATCCATTATGTCATTTATGACTCGTGTGGAAATTTTGAGGTCAATCAGACTAGATTTGATAGGTTTCGACATCGAATGTAGTAGTTGGAATTTCTTAGTTTCATTAGACCTGAATTGGGGTGTAATTAGTGTTTTAGCATAGTTTGATATGATTTGAGGCCTCGACTAAGTTTGTATGATGTTTTAGGACTTGTTAGCTTATTTGGTTGGGGTCCCGGGGGCCTCGGGTAGGTTTCAGGTGTTATCGATCATTTTGGGTTACTTTAGATGATGGTTTTTTGATGTTTGGTGTTGTTCTTCGCATTCGCGAGGAGCCTTTCATGTTCGCAAAGAAAGATTTTTCTGCTGGGACTTTGTTCTTTTCAATCGCAAAGAGATTCACGCATTCGCGAGGAAAGAATTCCTGTTGTCCGTCGTTCGACTTTGGAAACTTATATCTCGCAATCTATAAGGAATTGGATATGATCCAAAATAAAATTTGTAGCCCTTTGTGTCTAGTTTTCAGAAAATTAAACCATTTGGAATTTGTAGTTGCGTACAAAATGTTATGGTTGATACAGTACAAGCTATCCGGGAAGATGTTTGGAAATTGCGAAGAAGAAATTTGTGCTGCACAGGGCTAACTTTGGCAACTTATATCTCGAAATCCATAAGGAATTGGGAGATCACAAAAACATAAAAATTGTAGATCTTGGTGTCTAGTTTTCATAAAGTTAAACCATTTGTCATTTGGAATTTTGTACATAATGTTATGACCATTACACTAGAAGTTGTCTGAGAAGAGTTAGGAAATGGCTTTTGAGAATTTTGTTCATTAAAACGCAATGGGAGGCTTGCAAACGCGAAGAAGGAAGTCGGGGCAGTGTTATAAGTCCTTTATTTTGGACCTTTGAGCCATTATTTCATAGTTTTAGTTGGGAATCTCGAGATTTAGCGATTTTGGAGAGAAATTTCACCATAAAACTTGGGGCAAGAGTTCTTGACTCACTTGTGATTATATTTCATGGATTAATCTGCATTTTCGGCATTAGATTACTGATTTTTCAAGAAGAAATTGGAAGAAATTTCTATAATTTCACAAAAACAATTATCAAGTTTTCAATACCGATTCGGAATCGGATTTGAATGAAATTAGTATGGTTGAACTCATAATTGAATGGTTTGTCCGATTCTTTGAGTTTCGTCGGGTTCCGAGATACGGGCCATAGTGCTAACATTTTGAGCGGAGTTGAGAATTTTTATCAATTGTAAAATTTCAAGCGCTGGAATATATTTTTGATTAATTTGCACGTTATTTGGCTAGTTTCGGATTTAACGACACCAAGTTGGGGCTTTAGAGAGAAATTGTGATAGGAAAGTAGGCTTTAATACGAGGTAAGTCTCTTGACTAACCTTGTAAAAGGGAATTTACCCCATATGTGATTTAAATTATTGTTTGCTACTAATTGTGGGAGCTACGTACGTACAAGGTGATGAGAGTCCGTGCGTATCTACTAATTATGCTTATGTCCGGGTAGTCTTAGGTTTACACCATGCCTTGTTGACACCGTTATTTGATTAAGCTTATTATTTGCATTAAATAGAGTTGAGATTGAGGAACAAGATTTAAACGTTTTCAGTTTGAGTTTCTTATTTTTGGAAAGAATTTAGGAATATTATGATAACTTTAAGAAACCTATGTTCACTCGCGTCGAAAGTATATTCTGCGAGCGAGGTAAATTCTAGTACACTAATGGGAGTGGACCGTTCGCCTTGGCAGGTTAATAGATGCATCTATGGTTCGTGTCGTTTGACCCTTGGCAGTGTACAATTTATATATTTGTATGTTGGATCGGGCCGTATCACCTTGGCATAATTCATGCGTAAAAAAATTCTCGAAGCCCAATTATAATTGATATTGTTTCATTGGCTCGAGACATTAATTTGTTAAATACTGGAAATTAATTTGGGATTTACCATTTGTGAATGAATTGTTTATTAAGTTTTCAGCTGTATTTATATAATCCATACTTAATTATAATTTTGATACTTTATTGTTAGCCCATAGTAAGTATCAAAGTCGATCCCTTGTCATTACGTCTTTGAGGTTAGACTGGATACTTACTGGGTACGCGTTGATTTACATACTCATGCTACATTTTCTGCACATGTTGTGCAGGTACATATATGTCTAGTGATCTTGTGGACGTAGAGGCGCGGCTATTGCGGGGACATACGGTGAGCTGCATTCCATGTACAAATCTGTAGCATACAGAGTCCCCATCAGAGTTATCTACATTCTCCTGTCTAATTTGTATTCTAGATAGGTGTTGTAAGTTATCATATTTCCTAGTTGATACTCATGCACTTATGACACCAAGTCTTGGGGGTTCCTACTGGATGTTTAGTATGGTAGTTCACGTAATTATCATTGTTTCACCTTGTAAATTCTATTTAATATTATTTAATTAATGGAAATTATTATTTCAAAGTAATAAAAATGAGTAATTAAGTGGATCAATCAACGTTGGCTTACCTGACGGCGGCGTTAGGCACCATCACGACCTATAGTGGATTTTGGGTCATGACAGCTTGGTATCAGAGCATTCACTTAGGTCTCACAGGTCATGAGCAAGTCTAGTAGAGTCTTGCAGATCAGTATGGAGACGTTTGTACTTATCTATGAGAGGCTATAGGTCTGTTAGGAGCATTTCCCTTCTTGATTCCTCATCGTACTATAGGGCAGTGGTACTACAGACATGGGGCAGGATGGTTCTCCCTATACATTCGAGCAAGTTATTATCGTCTTCTTGCAGAAGGATGTTTAGTCGTTTTAGCTCCGTAGCTGTATCTCTAATGGTTTTGAGGCTATGCATAGGTTGATATGATGTTCATTAGTTGTTATCTCATAGCATTGATGTGATGGTGGGGTGCTCGTTTATGTGCCGACGTAGTGAAAGACTTGAAAGGAGGTTCTTCTCAGTACATGATTCAAAGGTTTATCATTTAATCCCAGCAGAGGTAAGGCAAACGGACTATAGATGTCCAGGTTTGGTTGACGAAGTGATGATACTTGGAATTTTTGCGCGTGGTGGAATTCTCAATTGTGATATAGTGTCGTTATCTTTGTTGAATGCATTAAAGTTTGCTGGTGTTATGGTCTTCTTCGATTCGCCTTTGGGACAGAGCATTGTGAAATGGCGGTTGAGAAGCGGTTGTCATAGATAGAAGTGTGTAGCGGTTTTGTGATTAAATAGGTTTTTCTAATATTGATGGCTCGAGAAAGATGATCCTCTAGGAGGTTTAGAGTTGGTAGAAATTTATCAAATCAGGTGCTACAACGATGGATTTTGCTTCGAGGCAGTATTTGGGTAGCGAAAGATGAGGAAAGACATGGCTGAAGGTGTCTCGCGTTGATTGAATTGCTAGTAGGTCAAGTATGGAAAGCAGAGTTCGAGAGGTTGCTTAAGGGAGAAGGTTTAGCCAAAGTGGGAGAGTGACAGAGTAGCATATGGGTTCTGTGGTAGGATAGCCACACGCCTTGAGGAAAGTTTAGAGCAATTTGGGAATCATGATGGACAGTGACTAGGTCCACGGATTTTTTTGGATGCAACATGACTTCGAGTTTGAAATGCATTGTTGGACTTTCAATTGATGTCGATGTGAAAGAAGGAATCTTGGTGGGTCCCAGGGTTATGTTATTGTAGCTTCAAGCTAAGTTGGGGAGCCCCACCATCTATGATTGGATCGCTTAGTTGTCTACTTGTGCAATTTCAGGTTATCAGTGTATTTGTAGGTTATTATGACTAAGGACATAAAACATCAGTGGTAATTCGAGCATAAGATTTGAGGAATATGTGTTATATTTGGGCTTTATCGATTCATGTGCAGGTTTTAGGAAGACTTAGAGTTTATGCTTCTTGTGGATGTGATGTACAAGGAAAGAATTCAGCCGGTTGCTTCTTTGAGAAGGTGTTCATGTGTTAGTAGAGCATCAGAGTTGGTTATATTCGGGACTGGGTTAGAGTGTGTAACTTCTCAACAATGGTCCTAGTGGGTTCAAGAATTTAAACGTAATGCCTAAGGATTTTGGGTTCGTAGTGTGGTTAAGGATCGAATTTTTGCAGTAGGTTATGAAAGGGACTTAGAGTATTCTATGTTATCATCGGGTATGCGGTGCAGTATTGGAGGAAAGGAATAAATAGCTTCAGATTCATGGAATGGCTTGCAGAATTGGTGTACTAGTTGGAGATGCCATTGGGAGCATGAGGAAGGCATAGGATGGTTTGTGGGTAATGAGACAAGAGGGTCTCGTAAAGTGGGTCACTTGAGAGGAGTGTTGTTGAGTTTTGTTATGATTCTTGAATGGAGCTACTATTATCTCTAAGGAAAGTCAATAGTGAACTGAAAGAAGCCGGGTCGGTTGGTAATGGTTAAATTAGCATGATGGTGGCAATGATCAGTTCCTTTGGTGTGTGAAGTTATACATATAGTTTGTGGTTGTACACTTGGGCTTGAGGCCACCACAACTTGGTTGATTTGGGAGGTATTTGATTCGAATGGATTTGCTGTATAAATGGATTCCGGAAGAACTATGGCGGTTTAGATCACAACTTTAGGTTTGTATGCGGTTTGAGAAATCAGCTGCATGTTGCATTGGCTCTTATGAAATGAGCTAAGTGAAACGTTTCTAACCAATGAAGTGTTTATTCTATTAGTGGTTCAAGGGTTATGGTGAATATGTGTATTATCGCGTAGCGGCATGATAGGTGCGGTGAGCAGCATGGGAAATGGAAGTTGAAGGTCAAGGTCGCGGTTCGGTGTTGATAGATATCCCGATCTCGGATGAGCAGGGTGAATTCAGATGTTCAGAGTAAGCTGTTATTTTTCTTTAATGTCACCTAAGAACGGTGTTCTGTGGAAGAGGCTTTGTGTATTGACTTGCGGATTTTTGATTCGCTTTAGAGAATTAGAATGGTTGGTGGTATGGATGTGCGGACTTTGCTACCTGAGCGGAAGGTCGTGGAAGCATGCCCCATGGGGAGATTTGTATAAGTGTGACATGTTTGTCACTTGATTGTTAAAGATTGAAACCAAGTATGGAGGTTATGGTAATATCGCAAATGCGAGAGTTTATGCCTGAAAGGTATTCTATTCCTTGGGCTGTGGACCGTGTGAGTTTGTTCTAGATTTGACAAATATTCTTATGTGTCAGGGAAAAGGGTTCTTGTGGATCTTTGAAAGATTATTAGCCCAGTACGGTACGATCAGAATTGGCTTCAGGTCCATTGATGGGTCTAAATGCGGATGTGTGCTCTACACCAGGCCGGGTGTGTTCATTCAGCATAGCGTTTCTTATGGAGGAGTATTCGGGCATTTGATGTTATTTTTGTCGTCAACTATTTCATGTAATACTCTATTTTTCCATGTGGGTTATGAGACGGCTTGATTATTCGCACCTTTTTTGAGGTCCTGCATAGCGGTGGTGTTATGTGAGCAGGATGGCTCTCGAGACGCAGATCATATATTGCACCTTAGTGGTGCTTGAGTTTCGTAGGGTATGGCACTACCCATCTCCTCCAGGATTTGTATTATGCACTTGGCGTGCTTGTGGTTGATATTTGTTATTTCACAAGTATAAGCATTATAGCTTGATGTGTGTTGTCTCCTTAACTGTTATATGCAGATCGGGTGGCCCGCCGCCACGGGTATATTGTGCAAATCGGGTGGCATGCCGCCACGGGTATGTTATGCGGATCGGGTGGCACGCCGCTAGGGGTATGCTATTTGGACCGGATTGCACGCTGCGACGGTATTATGTGTGGATCGGGTTGCACGCCGCAACAACGAGATATTGAGTATAGTTCCCTATATATATCCTTGTGCATTTGTTTGTCATTCTCTGAGGAAGGTTCAGAACACCTTTTAGGTTGTTTTATTAGTTACATGGGCTAGATGGTTCTTTTCCAGAGTTCGTTTTTCCTTATATATCACATTCAAGTTTGTAGCTTATTGGCGCATTATTGGCGTCATATGAGATTTTGGTTAGTGTTTGAGATATCTTACTGCTCGAGCAACTTGTTCTAGGGGAGATGAGGATTATTGGACCTGAGATCAGTGCGATCAAAAATTATATAGGGTATGTTAAAGAACAAATATCGTGATTCGGTTCAGAATAAGGTAATGGTTCCTATCAGGAGGGGAGATTCCAGGATTTGTTGATTCGGCAGGTGGTTATACGTTTCTACATATCTCATCCGTCATGGCAGTATTGAAGGATTGAAAATCGGGCTTATATATGTTATGAGGTATGATTGGGCACCGTGTTAGTGAAATTTCAGATGTTGTGCTTAGAGGAGGTTGCCTTGGGCAAATGAGTAATACAGTGCATTGTATGATGTCAACATGGGTGCATGATTATGTGTGGATTTAGTGTGTGAAGAATTGTACGGTGTTCGTACGTTGGAATTAGCTCTTGTAAAGAAATCCCGAGTCGGAATCTGATTCTAAGGCTTATTGGCTAGGAAAATGGGAAGACCTTTAGTACGGCTCGAGCTAATATGCCCAAATGGGTTATGGTGGCATGGTTAGGTGCATAGGGTGTGGAAAAATAATTTTGGATAAGTCCAGAGCAGTTCCTAGCACGTTCGGCGACAAACATATGTTTAAGTGGGGGAGAATGAAACGACCTGACCGGTTGTTTTGAGCTCTAGCGCGTCATTCGGTTGTTTGAGGCCTTGAATAGCTTCACTTTAGGTATTATGACTTGCACGTGTGGTCGGAATTGAATTTCGTGAAGTTCGAAGTTGATTTAGATGGAAAATTCTCATTTCGGAAGCTTTAAGTTGGAAGAGTTGACTAAGCTTTGACTTTTGAGTAAAGAACCTTAGAATCGGGATTTGAAGGTTCCAATAGTTTCGTATGATGATTTTGGACTTGGGCGTTTGCTCAGATCGGGTTTTGGATGACCCGGGATCGTTACGGCGCTTATTGGGAAAAGTTAGCTTTTTAAAATAATTTAATGAATTTGGGTTGAAGTGTATTCTAATGTTATTGATGTCCATTTGGGATTCCAAGACTGGGATCTGTATGGTGATTCTGGATTTATGAGTGTGTTCGGATATTTATTTGGAAGTCCGTAGTTGATTTTGGATTGAAATGGCGAGAGATGAAAATGGAAGGTTTAGATGTTTGACCGGGAGATGACTTTTTGATATCAGGGTCGAAATCCGATTCTAGAAATTGGAATAGGTCTGTTATGTCATTTATGACTTGTGTGCAAATTTTGAGGTCAATCGAACTTGATTTGATAAGTTTCGGCATCGAATGTAGAAGGTGGAATTTCTTAGTTTCATTAATCTTGAATTGGGGTGCAATTCGTGTTTTTAGCGTTGGTATATTTGTTGGGGTCATGGAGGCCTCAGGTGTGTTTCGGGTATATTTTGAGTGTTATCAGATTATTTTGGGCTACTTTAGATGTTGGTTTTCTGATGTCTGGTGTTGTTCTTCGCGTTCGCGTGGAGCCTTTCCTGTTTGAGAAGAAGGATTTTGCTTCTGGGACTTTGTTCCTTCTCGCGTTTGCGAAGAAGGAATTCGTATTGTCCGTCGTCCGTCTTTGAAAGCTTATATCTCATAATCTATAAGGAATTTGGAGATGATCTAAAAATAAAAGTCGTAGTCTCTTGTGTCTAGTTTTCGGAAAATAAAACCATTTTGAATTTGGATTTGTGTACAAAACGTTGTGGTTGGTACACTATAGCCTGTCCGGGAAGATGTTTGGAAATCGCGAAGAAGAAATTTGTGTTGCACGGGGATGGATTTGGCAGATTATATCTCAAAATCTATGAAGTATTTTGAGATGATCAAAGCATGAAAGTTGTAAATCTTGGTGTTTAGTTTTCAGAAAGTTAAACCATTTTTCATTTGGAGGTTTGTACAAAAGGTTATGACTATTATGCTAGAGGTTGTCTGAGAAAAGTTTGGAAATGGTTTTTGAGAATGTTGTTCATCACGAACGCATTGGGAGGCTCGCGAACGCGAAGAAGGAAGTCGGGCCAGTGTTATAAAACCTATATTTCGGACCATTGAGCCATTATTTCGTATTTTCAGTTGGGAACCTCGGGATTTAGCGATTTTAGAGAGGAATTTCACCACAAAACTTGGGGTCTTGACTCACTTGTGATTATATTTCATGGATTAATCTTCATTTTCGGCGTTAGATTATTGATTTTTCAAGAAGAAATCGGAAGAAATATCTATAATTTTACAAAACAATTTTTTGAGTTTTGAATACCGATTCGGAGTCGGATTTAAATGAAATTAGTATGGTTGAACTCGTAATTGAATTGGTTGCGGATTTTGTGAGTTTCGTAGGGTTTCGAGACGTGGTCCCCACTTTCAACTTTTCCAACGGAGTTGGGAATTTTTATAAATTATTCAATTTCAAGCATTGGAATATATTTTTGATTAATTTGCACATTGTTTGGCTAGTTTCGGATTGAACGGCACCAAATTGGGGCTTTAGAGAAAAATTATGATCGGAAAGTGGGCTTTAAGATGAGGTAAGTCTCTTGTCTAACTTCGTAAGAGGGAATTTACCCCATAGGTGTTTTAAATTATTTTTTGTTACTAATTGTGGGGGCTACGTACGCACGAGGTGATGAGAATTCGTGCGTAGCTACTACTTATTCTTATGTTCGGGTAGTCTTGGGTTTACACCATGCCTTGTTGACACCGTTATTTGATTATGCTTATTATTTGTCTTGAATGAGCTGAGATTGAAGATTTCAAGATCTATAGTTTTTTGTTTGAATTTCTTATTTTTGGAAAGAATTGAGGAATATTACGATAACTTTGAGAAATCTGTGTTCACTAAGTATATTCCGCGAGCGAGGTAAATTCCACTACTCTTATGGGAGAGGGTTGTTCGCCTCAGCAGGTTAATAGATGAATCTATGGTTCATGTCGTTTGATCCTCGGCAGTGCATAGTTTATATATTTGTATGTTGAATCGGGCCGTACAACCTCGGCATAATTCGTGCGTAAAAAAAAATCTCGAAGCCCAAATATAATTGATATTGTTTCATTGGCTTGAGAGATTAATTTGTTAAATGACGAAAATTAATTTGGGATTTACCAATAGTGAAAGAATTTTTTATGTATTTCATGTTATTGAGTTTTCAGCTGTATTTATATAATCCATACTTAATTATAATTTCGGTACTTTTTTATTAGCCCATAATAAGTGTCGAAGTCGACCCCTCGTCACTACTTCTTCGAGGTTAGACTAGATTCTTACTGGGTACACGTTGATTTACGTACTCATGCTACACTTCTCGCACATTTTGTGTAGATACATATGTGTCTAGTGATCTTGTGGGCGCAGAGGCGCAGCTATTGCAGGGACTTAAGGTGAGCTGCATTCTATGTACGAATCTGCAACATACAGAGTCCCCATCAGATTTATATACATTCTCGTGTTTAAATTTTATTCTAGACAGGTGTTGTATGTTATCATATTTCCTAGTTGATGCTCATGAACTTGTGACACCGGGTTTTGGGAGTTCCTACAGGATTTTTAGTATGATAGTTCACGTAAATATCGTTGTGTCACCCTATAAATTGTAGTTCATATTATTTAATTAATGGAAATTATTTTTTCAAAGTAATAAAAATGAGTAATTAAGTGGATCAATCAATGTTGGCTTGCCTGAGGGCGGTGTTAGGCGCCATCACGACCTATAGTGGATTTCGGATTGTGACAACTATTCCCTCGGGTATTAAAGTCGTTTGGTCTACAAACTACAACAATATTGATGCAGACCTTATCTATGCGATGTCATTCTCTAGTTTGTTGTAAATAGATAGAGGCATTAGATTAATTGAGGCACCAAAATCACATAAAGACTTATCAAAATTAATAAAGCCTAAAGAGCAAGGTATAGTAAAACTCCCTGGATCTCCACACTTTTGTGGGAGATTATTCTGCAATATCGCACTGCAATGCTCTATGAGCTTGACCACTGAGGTCTCTTCTATCTTACTCTTCTTTATCAGGATCTCCTTCAAGAATTTAGCATAAGCTGGCATTTGTGAGAGCACTTATGTAGAAGGTAAGTTTACATGAACCTGTTTCAGCATATCCAGAAATTCTCAAACTGCATGTCCAACATTTCTCTCTATAGCTTTTGGGGGAAAGGTAAAGCAAGCATATGCTCATTCACCTCAGGTTCCTCCCTTCTCGAAGTTTCTCACTTCTTCTTTTTCTCAACTCCCTTCTTGCCTTTCTTCTTTTTACCATCATCACTTTTCAGTTTCTCCTCACTTTCTTTTTCAAGTATCACATCTTTTTGGGTCTGGTTAGGATCTTTCAACACTTTCCCACTTCTCAAGGTTCAACATTCACTATTTCTTTGGGATTTATCTCAGTATCAGCCGGGAGAGTTCTTGGAGTCCTCTCAGATAATATTGTTGCAATATGTCCCACTTTCTTCTCTAGATTTCGAATTGCTATCCCTTGTACTTCAAATCTTTCATCAGTTTTCACGATAAAGGCTTTCATGAGATCTTCAAGTCCAGGCTGATTGGGCTATTGAAGCTGAAAATGCTGCCTCGGCTGATTCATAAAACCAGGAGCTCCTTCTACCTGAAATCTGGGGTTGTTTTGTTACCATGCATTTGCGGTGCCCCCAGGTGAACTCCATGAAAAACTGGGGTGCTTCTGACCCATTGTATTAAAGTTTTAATTTCCCACAGCATTCACTTCCTCTGTTGAGGCTTGACATTCATGAGTAGGGTGTCCTCTTCCACATATATCACAAACTGCATAAGGCTCACTTTGTATAGTAGCCAAGGTCAGCTTTAGTATTTCTTTAGCCATATAATCAAGTTGTACCTATACAAGTGTATTAGCATCAACTTGATGAAAACCAGTTGATCTTCTTCTTTCAGCACTCTCAGAGGGCCACTGATTTGCATTTTCAGATAACTCACTAAGAATTGTTACTATCTCCTCTGGAGTTTTCTTCATCAACGAGCCTCAAGCTGCATGGCTCAATGTTCTATGTGAGGCCGGTGTCAATCCATCCCAAAAGTCCTGGAGTTGCATCTAGAGTTCAATTCCGCTATGTTGACACTTTCGAACAATCTCCTTAAACCTACCATGCTTCAAAAATAGTTTTAGTCTCTTTTTGGAAGAACTTATGGATTTCTTTTCTAAACTTGCCTGTCTTAGCTGATGAGAAATATTTATCAAGAAATCTTTTGGTCATCTCATCCCATGTTCTAATCGATCCCGTGGGCAAGTTTCGAAGCCACAACTTTGCATCATCTTTGAGTGTAAAGGGGAATTCCCTTAAGTACACTGCATCTTGTGACACCCTATTGTATTGAAAAATGTTCATAATCTCCTCGAAGTCCATCAGATGTGTATTTGGATCTTCGTTCATCTTCCCTCTGAAGACACAATAGTTTTGAAGGGTTTGAAGTAATTTTTGCTTCAACTCGAAATTGTTAGTTGCAATTGAAGGTGGTCTCACACTTGATAACCCTTGGTTGTACACGATCTAGCATAATCTCCCAGTGATCTACCAGGCCCAAAGGTATATTCCAAACTGTTCTACAGCTAAGGGTTGACTTTGAGCAATTCTCCGAGCCATTTTCTTCTTCATAGATTATCTCTGCATCTCTAATAGTTACTTCCTAAGCATCCCATGCAACTTGTTCTCGTCTTTGGGATGTCTCTCTTGAAGCCAAATCTACATTATCATCATTGACTCCAGCCATAGTTTCTTTGGTTGAGGATTGACCAACCTTTTCTAATGTCTCGGTGAGATTTCTTTTCTTCCTCAGCATCGCAGTTGTTTTGCTATCTCTGGCTTGTATTGTAGCACTTCTTTCGCAGAAGCTCGAGTCATGCACCAATCTTAATATGTAACCTGCGCACAACCAAAGAACACCAACCGTAAAAAGGGAAAATAAAATAAAAAGAAAAAATTCATGAACTTAAAACGGTATTGATTGTCAATCCCCCACAATGGCGCCAATATTTGATGAGCACAAAACACACACTTAACTTCTGCTCGATAGTCAAAGATAGTATAATATAATATCATATCCACAGGGATTGGATTTAGATAGTATTCTCGTAGTTTCTAGCTTGATTTCTATTCAAGATGATCAACAATTGAGATCTATATGTTTTCTAACTAAAATTTACTAAGAGTCTAAAGCTATTGACTAATGACAATCGAAATAAAGATAAACAAGGAAGTTATTAGTGGGAGAAAATAGGGGTTGATAGGATAGGTGCAAGATAATTGTTTGGGATCTAACTCTAGATATTTCACTTATAATCAAGTGAGTCTTCCGAATTCACTCAATTATTAGTTCAAACGTTTAGCTAAAACTCCTCTCTCGGTTAAGTTTTAACCTCACGAGATGAACCAATTTAAGCAAGTAAAGATATGCAAGAATGCGTAGTGGATTGGTATTTAGGAAAACCTCTTACGATTATTATCCTAACTAGGCTTAATCAATGATTCAACTAGCTATTTTCGATTACTAAGAAGAATTAATGAACTCAACCAACAATATAATGCGAAGATATCACAAGTTATTCCTTTCACAATTACATGAACAAGTGAATATAGATGCAACGGTTAAATCATCCAAAATGCTTCAATACATAAAACTAGAGTTATAATCCACAAACAATCATCAATACACCAATTCCATCAAACCCTAAAGGGAACTACTCTATATACATGGAGAAATTCATCACAAATATAGTTAAAGTATTGGAAAACATAAATTCAATCCAAAATCGGATCTTGAGTGAGGAAGGAATGATGATATCTTGTGCTCGTGTTCTTACAACTCCTCCTTAGTCTCCTTTGGACTAAAATATGTCAAAATATCAGAAAATAACGTTTTTCATGCATTTATACCAATTAGGGTCGGGCCTAGGCAAAACCACCTTCTCCTAGTCGAAATAGGACATTGGTTCTGTAAAATTTGCATAGGCGCGATGCATGGGGCGACGCGCCATGCGAGGAATTACTAGGGAAATCCAGAGAGCTCCACTTCTATCAGACAGCCAAATATACACTGCTGCATCACACTACGCATCGCATAGTGCATCGTATCAGTTCAAATTTCTTAGAGTACGTATTAAATCTTGCTTTTTGACGTCCAGACTTGGTCCTCAACCTCCGAACACGATCCCAACTTAATTCCATGGACTTCTACTCAGATTTCAAAGCTCGAAATAGCTTAATTAGCTTCATAATATCTACATCACTCGTAACCAATCTTACAAGGCATAAAACACGTAATAAGTACAAAACACAAGCGATTATAGCTCAAACACAAGTAAAGTGCAGTGAATTAGAGTGAAATAAGAGACTCAAATATGTAATTAAAGCCTACCATGAGTTTTCCTTGAAATATTGTACTAACTCTCTTGTTCTTGCCGTCATCTCGACTATCCCTCACGGTTGCAACATTTAGATATTACCATTATCTAACTTTAATTGCAAGAGTTATCGTACTTGGGTCCCTTTCTAACTCCTTATGATTGTTCTTCCTTCTCCTTTCAATATTAGTAATTTCCTTTGGAGCCATATCGTCCAACTTTAACACAATCTTTAGGTTAACATTCCCATGTATAAAGTGTTTGAATAAGCTTGTCGTCTATTTATAAACCAATATTATCTCTTTTCTAGATCATTTGTACCTGTGCGTTATTTCAAAGTTCCTTATACTCCTTTCTGTCCCAATTCTCCCATCTTTTCATTGTTAAACAAATGTGCTCTCGACTTAGTTTTTCACCACCTCGTCCCCCCTTAGGGAAATAGTTCAATGTTTCACGTTTGAAGTCCTACTCGTCTTTCGCCTTTTATAGCTCTGTATTCCTGGTAGCTTACAATTGACCTATGGTTAACCTTTCTCCCCCTTAGACAATTTATAGGGGTCCATATATGTAGCGAGTCATACATTCTTGTTGGTATGACTTCTTTCGACTAGTTTAACTTCAGTTCACTTGGCATGTCAAGGATATCTTTATAAATCTCTTTCAGGGTGCTTCTCCCACTAATCATCTTCCACCTTCTACACATTCACTCATTTTATCACTGCAATGCTAGCTAGTGTGAGATTCCTTTGAATCTCTAATCAGTACCTTAGTTCTAGTTCATCCTAAGTCATCATTTATCGGAACCTCAAATTTTTATGATTATATTGACCTTCTGATAATCCCCGTTAAAATTACTAATCCGCTTGTAATGAAAACGGGCCCTATACTACTTTATATCCTCAGAGCTCACTTGCCTATGAATCTTATTGTACTTCCATACTGTAACTTACGCCCCTTAAAATTCTTCCCCGTTCACTCGTATTGCTCTATTTGGTTTCATACAAACCTTTCACAACATTCCATTTGTCGTCTCCTTCAAAGTATTTCAACAAAACATTCTCGATTTCCCGTACTCTAATCGGACTCATTCTTTAGTTTTTTGATATTGCTTTACTTATTAGAAAACCCCATAAGTTGTAGAACCCCCCCCCCCTTCTCTGATGATATCTTTCGCATGTTGCGCTTATCATCTATTAAGGATTTATCCACAAGGGTCAAAAAATATCCATTTGACCTTCCCCGCACAGTCGGGTAACATTCTACTAGTCAGCATGAACAGTTTAAAAGAAAATTGGGCCGTGTATTTACACTTAGAAAGTAATCTCCAAATCCCAACACTCCATCTCCACTCCAATCTTGGTCTTTACGCTTAAGCGTTGGACACGTTCGTATCTTGTGGCTCTTGCTACCACACCAAAAACAAACATCTTTTCCTACACGACTTGTCCGGCATACGCTCGACTGCACTGACGATACAATGGTCGTGGCAACTCTACTCTACCTGTACTAACCCAGTCTACTGCAACCTACCACTACCCGGTAACCCTCTATAATCATCAATTGTCTTGGCCCTCTTAGTCAATCCCATAGCTCCATAAGAATTATCTCTTGAAAATATAGACGGCTCTCGCTCTTTGAACTCCTTAGGTTGTGAATTTCCTGACCCTTCAAGGGCTCTATTACGACCAGGGAACCTTAGGTAACTCCAATCCTGAGAGGCTATCAATTGCGTCAATACCTGTACTACTTTTCTCACATCTCGATCACATGGAGCCGGTGGTAGAACTCACAGAGGTAACGATTCTGGAACCACCATCAGCTCCTCTAGTACTAGTGGAACCCAGCTTATCTGAGGGAGTGACTCACCTTGGTCCTCAAACGGATTTGTTTCAATAGAGGGCGTACGTCTCATACTCTCTCTCAATCCTTCCTTAACATCCTGACTAGATGTAGCTCTTCTGGGCTGACATGTCTATAAAACCTACATCAACGCATATGTGAGACTCGATTCCCTATAACTCAGCTCTATCGCATGATCGAGAACATGAACAGAAGGTAACTATCCTAAATGTCCTGCAGCCTCCTATTTATAAGTATGGTGCACAACACACTCATAAACAAGACTCTATTAGACATGGCTTGTAGACATCCCTCGGACAGACCTACTTTGATACAAAGTTTTTCAGGGCCTAAATTGGAGGGTCGCGACGGGCACCTGGGACTTATTTACCGAGCACCAACATAACGTATCCTTAACCATACCATCATGAATAAATGGGGCAGAAGGACCATCAGTAGAAATCTAAATAAAACATAAAAAGTAATCGACAAAGAATGATGGCAAAATGATATGCATAAGATATACGAGCCTACAAGGCTGACATGAATATATGCACTTCAAACTATACGATATATATATATATATATATATATATATATATATATATATATATATATATATATATATATGTGTGTGTGTGTGTGTGTGTGTGTGTGTGTGTGTGTGTGTGTGTGTGTGTGTGTGTGTGTGTGTGTGAAGTGTATAAACGTCATAAGGTCAGGACAGGCCCCGCCATACCAATAATATTTATAACAAAAATGCATAACAAGACCATGGCAAGTTCGGAGAACGGATCTCTCCAATAACTATTGATCTAGCAGCCTATTGTGGATGGGGAGCTTCGTCTACCTGTCCATCAGAACCTATAGCATGACATGAAGTGTCCAGAAATCAAAGAGACATCAGTACGAATAAAGTACTGAGAATATAAGGAAGGAAAGCATAAATAGGATCAGTAATGTAATGAGAGTTAGACAATATAGAACCTATAACATCTGAGTGCCTCTAAGAGAGACTGGCATAATATATATTGAGTTATATTAAAGTTGCTCGCTTAAGTGTTTACCATAACACCCTTATTAAATGCCTCGAGGTTTGAACCCGACTTGTGTTGGGTAATTATTATTGCAAATGACCATTTCATATCCCTTATTGGGGTGTGAATTGGGCGGGATCAATTTTGGGCGTTGTTGCCGAAGAGTTTATGGTGTTAGCTATATACTTGAGTTTGTTTCTTGAATATCTTCATTTGCTTTCGTGAATCTAACTTGTTGAAGTGATTGTAGGTTTCTAATGGCAAACAACAAGCTTGGAAACTAACCACTAGGAGAGGTGGATGGAGAGGAGGAGCAACTTGATTAAATGCCACATGTTCCACAACCAAACCGTTGAGGCCGTGGGCAACAAGACAATGTGCCTCCACCTCCCCCATCTCCACGACCAACACAACCCCAATTGACACAACATCGGAATATCCAATAAAGTTATGCAAGTTCTATAGTCCCCCCTCGCATTAGGGCGGGCTACTTTCATATCACCAATATGATGCTCACTTTGCTCGAGCAACAAGGTTATTTCACCGGGGCGCCACATCAAAATGCTTACAAGTATTTGAAAGTTTTTGTGGATGCGTATTGGGGAAACAAACAAATAAATGTATTGGAAGATGCATTAAGGTTAAGGCTATATCCCTTCTCACTAAGAGGAAGGCCTTAGATTGATTTGAACGCTTGCCTAATCATTCTATTCGTACATGGGATGAGTTGGCGACGAAGTTCATATCTAAATTCTTCTCTCCGTAGGATATGGAAACTCTACGAGATGAAAGATTGGCATTAAAGCAAGGTCCAAATGAACCTTTGCATGAGATCTGGGAGTGGTATCGTACTATGGTAATGGAATTACCCAACAATGATATGACCGACAACGTGATCCAACAAACTTTCTACTGTGGTATTAATACCACAAATCAATGTGTGGTCAATTAATTAGCCAGAGGCTATTTCATGATGACACATTATGCATAGGTATGTGAGATTCCTGATGAGATGGTAGAGACCTCTTCGGATTGGCAATCCCAAGCCAATGTTCCTCAAGGTAATCCCAAAATGATTCCTCTTCATCAAGAATTGCAAGACCATGGGCAAGCCATTGTGGAATTAACCACTACCATGTCTCAACTTGCTAAGGCTCAACTCCATCACACTCAAGCTCCAAAGAAAGTCCATGCCATGGAAGGGATGAGCGTTTGGGCTAACAAGAAGTGGGCTAAAGGTCCCCGATTTCAACCAAGAGTGGAGACTTATGCAAAAGATGATGGTGGTTGTTGATACCCAATTTTTCCCTATATATTTTATATGCAAAATACTTTCAAAATAGCATACATATGCATATATAAGTATTTACAAATTTTATTTTATTTTTAATTTTAAAGGCTTTTAAAATTAATTTTATTGCCTTATTTTATCAAGAAAATCCAACAAGTGTCCAAAATTATCATTTTTGGTGATTCACTTGTTGAATTCTCATATTTATGCTAAACTAAAGCCCAAATAATTTTTGCATATTTTTACAAATTTATTTAGTATTTTTAAAACTATACTGCATGTAATTGCAATATTAGCCTCATCTATGATTTGATGCATTTGTATTTATAAAAATTAAGTCCAGTATTTTTAAATTGATAATTATATGTTATAAATTATTTTAGTACTTTCAATATATTTCCAGATTTTAAATTGCCTCATCTAGTCAGATTTCATTTCAATTTCAGCCTAATTTGCATCCCTAATCCAACCCAATTTCAATTTCAAATCACCCAGCCCAATTCCTAAAATTACCCGACCCACAAATGACCCGCCCGACCCCCCATTTAATCCAGGCAGTAGATCAAAATGATCAACGTCCACATTTCAACCTTAGCATTTTTAATTACCCATTAACCCCCTAAGCCTAAATCATTTTCCACCTACCATCCGCCTCTGAACTCCCCCCCCCCCCTCTCAAACTCTCTCGAAGCTTCTCAAACCCTAGCCGCCTCCTACCACTTCCACCCTAAAGCCACCGGAATCCATGGCTTCCAAGGCCATCGGAATCCTATACGGGCCTCCTACGGCTCCTACATGCCTGGTTTTTAAAGATTCAAGGCATGACCACAACGAAGTTTGGTCCGGGCTTCATCTGATTCAAGTTCTACGGCCATCTCCGGCTTTGCTCCGGCGTACTATGGTTGTTCGAGCCTGACCTCGACCTCTCCTGCTTAGATCGGTGACTTTTTCAAGCCTTTCTCACTACTGGGGTTCTTGTGAAACACTAACCCTTTGAGGTTTTTCCGATTCCTTTAGATCTGTTGTGTATCTATGCTTTCCCTAAGCTTTTAAACTATTTTTCTGGCTTTTCTTTCAAAAAACTACTTTCAAAACCATTTCTTTTCCGATCTAGTTTTTTCTGAAAAGTATTTAAATGTTTCTCTGACTTTCTTTTTCTTTTTGTGTATCTGCCTATATTGTGTTCTTATATTTCTTCTACCGTGTTCTGGTATTTTCTTCTACCGTGTTCTTGTATGCTTTTTCTATGGTGTTTTTCCTATACTGTGTTCTTGTGTGTTTCTCCTACCATATCTTCCTTTACTATGTTCTTAAGTGTTTCTTATTAAGTTTCATCTATTGAATTCTGGTTTAAGTTTCTTCTAAAACTTCTTAGCATGTTTCTTCTACTGTTCTTATCAATTTTTCCCATTATGTTTCGTATTAGCTCCTCCTACTCTATTTTCTTTGAACTCTTCTGTTGTGTTCTGCATGCTACTTTTCTATCATGTTTTCTCATGAGTTTTGTTGTTGAAAGGAATATGTTAGAAGTTTCAGTTCTTTTCTGAGACCTCTGAACCTGTTTCGAAATTTATTACTTGCCCTCTCATCTCTGCACTCGGTTAATGGCGGAAACCCTAGAATTTGGGGGTTCTTCCAGGTTTGGCTATGTGATTTGCTCAAACTAAGGTTTTATTTCAAAACCCCCAACTCTTTCAGACCAATTTCGAGTTTCTGAACTAAGCTTGGTCATCCTTGTTTTCACACAATTCTAAACTCTTTTTACTAGATCTTTTGCATGCTATCAGAATGCTACTTCTCTTCTGCATTACTGATTTATGTGACGAACCACTACCTACTGATTTTGCAATGGCACAACATCTTCTTTCAACTCAACATGTTTGTATGCTCTTTATATGTGATGAACCTTCCTCCAAAGGGGTTTTCAAATTTATGATTAGTTCAGACTTCCTTTTGAATAGGACTAATTGATTTTCCTTCCTTGTTTGCTGATTCTCCTCATGACTCGACTTAATTTGAAAACCCTTCTCAGCTTTTATGACTTGGTTCATTCATGGATCAGTAATTACAAGATTCCTGACCATTGATTTACTAGCTACTAATTGATTTTCTTACCTTATTTGTACAACCATGTACTTCAAAATCCTATCCTTAAATAACCTTTCATGTATTTGCCCCTAGTTGCATGCTTTGCACAAAGTGCTTATTCAATTTCTTTCCTTAAATTATTTTTACCCGTTTGAATCTAAATTCCCTAATTAAGGGAAGTCTTGTGTAATTGATTCTTAATTGACAATCAGTTCCTTAACTGTTTTCTTACCTTATTTCTGCCTGATTTTCACACTATAAATGCACAACTCTTTCACAAACTCATCATCAATTCACAGTCTTTCTGAACTCACACTTATACACAATAGTATCTTCTCTTCTTGTCTACACTGTGGCTTGTCTACAAGACCTACTGCTTTCCTCAATTTGTCTCTTTAGAGCTGGTATGTCCGGATTTAATTTTTAGCACCACAACAATGTGTATTTACTGCTTTGTGTCCATGTCTACTTGTTGTTTCTATATATCTCAACACTTAAAGTGGTATGCTGATTTCCTTCTGTTTGTTTTGTTATGAATCCCATTCCCTTATACCCTTATGTTTTTTGAGTTATGGCTTAAGGCAGGGCAATGTAAGTTGTTGTCCATGAGTTAAGTTTGATCCATTGGGGTCCTAACCTCTAACAATGTTCTAACAGGCTTATGGGTGTGTCAGCATATCCCATTGCTAGGTATGCCCACCAGCCTGCTTTTGCCTCTTTGCGACCTCCCCATTCCCCTATACCCCTATGTGTATTGATTTAAGTTGTTTCCCTTTTCCCTTTCCCCTTTCAGCATTCTATTTCTGCACTTGCACTCTCTCTTAGTCTCTAAGTTCTGCCCCCCTCTTGTGAGCCTTGCCTTGGGACCTTGAGTTCCCTCTGAACTTGGACACCTGAGGGCTGGCCCTTCCACACTGCAGTATGTCTTAATATGGTGATACATTTGGGTGTAAGCACTGCCCGGAGTTCATATGAGAATCTTAGGGAACTTTGACATATCCAAATGGGATAAAGGCTTTGGAACATGATCTCTTGGAGTTGGTTTACTTCATACTTCATATAGGAAGTCTGAATCAGGCTCTCCTTGGTTGTACTTTTTAATTTCTTATGTATTTTCTTTATTTTACTTTATTCTGGGATGTAATAATTTTGTAATAAACTCTTGGGGATGGCCAGTGAAAAAGGGAGGGATAACTATGTATGCAAAGGGGTAGACATCCTGCGTGTAGGTTTCTAAATTTCTGCATTCTCTCATATAGATATCCTACCTATAGGTTTCTAAATTTCTGCATTCTCTCATATAGATATCTTGCCTATAGGTTTCTAAGTTTCTGCATTCTCTCGTCTAGATACCATTCTTCATGTGCATATAGAAAATATGCCTATAAGTTTTTCTGAATCTTGCATATCCATTCTTGATTAAGCAATCATGTTCATAGGTCTTAAATAACCAACTGCAATTAGATATCATGTTCATAGGCTTTAAACGAAATTCAACATCTAGATGCCATGCCTATAGGATTTCTGCATTTTTTACTATGTTTATAAAAGTGTCCAAAATCGACAACACATAGAAAGCATGCATATAGGAGCTTTAATCGAATCTGAACCGCTTCACTCGCTTATAAATCTAAAACCAGTAACAGTGACACATGCTCTTTTGCTAAAACTCGCCTTTCCTTAATAATAGACGATTTTTCTTAAATTAGTATGTATTCATGTTTACTTCATTGTTTCTGGAATCAGTAGATATTATGCCTATAAGATCTCCGTCTAACACTTAGGCAAGCCATAGAGTGAAAGTTTATAAGCTGAATCAGATTATATATGCTACAACCAACAGGCAGGCCTGATTCGGGTTTCTTATCTAAACTGTGTAATAAATCAGTCTGCCTCAACCTTTTAAGTTATAATCAGACCTTAAACAGTACATGCAAGTCATGCTACATTATGTGCTTTCTTTGGTTTAAAGGAGGTATGTTTGAGCCTTTTTGTTTGTTTATATGTTTCCCCAAACTTGCTATATGTGTTTTGTTTGTCGCCTTAGTATTTTACCTTTTGAAACCACAAATAATCCCAATACCTCCTCCCTTTAGGATTACTAGCCCCAAGTGCCTCCGGGGCTGATAGGATTGGGGCAGGTAATAGCATGCAATAAGTAAATGAGACCATTATGCGCTTTAATACCTTAACGGGGTGGGAAAGGGTAGATATAGATATGATTACCACACGATAACATCACGTATAGCCCCTCACTGAGGAGTGATTACCGGATGTTGTGTGGGGTGATCCGTATTATTAATAAACCTAGGACCCCCCCCCCCTTCCCTTTATTTTCTTTGTTTCTTTTAAATCTTTTTAAACCATTTCTTTTAAGGAAATCAACTCTTTTTAGTTCCTTTTTCTTATTTTTGTTTATGTGTAACTATTATGTGAAAATCCCTTTTTATTTGAAGCCTTTATTTGACTATGTGTTATTTGCACTTAAGTTACAACAATAGTTTGCCCGGAAACCACACAAGTGGATCCTAACACCTTCCCCCTGGGATAATTTTAAGCCCTTACCCAATCTCTGGTTACTCAAAACAAACCCCTCCTAGTGTCCTAATGCACTTTAATCATTAGGTGGCGACTCTTCAATTCAAAACTCAATTCCTGAAAGGGAACGAGTTGTCCTCCCAAATGTCATAAACCCGATTTCGCGAGAAAAAGGGGGTGCGACAGTGGTTATGACCAAGATGACTCTTATTAAGATCAAGAAAAGGAAGTTCAATTTTTGAACAATTATCAAGGGCCACAAGGCAATTTATAAGGCTCCAATAAAAATCAATGAAGATCTCAAGGCAATTAGGGTCCCAACAATCAAGGGAATTGTCAGAACAACAACCAAGGGAAAGTTGGCCAAGTGGAAGATACTATTAAGTGAGTTCGATATCGTCTACGTAACTCAAAAGGCGGTCAAAGGACAAGCATTGGTAGATCATCTTGCTGAAAATCCGGTGGGAAGAGAATACGAACCCTTGAAAACTTATTTTCCTGATAAAGAAGTGTCATTTGTAGGAGAGGAAATTGTTGAAACATACGACGGTTGGAGGATGTTCTTTGACGGTGCTGCAAATTTCAAATGAGTGGGCATCGGAGCAGTTTTGGTATCAGAAACAGGTCAACATTATCCAATATCTGCTAAAGTCATATTTCCCTGCACCAACAACATGGCAGAATATGAAGCTTTCATACTAGGACTTAACATGGCAATCGACATGAATATTCAAAAGCTACTGGTAATCGGAAATTCAGATCTGCTTGTGCACTAGGTACTAGGAGAATAGGCCATCAAGAATTCCAAGATATTGCCATATCTGCACCATGCATAGGAATTGAGAAAGAGGTTCACGAAGATAGAGTTCCGACATGTGCCTAGAATTCAGAATGAGTTCGTCGATGCATTAGCCACTTTATCATCCATGATACAACATCCAAATAAGAATTACATTGATCCTATCCAGATGAGAATTCATAATCAACCGGCTTACTGTGCTCATGTTGAAGAAGAAACAAATGGAAAACCTTGGTTCTATGACATCAAGGAGCATTTGGCGAAAGGAGAATATCCGGAGCATGCAAACCACACTCATAAATGCACACTCCGGAGATTGTCCAATCACTTCTTCCACAACAGAGGAAACTTGTACAAGAGAACTCCTGATTTGGGACTGCTAAGATGTGTCGATGCAAAAGAGGCCTCTAAGCTACTTGAGGAGATACATGCTAGGACCTGCGGCCCGTGCTTGAATGGTTTTATCTTTGCCAAGAAGATACTCAGGTCCGGTTACTTTTGGATGAACATGGAGATGGATTGCATCTAGTATGTCCGCAAATGCTACTAATGTCGCCGATATGATAAAGGTGCCTCCAAATGAGCTCAATGCAACGAGCTCTCCTTGGCCATTTGCCGCCTGGGGAATGGATGTCATTGGTCCAATTAAGCCCACTACTTCAAACAGACACAGGTTTATTCTGGTAGCCATTGATTATTTTACAAAATGGGTAGAGGCTGCATCTTACAAAGTTCTAACCAAGAAAGTCATCGCAGACTTTGTCAAAGATCGTATTGTTTGCCGATTCGGAGTTCCCAAGTCTATTGTCACTGATAATGTAGCTAATCTCAATAGTGATCGGATGAATTCCATGTGTGAAACTTTCAAAATCAAACATAAGAATTCCACAGCCTATAAACCTCAGATGAATTGAGCCGTAGAAGCCACCAACAAAAACATCAAGAAGATACTAAAGATGACGGTAGAAAACCATAAACAATGGCACGAGAAGCTACCTTTTGCTTTGTTAGGATACTGCACTACAATTCCCACATCAACCGGGGCAACTCCTTATATGCTGGTTTATGGTACCGAAGTCGTCATCCCAGCCGAGGTAGAGATTCCTTCTTAAGGATTATACAGGAAGCCGAACTCAGCAATGTATAATAGATAAGAAGCCGCTATGAACAATTGGCCCTTATCGGTGGAAAAAGGATGAACGCAGTATTTCACGGTCAGCTTTATCAGAAAAGAATGCCCAGAGCTTTCAACAAAAGGGTCAAACCAAGACAATTTGCACCAGGACAGCTGGTGCTGAAGAAGATCTTACCACATCAAGATGAAGACAAAGGGAAATTCTCTCCCAACTGGCAAGGTCCTTACATGGTTCATAGGGTGCTAACAGGAGGAGCACTCATACTTGCAGAAAATGGATGGAGAAATTTGGCCAGAACCAATCAATTCAGACGCAGTCAAGAGATACTATGTTTAAACTATTTACATTTTCTCATCTTATATAATTGAGCTACGCTTGACCTGATTCCCGTTTAATAGGGGATATGTAGGAAGCCTTATGGGTTCAGTCATATCATAATAAAATTTCCATTTCCCCCAAAATCACAAACTGGGGGCAGAATTTTGAGGAGGGCCCTCAAAATTTCAAAGCAAGTCCAGCCAATGCCAACATATGTCAGACGGTCAGAAATCGATTAAGAAACTGGGGCAGAATTTTGAGAAGGATTCTCAAAATTCCAAAGAAGGTTCAACAAAGTTCGCAAATAGCCGAAGGATCATTCACCAAACTAGGGCAAAATTTTGAGGAGGACCCTCAAAATTCTAACATGAGAAAGCTGCAATGTCTCTGGAATGTGTTACAGTCACTAGTTCATCTAAAACTCACTTGATATATCAATATGTTTCTAAAATGTTTATCAATAAATGCATATTTTCGAAAACTCTAATTTCATAATAGTCAGACATTACCCAAGGAAACTCAAATAAGGCCTTCAGAACAAAACAAAGCAAGGCCAGCAGATAGAAGCACGGACCAACCTCCCCTCACAAAACATACAATTTTTCATTGAACGCAGGCACATTTGATGTAGCGATAGCATTCGAAAACATGTATACACAAAGCAAATTCATTATCAATCCGGCCATCAGACACCGAATAATATCCAGCTAAGAAATATATACTACTCTTATTTGCTACTCGCTCTTTGCATAGGACTAAGCCTTAACCCACATACTCTCATGAGGCTAATCCTTGCCTCCATACTTGCATGAGGCTAATCCCTGCCTCCATATATGCATGAGGCAAATCCCTGCCTCCCTGTTTGCATGAGGCTAATTCTTGCCTCCATATTTACATGAGGCTAATCCTTGCCTTTGTACCTGCATGAGGCTAATCCTTGCCTCCACACCTGCATGAGGCTAATCCTTGCCTCCCTGCTTGCATGAGGCTAATCCATGCATCCGTCTTGCATAAGGCTAATCCCTGCCTCCATATTTGTATAAGGCTAATTCTTGCCTCCATAATTACATGAGGCAAATCCTTGCCTCTATATTTGCATAAGGCTAATCCCTGCCTCCATACTTGCATGAGGCTAATCCCTGCCTCCATATCTGTATGAGGCTAATCCCTGCCTCCATATCTGCATAAGGCTAATCCCTGCCTCCATACTTACATGAGGCTAATCCTTGCCTCCATACTTGCATGAGGCTAATCCTTGCCTCCGTATTTGCATGAGGCTAATCCCTGCCTCCATACCCACATGAGGCTAATCCTTGCCTCCATATCTGCATGAGGCTAATACCTTCCTCCATATCTATATGAGGCTAATCCTTGCCTTCACACTTGCATGACGCTAATCCCTGCCTCTATATTTGCATGAGGCTAATCCCTGCCTCCACATTTGCATGAGGCTTATCACTGCCTCCACATTTGCATGGGACTAAGCATTGTCCATTTTTGCATGAATATATTGGGTTAAGTGTTGCCCTTCATTTCACAAGACTAGCCTTGTCTTGGTAGCATCATATTATTGCATCTCATGGGCTGAAATATCGCCAACTTAATCCAAAGGCGTCATAGTCTAAAAGGCATCATATTCATAGCCGGAAGATACCATGCCATGTCTTAAGGATCTCTCAAATTTTCATATCATTATTCAAAGGCGTTATGGTTCGGAGGTACCATATGCATGGCCCGAGAACACCATTTCATGGCCTGCGAATCCCTCACTAAATAATTCATGGCCCAGGACATCATGTCTGAGGACGTCATCCTTAAACCGTCCAAAGACAACTTTCATGGTCCAAAGGGAATCTGCATCATGTTTAAAATTTTCGCACAAATACATGTTTGTAGCATCTCTTTATCTGTAGGTGACCAGCAAGCAACCGATATCCTAGCAGGAGCGACCTCGCTACAGTTCCTTCAACTATCTCAAACCTAGACCGTTCACCATAACCAACCTTGCATCCACTCCAAAATCCCGCGTTCGTTCTTGTAATGACTTCATCGGTATATTCCGCCAATGAATCTAGAACTACACATGGCCTGATTCCTATAAAACCAGGGATATGTAGGCAGCTCAAAGATCAGAGTCCGGCCTCTGTCTTTCAAAACATCCTATCCGATAAAAATTGTCCATCATTTCTTTACCTGAAAACTCTTTTCATCCTTCCCGAGTAAAGAGGGGCAGCTATTGATACCCAATTTTTCCAATAATATTTCAAAACTATGTATGGGCATCAATTAGTATTTTTCATACAATTTCTCCATTTTTAAATATTTTAACTAATTTCTCCCAGCATTTATTTTATAAAACAATCATTAAATTGCATTACAAAATAGTTTTAATAATTATTTCTGGCTTAATTTTATTATTTGCATACGTATTAAGTGTCAATTATTGCACAAATAGCCACATCTTTATTTTTAGGATACAATTATAATTACTTTGCAATTATAGTCTATGCATGCATTATTATATTATTTTACTGAAAAATATCCTTTTATGTTTTTTAAATATTAAGTAATTATTTTAAATATTTCCATGCATGAAAATTAATTTTTATAATTTATTAACCATTTTTTAAAATTATTTTATCAATTAAATATGGTATTTAACAAATGGCCCCTATTTTCAAATTTAGCCTAATTTTCTAACCCAATTTTAACCCTTTAATACCATCCCAATCCACCCAAGCCCAAATCTACACATACCCGGCCCAAGATCCCCATCAAATCGTGGTCGTTGATCCTTTAGATCAACGGTCCACATCAATACTTGCCTTTTTTAATCAAATGACCCCCTAAACCCTAGTAATTTCCTCCATACATCCGCCCTTGAATCCCCTCCTCTCTGGTTCTCTCTGAGACCTACCCCTAACCCTAATCGTGGTCATCCAAAATTAGCCCTGATCCTTTGAATCCCTGTCCGATCTATGGCGTCCTATGGCTGTACGAAGCCTTTACTTGTATCATATCCCCTTGGTTGTTCGATTATGTGGTTTTTGTGGAAGAACCTCAAAGAGATCTGGTACAGATCTCGTTCAAAGCTCTTTAAGGGTTCATCCATAGTTTTCGAGTAATTTCTATTGAAGTTCCATGGTTCAAATCTCTGGTCCAGAACCAGGTTCTCTTTACCCCTCCTCTTTCTCCTCAAAACCCTAATCTTTGGACCTGAATCCATCCCGATCTTTGTAGATCTAGAAGGATTATGAGTTTGTCAACGACTTTTCTTTAAATATCTCTTGTTTCTTTACTATTAATCGATTTTAGCACTATTTTGGGTTCTTTGCTATCTATTGTTTGAATCTCTGCATACTTGAAATGTTTTTCAAGTTTATGTGATCTTTCTTTAAGTTTCTCTTATTCCTCTACTACTGACCGATTTTAAACACTACAACACTTCAGGTTTTTTGACTTATATGACTTCTTGTTTGTTCGAATCTCTGTATGTTGACACGCCTTCCAGTTTTCTTCTTTAAGTTTTTCCAAACTAGGGTTTCCCGAAAATTTCTTTCTCCAAAACGTTTGATGATTTTGAATGTTTAATCTTCCGTTTCTTGTGTGTTTTAAACAATTTCATGAAGATTGCTTTAAACCTAACTCGTTTAGGCTAAAATCCCTAATTTTTCGACATTATTGTTTGGATTCTGAGTTCGTCTAGGTTACTTGTGTACTGACTTTGTCCTGTGCTTTGGTTTTTATGATTCTCCCTCCTAATGTGGCTCTATTGATATTCTTGGTTCGACTTTTCTACCGATTCTACATGTCTATGTTCATTTTTTTGCCTATTCATGGTAAACCTATACTTTTCTCCTTAAATCAATAATTGATATGGATTCTTGATTTATCAATTTGTTTTGTTAAAACCTATGTGCTAATTCCTAACTATTTTCTTTATTTACAATCTTGATTAGCTTTCTTACCTCATTCAATTAACCATGATATTCACTGATTCTTCACTAATCATTTTCTTAATTAAACTTCTGTCTATTTACCCCTAATTGTTCATTTGATTTTCTTTTCTTAAATGTATTCTGCCTTTACCATTGGTTAACTACCCTTAATTGAGGGAAAATTATACTAATTGGTGTATAATTGATTATGTGGCTTCCTTAATTGCAGAAGGGTTGATTCCCTTTACCTTATTTTCCTTGTTCTTAACTGATATATATATAACTCCTCACTTCTACACATGAACACTAGTTCATCTACACTCTCACACTCTCAAAAGCTCTCTTTGTTCTCTTCTGTTGGTTGCAATTCTCACGAATCTAGCCGGCTGTAAGAAAATGCTGGCTACTTGCATCATCTCTGCTCTATACTCTGTATTCTCTCCTTAACTGGTATGTCCTGATTCAATTCACATTTAAAAACTATGTGTTATCTTTGTTGCTGTCGTCATTAGTTGTGATTTCCAGTTCTATTTTCTATTCTACTGTCATATGCTTAATGTGTAACCAGCATGCTTAAATTACACTGCCTAGTTACTGTATTATGTCGCGCCCTTTTTTTTTCTTTTGACAGGGAAGTCCGGGTTTCGACATTCACGGGGTGTAATGACTCGTTTCCTTTTGGGAATTGGGTATTGGAAGAGTCGCCACGTAACGGATTACATTGCGTTAGGGCACCTAGAGCGATTAACTCTTTGGTTGGTCTGCCTTATCAGAGATTAGGGTAAGGGCTCGAATTAACCTCTACTGGGAAGGTGTTAGGCACCCCTCTCGGTCCACAATTGTGGGTCCCGACCGAACTTATATTCACAAATTAGTCCACTACAAGTAAACAGTGGAATCAAATAGGTTGCAAGTAAAGCACGATAGATAACTCAAGTAATAAGATTGGGACAAGTTGTAAAACAAAGGTTTAAATAAAAAAAGAAATTTTGTTAAAGGAGGGGTCCTAGGTTGGTTATCCTATAGGATCACCCCACACAATGTACGGTAAACACTCCTCAATGAGGGGCTACATGTGACATTAGCGCGTAGTCATCATATCCCATATCGACTCTTCCCATCCCCTTATTGGTCATGCAAAGAGAGTGTTTGGTAAGCAATCTCTATTGCGTGCTACTACCCGTCCCTTCTTAATGGTCCTGGAGGGAGTTATGAACTCTACCTATAGGTGGTTCTAGACGGACCCCTAAGGTTTAAAAGGTGAAAATTCTAAGGCGACAATCAAACACTTAGGACTTTCAGCACATAAAAGGGAGCAATTAGAGGCTCAAAGTTTCCTCCTCAAACAAGCACATAAACAGCACGACTCAAGCACAATTAATGGCTTTTATTAGACAGTGTCCGAAGGTAGGATACCTAGGTGAATATGCAGAAACAAACAACTTATTTTTTTAGAAACTCAGGAGTAGTGACCCTAGCAGTTGCCTATGGATTTTTAAAGTCTGTTAGGATCAGAAAAATATTAAGCAATAGAAATAGCTTTCAGAAATGCAGTTTTGAAAATGCCTTAAAAGCTTGCCTATACGCGGAGTACTGATTAGCATATTTGTATAGTGGAACAAAATAGGTTTTGAAATAGATTTTCTGTAACACCTATAGGCATGATATCTAATGAGATTGAGGTAGTTTTAAAGAACTCGTTTCAGGAAATATGGAACACTTAATTAAACCAACTCAAACTAGCTGAATTATTCAGACTAGCTTAGATTAACAGGCAGGAATTCGAGTATGATTTTCTATAGGCATGATATCTACGTTTGATACTGATTTTAAACGACTTGTAGGCATGGAAACATACATAACACTCGTTGTACCAGAATCTGAATTAAGTCCTATAGGCATGGCATCTATTAGTTAATCCAATTTTAAGACATTGAAGGCATGATTATTTGGAACCTATAGGCATGGTTTCTAAAAATGTGAAGCCCTATAAGCTTGATTTCTACTCGATAAAGCAATCAGATTAAATGTAAAATCCTATGAACATGATTTCTACCCGAATTACCCCATAAAATATGTATCTACCCACCATTTTCACTAAATACCCCAATATTTGTTTACAAATTATTACAGACCAATGAATGAATTACATAAGTATATAAAAAATAAGAAGCTATTCTATAGGGAGCCTTCGACAAGGATCTGATTCCTAAAGCCTCTAATGACCTCAAATGCCTCAATTCCATAGACAATGACATAGTCTAGGTGCATCAAAGTTCCCTAAGAATCTCAAGGATCCCGGGTAGTGCTTACACCTAGACTTGGTAATCAAAAATTGAACAAGTGCAGTGTGGAAGGGCCAGCCTCAGTATGCCAGAGTTCAGAGGGTTCTCAAAAGGATCCCAAGGCAGTACACATACTGGAGGGGGAAGAACTTATTGACTAAGAGTAGAGTAAAAAGTGATGGACACAAGTTGAAGGTTTTAGTGAAAAACTGTATTAAAACCAAAGTCTGTTTGAAAGTAATTTAGTAAAGCAATAGAGACTGTTTAAAAAGAGATTGACGAGATGAACAGAAGTCCAAACACCTTAGGACAGGTTTATACATAGTCAATTCACAGAACTAAGTAAATTCAGTAGTCACACACAGGGTCAAAGGGTTTGGGATACATAGAACACTTGACTACAAACACATAACCCAGCAAAGGTCTAGGACTAGTTTAGACATGCTCAGAAATAGTTGACCCTGGCATAGTCACAAAACCTGACATAAAGAACACAACCACATAGATGGGTGATGGGGATTTGGGGATTCATGGAGCATATGATGGTAAGTACACAACAAGTAAGAGATAATTGGTAAGACATGCTCAGAAACACACATAAGGGGAAATATATTGATCTCAAGGAAGGGAAAGACATAATAACATACTAATAATATAACCATCAACTACAAGTTTCACAACAAAATCACAAATAGAAGCAAACTAGAAAAAGATGAACTGAAGCAATAAGAAAATCATATTGTTGTTGGAACTTTGAATTGAAACTAGAACATACCAGTAAAGAGGATAGTAAGCAGGGTGAAAGAACAAGAGAACACAATGGTTAGCCTTGGGTTGCAGCCGGCTAACTTAAAGTAGTAACAAGTAGTACAAAAGAGAGGCAGAAAGTTTGAGTGTGAGAGATAGGTTTTTTTTGGAACCAAGAGTTCGTGTGTTGTGCTAGTGGAAGACTAGGGTATTTATAGTTTTAAAGAAGGTAGTAAATAAGGTAAAAATCAGAGTCCATTAGTAATTATAGGACTGAGAATCAGTTAGTCAGAAAATCAAGGCAAGTACTCTCTTTAATTGAGGAGTTAACCTCAAACGGTCATAGACACATGACAAGTAAGGAAAGAAATCGTATAAGGCTGAACATGATTGACCATAGAATAAGGTCAGAAAGCATTCTACAAGGTAAAAATCAGTAGAAATAACATGCAAATTCAGTGAAAAATCAATCACAACGATTCAAGGATGCAAGAATAAGAGGTAGCATTGATTTAGCACCATTCTATAAGAACAGGCACAGTGTAAGCAAAATCAGAACCCTAAGAGGGCGAGTAGGACAAGAATCACATATAAAATTAGGGATTCATAAGAGTATAGTCTGAATTAGTAAGCTAAGGCAAAATCAAACAATAGGCAGGGATAATCTCGATTAGGAACCATAACAAGCAAACATAGGGCAAAAATCATAGAATCATAGGAACATACAGATTTACTGAACATGTTATCAAATAGAACCTAGAAACCCAAGATTGGAACTAAGAAATTAGAGATTTCAACATAGGCGAGTTAAAAAAGGAGTAAAAACATAGAATCAGTCAAGATATGCAAAGGATAGAAGTTAAAACATGAAGAATCGATTTAAATAAAGTGTAGAAGAAGTTCTGAAAAACCCTAACTTTAAAAGAAAGTAAAACCACTTGAAATCGATGATTTTTGCAAAAGAGGTTCGAGAATAGTGCAAAACATAGAAGGAACAGACTCGAATTTTTTAAAAATAGCACAGATCTAAGACATGCAAACAAAAATTAGGGTTCAAAGGAAACTCAAATAAAGATGAAGAACCTATTTAGAACTTCAAAGATCGTAACAAATACAGTGCAATTTTGCTCGAAATCACACCGGAGTAGCCATGAATAGACAAAATAGTAAACCCTAGATACCAGTCGGCATGGCCCAGGGCCCTTGAGGGCCTCAGAGAAGATGAGCAAGGCAATGGAGGAGCCATTGGAGGCTTGGGGTTGAAGGGTGGTCACTGGAGAAGACCGGAGAAGGGAGGCGGTTGAAAGAGGCTAGGGTTAAGTTGAGAGAAGAGAGGAGATGAGAGGATTTGAGGGCGGCGGAATTTTGGAAATAAGATAGGGTTAGGTGTTGTTTGAATTAAAAAAGGAAAGGAACCATATGTCGTTGATCTAGGAGATGAACGACCAGGATTTGATTTAGGTTGGATCAGGCAGATGGGTTCTGGGTTTGGGTAAGTGTATATAGAGTCTGGGTCGGGTAATTTGGTAGGAAATTGGGTTGGGGTTGGGTTCAATTTAGGCTACAATTGAAAGCCAAATCTGGCTATAATTTAAATAGCCAATTTTTCACTATTTAATTTATAATAAGTAATAAACAATTTTTGAAAAATAATTTTATGTACAAAAATAATTTAAAATAGATATTTATCATTTTAAAAAATATAGGGACCAATTTTACGCATATAAAATATAATTATCCATTAAATGGGCTAACATTGCAATTATATGCAATTTAGCTTAAAAATACCAAATGCAATTATAAAAATGCATAAAAAAATATATTAAACATATTTTGGTATAAATATAGAAATTAAATAAATAAATCATCATAACAATAATTTAAAAAATAATTATTTGGGATTTTATGAATAAAAGGGAAGGAAATAAATCAATTCAAATTCTTAAAATTATGGGATTATAAAAACCTTGTGCATGCTTATATATGCATATATATGTTATTTAAAAGGTATTTATGTATATAAAAAAGATATAGGGAAAAATTGGGTATCAACATATCACTTAGCATGTTTAAGTTTATTCTGTTAAAAGTTATAGCTAGTATACTATTTAGCATGTCAATCCTGCTTTAGATAATTTGTTCACTATAGTATGTCCAAGTTCATTGTGTGTTTACTATCTCAACCAGCATGTCTAAATTCTGCTTGTTCTGCATGTGTTTAGTATTTCTAAAACTTAGAATGCTTCATGAAGTACTTGTCTAGTTTGTTCAAGTCTGATGGAATCCTATTAAGACTTGTAGCCCTTTCAAGGATATTCTAGTTGTGTGTATTGGTCATGTCTAAGACCTATGTGTTATCAACATGTCTTTATTGCGATCCTTGTAACTAACTTGTCAATTACCCAACCTCATCTGCATATCTGTTTGCTTACACACTAGGTTGTATTCTATGGGTCCCCCAATTCCTCTCTCCCTCTATATAGAGTCTGTTTGCCCAAAATATTTTCTGAAACTGTGTGTTCTGTGACTTGCTCTCTGATCCCAAAATGTTCTTCATGTTTTCTCAAACTGTTCTCCACCCTAACTATGCACTGGTTCCAGAAAATCTTTTCATTCCTAAGGCCCTCTTGCTACTGCTTACCTGTTACATCTCGCGTTTTCGTACGTTAAAATTTCGTTTTCAGTTAACCGACGTGGACTCGGGGATGAGATTATCTTGACGTTAAAGTACTTATTCTATTTATAACAAGCGATAAATAAGTGTTAGAAGGATAAAGGGGTACACAGATTAAAGAAAACAAGTTTCCTTGAAAGTGGACAATTTGGAATAAAATACAGGTCGAGCGATAATACCCGATAATTATGAACTAGTAGCATGTAAGGTACCATATGACCACGGTAGTATAATATATAAAGTATATATGAAGTATTTAAAAAAAATAGAATTTCAAGTAATTTGTGGTCATTTTTAAATTATGCGGGTAATGGATTAATTACCGGATAACAGGACATTACCCAGTTAACTAATAAGTGGATAAAAAAAATTAACATCCCACTCCCACCCCATGTGGCAAAAAGCCACGAAATTGGAAGTGACTAAGTAGTCACTTTTGCCAAATGGCTAATTATGAAAATGACTAAGATTTGAGTCTTAGCAAATAAGACTTTCTGATCATTATTTTGAAAACTTTATATTTAAAGCCTGAAGAACAAGAAAGTTGCTTTTGCTTTCTGAATTCCAAAATTCCATTTTGTTTCATTTTAAAAGGCTTAGAACGTTGCTTTCTGACCTTGAAAGCAAAGTCCCATTTTTAATTCCATTGCCAAATACAAACAGTAGCAAGCATCAATTTTGTTCAAGTTCAAAGAAGCAGAAACTTCATTTCGTGCAAATAATTCAAGGAACAAGTATATTAAGGCCCTCCCTTCTTTATTTTGGCATGGTCCAAATTATACTGAAGAAACGAGCAAACACATAGTTTCCATAAAATACTCTATTCATAAAAATAGTAGGGGTGTCTATATTCTTGATTCCCCATGAAAATTATTATTATCTTCTGTTCATGGGTCTCAGAATAATACGCAGTTGAAAAAGTTTATCCAGAAGAAATATTGAGACTATTATGTATTTTTCATACATTTCACTCGTGTGCATTGACCCATGACCAGATGACGTTATATATGCGTATGTGAATAAATATATGTATATGGGATAAGAGAAAAGGTTACAGCATTATATATGCACCACCACCTGATCAACTGGTATATATTGATGGTGTTGCCCACAATGGCCGAGACAATATGATAGGATGCCCTCAGTGGCTTGATGATATTATGTACACCCATACCTATGCATGGCACGACATTTATACGCACGTGCATGACATTATAAATGTTTCAGAATTTACAAAGTTATTCAGATTTAAAGATGTGTTTATATATTCCCTGTTTCGTCTATGTCTTTTACGTACTAATTTTCATGTCTTACATACTCGGTACATTTTTTGTACTAACGCCCTATTTCACGGGGCCTGCATTTCATGCTCGCATGTGCAGGTAGGCAAGCTGACAGTCCCCCTTCTTAGGATCCCTGATCAACGAGAGTTGGCGTGCTCCATTTGATCCGGAGCTACTTTTGATTTTGGTACGATACGTTTATATATATATATATGGGTATGACGTGGCTCAATCTCATCTTTGTACAGTTATGTTTCTGTTAGAGGTCTGTGGACAGTATGTCTAGTTGGGTTGTATGTGGCCTTGTCAGCTTTTAGTTTTGGATGTATAGTTGTTTATAGCAGCCTTGTCGGCTCGCCCACTGTATTCTGCATGTATATGTACATATGCCTTGATGGCAGGTTTCCTTCATGGATGTTATTTTCGTAATGCAGCAGATGTTATTTAGGTTCATATCTTAGACGCATGCTTAGGGGTGTTTGATAGGTAGGACTCAGGCACCCATTGCGGCCCATCAGTTTGGGTCATGACAAAAGTGGCATCAAAGCAGTTTTGTCCTAGGATTGTCTACAGACCGTGTCTAGTAGAGTCTTGTTTATGGGTGTGTTGTGCACCAAACTTATATAGAGGAGGCTACAGGACATATAGGATGTTATCCTCTCTTCTTATCTTAGATCGTGCGATATAAGTATTCATGTTCCTAAAGATATGTTACGTTTTCAGTGATGCCTCCGAAGACTACAGATGTTAGCACGGGTCAGAAGGCTACGAAGGTGTTAGAAAGAGAGATAAGTTATACTATGTATTCAGACCCATCAGAGATCATGGGTTCTATTGAGGAGGATCCATCCGAGGATCCATATGGGTCATCTGTTCGAGCTGTTTTGACCACTCCGGCAGCAGATGGGGTGAGAGGAGTTGCGACCTCACCAAGGCTCTTAGATATATAGCCTGTTGATCAGGGTATGAGGGGAGTAGTGCATGGATTGGCACAGTCGGGATTCCCTCAGGCTCAAAACTATATCAAGGTATTTGAGGACAACAGATATTCTGAGGTTCCGGATAGTCCACAGTCTTGGGAGTCTGTCAATCAAGGTTCATCGATGTATGTTATGGGATACGCAGAGGAAGAAAATTGTAGTCGGGCCAAGAGGAGGAAGGTAACTAATAAGGACATGAAGATTCCACTTCGAAGTGTGTCCGATCGAGGTTCCTATATAGGACGAGGCAAGGACCCTCTACTATAGACTTCCTCCAAGTGTCAGTTTTGGTTGATGAGTTCCATCTCTTCTTGGAATACTACCAAATCAGGGTTCTAAGTGTGTTAGGTTATTTTATGAGGACGTAGAGAGCCCCCTCTCGACTTGTATATATTATGGTTATGCCTACTTAGAGGTTGTGCAGATATTATCCTGTATATAGTTTTGGGTATGATATTTCTACGGCTTGGTCGACTCATATGTATATAAAACCTTTTTTCTAAATTAGTTATGCAAGTTATGTTTTAATATTTATACCTATATATACGGATGTGGCCCAAAATTACCCGTGATAGGTTTGACAATAACCAAGGATAAGGTACGTGGTGCTCGGTCGGGTAGAACTTGATATTATAATAGGTATGGATTGATTGGCCTTTTGTTATGCTAACATCAAGTTTAGATCAAAGGTGGTTTGATTTCAGTTTCCAGGAGAGTCTGTTTTAGAGTGGAAAGGTAATACCACACCGCCAAGAGGTAAATTTATTTCTTATCTCAAGGCAAGGAAGTTAATCAGAAAGGACTATATTTATCACTGAGTTTGGGTTTGGGATGTGGAAGTAGAGTTACCAACCATTCAGTCATTTCCTGTAGTTAATGAGTTTCCCGATGTTTTTTCCGATGAGCTTCTGAGTCTTCTGCCAACCAAGAAATTGAGTTTGCTATTGACCTACTACCAGATACTCACCCAATATCTATTCCTCCCTATAGAATGGCCCCCCGCTGAGCTGAAAGAGTTAAAGGAACAACTAAAGGACTTGCTTGAAAAAGGTTTTATTAGACCTAGAACGTCACCATGGGGAACACCTGTGTTGTTTGTGAGAAAGAAAGATGGTTCCTTACGAATGTGTATTGATTATAGGCAACTGAATAAGGTGACAATCAAGAATAAGTACCCGCTCCCGAGAATTGATGATTTATTTGATCAGTTGCAAGATGCCAAGTGTTTTTCAAAGATAGACTTGAGGTCCGGGTACCATCAGGTAAGGGTTAAGGAGGAAGATATTCTAAAGACAACATACAGGACTAGATATTGGCACTTCAAGTTTAATGTTATGATGTTCAGTTGAACCAATGCCCGGCGGTATTCATGAATTTGATAAACCGTGTGTTTAAGCCCTTTTTAGACCTGTTTGTAATCATATTTATCAACGATATATATTGGTATATTCTCGTTCAGAGGCTGAGCATGCAGATCACTTGCGTATTGTGCTTAGAGTTCTACAAAAAGGGAAGTTGTATGAAAAATTCTCTAAATATGAATTCTAATTGAACTCTGTAGCTTTCCTTGGGCATATCATTTCAGGTGAAGACATACAGGTGGATACACAAAAAGTTAAGGCATTGAAGACTTTTCCTAGACCCACAACATCAATGAAGGTTCGTAGCTTCTCCGTTTGGCAGGTCATTACAGGAAACTTGTAACGAAATTTTCTTCTCTTCTAAGGATCTTCGACCAAAGTTGTATGTGGTGTTTCGCTTAATATTTCGTAATAACATAAGGGAATCTATAAGGCAAGTAAGTTGAAGAAAGGTTGCAAATAAGTATAAATAGATATGTGTAGCTCGCAAGCTAAAGTATGGTAGAGCGACAATGTTCTAAGAAGACAGGAGGAAGGATAAGAAAAGATGAGTAAAAAGGTAACAAGAATGGATAAGTCCTTGGGAATAAGTTCATAAGAGGGCTGATAGTTTCTCTAAGTTATAGAAGGCTCAGTATAGCCTGAATGAACTCAAAGGAGTCTAAGACTAGTAACGTTTAGAATAGATAAAATATTGCCCTAATAGTGGGATAAGGGCGCAATTGTGATGGATAAAAGATGAAGTTTGGGCCTCCGAAGAGGGGAATTTCCTGAATTGTACACAATTAGGATAACCATGTAAGTTAACTCATAAGGGAACTAGGTTTCAATGGACCGACGCTTGCGAATGGAGTTTCCAGGCCTTAAAGGATAGATTAACTTCAGCACCGGTTCTAACACTCCCAGAAGGGACCGATGGTTAGGTTATCTACTGTGACGCTTAAGGCATTGGATTGGGATGTGTGTTGATGTAGCATGGTAAGGTTGTAGCTTATAGACAACTAAGAAAGCATGAGAAGAACTAACCAACCCATGATTTAGAGTTAGCCGCAGTGATTCATGTACTAAAAATGTGGAGGAACCACTTGTATGGCATTCATGTTGATATCTATACGGATCATAAGAGCCTCCAGTATATCTTCAAACAAAAGGAATTGAATCTACGTCAAAAGAGATGGTTGGAACTACTTAAAGACTATGACGTTGATATTTTATACCATCCAGGAAAGGCGAACGTAGCAGCCGATGCCCTTAGCCATAGATCTATGGGTAGCCTATCGTATTGACAACCAGAAAAGAGGGGAATAGCACATGAGGTTCATCAGCTAGCTAGTCTTGGAGTTCGGTTACTGGAGTCAGGTGACATTGGAATTACTCATCAGGATACGGCAACATCCTCATTAGTAACAGAAGTAAAGGAACGCCAGTATGAGGATCCTATATTAGTTCATTATAGGTATACCACCCTTCAGAAAGAGAAGACACCATTTGGAATTACACAAGATAGGGTCCTCAGATATCAAGGACGGTTATGGGTCCCTAATGTTGCAGGGCTACGTCGGTAGGTTATAGCAGCAACTCACTATTCTCGTTATTCTACACATCTAGGAGCAACAAAGATGTATCATGATATCAGGGTAGTATATTGGTGGGACATAATGAAAAAGGATATAGCAGAATTTGTTGCCCAGTGTCCTAACTGTCAGCAGGTTAAGATTGAGCATCAAAAACCTGGTGGGTTATTACAAGCTATGGAGATTCCGACTTGGAAATGGAAAGTAATCAATATAGACTTCATCGTAGGTTTACCTCCTACCCAGCTCAAGTTCGATTTGATATGGGTGATTGTTGATATGCTTACAAAGTTAGCCCATTTTCTGCTCGTTAGAACTGCATATTCCTTAGAGGATTATGCAAGACTTTATATTAAGGAAATAGTACGAATGCATGGTGTCCCTGGATCTATTATCTTGGATAGAGGAGCTCAATTTACAGCTAACTTCTGGAGGTCCTTCCAAAAAGGATTGAGGACTCAAGTAAGTCTTAGTACAACATTTCATCCCCAAACAGACGGACAGGCTGAGCGTACTATTCAGACACTAGAGGATATGTTACGAGCTTGTTTAATGGACTTCAAAGGTAGCTGGGATGATCATCCGCTGCTTGTTGAATTCGCATATAATAACAGCTACCATTCCAGCATTCAGATGGCTCCATACGAAGCTCTTTACGGATGGAAGTGTAAGTCGTCTATAGGGTAGTTTGATGTTGGAGAATCTGGATTACATGGGTCAGACCAGGTTCGGCGAGCCGTAGAAAAGTAAAGTTGATTCGGGATCGACTATCGATAGCTCAGAGTTGTCAGAAGTCATATTCTAATGTGCGGCAGCGAAACTTAGAGTTCGAGGTTGATAACTTGGTATTCTTAAAGGTATCACCGATGAAGGGTGGGATGAGATTTGGCAAGAAAGGCAAACTTATCCCACGGTATATTGGGCCTTATTGGATCATTCGGATAGTGGGCCAAGTAGTTTATGAGTTAGAATTGCCCTCAGAATTAGAGTCTGTCCATCCGATTTTTCATGTATCTAGGCGATCCTACCCGAGTGATGCCCACGAATGATGTACAGATTATAGAAAACTTATCATACGAGGAAGTTCCGGTTGCCATCCTAGACCAACAAATCCACAAGCTGCGGAATAAGGAGGTAGCCTCCATGAAAGTACTTTGGAGAAACAACGATGTGGAAGAAATGACTTGGGAGGCCGAGGAAAACATGAAGTCTAGATATCCCTACTTATTTTATCTTCCAGAGAAGGGTCCGACTGAGACGTCATAATCATAAGGTACGTGTATAAACTCTTGTGTTGGTTATTGTCGTTGGTCATGTGAGGCCATTGTCGTTATTCATAATTATGATCCTGTGTGTTGTTGGGTTATTAAGCTTATACGGGGAGAGTTGGTAGTGGTGTTGTTACAGATACGACCTTGCCGAAGTTATATAGATCACGGGGAGTTGAACATTGGAGGACGAATGTTTCTAAGGGGGGAAGGATGTTACATCTCGCGTTTTCGTACGTTAAAATTTTGTTTTTAGTTAACCGACGTAAACTCGAGGATGAGATCATCTTGACGGTAACGTACTTACGCTATTTATAATAAGCGATAAATACGTGTTATGAAGGATAAAGGGGTACATGTATTAAAAAAAATAAGTTTCTTGAAAGTGGACAATTTGGAATAAAATACGGGTCGAGCGATAATACCCGATAATTATGAACTATTACCATGCAAGGTACCATATGACGACGGTAGTATAATATATAAAATATATATGAAGTATTTTAAAAAATAAATAGAATTTTATGTAATTTATGGTAATTTTTAAATTATGCGAGTAATTAGCTAATTACCGGGTAACAGGACATTACTCAGTTAATTAATAAGTAGATAAAAAAATTAACATCTCACCCCCACCCTACGTGACAAGAAGCCACGAAATTGGAAGTGACTAAGTAGTCACTTTTGCCAAATGGCTAATTATGAAAATGACTAAGATTTGAGTCTTAGCAAATAAGACTTTCTGATCACTATTTTGAAGACTTTATATTTAAAGCCTGAAGAACAATAACGTGGCTTTGCTTTCTGAATTCCAAAAATCCATTTCACTTCATTTTAAAAGGCTTAGAACGTTGCTTTCTGACCTTGAAAGCAAAGTCCCATTTTTACTTCCATTGCCAAATACAAACAGTAGCAAGCGTCAATTTTGTTCAAGTTCAAAGAAGCAGAAGCTTCATTTCATGCAAATAATTCAAGGAACAGGTATGTTAAGGCCCTCCGTTCTTTCTTTTGGCATGGTTCAAATTATACTGAAGAAACGACCAAACATATAGTTTTCATAAATTATTCTATTCATAGAAATAGTCGGGGTGTCTATATTCTTATTTCCATATGAGAATTATTATTATCTTCTGTTCATGGGTCTCAAAATAATACGCAGTTGGAAAAGTTTATCCAGAAGAAATTATTGAGATTATTACGTATTTTTCATGCATTTCATTCATGTGCATTGACCCATGACCAGATGGTGTTATATACGCGTATATATGTAAATATATGTATATGGGATATGGGAAAAGGTTACAGCGTTATATACGCACCACCACCTGATCAGCTGGTATATGTTGATGATGATGCCCATAGTGGCCGAGACAATATGATGGGATGCCCTCAGTGGCTAGATGATATTATGTACACCCATACCTATGCATGACACGACATTTATACACACGTGCATGACATTATAAATGTTTCAAAATTTACAAATTTATTCAGATTTAAAGATGCGTTTCTGTATTCCATGTTTCATCTATGTCTTTTACGTACTAATTTTCATGCCTTACATATTCAGTACATTTTTCGTACTGATGCCCTATTTCATGGGACCTGCGTTTCATGCCCGCAGGTGCAGGTAGGCAAGCTGGCGGTCCCCCTTCTTAGAATCCCTGATCAACGAAAGTTGGCGTGATCCATTTGATCCGGATCTGCTTTTGATTTTCGTACGATACGTTTGTGTGTGTGTGTGTATATATATATAGGTATGATGTGGCTCAGTCCCATCTTTGTATAGTTATATTTCTGTTAGAGGTCTGTGGACAGTATGTCTAGTTGGGTTGTGTGTGGCCTTATCGGCTTTCAGTTTTGGATGTATAGTTGTCTATAGCAGCCTTGCCGGCTCGCCTACTGTATTCAGCATGTATACGTACATATGCCTTGATGGCAGGTTTCCTTCACGTATGTTATTTTCGTAATGCGGCAGATGTTATTTAGGTTCATATCTTAGATGCATACTTAGGGGTGTTTGATAGGTTGGACTCAGGCACCCGTCGCGGCCCATCGGTTTGGGTCGTGACATTACCATACTCTTTCAAATCATCACGCACTCTCACTTTACTCTTAGATTACTAAGTCCTGCCCCTTTGATATGTGTACTACATTGAGACCCTTGAGATCTCTCTGAACTCTGGCATATCATGGCTGGCACATCCACACTGCACATAATCAGTCTTTATTTGAGGAAAGTTTGGGTGTGAGCACTGCCCAGGATCCTTGAGGTCCTTGGGGAACTCTGACACACCTAGACATGAATTGGGCTATGGAACTTTGGGCATTTGAGACCAGTAAAGGCTTGGTACACCATGACTGTTTTGGGCCTGCTTCGGGCTCCCTATAGCTTAGTTCTATTCTATTTATATAATTTATATTCAATTCTTGGTCTGTAATAATTGTTGTAGACAAAGATTGGGGTTATAAGTGAAAAGGGGTGGGTAGTCACATACTGTGGGTAAAGTTTGGGTAGATAACATGCCTATAGGGTCCATTTCGATTCAAATGTGTGTGTTAGATAATATGCCTATAGGATCTGCTTTGAATAAATTATGATTGCTTTACTTTTTACATAATAGTGATCAGGCCTATAGGGTCTAAATCAGTTTTAATAGAAATCATGCCTATAGGGATTTCGATTTGATCAAATAAATTCTGTTTGCTCCGCCTTATGTTTAATTAGAAATCATGCCTATAAGATCTAAAACCACTTTAGTTTAACTTCAATGCATGTTTGATCAGTTCTGAATTAGTTTAATTAAATAACCTACTCTTTTCATGTTAATCAATATCACTAGAAAGAATGCCTATAGGATTCAAATTCCCCGTTTAAAATCGTTTAATGTTTTACTGCATTCCTAATTAGTAATAGATACCATGCTCATAGGACATCACTATTGTACGCATAGGCAAGTCTATAGGGCGATTAAAAACCCTGCAACTGTAAAACTATGCTCTGTTATTTGTGATTGCTCATATTCAACAGGTCTAATATCAGTAGGCAAGCTGAATAGGTCCTTGACACTTTGGTCCTAATTCAATACTATATACTCTCTGATTACCTAGATATCATGCTCTAAGGTTTCTCTTAAATACCTGAAACTATTGTTTGAGACGTGCAATTACTTGTTCTGTTTGTGGAGGTAAAGATGTGAGCCTTTATTTGTTATCTCTTTAATGAAGTCCTAACTGTTTTGATTGACGCCTAGACGTTTCTCCTTTAAGTACCTTAGGATGGTATAGAATTACCTAAATTAGAGGTCCTAAATACCTCCAGGGCCACAAGGAAGGGACGGGTAGTGCACGCATAGGATATCTTTCAAGTTTCCTAGAATGCTTTAAGCAATGACCAAGGGGAGGGAATTGGGTAGTAAGGATATGATGACTACGCGCTAATGTCACATGTAGCCCCTCATTGAGGAGTGATTACCGGGCATTGTGTGGGTATGATCATGTAGGCTAACCAACCTAGGACCCCTCTTTCCCAACTCCCGTTGTTGAAAAAATGAATTTACTTTCCTTTACATATGTGTAAATTGTTCAAACATTTTCCCTTGTTTTCATTACTTGAATCATACATGCACTTAGAATGTCAAAACATGCCTTTATTTGCAAGTATGTGTTAAAACTGTTTATTGTTAAAACGACTAATTCACATAGTTTAAGTTCGGTCGGGATCCACCGTTGTGGACCGCGACGGGTGCCTAACACCTTCCCCTCAAGGTTATTTCGAGCCCTTACCCTAATCTCTGGTAATGCAAACTAGTCCAAGAGCTAATCGCTCTAGGTGCCCTAACGCACCATAATCCGTTAGGTAGCGACTCTTCAAATACCCGATTCCCAAAAGGAAACGAGTTATTTCCCCATGAACGTTGAAACCCGGACTTCCCCGTCAAAAAAAAGGAAAAAAGGGGCACGACAAACACACTTTCCGGATTGGTGATGAACAAGTGGTATTTCATGTGTGCAAGTCTATGCGTCAACCAAATAGCAATGAGGTGTGCTCTTTCGTGGATTTGGCAACCAATCCTATTATTGATGATACTAGTGCCACAATCAATGTTGGGACATGTCGGAGGCCGTTTTCCTCAATTTTGATAGTGATGGGATGGATGGTTTCATGTAATGTGTGAACACCTTGCAAGGAAATGGGTCCTTACAACTATGCATGCTTTATCATTGAACCTTGAGAATAGAAAGACTCCTCCTTCAAAGCCTTCAATCAAAGAGCCACCTATCTTGGAGTTGAAGCCATTGCCACCCCACCTTCAATATGAGTTTCTTGGCCCTTGTTCTACTTTAGCAGTTATTCTTCTTCTTATTAGACTAGTGAGCAAGTGGATTCCACATTGACGGCCCTACAAATGAGGAAGAAAGCTATTGGTTGGAGTTCGGCAGACATTCGGGGTATAAGCCCCGCATTTTGCAAACATAAGATCAAGTTGGAGGATGGTGCTAAACCATTTATTTAATATTAAAGAAAACTCAATGAAGATATGCAAGAGGTGGTCCAAAAGGAGATTATCAAATGGTTGGATGTCGGGGTTGTCTACCCCATTGCCGATAGTTCATGAACTTCTCCAATTCAATATGTCCCAAAGAAAGGGGCATGACGGTTGATACCAATGACAAGAATAAGTTGATACCAACAACAATGGTCACCGGTTGGAGGTTTTACATAGATTATATAATACTAAATAAAGTCACAAGGAAAGACCACTTTCCCCTCCCGTTCATGGATCAAATGCTTAATAGGTTGGACAGCCATGCTTTCGATTGCTTTCTAGATGGTTATTTGGGATACAACCAAATTCTTATTGCATCGGAAGGCCAAGAGAAAACCACTTTTACATGCTCGTGTTGTACCTTTTACTTTCAAGTTGATGCCTTTTGGATTATGCAATGCACCAGTGATTTTTCAATGGCGTATGATGGCTATTTTCATGGACATGGTATAAGACTACCTTGAGATCTTCATGGATGACTTTTTGGTTGTTGAGGATTCATTTGATGACTGCCTTGCTAATTTGGATAAGGTGTTAGCTAGATTTGAGGAAACGAACTTGGTACTCAATTGGAAGAAATGTTATTTCGTAGTTGAGGAAGGTATTGTCTTTGGACATAAAATTTCAATGAATGGTACTGAAGTAGATTAGGCGAAGATTGAAGTGATTTATAAGATTCCACCTCCTACCTTGGTAAAGGGTGTGGGGAGTTTCTTGGGCCATACGGGATTCTACTGGAGATCTATTAATGATTTTTCTAAAGTGGTGAACCTTCTGTGAAAACTCCTCGAGAAGGATGCCAAGTTCTATTTCAATGATGATTCTATGAGAGTTTTTGAACAATTGAAGCTCATTGTGACAACAACTTGAAGTACATCTCCAAATTGAAGTTTACCATTTGAGCTCATGTGATTCCAGTGATGTAACGGTGAGGCTGTTTTGGAGGAACATATTTTCCACCCGGTCTACTATGCTAGTAAGGTCATGAATAGCGCCTAAATCAACTATACCATTATGAAGAAGGAGTTACTTTCCATTGTATTTTCTATTGAGAAGCTCCTCCCGTATTTGATGGGTGCTAAAGTCATTATGCACACAGGTCATGCGGCACATCATTATCCTATGAGCAAAAAGTAACCCAAATCTCAGTTTATGAGATGAGTGCTTTTATTGCAAGAATTTGATATTGAATCCAAGATAAGAACATAAGTGAAAACCAAGTGGCAGACTACTTATCTTATTTGGAGGAGGGAGGCCACATGATGGCCTTGAGATCAATGACCTTTTTCCCAATGTTCCACTTTTGGCACTTTCAACGGAAAAGGTACCTGGATTTGGCTAATTTCATTGTTAGCGATATCATATTGGAAGAGTTCACTTCAAACCGAACAAAGAAGATCAAGAGATTGCAAAGACTATTATTGGGATGAACCGTACCTTTTCCGGATTTGCACGGGTGGGGTGATTAGGAGATGTGTGCCAAATGCGAAACAAAGTGATATTCTTGGGGATGACCATTCTTCACATTATGATGGTCATAATGTGGGAACAACAACGGCGGTGAAGGTACTCATTGTGGTTCTATTAGCCTACTCTTTACAATGATGCAAATGATTTGGTAAAAATATGTGATGAATGTTAATGGGCCGATGGGATTTCAAAGAAACATGAGATACCCCTTACAATCATCTTGGATATTGATAACTTTGATGTTTGGGATATTGACTTTAGGGCCCTATTATGAGTTCTTTTGGTAACACCTACATTTTGGTCACGGTGAATTATGTGTCTAAATAGGTTGAAACTGTTGCTTTACCAAATAACGAGGTCAGAAGTGTTATTTATTTCTTGAAGAGGAACATTTTCATAAGGTTTGGGACTTCGAGGGCAATCATAAGCGATGGAGGGTCGCACTTTTTCCACAAGGCCTTTGACACTTTGCTTGGAAAATACGTGTCACTAAGTGTCAACCCCTATTATCCACAAGAAATTGGTCAAGTGGAAGTTTCCAACCGCGAGCTAAAGAGTATTTTGTAAAAGACGGTGAATGCAAATCGGTTGGATTGGTCTAAGAATCTTGATAATACTCTATGGCATATAGAACGGACTCAAAACACCTATCGGAATATCCCCATATCAGTTGATGTATGGAAAAGCATGTAATTTTCCAGTGGAATAAGAGCACAAGGCATTGTGGTCTTTGAAGAAACTAAATCTTAATTGGAATGCAGCTGCTAACTGCGAGTTGCACATTTGAATGAACTAGATGAATTCCAGTATCATGCATATCAGAGTTTATCCTTATGCAAAGAAAAGATGAAGTACTTTCATGACAAGTATATTTGGAACAAGGAGTTCAAAGCTAGTGATCTAGTATTTTTGTTCAACTCAAGATTAAGAATGTTTCTCGAAAAGCTTAAATCAAAGTTGAGTGGTCTATTTGAAATAGTTAGTGTGACTCCCTTTGCTGCATTGGACTTGAAGAATAAGAACAATCAAATAGTTCCAGCAAATGGTCATCAAGTGAAGCATTACTTGGGAAAAGTTGGTGAAATCCATGTGTGGCAGTTCTTTACTTCAATTGAGGGTGCTATGACATTGCATCGTGCCACAATGTTAAACAAGGAGCTTCTCAGGAGGCAACCCAGGCTCTTTTCCTTTTTATCTTTAATTCAATTCTTAGTATAGATGTTGTTTATTGTTTTTTATCGTGTTTGGGTGTGTTGCACTAACCAGTGAAGGTGTTATGAGATGGCAAAGGTTATAGCACTGCACGGGATTCTGCAGACTACACTATTATTTATGCAACCACAAAGATAGACTATGAGCAGCAAAAGTTGGACCGCAGCTGCAGATTTTGATTGCTGACCACAAATGCAGTGGCAACCCAAGTGACAAAATGAAGAGTCTCTAAACTTTCTTCGCAACAGTGCAGAGCTAATTTTGTGGCTTATGACAAATTGTGCGGTCGCATGAGAGCACCTTTAGAGAGGTCACTATAGCAAGTTGGCTTAAGTGCAGTCACAGTTGTAAAGTGCGGACCGCACAACTTTAGGCTCTCTACCACCCAGGTAACCGAGTGCGGACCTACAATTGGAATTTTGTGGCCGCACTCTCTCTCTCTCTCTCTCTCTCTCTCTCTCTGTCTCCCTCTGATCCAACCCAGGGTTAAGTAAAAATAGAACAATAGGTCCCCCTTTTACACTTTTCACAGTTTGACCTAACCAGCAATATTTTTACTAAGGACTCACTTGTAGGCACGGTTGCCCACCTTCATCCACTCACATTCCAATCTTCAATACTTTCACTAGCACATTCTGGTATGGCACACTTTAATCTTGTTTAATTTTCTTTTGAATTTTGATTTAACTTATTTTTAGGTCATCTATGTTACATCCCTTTATCTACTCTATGTGGGGTAAATTAAGAATGGGTTATTTTTGAAATCATACTCAAAATGGGTTAGGATTGCCACTATCATGCAGGTAGTCTGTTGCTCAGTTATATTCACCAAAATTGCATAGCTTAAATTTTCACAGGGCTTCATAACTGTCTGATTCTCGTCAATTCATGATTGTGTGGACTGCAATTGAAATTTTGCGGCCCGCAATTGCTTGTTTGAGCCACCTGGTTGATTACCTGAGCTTTGCGGCTGCAACTTAATTATGCAAACCACTGGGGGATTTTTGCGGTCGCGGTACAAGTCTGCACTATCCTTTAGAGAATTTCTTCTCTGCAGCCTGAGTACTTCTATCGCACTTTTAATTTTGGGGACCGAAGTTGTATTTTTGCAACCACAAAAGCATGTCCACACTGTCTTTTAAAGACTTCTCTCTGAGAGTGATGCAAAACTACTAAAATATAGCCGCACTTGGAATTTTGTGGACCACACTTCCACTTTGTGGACCGCGGATGGACTTTTGTAGACCGCACAACCACCATGCCCTATAAATCTTTGATATTGAAGTCACTCATGTTCTTATGCTTTCCCTACTGTTAAAATGACTTATAACAACTTTGTACCTCATGTAAATGACTTGTATAACCACTGAAAACTCTCTTTGTGTGTCAGCAGATAATGGTACGATCAAGAGAAATAGCTAAGACTTCAAAGGGTCGGGGTAGCCAAGGCAAAGGTAGAGGTAGAGGTGCATTGCCACCTAGTGTGTAGAAAATGATGTCTAATAAGTACACAGTCGGGCAAGGGAGAGGACGAATCCTATGAAAACATATGTCCCATCTTGGGAGGCCTATGAAAACAACTCATTGGCTCAGTTTGAAGAGCGCAATCAGGAGAAATCTTAACCATAAGGGCAGTCTAAGCCGCAAGCTTAGCCTTCCACTTCCCAAGGCATAGCCAGCACTAGCCATGAGCCCAATACAACTACACCTGACTTTGATTCTGATAATGACCTCGATGACGGAAAAGGGGGAAAAGTTGCAAAGGATGGGGAAGAGAGGACCAAGAAGAATATGGTCTGGGATGATATATTTCTGAGCTACAATTCCTTCATTGATTTCACAAAGGGATGGCAAGTAAGGTCATTAACTTATGAGCGATAATTCCTCACCAAAGATTTAGACAAGTACAATCTGGTAGTTTTAAAGCAGTTCACTACAAGATGTAGTTCACTAAAGCGCTTGTTGATGTCAAAGAGCATCTTGTCCGGGAGTTTTATGCCAGCACAACACACATTGTCAAAGGGACAAAGGTTACCAAAGTGTGCAACCTCGAGGTTAAATTTGATTAGAGAACATTGAATGCATATCTGGGACTTGAGGATGTTGAGCAAAAAAGAACCTTGCCAAGCTAGCTGAGAAGGAAGAAGTCCGACCTTGGCTTACTGAGATTCTTGCACTAGGTCCTACTCCTCCTTGGATAGGTGCCAGAGCGGCAATCTTCCGCAAGACCTTGAGTTTAAAGGAAAATGGTTGGCAAACATTTGTGTGTACCAGACTTGATCCATGCTTAAATGAAAATCATCTACCTTTGGAAAGGGCAGTGCTAGTAGCATCTATCATTGGCCGGGTACCTAATTAATGTGGGTGCCTTGATGTCGGCCAATATGACTTTAGTAGCACAACAGGCAAACACCTCCTTCCAGTACCCTAACACTATCGCGGTGTACTTGATAGATGCAAAGGTGTAGTCCTGACCATTTGACACCAAGATAAAGCCAACTGGCCACTTTTACCTATACAAACTGCAAGACCCCAGAAACTCGACGTCAAAAAAGACCAGCCTGCCTGCCACTACTATTAGCCAGTCTGATGAACCTATAGTAGTAGTGATATCCCTCATCTTCCACTGCACCTTCCACTCATGCCATGGATATTGATTCTGGGCCACCAACAGCTTCTACTCCACTACCTACACCAGCTCTTAGTCATGTGCCTATGCCTACTGGCCCTTTATCTGCTTTGTGGGTTTCTCAAATGTTGGTAACTATCAACAATTGGATGCAGATAGCTACATGAAAGCTATCTCGTGCAGTTTTTGGGCAGCCCTCTACACAGCCAGATACTTCTAACACTTCTGAGAAGCTTACAAAGATCCTGGACAACCAGAAAGTGGTCATAGATACTTTGGTTCAGCATGGTGCTATGATCGGAAGGTTGACCAAGCAGGTGAAGAAGATGAGAAAGACTTAGGCCAACAAAAAGTCAGTCGACACACTGTAGGCTGAAATGAAACAAATAGTTGAGGCAGATAACTTGTCGTTTGATATGCTGATTAACCCCGACCATCCATACCTAGATCAGATTCAGGATGACCGTATTACTCACACTGAGGATCCCTGCCTTGCATCCAATAATGGTGTTGCGGTGCATGACATGTTCACATTTCAGGCAGCTCCCATGGATGATTATACCATCCAGTTAGCTGAGCCGGCTAGGACTAACCACCGGGTGATACCCAAGTGACTGACGATGTTTAGGGAGTTTCTTTTCCCCACTCTACTCTTTGATTCTATTTTTGTTAAACATTTAGGGACAATGATTACTTTTATTTTTGTGGGGGGGTGGGGTGGGGTGGAAGGATCTGATTGATTTGATTACTGAAATTAGGATGTAATAATTTGATGATACATTTTGATATTTTATAGTAGTTTGATACATTTAATACTAATCAAAAGTTAAGTTTTGCTAGTGTAATAGTTATTATTTTATCTTTTTGTAAATTATCAATAAGGCTTTGGTTTTCTTAACATCATGGTTCTTTTCAAATGTGGTCTCATGTGTGAATCGGGTGACTTTTCCTGAGGATGGATAGTGTGACAACATCCTTAAGGGAATTAGTCTGTTACATGTTTAGGTAATAGTAGTAGTAACTAGCAATGAATTAAAGCCATAATCAAGCTCTTTCATGAAAACAGGTTATTTATGCTTCATGTGGAACTAACATACTTAAATGAACGCTTATGGTTTAAGACAAGGTTGTTGTGAATCGTTTTTGAGGAAGTAGATCTTGTAAAGTGACTTTGAGGTTTTTCAGTTGTCTTTAATAATCATTAGGTGGTTGAGTAGACCATGGAGATCTTTTAACTCAATTGTATGAGATGTGAGGTGAAATTTTGTTGATAATCCAAGTGCTTAAGTGGATAATCTAGAACTTGCCCTGAATGTGCTTCAAGGCAAAATTTTGAGTTTGCGTGATTCGAAAGATGATTGTAGGCTTTCCTTATACCGTTTGAGATTTCAATTGCCTCTTTATGATTAGTCAACCCCCTTTGAGCCTTTAGCCTTTTTCTTTTGGCAACCTTGCTATAAGTCTTTCACCTTGTGATCATAATCTCCTCTTGACACCCGAACCTTCCTAAGTACTCATATTTAGCACGTGTCTCAAAGCCTAACTTTGGGGGGAGATTTGAGAAATATAAAGGGATACCAAGGCGTCAAAGAGAAAGAAAAGAAATGATCTTCGTATATATATATATATATATATATATATATATATATATATATATATATAAAGCAAGTATTATGAACACAAAGGGGCCCAAAAAGGGAGATTGATGAAATAGAGTGAGATGAGTATCTCTAGCATAAAATTAAGGAAGAAAATGAATGAAATTGTCAATAAAGAGTGATGGCAAGTCTCTCTAGCCTCTAAAAAGAAGAATGACCTTCGAGGGTTCTCTCTATGATGTTTTATGAAAAAATGTGAGCCAAGAATTGATGAGTGAAGTACTTAAGTAAAGTTGTAACCACTGTATCCATATACTATCCTACCTAGAACCAAAAGCCTTCAATACAATCCAAAAAAGTCCTATTTGATTTCAAGCCGAATGTGCTTACATTAGTGTAGGTTTACATAAGGGGCAAGACTATGGTATTTGAAGCTTAACTTGTGTTTTTTGTGAGAAAAGAGTAAAACCTTTATTAGAAATTGAATGTTGAATCTTGAAGTGAGCAATGTAAATGGAAGGTAGAAGAGGAAGAGTTTGGAGTCCACCATGATTAGCATGAAAGAACAAGAATCCATGATGAATGAAATTAACCCTTGAGGCTCAAACATCACACTAGAATTACATGAGATGAGCAAGTTGCATCATTTTGAAAAATTTGACACCTTGTTTAAAATGCATGAGTATTGTAGATAATTATTGGTCCCAACTGAGTATAAGTGACTTGTGGGTGACTCCTTGAAATGACAATAGAGTATGGCCAAGAGGATGCTAATCTAGTTTCTTGATGACAAGCAAAGACTTAAGTTTGGGGGAGTTGATAACTGTGAATTTTAATCACTTATTAGTGCCTTTTTGCTATAGTTTCATATTACCTTGTCTAAGGTTCAAGAACTTATCAGCTCTAGCTCGTCGTATCTCAACTGGCAAGTAGTGACGAAGAAAGGCCTCAGAAAATTCCTTCCATACAGCTGGAGGAGGGTTCGGACCCCTGGATCTCTCCCAACTATCATACCAGAGAACCGCTAAATCCCGTAGCCGATAAGAAGGCAACTCTACTGCCTCTGTATCACTAACATGCATAACCCGAAGTGTACGATGAACCTGGTCAATAAAAGTCTGTGGGTCCTCCTTGGGGTCTGATCCGGTAAACACTGGAGGGTCTAAATTAATAAAATCACGAACTCTTGTACTAACTGGTTTCTCAGCAGCACCTGTATTCTGCCTCTGAGCCTGAGCAGCTACCAAGCTAGTCAATAACTGCAAAGCACTCCGCATATCCTGGTCTGGAGTGTCAGACGAAGGAACTGGAGGCGCTGGGTGCCTTCTAATATCCTCTGGAGGAGATGGAGTAGATGAGGTATGAGAGGGCATCTCACTTTGAGCCTCACTTTGTCCTGCTCTGACTTGGGGCACCCGATTGTGTGTGCCTAATGTGGCAGGGTTGCGAGAGAAGATTATGAATGAGATTCATCAATCCCGATATTCCATCCATCCCGGCTCGACAAAGATGTATCATGATGTCAAGGAGCAGTATTGGTGGGATAATATGAAGAAGTCTATTGCTGAATTTGTAGCCCAGTGTCCCAATTGTCAACAAGTAAAGATAGAACATCAGAAACCCGGTGGATTGCTTCAAAATATAGAGATTCCGACCTGGAAGTGGGAGGTGATTAATATGGACTTCATTATTGGATTACCTCGCTCTTATCATAAGTTTGACTCCATCTGGGTGATAATTGATCGACTTACAAAATGTGCCCATTTTCTGCCAGTGAAGACAACTTACGCGGCTGAAGATTATGCAAAGTTGTATATCAAGGAGATTGTTAGGCTTCATGGTGTCTATAGTTTTTAGTCCAAAAGTACTGATTTTGTCCCCTAATCTAATGAAAATGATTGAATTGCAGGTTTGCTGGAAAGTATAAGTTCAATGAAGAAAAATAACTCAAAAATGAGATATTTTAGCCAAATGCAGCGAAGAAGAGAAGTGTTGAGAAAAGTGCGGTCTGCAGAATTAAAGCTACAGCCGCAAAATCAATTGCAGTCCACAAAAGAAGAAATACGGCCGCAGAAGGAGAAGTGAAGCTTCTAGAACTTTAGGCAAAAATGTGGTCCATAGAAAAAAATGTGCGGTCGCACTTGGTCCACAAAACAGGTTCGCACTAACAAGCTTGAAAGATCAGAGAATGAGAAGTTGGATAATTCTGAAGCCTCCTCAAAAGTGATCTGCAAAACTCAAAATGCAGCCGCAAAAGCTGATGTGCGGCGACAAAAGCTGTAGTGCGACAGAACTTCCCCTACTGAAAGCACTTGCAATGTCAACCCAACAAAGTGCAGACCACAAAAGTTGATAGTGCGGCCACAAATTCCTCTAAAGGGTTTTTTGTCAGAGATTTCAGAAGCCCTATAAATAGAACTTTATGACTTCTTTAGGGCATCTTTTAACTGTTGCAGCTAGGAATTAGTTACTTTTAGCTATTTTGAGCAAGTGTGAGCTACAATCGGAGAAGATCTTCCACTCTTTCTTTTATTTTTGACTTTATGTCATGGATTTCTTCTTATTTTCATCTTTCTATGCCTTTTATTATGAATAGCTAGACTTTTATCTAGGGTTGTGATCCAACCGTAATATGTAAATCATATGGATTATTAGTATTATGCTTGATATTGATTGGGTTAAGTGTTATTTAGCCTTGATTTATGCTTTAAAGTTAGAATTGATGGTTGCAAATATTGATTCCCTTTTTAATGTTGTTCTTGCTTGAGAAAGAGGGACTTAGACTAGGAATCTTGGCTAACATGAAATTAAACTAATTGAGTTATTGATTAGTTTAATTAACGGATTTGAACTAGAGATAATGATAATCCAACTTGGGCTCATAATCAATTTGCACTTATAGCTACCCATTTGGATTTGAGAAAGCTAAATTGGTCATAATCAGTCCTTAATCGAGAGATATTGAGTGAGTACTTGAGTATTAAAGAGTCATAACAACCCCGATCTAACAAGAATCATAATTGACTTTACCCATGTCACGACCCAAAATCTTTCCAAGTCGTGATGGCACATATTTTCTAAGACTGGGTAAGACCAACACTTACTGAATTAATAACAGATTAACTATTAAATATGAGTCAGAAATTTCTATATAAAGCCAACAAATCCAAGGTAGGTATGTAATATTCCAAAACCAGTAGTACAAGTCATAAGCTCCAATGAGTTTACTAGAAATTCCTAAGTACAGCTGTTCTAAAATAGGAATAAACAGTACAAAGTAAATTTCAGAAGGGGACTGTGAAGCCTACGAACGCGGCGGCATGCATACCTTGAGGCCTCCTCAACAATACTCGATCAACTATCTAATGATTAACAAGCTCTGAGGCACATGTATCTGCACAAAATATGTAGAAAGCGTATCATGAGTATACCACAACGGTACCTAGTAAATATCAAGACTAACCTCGGTGGAGTAGTGACGAGGTACAGTCAAGATACCTACTAGACATAATAACATGTACAAGCATGAAAAATCAATATAAAGCTAAACACAGTAAGGATAATGTTACAATACTTGCAATAAGAACTAGAACCACAATTTACAATAAGGAGCGATAGGTAATAATGTCGTAAAGTAAGCAGAATACAATTAAAGTCTGGTGAAACCAAGTAAGGGAAAAATAGGTAACAACCCAAGAAAACATATTCTTTCACACAAGGTTTATACAAGGACTTTCCCGAAGTACCACACCTCATAATCACAAATCACGGATCCCAAAACACGAACTCGAGTCACTTAGCATCTTTTTGCCCACATTACAAATCACAACCACATAGACAACTCACGTGTTGCATGGACAATTCACGTGCCAATACCATTAACACCTCCTATCTGTATGGACAACTCATGTGCCAAGAGAGTGATAATATCTCATATCTGCACAAACAACTCATGTGCTAGCAGTAACAATATCTCATAATCGCACGGATAACTCACGTGCCAATAACAAAAATATCTCATATCTACACGGACAAATCACATTCTAATATCATAACTCACACACAAAAGGCAAGTATACAAGAATACATGTAAATGATCAATAAACATCAAGGTTCATCTTCTTGGACTAGTATGAGCGACTAACTACGGTGTATGCTTGTGCAAGTGTTCTATCACAACTCTAGCAAAAAGCAAGATCAAAGACATCGAATGGTACATCGGAAACAACACAATAAAACATAAAATGCATGATCACACAAAGTAAGCACATCACTATACAAATATTATCAACAACAATGCCCCCAGGCAATCACAAGTCATCACAATTCATCGTCGACATAGCCTCCATTGTCTTGACGCATGCGTATAATAATATTCTCGTCTTGTCTCGCCACATGCGCAAACCCATATATATAGCCCGCCTTGTCACTCCACATGTGAAATATTAATAATAACAATAGCACGGATAACTCACGTCTGAACACCCCAAACAAATTCTCTCAACATTATCACGTGTGCCAAAAACATAAATACACAATATAATAACTCACACTACATGTGCTCATATACCACGATGTTTCCTCAAGACAATTCGAATACCACAACCACACATAGACCTCGGCTCAAAAAACACTGAGTACAACAACAACAACAATAACACAGGAGTACGGCAAGTGAATCAACACAAGAATTACAAAACACAAGGAACAGAAGAACGAGCTCACAACGAAAGACATAACAAGTAATAATGGTTTCAAGCAAGAATAACTCAACAATGAGAGAGATAGTGTATAACAACGATGTCAATAAGAGTAACTCAACAATTGGAGAGATAACATGTAACAATGATTTCAAATAAGAGTAACTCAACAATAAGAGAGATAACAAGTACAATGATTCCAAATAGGTACAACTTAACAATAAGAGAGATAACAAGTAACAATGACTTCAAATAAGGATATGACAACAATGAAAGAGATAACAATAACTTCAATTAAGTATAATCGATTACGGAAGAGATAACATAGAAATAAAGGAGGCAACAACTTCAAGTATGGCATATAAAAGTATATTTTGACAACAAAGGATAGGACATGAACCAATCAACTTCAAAAAATACATGTGGTAAATTTAGCAATGGAGGATATAACATGATAATACAGCTTTATTTTAATGTACATAAGAACCTAGGAGTCTGAACCTATCAAATTCCCACTTATAAGCCATGTACACACTCATCTCTTCGTGTAAACGTCTTTCACGTAGTTCAAATAGTACAAACAAATCAATCCCTACAAGATAGTTCCCCCACACAACGTTAGGCAAGATAGTTACCTCAAAAGCCCTCAATCAACATTTTAAAATAGTTTTCTCTTTACAATTCTCCTCCGATTGGCTCAAATCTAATCAAAATCAACTCAATAACATCAAATAATGCAAGAAAAATCAATTCCAATAATTAAAGCTATGAACTTTACACAATATTGCTCAAAAGTCAACCCCAAGCCCACCCAATCAAAATCCGGGTCCAAGAGTAGATTCTGATTACCCATGGCCCCACGAGTCTATACATGTATTTTGTTTCAAATTCGAGTCCAAATCGACTCTCAAAACTCAATTTTTTATTTTTCAATATATAGACAAAGTTTCCCCAATTGTCAATTTGATTCACATAACTTTGATGTTAAAACTCACATATAATCATGTAAAATAGTTGAAAATTGAACAAAATCACTTACCCAATGATTGTAGATAAAAATCCCTCTTCAAAATAACCTCCTACCGAGTCTAGGGTTCCAAAATATGAAAATGAGACCAAAATACCATCTCTCAGCTCTTATGTCCAGTCGCAGGTGTCACAATTGCGACCAGCAAATGCGAGAACATTATCACAAAAGTGAAATGCCTCACACCCCTGCTGAAGTCGCAAATGCGACATTATGTTTGCAAATGCGAACCATAGACACCTCGCAAATACGACCTGTCTGATCACAAATGCGAAACAGCATACCCAGCCCCATCACCGCAAATGTGAACTCTGGGTTCATAATTCAAACCCAACAGACTAGGCCTATTATCGCAATTAGGATCCATATCTCGCAAATGCGAGTCATGAGGCATCTGATCAACACCAACAACATTAAAACTCTTCCAAGCACTTCGAAACGCATACAAAACTCACCCGAGCGCTCGGTGCTCCAAGTCTAAAAACATAATATGAACTCGTTCAGGTGATCAAATCATCAAAATAACATCCAAAACCGTGAATCAGGCCTCCAAAACACATGAAATCAACATGAAACTCAAGAACTTCAAAAAACACAATCGCGCGTCTGATTCCTATCAAATCAACTCGGAATGACGCCAAACTTTGCAGACAAGTTTCAAATGAATAAACGGACCTATTACAAGTCCTGAAACAAAAAACCCAATAGGATAGCTATGAAGTCAACCTACGATCAAACTTATCAAATTTCTAAGCCTTTAAATTGCTAACTTTCGGAAAAATAACAGAAATCAACCTACGAACCTCCAAATTCGATTCCAGGCATGCGCCCAAGTCTAACATCACAATATGAATCTATAAGAGCCATCAAAAAACTATTTCGGAGTCGTTTCTACCAAAGTAAACCTCGGTCAATATTTTCAACTTAACTTCTAAAGTTAGAATCACTCATCCAAATTCCTTCCGAAACATCCGAAAATCAAATTCGACCATGCATGCAAGTCATAATACACAATATGAAGCGACTCAAGATAACGAATCAGTGAACAGAACCTTAAAGCTCAAAATGATTGGTTGGGTCGTTACAACCCATTAGGTTTATACCTAGGTTAAGATTACAAATCTATGATTTTCTCCATTTCTTACAACTTCTAAAATATTTTGCTTATTATGTATTTGCCAGTTTATTTCATCCTAGTTTAATTAGTGAAGTTGATACACCACTTTTATTTGAGAAATAAATTGAGTTATATCAAGTTGCTCGCTTAACTGTTTAATGATAACACCTTTATTAAACTCCTTGAGGTTTGACCCCTACTCGCATTGGGTAATAATTATTGCAAACGACTGTTTCATATCCCTTATTGGGGTGTGACTTGGACTTGATCAAGCCCCTCGCATTCTAAGCCCAACATATGTACAAGTTCAAAATTATTAAACAAACATATCGGGACCTTCAATCACCAATTTGATCTTTACCTCATAATATTAACTTTGTTCAGTTCTCTTAACTTAAGGCTTATAGTTAGAAACGAAAATTACTCTCAAACTTCTCAAGACCCGAATCGCCCAAACCTACATGTAAAAAAATACCAAATGAACTTATAAAAAGTCTCAAATAAGGGAATGTGGTTCTATAACTAAAAACGACCGATAAGGTCGTTAGAGATAACATATCTCTCATATGTTTTCATTTACTTTTTTCTCTCTTGAAGCATAAAAGACTTCAAGAGTTCGACCATTTAATTGTGTAAGCTTTAACTATTATATATAAATTTATATAGAGTAACATATCCACAAAATATATTATGTTATGCACAATAATTAATTATCCAAACAATATACATTGGTATATAGGTTTATACGCAATAATACATATCCATAAAACACATACACACACTACATGAATCACTCAATCAATATACATATTTATACTTATTTCTACAAAGATATAGCACAATATACAAATTTTATTATACCTTATTGCACTTGATCGCTTCACCTTAAATGAAACTTTTCATGCACAGTGTAGTTCTTCATTTCACTAACATTTATCTATTTGTCCTTGTAAACCTGATTCTATAGAACCTTTATAGTTTAAAATATTACCTATTATACCGCATCTATTGTTATCAATAGTACTGAGGAGTAAAGTTATTAAAAAGAGGGGTATTTTAGACAATGGACAAGCTCACATGTGTGAGGCATGTAAGTGTTCGTTTTGGTTGTTAAATACTATTAGTCGGTGTAACAGTATATTACGAAATTAAAATCAACTTCTTATTCTTCCTCTCAATTCATTGAATCTTCTAGATTATTCCTATTAGATCTTCGTTTGTGCATGCAATCTAGTATCTATCATGGTATCAAAGCTTAGTACTTTTCAAGAGACTTTAACTTATAGCAGGTGGGTTGATGCAATGCAACAGGATTGGGAGATAGTAGACCTACTAGCTGGGAAGCAATTTGGGTCAAAATGGGTGTAAAAAATTAAATACAAGGCTAATAGAGAGGTAGAGAAGTATAAAGCAAGGCTAGTTGCAAAGGAGTATAATCAAAAGGAAGGACTAGACTATCATGACATATTTTCACCTATGACAAAAATGGTCACAGTAAGAATCATTATAAGCATAGTTGCTGCAAAAGGTTGGCATTTATACCAAATGGATGTTAGCAATGCTTTCTTGCACGGAGACCTCTATGAAGAGGTCTACATGCAATTGCCTCAAGGAATTCACAAGCAGAGGGAGATGAAAGTATGCAGGCTTATGAAATCCCTCTTTGGACTCAAACAGGTATCCAGACAATGAAACATAAAAACTTACTGATGCACTAATTCATAGTGGCTATAACCAAAGTGCCTTTGATCATTCTTTATTCATAAAGCAACAAGGAAAAGAGTGGGTCATCATATTAGTTCATGTAGATGATTTGCTTATTACCGGGAGCTGTCACAACCTAGTGAATGATGCTAAGACAACCCTTCATAGCAAGTTCAAGGTTGAGGACTTAGGTCAGCTAAGATATTTCCTTGGGTTTGAAGTCTCAAGGTCAAGGAAGGGGATCTTACTCAATCAAAGGAAGTTTGCCTTAGAAGTTAGAACTAATCTCAGAAGGAAGTTTAAGTTGTGAAAATATAGTTGCCACTCCTATAGAGTTGAAGCAGAAATTGACAACAGTGAAGTAACACTTGTATTAGGAAGACAAATGACTTAGAACTGGAGGACAACTCAGTATATTAATGTTTGATAGGGAAGTTATATACTTAACTATTAACATGCATGACATAAGCTTTGTAGTCTAAACTTTGAGTCAATTTATGCAAAATCACAAACAGTCACACATAGAAGCAGCTCTAAGAGTAGTAAGATATATAAAGGGAGCATCAAGACTAGGACTATTGATGGAAGCAGGATTCACTAACAATCTCAATGCATATTGTGATTCAGATTGGACATCATGCCTCAACAAATAAAGATATGTGACAGGCTATGTTGTGAAGTTAGATAATTTTTTGATACCTTGGAAGTCAAAGAAGCAACAAACAGTGAGCAGGAGCTCAGTAGAAGTTGAGTACAGAAGTATGGTTGTTGTAACCGCAGAGATTACTTGGCTAACTAGAATACTAGAAGAGTTGGGAGTAACTATCCAAACATGTTTCTCTGTTCTGTGAAATCCTATCTTTCATGAGAGAATAAAACACATTGAAATAGATTGTCAGTTTGTGAGGGAGAAAATCAGGACAGGGCTCATCCATCCATGTTATGTTTCTTCTTTATTGCAATTAGCAGACCTTTTAACAAAAGGATTGACTGCTAGACAACATGGTTTCTTAGTTTCCAAGCTTGGTGTGTTAGACATCTTCCACTTTCCAACTCGAGGGGGAGTATTGTGGGGTACAGCTATTAACGAAAGGGGTATTTTAGACAATGTACAAGCTCACTTATGTGAGGCACGTAAGTGTTAGTTTTGGTTGTTAAATATAGTTAGTCGGTGTAACAGTATATTATGAAATGAAAACCAACTTCTTCTTCGTCTCAATAGATTCTACCTATTAGATTTTTGTTTGTTGAATGCCATCTTGATTCTATCAAATAGCTTCACTAAATGCATTATCAATCTCTTATATAAGTATGTCTTTATTTATACCGCCTGAATTTGTAGCAGCTGAATTATAACTAAATTTTAAAAATTGAAGCCAGACTTGATAACAACACAATTCCTAACGAAACTGACAAATTTATTTGCACTATTTCGTTCACCATTGTGCTAAATATATACTGGATAAAGTTTCATTGAAAAATAGTTAAAATCAATTTCTTCTTCTTTCTTTTTTTCTCTTACTTTTGTTGGCGCAATTTCTGTATAAATTTTATTTTCTTGATGATTCTGTAATCAACTCACGTACAATAGCAGCTAAATTCTTCAATTTTTGGTTTTAATTTTGGCTCTTTGGAACTTTGGGAAGAAATATATATTTAGTGTTTTCTCTAAGTTGCATGGCTCTCCATTTGCATTTTTTTTGTAGATGGAATAGAAATATAGTATATGCTCAATCACGCTGGTTGTGTTTAAGTGTGGAAGATCACGTAAAACCTGGTATGAAGACCTCTAAATTTTGGTGCAAATGAAAACAACGGTCACGTTATTGGAGCTGGGCCTTTTTTGTTGAGCTACATGTTCGTAAAGTTGTATATTGGCTATACGGATATTATGTTTATTTATTGAGTCGAATAGTCGTGAAATATCTTTCAATTTTATGGATGGTCATTCATTTTTATTTTAGTGCACCAAAATCACTAAGATTTTGTTAAACGAATAAATCACCAACCTTATCTAAGATAGCGGTTGGACATAGATAATTTGATTGAAACTTGAAAAACGAGTTTTTAAAGTTGTGCTGAAAAATAACTTTTGAAAGTTGAAGTTATGTTTGGATGCATTTTATTTGGAAAAAAAATTAAAGTTTTGTGAGTGAAAGAAAATTTTCACTCAAAAACTATCCTATACCAGTTTTTGGGAACTTGAAATTTTTTGAATTTTTTTCCAAAACATGATCATATTTTATAAACAAATAACATTTCCAAAAGAAATTTGAAAAATTAAAGCTAAAACCTACGTACGACCAAACGGGAGCTAAGTATGACGAAGGTTACGGAGCCAAATTTTGTGACAAAAAAATCGCTCAATTTCAACAAAGTACGAGAGAACATTCCTAGGAGGAAACAAAGGAGATATCTCTATTATTTTGTGGCTTGAATTATTACCTTGTATTTTTAGGAAATCCAAAATCCATATAGGTTTAGGAAAAACCCGTTGTCCTAATAGATTTGGGAAAGGAAAATATATAGTCCTCGTCAAATTAGGAAATCTTTCTCTTATAGGTTTGGGACTATTTGGGATCTATATATAGGGGTTGTAGTTGGGGATTCTATAGATTGTATTGTGCTTTTCTTCTCATTTATAGTGAAAAACTCTCTCTGCTTCTGCCTCGAGGATTAGGCTTAGCCGAACCTCGTTAAATCCTTGTGTTGATTTTTCTTCTCTATTTGCTTTGTATATGATTGTGTGCTAGTTAACCCACGATCTTCCGTAATAATTGGTATTAGAGCAAGGTTCGGGTTTCTACATATAATCTAGGGTTAAGATGTCTTCATCATCTTCAACAAAGTTCGAAGTAGAGAAATTTGACGGGGGTTCTAGTTTCAGTCTATGGAAGATTATGATGAAATCGTCCCTGGTGTTACAAGGGTTATGGAAGGCAATTGATGAGGATTTTCTTGAAGAGACGATAGAGACAAAGAAGGCAGGCGTGAAGGAGAGGGCTTTGAGTGTGTTTTCATGAGTGTTAAAGATAGCGTTCATCGGAAAATTGCTGAAGAAACTTCTGCAATAACAACATGGAAGAAGCTGGAAGATCTGTATTCTAAGAAATCGCTAACAAACCACCACTACTTGAAAAAGAGGTTATACAATCTCCGTATGAGCGAAGGTACACCTGTTAAAACTCACCTTGATGAGTTTAATTCAATTATAATGGACCTGAAGAATGTGGATATCAAAATTGAGAGTGAAGATCAGGCCTTGATTGTGTTATGTTCTTTACCACCGTCTTATGATACTTTTACCGATATACTGCTATATGGGAAAGACAACATTTTACTGGAAGATGTTAGTAATGTACTAAAATCTAAAGAGTTGAAAAAAGCTTTTCGGACAGCAGAATTGAGGGCGATGGTCTTGTGATTAGAGGAAGTGGAGGAGGTGCAAAATATTGATCAAGATGATAATGTTGATGCACCTGCACAATAACTATAATATAACATTGCAACATGGAGAGAGAAGAGAGTGATCAACCGACCGCAAAGGTTTGCGAACGTAGTTGATGGGAATCTTCTTGGATATACGTGGGATTTGCTTTGGGAGTTGCAGAGACCGTTGATGCGTTTGAGTATTATAGCTATACAGAAGCTATTCCGGGTACAGAACCAAATCGATAGATTACTCCAATGGCTGAAGAGGTTGAGTCTCTTAACAAGTTTAGGCATTGCCTAAACTTGGTTAATATGTGCGGCAATGGCTAGAGCCCTCGCGAGGGCTGAAGGCAAGGTAGAGAGACGTTCCTGTTAATGAAGAGAATTCGAGCCAAGGGGAAGATTTGTTATTTTTTGACTTGAATTATTTCCTTGTATTTTTCGGAAACCCATAATCCCTATAGGTTTAGGAAAACCAATTGTCCTAATAGATTAGGGAAAGAAAAACATATAGTTCTCGTCAAATTAGGAAGCTTTTCTCTTATTGGTTTGGGACTATTTGGGATTTATATATAGAGGTTATAGTTGGGAATTCTATAAATTATATTGTGTTTTTCTTCTCATTCATAGTGAAAAACTCTCTCTGTTTCTGCCCTTAGAATTAGTCGAACCTTGTTAAATCCTTGTATTGATTTTCCTTCTATATTTGCTTTGTGTATGATTGTATGTTACTTAACACACGATCTTGCGCAACAATGTTTTTATGACACTTTGGTAACGTTGAATGACTTTAATTTTTTGTTACAAAAAAAAAAAAAATTAGTAACTTTCGTGATTGGGTACTTACATGTGTTGCTCTTTGGCAAACTGAAAAAGACATTAAGTTTACATGTGTGCGGCCAATACTCTTCCACTTAGAAAAATCAGAAAAGGACAGTATATATCATTATTCTCAGTAACTATCCCAAACATGTCTTGTCGAGTATCTTATAAAAGATACTTGTTTGTTTTTTTTTTTCTTGCACTACTACTGTATGCTTAATTTTGTCCACCATGAAACTTTGTACTGGAGGTTTATCTACAAATCTAAAAGCTCCAATCTATGTGAAGAACTCAAAATCAGCTTCAACTGTGAAATGGGTAGTACCTCAGTTTCAGATTTCTGGTTTTGAATTTCCAGTTGCCTTATCTACTATTTCAGTTCGTTGCACCCATTCTTCAGTTCATGTTTCATCACCAGTTATTCAGTCTGATATTGATTCAAGCAGACTTCATATTCCTGAAGAAAACTTAGAAGGGGTAGAGAAAAATGTAGAGAAGGTGACATCTTAATTGGAATAAATAGAGTGAATTATATTTGGAATAGGTGACATCTTGTGATTTCTTGATATTTGAAATTTGGTTTCTTGCAGGTAATTTATAGCTGTCGGTTTTTCGCTATTCTTGCAGTGTGGGGTTCCTTGATTGGATCATTTCTTTGTTTTATCAAGGTTTAGTCTTTTACCCTTTTGTATTTACTGAATTATGCAAAGCAACTGAGTTTCATTTTTGGATATTAGAGGTTCCTTTATTCAATTTTGTATGTTATAACCTTGTAACTATAATTTCAGAGGATCCTTTAGGGACGGCACAAGTTTAAAAGGCTAGTTATTTTGTTCTTCTTGGCAGATATTTACTTATTTTAGAACTATATTACTATTATTATGCTGTGATTGATGAAATTCTTACCTTTTCTTTTCTGTTGTCTATCGCAGCCTATGGATTATTTATTGTTTTAAGCAAATGACAGTACAATTAGATACTAATGAATCAAGAATTGCCTATGATATACAAGGGGGAAGAGATTAGATACTAATGGAGTAAATGTTATCCACAAAATTGAACTTTAGAGTTTTGAGACCTCAATTTGGCACTTTGTGAAAATTTCATGGCTAGCAGCATACGGCTGATGACTTGCAATTTCATAGAGATGGAGACCGACAAATCCTATATAAGATATAGAGTCAAGAAAAGAAACAAGTTCAAGTAAAAGTCATTGATTGTGATTGATCAATAAATCTTTTATTAGACGTTAGTCTAATTAGTTGGTGTCATTCAACCCATTTCTCTTAGGGCAGTGATTCTTGTGTTTTTTCCTCTCCTCTTCCTTTCTATTGGACTCCGATGAAATAAACTTTAGCTTTTGTAAACAAACCATACAAAATACCACAACAGTATTCACAAATCAAGGAGAGTCCTATGTTGGAAGAAGGATGGAGCTATGAAACATTGACTTGCAATACATAGAGACTTTTCCTCAGACCCTAAATTCTAGGTTAGCCCTTACTCTCACATTTATGCTTGTGCTCAGAGTGTGGAGCACTTTTGAATTCCTAAATTGTCACTAAAAGTCAGTGAGCATCGTTTATGTCTGCTACTGCTAGCCTTCTTTCAGAAATATTGGCGGTGTGTGATCCAGTAATATATGGAACCTAAGATTTGATGTTTTTCTGTTACAAAATATAATCGTCTGATGTTATCAGTATCCAGAAATACAACTAGTTATTTAATTGACTTCATTTCCACAAACAGGGTTGCTCATGTGTGGTAGAATCATTCCAAGCATACTTTGCAAGCCGAACCAAGGTTATTGTGTATCTCGTTGAGGCTCTAGGTGTGTCATTAATTACTAGTATTTTTTTTTTTTTGTGCTCCATCTCATCAATTTATCTTCCTTTCTCTGTCGTTTTATTGCTAATAAGGATGACACACAAGAAGGCATTGCCCGAGTCCATTGATTCACTCGTTAACAAATGATATTCTCGCTACTTTTATGTAAAAATTTGAGGCTTTCTCTAATGTCATTAGATTATGAGTTTCAGAATTAACTGTAAACAAGATGCGACAAACACACAAGAACAACAAACGAGTTTAACTTGTTGAGAAAATATTCTTACACTATGAAGTCACCTTAGGATAACTATAGATAGCAGAGCATTAGAAGTGGAAGTAGTTACCTAACAAAAATGCAAGCAACCTGCTAGAACATGTAATGTTAAAGTTAAAAAATGCATTACTAGTGTTGTCCATCAAGTAGAGGGAATGGTTCACCCTTTTATTCAAGCAATAAGAAGGTTGAAGCAATAAGAGTGTTTTTAATCAGATCTAAAAGGAAAGGAAGGAGAATAAGCCAAGTAAATGGGATTGCACATTACTAAGGTTTAAGCAACTAGCAAAGAATGAAACGTACACTTTATATTCTTGCCATAAATAATTGTTGCAGATGATGTTGGCACATGAATCGCATCTTATGTTCCTAGGCTCTTACTGTTTTTTAACAGGATGTGGATTAATGTTTAACTATTCATTTTCATTTGGTGATTGACTTGGGCTTCGCTCATGCTTTTTCCTTGGCAAAACAACTGAAGATCGTTAAAAAGTTACTCCCTCCGTTCCAATTTATGTGAACCTGTTTGACTGGGCACGGAGTTTAAGAAAAAAATGAAGACTTTTGAAATTTGTGGTCCTAAACAAGTCCAAATGGGGCCTAGAGTATTTGTGTGGTTATAAAAGCTTTCTCATTAAGGACAAAGTTGTAACTTTAAGCTAAATTGTTACCAAATTTAGAAAAGGGTTCATTCTTTTTGGAACGAACCAAAAAGGAAATAGGTTCACATAAACTGGAACGGAGGGAGTAAAAATCTTGTTGATTCAGCTTACTACGTTTCAGGTCAGGTGCTTCTCATTCTTCACTCAAAGGGGAAGGGTGTGGTTTGATTCTTCTGCGAGAAATTTTGTGATTACTGTGTTCAATATCAAAGAATCCGAATCTGTACTTGTAATTTTGTTTTGGGGAAATATTCAAACATAAATAGGTTACCAGTATTGGCATTAAAAAGACCATAATAAAGCGAAATATATAAAGATATGGCTGACCCAGCTAGTATTGGATTGAGGGGCAGTTGATTGATACATTGATATTAAAACTAGTTTTCGATTTAGATGCAAGCAATGAATTTAAAGAGGAACAGAGCTTGGATCCTACAGAGACGGAAGAATAGAATGTTTAATCTTATCACAGACTATATATCCCGACATAAAATTTAAATGTGCCCTTGAGGTGAGGAAGAGGGACACAAGTTAAGGTGTTGCTTGTTATACAATATAATACTATTCTGTATGATCTGAGAATCTGATGATTTATTTTCCAGAATAGCCATTTTGCCTCTATAATATGTTTTGTGACTTGTATTATTTCTATTCCAGATATATATTTATTAGGGACAGTGATGTTAGTCTTTGGGATGGGACTCTATGAGCTGTTCATCAGCAACCTTGACAAAGGGAAATCAATGTCAAGGGAGACAACTCCATATAGATCAAATCTCTTCGGCATGTTCACTCTAAAGGTTGTAGTCTCTTCTTCACTCTTGCTTGTATGATCGCAACCAATGTCTTGATGACTCACATTTGTTAACAAATATAATTGCCAGGAACGACCGAGATGGTTGGAAATAACTACTGTTAGTGGGCTGAAAACCAAAATTGGCCATGTTATCGTGATGCTTCTTCTCATCGGCTTGTTTGACAAAAGCAAGAGGGCTGTTATAAACTCTCCATTTGATCTGCTTTGCTTCTCAGCTTCTGTGCTTCTTTGCTCTGGCTGCCTCTATCTGCTTTCAAAACTCACCGACGACAACTGACTATTTTGTACATATTAACACAAATGTATGATGTGGAAGACTGCATTCAGGATGATATAAACATCTTTTGTAATGAAACTGGCAACTCTCTTTCTGGTAGGGGTATAATTTTTTCTCAAGATTTATAACATTCCCCTGTTCCATTCAAGTAGAAAATTGAACAGCTTATCAACTTGAGCATGTACATTTCTGTGGATGACATTGGACAGAAGAAAAAAGGTTTGAGAAACTATGTAAAACATGTTAGGATCGGACAGTAAGGCTAAGGCATAACGTGTCAAGGCCTATCCAATTTTAAACACATATATAATTACTAACGGTAGGGTGTACATAGGTCGGGTTGATTCGAAATTTTTAATTACTAAACTAAATCAATGGTGTCGGGTTTTTTAAATCTATAAATCATACCAAACCAAAAAAGTCGAGTTTTTCAATCTCGATTTTTCTCAGATTTTTCGGATTTTTGAGTTTTTTCCCGATAAAGTCTTCATAAGCACAAAATATTTAATTGTGCTCCAAATATTTCTTTAGTCCTACTAAAATATAATTATATAATGTATTTTTTAAAAATAATATAATAATATGAGACAAGTGTGACGGCCCGATAAGTCTTTTTTAGTGCTAGCCCTTACTTTCGTGTTCCAAGACCTCTATTAGCTTCATTTAATATTGCTTAATTTGCGTGTGCAGTCCTGTTGTTTTTCGAAATTTTTTTACGTAAATATTTAAAGAAAATGTGATTTTTGGCTTTAAAACCCACTGGAGTTGACTACAGTCAATATTTTGGGCAAACAACCCCTGGTCGATGTTTTGACGATTATGGTATGTCGCTATTGTGATTTTGGACTTGGACGTATATCCGAAATTGAACACGGAGATCCCTAGGGTGATGTGACTTGTTTTGCTGAAAGTTAGCAATTTGAATGTTTGAAAATTTCCTAGGTTTGACCATAGGCTGACTTTATGGTTATCGAGTATGGATTTTAGTTTTGGGACATGGAATAGGTCCGTTTTAATATTTGAAACTTGTCTGCAAAATTTGGTTCGGACGCTTGGTTGTGATTCTAGAGGTTCTTAAGTTTTCTTTTGAATTTCATGCGTTTTGATGTCCAATTCTTGGTTCTAGATATTATGTTGGTATTTTGATTATGCGAACGAGTTCATATGATGTTTTTAGAGTTGTTTGGATGTTTGATTTGGAACCCCGAGGGTTTGGTTGAGTTTCATATAGGCTTCAGACCATTTTGAACTGGTAAAACTGTTGTTTCTAGTGTCTGGTACATTGTGTTTCCCGATCGCGAAGCTTCTCTCGTGATCGCGAAGGAGAAGTTTGGACGGGTGCTGGTTACTCTCTGCGAACGCAAAATGCGGGTCGTGAACGCGATGGATTGGGGGAACTACCCTTTGCGAATGCGACAGACCCCTCGCCAACGCGTAGCATGTGGGATGGTTGGGGACACAGGTGATGGTCTTCATCGCGAACGTGACCCTTGGGATGCGAACGCGAAGGCTTGGCTGGGAATAGCCTTCGCGAACGCGACGAAGACTTCGGGAACGCGAAAGCCAATGGGCTTTTGTTCTTCGCGAACGTGAAGAACACCTGACGCCCAATTAAATGAAAACTCTAAGTCGGGATTTTGTCATTCTACACCATTTGTGAAAGCTAGAGCTCAGCCTAGAGACGATTTTGAAAAGATTTTTTATCCTCACTTTATTGGTTAGTGATTTTTTACTAATTTTGATGTATTTCTATAATCACCCATTAATTTCTAACCTTTAAACTATGAATTTCATGGTAGAAATTAGGGATTTGGGTAGAATTTAGGGATTTTGCAAAATTGAGATTTGACGTCGGATTTTGAAACAAATCACTTAACCGGGCTCGGGGATGAATGGGTAAATCAAGTTTTGGTCTGAATCTCGGGATTTGACCAAGCTGTCCTAAGGTTGCCTTTTGTTGACTTTTTTCAAATTCTTTAAAGATTGAATCTTTTTCACTCTTGAGTAGTTTCTAAAACTTATTTTGAATTATTTGAACTATAGTTGGCTAGATTTGACTGGTTTGGAGGATAATTCTAAAGAAAAGGTCGTGGTTGAGTATTGATATGATTGCGGAAAGAGGTAAGTATTGGGCCTAACTTTGACTTGAGGGAATTAGGACTTGTTGATTTACTTGTTATGTGAATTATGTGGGAAAACGGTATATATGCAAGGTGACGAGTGTATATGAGCGATAGTGAGATTAAAGCATGCGAGGTTGGGCTATTTATTTCCATGTCTTCATTTATTCCATATTGTCTCTTGCATATGCTTTAATTGTTACATGTCCTTACTTGACATCTATGCCTTACTTGTTGGTTTACTTGTTATGTGAATTATGTGGGAAAACGGCGTATATGTGAGGTGACGAGTGTATATGAGCTATAGTGTGATTAAAGCATGCGAGGTTGGGCTATTTATTTCCATGTCTTTATTTATTCCATGTTGTCTCTTGTATATGCTTTAATTGTTACACGTCCTTACTTGACATATATGCATTACTTGTTATTTGCTTTGATTTATACATTTCTCATCCAATATCTGTTTACCTGCTACATGCTTCTAATTGTATAAATTTTATATTTTTGTTGTCTCATGTTCTACTTGCTTTTACCATTCTTATATTACTTGAGCTACTTTATTATGTTATTCCGTTTATGTGGGTCATCTAGCTATTTTGGTATTATTGTTTTGCCAAGGTTCAAATTTTTTAGTATTGATTAATCTCTGTTTTTTTTGTAGTTTCTTATTGTTCAGCATGTTTCATTTCTCTTTGTATTGATATTGCGAAAATATTGATGTTGAGTTGTTTATGTTGATAAATTAATGTTGGGGGGATCGGGTTGCGCGCCGCAACGATATTAAAATGAATTAATATTGGAGGATCAGGTTGCACGCCGCGACGAATTTGATATGTTGTAGTTATGTTGTGGCTGTAGAGATTATTCTTGATGTTGTGATACGAGGTTTGAGATTATGTTATTCTGGAGCTCTCTTATAGTTGACCTTCTGATCCATTTATTTGAGTTTACTGTTTTATTTCTATACCTATTTCTGTTATTATTATTTCGTACAAGTTTATTGTAAGTGTCTTGTCATAGCCTCGTCACTACTTCGTCGAGGTTAGGCTCGACACTTACAGAGTACATGGGATTAGTTGTGCTCATGCTACACTTCTGCACTTCTTGTGCAGATACCGGTGTGTCACGGCCAAGTTCACCCTCTATGAACTGTCGTGACGGCACATACTCTCTACGACTAGGTAAGCCTAACAAATTGCGGAAAAGAAAACAACGGAATAAAACTAGCCAAAACTATAGAAAAATATCAAAAGGAAGCGTTTAAGATGTCGCTCGGCATATACAATACAACTCTCAAACTGAAACTACATTTCGCAAAACTCGGAATCTCATGAAATCACAAGCTATTGAATTACTACAAGTGTCTAACTCCAGAATGACTAAACAAAAGTAAATACAGAAGGGCTAATACTATGAGAGAGAATGGAAAGGGACTCCTCGGTCTGCGGGCGCGACAGATATACTTTGAAATCTCTGGAGAATCGCCTCGCCTCAAGGGTAGTAGGGCTGAGTCGAAGTACCTAGATCTGCACATGAAAAACATGCGCATAAAGGGCATGAGTACACCACAGCGGTACTCAGTAAATGCCAAGCCTAACCTCGGTCGAGTAGTGACGAGAAAGGTTAGAGCCCTACTGAGTTTAAATGAGAAACAAGGTATAACAGTATAGAATAAGACAGTATAATTAAGTGCAACAGTAAGAAGTAACACATGATAGAAAGAACAACAACAACTACAATAAAGACAAAATAATCACAGAAAGGAATACAGCTCAACACAGAGATAACAATCGGGGATCTTTCAGTATTCCGAGGATCTCTTAGTATTCTCAATATGTGTGTTGGGGATCTCTCAGTATCCCAAGGATCTCTTAGTATCCTCAATATACGTGCTGAGGATCTCTCGGTATCTCGTACTACAGTCCAAATCAATATATGTGCAGGGGATCTCCCGGGATACCGTCCTGTAGCCCCAAAGTAAACACACAGCAGCGACACAAAGAATACTCAATTAAATTCAATTTCATACCAAGGTAAAATAGGTATTTCTAACCTAGCATGCTACACATAATCCAAATAAGGCAGTTAGAGCAAGTAAAACAATTAAGTCAATTAGACATGCTTCCCTAAGCTAACAGTAGGCTTAAATTGCAAGTAGTATAAACAAGAAAGGAAACACAACTAAAATAACTTAATGAAAAGAGGATTTTCAATAATTAGCACAAGTACGCACTCGAACTGGCTCAAAATCAACCCGAAACCACGTTCTTTCCACGAGTACTCGACTCCAAATAGCTCAAATCTATTCAATTCAATTTCATAATGTAAATATAATTTTAAGTAACTAATTCCACAAATAAATTCTAAGCTAATACGCGAAATTAGGTAAAATGACCAAAATGCCCCTCTAGCCCACATCTCGGAATCGGGTAAAAGTTTCGGATTACGAACCCTCATTTACTCACGAGTCTAACCATACCAAAATTATCCCAATCCAATGTCAAATTCTCAATCAAAACTCGAAAATTAGGTCTAAGAACTTTTCCAAAATTTTTCCCAATTTCTCACCCCAAATTCGAAATTAGATGATGAATTCATGTTTAGATTAATGGTTTATAAGCAAAAAGGAGTTAAGAATCATTACCCAATCGATATCTCTGAAAATCCCTCAAAATCTCGCTCAAATCCGAGCTCCCAAGCTCTAGTTTTGATAAAAATAGCCAAACCCTCGACTTTGAAATTTTATATTCTGCCCAGATAAATCCTTCTTCGCGAACGCGGAAGGACCCTCGCGTTTACGAAGCACAACTTCGCTTGGTCCAGTCTTCCTTCATCGCGAACGCGATGTCCATGTCGCGAACGCGGTGACCAGCTTTCCTCCTCCTACGCGAACATGGGACCATCTTCGTGAACGCGTAGGTATAAGACCCCACAGCCTCGCGAACGCGGGAACACCTTCGCAAACGCGAAGAATTAAACTTCTACCAGCCCCAGCTCCTCTTCACAAACACGAAGAAGGAAACCAGAACTGACCTGCTGCAAAAAAAATTCTGAAATTCTCTAAGTCCAAAAATGACCCGTTGAGCATCCGAAACACATCCGAGGCCCCCGGGACCTCAACCAAACATTCAAACCAATCCTAAAATATCATTCAAACTTGTTCCAACCTTCGAAACGCTCAAAACAATATCAAAACACCAAATTAACATCGGATTCAAGCCTAAGAACTCCAAAAACTCTCAAATTATGCTTTTAATCAAAAAGTCTATCAAACCTCGTCCTAATGACCTGAAATTTTGCAAGAACGTCACATTAAACACTACGGATCTACTTCAACTTCCGGAATCCCATTCCGACCCCAATATCAAAATCTCACTATCGAACCAGAAACTTCAAAAATTCAACTTTCGGTATTTCAAGCCTAAATAAGCTACGGACCTCCAAAACACAATCCGAACATGCCCCTAAGCCCGAAATCATCCAACGGAGCTAACAGAACCGACGAAATTCCATTTTGAGGCCTTCTTCACACTACTTCGACTACGGTCCAAATTCTAAAGCTTAAGCTCACTTTTAGGGACTAAGTGTCCCAAAACACTCCGAAACTCAAAACCAAACATCCCGGCAAATCAAAATAGCAGAAACAAATACGGGGAAAACAATTAATAGGGGATCGGGGCATTAATTCTTAAAATGACATCCGGGTCGTTACATCCTCCTACACTTAAACATTTGTTCGTCATCGAACAAGCATAGGTAACGGCTGCGCATAAGTAGTTTAAACACTTAAACTACTTCATACCTGAAGTAGTGAAAAGATGAGGGTAGCGGCTGCGCATATCCTGCTCGGTATCCCAGGTCGCCTCCTCGACCGACTGACCCTGCCATTGAACCTTCACTGATGCAATGTTCTTTGACCTCAGCTTTCGAACCTGCCTGTCCAATATTGTCACTAGCTCCTCAACATAAGATAGATCCTTGTCCAACTAAACTAAACTGAAATTCAACACGTGCGACGGATCACCGTGATACTTCCGGAGCATCGAAACATAAAATACCGGATGAACACCTGCCAAGCTGGGGGGGGGGGTAAGGCAAGCTCATAAGCAACCTCCCCAACACGTCGCAATATCTCAAAAGGACCAATAAACCTCGGACTCATCTTCCCTTTCTTTCCAAATCTCATAACGCCCTTCATAGGCGAAACCTAAAGCAGAACCCGCTCTCCAACCATATAGGAAACATCACAAATCTTCCAGTCTGCATAACTTTTCTGTCTAGACTGGGCTGTACGGAGTCTATCATGAATTGAATTGACCTTCTCCAAAGCATCCTGAACCAAGTCTGTGCCCAATAATCTAGCCTCACCCGGCTCAAACCAACCCACTGGGGATCTACACCGCCTACCATATAAAGCCCCGTACGGTGCCATCTGAATGCTGGACTGATAGCTATTGTTGTAGGCAAACTCCACCAATGGCAAGAACTGATCCCAAGACCCTCCAAACTCAATCACACATGTACAGAGCATATCGTCAAGAATCTGCTTAGTACGCTCGGACTGTCCGTCCATCTGAGGGTGAAATGATAGACTCAACTCCACCCGAGTACCCAACTTACGTTGTACGACCTTTTAGAACCGTGATGTGAACTAAGTACTTCTATCCGAAATGATGGAAACTGGAATACCATGCAGACGAACAATCTCCCGGATATAAATCTCTGCCAACCGCTCCGAAGATTAGGTAGTACACACAAGAATGAAGTGTGCGAACTTGGTCAGCCGATCCATAATAACCCAAATGGCATTGAACTTTCTCAGAGTCCGTGGGGTCCAAATACGAAATCCATGGTGATCCGTTCCCACTTCCACTCCGGAATCTGTATCTGCTGAAGCAACCCACCCGGTCTATGGTGCTCATACTTCACCTACTGATAATTGAGGCACCAAGCTACAAACCCAATAATATCTTTCTTCATCCGCCTCTACCAATAGTGTTGTCTCAAATCCTGGTACATCTTCGCGGCACCCGGATGAATGGAATACCGTGAACTATGGGCCTCCTCTAAAATCAACTCCCGAAGCCCATCAACATTGGGTACACAAATACGACCCTGCATCCTCAATACCCCATCATCACTGTAAGCACGTGATTTTTGACCCTCCCCGAGAATTTTCACATTTTTAGTGTGAATATGTGAAATTGGGTCTAGTATAGCTATTTTAACTATTTTTACTTTATTTCGTTGCAAAAAGAAAAATTACAAAAAAAGTATATATATAAATTTTAGTTTATGTATCCCTCATAAACTTGAAAAAAATCAAAAATTGCACTTTATTTTGGTACTTTATATAAATTCGAAAATTAACAAAAAATATATATATAATTCTATTAATGTTTTGAAGTCATTTTAATACAAAAAATATTGTTTCATATTTTTGTCTTTATTAAAAAAACGAAAATTACAAAAAATAGTTTTATTAATATTTTATAGTTATTTTAACTTTGAAAAATACAAAAAATATTACTTCATATTTTATCTTAATATTTACGAAAATTACAAAAAATGGTTTTATTAATATTTTATAGTCGTTTTAACTTTGAAAAAATACAAAAATAGTACTTCATATTTTATCTTAATATTTACGAAAATTACAAAAAAATAGTTTTATTAATATTTTTGTAGCTATTTAAAATCTTGAAAATATTTAAAAATATATAATTTTGTTTAAATACTAGTCTTATTTTTGGTAGTTATTTTGCTTACATAGGACTAGTTAAACAACATGTTCCTATTTCTCGGGTCCGGGCAAAAGAATAATATTCGAGTTCAAACTACCCGGTTCTAGGCCTAATTTTCGGACCTAGCCCATAATAAACCGTGTCCAGGACACATGGGGAACCCCACCACGCGTGGGGGACATATGCCTTGAACCCCACCACGCGTGGGCTCATTTTTCTGGGCAAAACCCAGTACAAAACACGGACAAAAGCAAAAAGGAACGGACAAACTTGGGGGATTTTGGATTTTTTGGGTCAGAAAAAAAAAAAACGAAAAAGAGAAAGACTACTGTTGGTCTTTCTTCTTCAAAAGAAGAAAGAGAAAAACCTACTGAAAAAGAAGAAAGAACGGGATTTTAGAATTTTTGAAGAACAGATACTACTGTTCCTCCTTCTTCTTGAAGAAAGAAAAAAAAAACCCGACGGCTCTCCTCCCATCGCCAAAACCTCCAGGCAACCACCCTACGTCCACCAAGCCTCCGACCTCCACCCCGTCTCCTCCCAACTCCTACCAGCAGACCCCTCCACTGTTCGAGCTTCTTCTTCCTAAAGAAGAAGAAGCAGAAAACCTAAAACCATCGTCCAAAAACCACCCGACACCACCACGACCTTCCACCTCCAGCTACCAGCCTCACCATCAAACACCATCGCCCAAACACCATAACCAACACCCAAACACCATCACCCTCGTCCCCAGCTGTTCGTCGAAGCTGCGTCTGCGTCCTCACCTTCCCATCGTAACCCACCAAACCAGTCGCAACCCTCCGACGCCGGAACTCCAGCTCAACCTCACGTCCAAACCCACCTGCTCGTCGACCTTTTGCTGCATCCTCCTCGCAGCTACAACCCACCCTACTGTCGCAACTAACGCCCTCGTCATTGTCCAGTCGACAACCATCACCCCGTCACTATTAAACACTGCCCGTCGACTCCCACAATCGTCGACTAAACAGTCCGTCAGCTTCACGCCACTAGTTGAGCCGGAGTTCATTGAGGTGAGTTGCTCGACCTTGTGTTGAGGTCGAGTTCCAGTTCAAGGTCCAAAGGTTGAGTCGAGGTCCGGTACGTCGAGGCGCTGTCCGAGGTTCCGTCGTTGTTCTTCGTTCAGAAAGGTCCGACTTAAGTTCCGTCGGAATCGTGTTTGTCGTCCTGAGTTTGTCGAGGTTCAAAGGTTAGTAAACTTCAAGCATTAGATAAGGAAATGTTACGTTGAATGTTCGAAGATGCAATATATAAATTGATGCGATAATGTTCTGCTTATGTTTTCACCATATGCGTTTTGTTCATTTTTGGTGTTTCGTATTTTTGTTTATTTGACATCATTTAATTAAGTAGGGTTAGTTGTTCCATGACACAGTTTGACGTTAATTTGTTCGTCTTTTCTCTTGCTTAGATCATTCGGACAAAATTAGCATTACTTGTTGTTATTACTTCCAAAACACTCATTTTGTTAGATTCCTTTTATTAAAATTGTAACGAGTTATGAGATTTCAGTTGTAAATAGGCTATAAGGTTTAGTATTGTTAAAGGCACAAAAATGACATCCTTTTAAAATATATATAAAAATAATAATAATAATAATAAAATAAATAAAAAATAATGATAATAAAAAATAAAATGAGACGAGCCTCGCCGAATAAAAATACAAATTGCGGGGCCCTCATAAAACATACGTATCAAATACTTAGATTCCGGGACGGGCCGTTTAGCAAATTTCACGGCCCTATCCCAAAATAATAATGCGTTGGTTGCTTTAGGCGCGTTTTAATAATGTTATCTCCCTAAACTCGGGTGCACATTTATGTGACCCAAATCCAAATCTCAACGGAGTCGAAATATGTCTTTAGTCACGGGCGCATTGATTGTGGCGTGGCCCGAGATGCATTTCCATGACGTTGTAAATTCCTTTTAATAATAAATGAGACGAGCCTCGACAAACAAAAATGTAGAAGCTGCGGGGCCCTCTAAATGCATATATATTAAAAATACTTAGAATTCGGGACATGCCGTTTAGCAAATTTTACGGCCTTCCCCAAAATAACAATACGTTAGTTGCCTTAGGCGCGTCTTAATAATTTATTTTTCTTAATTCGGGTGCACATTTATGTGACCCAAATCCAAATCTCAACCGAGTCGAGATATGTCAATAACCACGGGTGCATTGATGTAACGTGGTTCGAGATATATTTTCACGACGTTGCAAGTCCTATAAAAATAACAGTGAATGATAAAAGCGGTTAAAAGATAAAATTGACACATAAGTTCACGTTTGTATAAAATCAGATAATCAAGCCAAATATAATAGTTGAGCGACCGTGCTAGAACCACGGAACTCGGGAATGCCTAACACCTTCTCCCGGGTTAACAGAATTCCTTATCCGGATTTCTGGTACGCAGACTGTAATATAGAGTCATTCTTTTCCTTAATTCGGGATTAAAATTGGTGACTTGGGACACCCTAAATCTCCCAAGTGGCGACTCTGAAATAATTAAACCAATCCCGTTTCGATTGTCCTTTAATTGGAAAAACTCCTTGCGCCCCTCGGGCGCGGAAAAAGGAGGTGTGACAGCTCTGGCGACTCTGCTGGGGATCTTTATACCCAGAACCACTGGTTCAGGGTTAAGAATTCGAGCTTAGAATAATTGTTATTATTTGGCTTTATTTATTATCTGATTATTACATGTTCTGAGCCTAATGTGCTAAATGCTGCTTTTACCGCTTTGATATTATTTGAACTGTATATAAACTGTGCCGAAACCTTTCTCTTCTTACCTCCGGGGATGTGCTCACTGGTTGAGACTCCCTATTCTGTTAGTGTCATACCCTAAATAAAAGAGGCTCGGAAAGTTTCTAAGCCGGCTGGCCTTTTGGTTCCCGGAAAGGAGCTCCTTCCTCAGCTCGAGTTGTCCGCTCGGGTACACTGTCTAGAACACCGACCCAGGTTTTTGAACCTAGTATAACAAAGCCACATGCCGGATCCCTAGTAGGAACGTTTATTTGCATCATGTGCATTTGACTTAGGGGACTCAACATAGGGGTTGGGTCCGTCTAGGACAAGCAACCTGAAAATAATAGACAATCTTTCGGCATCCTATGTGCTACATGTTGTATTTAGTCAAGGGCGTATGGGTCATTTGGTCATTTCCAGCATGATGTTATTTTAATCAAAGCATGGGGAACATTTGTGGAATCCAAGAAGCCTTGGAATTCCCTATGTCCCCCACGCTTGCTTTTTGGGAAAACACATGGGGAACATTTGTGGAATCCAAGAAGTCTTGGAATTCCCATATGTCCCCCACGCTTCATATGTTGGGAAAAGCGCATGGGAGCATTTGCGGAATCCAAGAAGTCTTGGAAATCATTATGTCTCTCATGCCACATTTTTTTTAAAATAACAATAAATATAAAAAATAAAAATACATATAAAAACAAGGCATGAAAATTCAAAAGATTTTGTATGTTGTCATCATTTTCCACATATAAGAAAATCGTGAAAAAAGGAGAAAATAACAGCATAGAAGTCCGAGTAGAGTCGAAACTCTGTCGAAATTTTGAAAATGAAAAAGTATCTTATTAGTTTGTTTTATTAAAAACAAGGAAAAATAGAAAAAAAAAGAGTAGTTGTCTTGTTTTTCGAAAAAAAACAAATTAAAAATAGTTTGTCTTGCCATAAAAAAAAAAAAGAAAGTCTTGTTTTAAAATGGATTTTTATTTATTTATTTGTTTATGAAAATGCCATAATAAAAATAAAAATAATAAAATAAAATGAGTTGGGCGTTGAAAGTGGTTTTATTATTTGTTGCAAATATATATATATATAAATCCAAAAAGTTTTTCTTTATTTCCAAAAAAATATATATATATCTTTATTTATTGCAAAAATATTTGTCTTGCCAAAAAGTCTAGAAAAGTTTTTAGACTCCCAATTTTCAAAACAAAAAATCCAAAAATATTTTCCATTACTGACTTCTTTAGAAAGTCTTTTTAATATATATATATATATATAAATATATATATATATATATATATATATATATATATATATATATATATAATAAAATAAAACAAAATCCGAAAATATTTCAAAAAATATTTTTTTAGAAAGCATTTCTTTTATTAAAGGTAAAATTCCAAAAAGTATTTTCTTTCTTCTTTAGAATAAGAGAAAACAAATGAAAATTCAAACAAAAAAATATCTTCCTTTTTACTTTTGCAATTCTCAAAGTTCAAATCAAAAGAAAATGAATTCTTACAAGTCTTTCTTTCAAAAAGAAAATCAATCAAAAAAATACTTCCTTTCTTATTTTGAAGCAGTTCTTTCACAAATTCCAATTAAAAAAAATGTGTTAGTTCATTTACTTATTCATTATTTGACCGAACTACGCGGGTTTGATTCTCACCGGATGTGAGATACGTAGGCAACCCTCATCGGGTCCAACCCCACCTTCTCAAAAAAGAAGGAATGTTTTATGTTTTTCGTTAATTCGTTTGTTTGTTATAAATGAAAATAATAGAATAATAGTCTATTTGATTGTTGTGAAAATAATAATAAAATATAAAAAATAAATATAGAAAATGGAAAAGGGTCCTCTCAAAAACAGTTTATTTGACCGAACTACGCGGGTTTGATTCTCACCGGATGTGAGATACGTAGGCAACCCTCATCGGGTCCAACCCCACCTTTGCTCAAATAGCCAAAAACAAAGAAAATAATAATAAAAGAATAACATGTCAAATTTTAATTTTGTCATAAAGAAGTCGGGTGACGTTGTTTTATCAAGACATAGCCGAATGTTCCCGAGAGGGACGCCGGAAGGCTGACTTTGCATAAACAGCCACCTTTGGGTCATATTTAAGATTTGGTCCAGTTGACCCACACAGCCTTAAAAATCTTCGTCCCCGAGACGTTAAAAGGCCGTGTTCGCAATATTGACTTTTCTAATTTTGAAAAACGGTAAAAAGAGTTGTAAATAGGTCAGGTGATGTTGTTTTGTCATAAATAGCCGAATGTTCCCGAAAGGGACGCCGGAAGGCTGACTTGGCATAAACAGCCACATTTGGGTCATGTTGAGATATGGACCCACACAGCCTTCAAACTTTTCGTCCCCGAGGCGCTGAAGGGCCGTGTTCGCAACACCAGGTTTTCATTATAATTTGAAAGAAAAAAAAGACAAAGAATCGACGGTCAGGTGAATGCCGTTTGGATGTTTAGTCAAAAAAAAATATATGAAAAAATAAAATAAGCCGAGCCAGTTTCGGCCGCGTCTTAAACCGTTCTTGCCGAAGTAGCCTTAGAGTATCTGTCAGTTGTCGAAAGGTTATTTTCGTAAAAGAACGGACAAGTTTGTAAAAGTGTCATAAAATAATTCTCCCCGGCCTCAAAATTCATGTGAAATTTGGAAGGGGCCACATTGGCAAAAATAATCATTTGGTTGCATTTGTCGAACAGAGAAAGGGAGTTAGCCTTTTGTTTTTGAGTTTATAAATCTTTTGATTAAAATAGGCGGTTTGTTTGATTTTCAAGTTGGTAGGTCACCTTTAAACCTTTGAAACCCAGTTTGTTTTAATATGAAAAGTGAAAAGAAAAAATGTTCATTATTGTTTATCTTTTATTAGTCCGAACTACGCAAGGTCTGATTCATGCGGGGTCATGATACGTAGGCAATCTCCATAAGATTCGACCACAAGAAAAAAGAAATGAAAAAAAGAAATGAAAAAAAAGAAATGGAAAAAAATGAAAAAGAATGAAAAAAAAGAATGAAAAAGAAAAAGCGAAAAAAAAGAAAAAAAAAAAAACATCGAAAAAGAAAAAGAAAAAAAAGATGTTGTCAATAATGAGGACCGACTGAGTCCATTCTAACCTGTTTGTTTCGCAAATAAAGTTAAGGTGGTTGGTTTGTGGTAAGCCGGACAATGACACTCAGAATCCTTTACTTGCACCTAAGGATACACACTCTGCGGGGATCAGGCCTGATAACAGAAGCACTTGAATCCTAGTGGGAACGTGTTGACGGAAGTTGATGATATTAAAGCTGGCAATGGTCTGGACAATACTGATGCGAAGCTCAGTGGCTATGATGCCAATTTTAATAAAGTGGGAGAACGCTCCGTTCCTTGGTTAGCAAGAGAGAAGCTTGTGGTGGCTTATTTTGTTGTCATTTCTGTTTGTTCGGATTATTAGGATTGTAATTCGGATTTTGTTTTGTGTCAATATCTTTCCGCTTATCTTTCCGTTTTGTCATAGCGGTTTGTTTAAGTTTTGTCCAGGTTGTTTAGGATTTTATTTCGTTTGTTTTGTTATTTTGTTATTAAAACTATTTCGCCGGTAGTCTAATACAAAGTCCGGTCTTTTATTATTTCCAGTCATCTTTGTTTAGTCCTTTTTACCATTTTTGTTCAATGCCGATTCTAGGGACATGACATGCGCACCCAGTTTGGGCCTAATCTTAAAAGTTAATCATAAAACCCTGGAAAGGCGATTCAGACCATTTAAAGGAAATAAGGACGGTTGAGATTATTCAGAGCTCGAGTCATGTGGAACTGGGGCAAGTTGAACACAAAGAAAACCGTTAAAGAAAGATTCGCCTAAATTGGCATGAGGTTCGTTCATAATAATGAGAATGAGAATGTCGTCCAACGGTGCTTTAGAAGTGACAAATGAACAAACATATGTTGAATATAATTGTCAAGTCCAGCACCATCGGAAGAGACTATAAATCTATTGTTTGATTGTGTTGTTCGCACTTGGCATGTTTTGAAGACTGGAATGACGAAGGCATTTTGTTCTGCTACCCAAACACTTTATCCTTCGTTACCCCTTTTGAGCCTTATTTATTTTCTTTCATACCCCTCGTTCGGAATCAGTAGCAACGAAGAAAAAGAAAAAAGAGAGGAGGAAAGAAAACAACAAAACGAAAAGAGAAAAAAGAAAAGAAAAGAAAATTGATAACAAAGAGAAAAAAATCAAATGGAAAAGAGGAATTGGGAACTACGTTTGACCTGATTCCTCAAAGAGGATACGTAGGCGCTTCACGGCTCGGTCATAGTTTTGAAAAAAAAATGAAAAAAAAATCAATTAAGATATCCCCAAGCAAGAAACTGGGGCAGATGTTGCGTTTGATGTAAATAAATCTAATTCCGAAGGTTGTAATTAATAACCCCAAATTAATGTATTTTTGAGCCTTTTATACCCTTTCCTTCTAACCTATCCAAAACCCACATTACAGTCCAAGAAAGACCTTCTGATCAGTCTTCAAAAGATGCCAAGTCAGACAAATGTTGTCTTACCGGCGAACATGACGTTCTGTTCCACGACAGAAAGGACTCTACTCTCCAAAAGAAAGAGTCATGTCGGCAACACTCCAAACCCCAGCTGGAGAGCGATACAAATGAGAGAGTCTTATCGGTGAAAACCTTCACAGGCACCATAAGGCGATGAAAGCTGAGAGAAAAGCCAAAAATGAGAGAGACTTGATAGTGAAAACCCTCCGGGCACTACAAGTCGAATAAGATTGAGAATCAGAGGGGGAATTGCCAATGGAAGATCTTAAAAGATGATTGACGGCAGAGGATAGGACACATACGCATGTCATGGCCATTAGAGTCGGTATCTGCGTTTGATAGGTTTTTATTTATAGTTTCTTTTGTAAAAAAGTCATCGTTTCCTTTGTCTTTTATTTTGTTTCTGTTATCTTTCTCCTTTCATAAAAAATTTTCCCCAATAGAGTCTGTCCGGTCAGAACAAGTATGAAATGACTTCAAAATAGGCCATCAGCTTTCCAAAATGAGGTCTGACTAGTACATCCAAGTGGTATAGTCAGCAGGGAACAAACGCGAGGCCAGTGTCAAAAAGATATCCCCAGCAAAAGGGAATTGACAGAAGGATTGAAAAGTGTTAGGAGGGATACCGTTGCCTTTATCAAAAGTTATAAACCTCAAGGCCAAGGCCCATGAACAAAGCAAGGAGAGCATGATTTGGCGAAATCCATACTAGACTAAAAGGTCGGGGAAAATGCCAGTTTCCAAGCTATGCCACAAAAGAAGAGGGATATCCCCCAGCAGGAAGGGATTATCCCCAGCACATAATATCATCCCCAACAAGTTGTGCAACGCAAAGCAAGGAAGGAAAAAAGGAAAAGCCATCCCGTTGGGAGTATCACAACCAACCACCATGTTTTAAACTAACAATTTTGTTTGATTTGAAACAGGTAAGGGAAATGGCATTGATGCCAGAACTGTATGCCACAAGGGATATTATCAAACTGGGGCAGAAAATTTTCCTTCCATTTAGAAAATTTCCTGGAAGTCAGGTACCCCCAGCTGATAACATTTTACCCCCCAATAGGTAAGTAAATCAAGGGAGGTAGTCTTTGAAGGAAGAAGCTATGCAAAAACAAAACAAAAAAAAAGGGAATAATAAAAAATAACAAAAAAAAATAAAAAAATAAAAAAAATAAAAAAAATAAATGGGGAAGGTAGAAAGGGAAATTTCATCCCAATCCCCGACAAGTATTCAAGGTAAGACACCTTCAAGTCTTAAGGATATTTCGGGTTCATCCGCCCTCAAATAGGATATGTTGGGTTCATCCGCCCTCAAATAGGATCTGTCGGGTTCATCCGCCCTCAAATAGGATCTGTTGGGTTCATCCGCCCTCAAATAGGATCTGTCGGGTTCATCCGCCCTCAAATAGGATATGTTGGGTTCATCCGCCCTCAAATAGGATATGTTGGTTTCAGTCTTTACATTTCTTGACAGGCGCCCACCTGAATAACGAGAGGAATACTTTTGTCTATGCATTTCATATTTTAGGCGCCCACCTGTATAATAAGGGAATACATTTTGTGTCTTTACCCATATGAGATGCATTTCCTCCTAAGTTTGTTTTAGTTTTACCCATAGGAGACGCATTTCCTCCTAAGTTTAAGTTTTACCCATAGGAGGCGCAGTTCCTCCTAAGTTTAAGTTTTACCCCTAGGAGACGCATTTCCTCCTAAGTTCATTTTAGTTTCACCCGTAGGAGATGCATTTCCTCCTAAGTGGTTGTTAAAGAAAAAAAAAAAAAAGAGGAATAAAAAGATAATAATGAAAAAAGGAAAAAAGGTAAAAGCCATCCCCATCTAAATAATCCCCAACAGTTTCGAGGGAGGACAACACAGGTAAGTAAATAATTCAAAATAAAAAATAAAAAAAAGAGAAAGCGAAGGTTTCATTAATAGGAGACGCACTTCCTAGTTTGAAATCGTTAGAGTTCACCCATAGGAGACGCATTTCCTCCTCGTTTTGTTTTAGTTTTACCCATAGGAGATGCATTTCCTCCTAAGTTTAAGTTTACCCATAGGAGATGCATTTCCTCCTAAGTTTAAGTTTACCCATAGGAGACGCATTTCCTCCTAAGTTTAAGTTTTAACCATAGGAGACGCATTTCCTCCTAAGTTTAAGTTTTAGTTTCACCCGTAGGAGACGCATTTCCTCCTAAGTGGTTGTTAAAGATAACAAACAAAAAAAATAAAAAACAAAAAATGACCTAGTCTGATGAACCTTCTCCTAGGATCAAAATCTTAGTCCGACGAATTTTTCTCCTAAGATAGAGACCTAGTCTGACGAACCTTCTCCTAGGATCAAAATCTCAGTCTGATGAATCTTTCTCCTGAGATACCAAAAAGAAAAGACCTAGTCTGATGAACCTTCTCCTAGGATCAAAATCTTAGTCCGACGAATTTTTCTCCTAAGATAGAGACCTAGTCTGACGAACCTTCTCCTAGGATCAAAATCTCAGTCTGATGAATCTTTCTCCTGAGATACCAAAAAGAAAAAAAAACCTAGTCTGATGAACCTTCTCCTAGGATCAAAATCTTAGTCTGACGAATTTTTCTCCTAAGATAGAGACCTAGTCTGACGAACCTTCTCCTAGGATCAAAATCTTAGTCTGATGAATCTTTCTCCTGAGATACCAAAAAGAAAAAACCTAGTCTGATGAACCTTCTCCTAGGATCAAAATCTTAGTCTGACGAGTTTTTCTCCTAAGATAGAGACCTAGTCTGACGAACCTTCTCCTAGGATCAAAATCTTAGTCTGATGAATCTTTCTCCTAAGATACCCAAAAACAAAAAATCTTAGTCTGACGAATCTTTCTCCTAAGATACCAAAAAGAGAAAAGACCTAGTCTGATGAACCTTCTCCTAGGATCAAAATCTTAGTCTGACGAATTTTTCTCCTAAGATAGAGACCTAGTCTGACGAACCTTCTCCTAGGATCAAAATCTTAGTCCGATGAATCTTTCTCCTAAGATGCTAAAAAAAACATTTTTGAAAAAAAAAGAAAGAAAAAAAGAGTCATTTTCCTAAACCCAGGCGCCCACCTGTATAACGAGAGGAATACATTCCAGTTTTTATTTCAAGTGTTGAAATTGGGAGCCCGCCCATAATAACAGAGGCATACATTCAGTTCTTACTTTCAAGTGTTGAAATTGGGAGCCCGCCCATAGAACAGAGGAATACATTCCAGTCCTTACATTTCAAGCATTGAAGTTAGGCGCCCACCTGTATAACAAGGGAATACATCCTAATCTAGTATTTAGTTCATTCTCAGCACTGCATTAGTAGTATCAGTGGGCTACGATTTTGCTAACGACTCACAAACCTTCCCAGTGCAAACTGGGTTAGGAAATTTTGTTTGTTTTGTTTGTTTTGATTGTCAGGGGCCTGCCTGTAGAGCAGAAGATTGTTATATGTCAAAGATTGAAGAAGTTAGGGGTCCGCCTGTGGAACAGCGGGATCGTTCAAAGTCAAGCCGTAACCCATTGGAAGGCAGAAAGCCACAACAAAAATCCCCTGCACTCAATCCAAGATAGAAGCAACAAGAATCTCGCCCCAAGAATGCGAGTCAACAGTCTGAGAGGGTCAACAAAAGCTAGTCACAAAAACAAAAAGAAAAAAAAAGAAGAAAAAGAAAAAAGAGAAAAATGAATGAATCCGAAGCACGGATGTGGAGAACAAATGTGATCTGCTCAAGAACTAGCGCCTACAACTAGCAAGTATCAAGGTTCAAATCCAAAGTCTGTATGAAGCACCATTCAAGACTCAAGACCAAGTTTCAGAAGACTTAAGAGATAGGAATCCTTGTAACTAGTAGTTGATAGGCTTAGTTAGTCTTTTTCAGTTTTCAGTTTTGTTGTAACGACAGGACCGCGGACCGGAACCTCAACGGAACGGCACCTCGATCGGCTCTTCACCTCGGTACCCTCTACTATCTCTCTCATTTCCGAACTACACGTGGCCTGATTCCTGTATAACCAAGGATATGTAGGCAGCTCAGATACCAGGGCTCGGTCACATTCCCTCCCTTTCCTGAAGTGTAGTCCGTCCAAGTAATGGTCGGGTCAAAAACACGGCTAGTCGTTCTTTGTCGGAAAACTCTTCGTGTTTCCAGTCAAAGAGGGGCAGCTGTAAGCACGTGATTTTTGACCCTCCCCGAGAATTTTCACATTTTTAGTGTGAATATGTGAAATTGGGTCTAGTATAGCTATTTTAACTATTTTTACTTTATTTCGTTGCAAAAAGAAAAATTACAAAAAAAGTATATATATAAATTTTAGTTTATGTATCCCTCATAAACTTGAAAAAAATCAAAAATTGCACTTTATTTTGGTACTTTATATAAATTCGAAAATTAACAAAAAATATATATATAATTCTATTAATGTTTTGAAGTCATTTTAATACAAAAAATATTGTTTCATATTTTTGTCTTTATTAAAAAAAACGAAAATTACAAAAAATAGTTTTATTAATATTTTATAGTTATTTTAACTTTGAAAAATACAAAAAATATTACTTCATATTTTATCTTAATATTTACGAAAATTACAAAAAATGGTTTTATTAATATTTTATAGTCGTTTTAACTTTGAAAAAATACAAAAATAGTACTTCATATTTTATCTTAATATTTACGAAAATTACAAAAAAATAGTTTTATTAATATTTTTGTAGCTATTTAAAATCTTGAAAATATTTAAAAATATATAATTTTGTTTAAATACTAGTCTTATTTTTGGTAGTTATTTTGCTTACATAGGACTAGTTAAACAACGTGTTCCTATTTCTCGGGTCCGGGCAAAAGAATAATATTCGAGTTCAAACTACCCGGTTCTAGGCCTAATTTTCGGACCTAGCCCATAATAAACCGTGTCCAGGACACATGGGGAACCCCACCACGCGTGGGGGACATATGCCTTGAACCCCACCACGCGTGGGCTCATTTTTCTGGGCAAAACCCAGTACAAAACACGGACAAAAGCAAAAAGGAACGGACAGACTTGGGGGATTTTGGATTTTTTGGGTCAGAAAAAAAAAAAAAAAACGAAAAAGAGAAAGACTACTGTTGGTCTTTCTTCTTCAAAAGAAGAAAGAGAAAAACCTACTGAAAAAGAAGAAAGAACGGGATTTTAGAATTTTTGAAGAACAGATACTACTGTTCCTCCTTCTTCTTGAAGAAAGAAAAAAAAAACCCGACGGCTCTCCTCCCATCGCCAAAACCTCCAGGCAACCACCCTACGTCCACCAAGCCTCCGACCTCCACCCCGTCTCCTCCCAACTCCTACCAGCAGACCCCTCCACTGTTCGAGCTTCTTCTTCCTAAAGAAGAAGAAGCAGAAAACCTAAAACCATCGTCCAAAAACCACCCGACACCACCACGACCTTCCACCTCCAGCTACCAGCCTCACCATCAAACACCATCGCCCAAACACCATAACCAACACCCAAACACCATCACCCTCGTCCCCAGCTGTTCGTCGAAGCTGCGTCTGCGTCCTCACCTTCCCATCGTAACCCACCAAACCAGTCGCAACCCTCCGACGCCGGAACTCCAGCTCAACCTCACGTCCAAACCCACCTGCTCGTCGACCTTTTGCTGCATCCTCCTCGCAGCTACAACCCACCCTACTGTCGCAACTAACGCCCTCGTCATTGTCCAGTCGACAACCATCACCCCGTCACTATTAAACACTGCCCGTCGACTCCCACAATCGTCGACTAAACAGTCCGTCAGCTTCACGCCACTAGTTGAGCCGGAGTTCATTGAGGTGAGCTGCTCGACCTTGTGTTGAGGTCGAGTTCCAGTTCAAGGTCCAAAGGTTGAGTCGAGGTCCGGTACGTCGAGGCGCTGTCCGAGGTTCCGTCGTTGTTCTTCGTTCAGAAAGGTCCGACTTAAGTTCCGTCGGAATCGTGTTTGTCGTCCTGAGTTTGTCGAGGTTCAAAGGTTAGTAAACTTCAAGCATTAGATAAGGAAATGTTACGTTGAATGTTCGAAGATGCAATATATAAATTGATGCGATAATGTTCTGCTTATGTTTTCACCATATGCGTTTTGTTCATTTTTGGTGTTTCGTATTTTTGTTTATTTGACATCATTTAATTAAGTAGGGTTAGTTGTTCCATGACACAGTTTGACGTTAATTTGTTCGTCTTTTCTCTTGCTTAGATCATTCGGACAAAATTAGCATTACTTGTTGTTATTACTTCCAAAACACTCATTTTGTTAGATTCCTTTTATTAAAATTGTAACGAGTTATGAGATTTCAGTTGTAAATAGGCTATAAGGTTTAGTATTGTTAAAGGCACAAAAATGACATCCTTTTAAAATATATATAAAAATAATAATAATAATAATAAAATAAATAAAAAATAATGATAATAAAAATAAAATGAGACGAGCCTCGCCGAATAAAAATACAAATTGCGGGGCCCTCATAAAACATACGTATCAAATACTTAGATTCCGGGACGGGCCGTTTAGCAAATTTCACGGCCCTATCCCAAAATAATAATGCGTTGGTTGCTTTAGGCGCGTTTTAATAATGTTATCTCCCTAAACTCGGGTGCACATTTATGTGACCCAAATCCAAATCTCAACGGAGTCGAAATATGTCTTTAGTCACGGGCGCATTGATTGTGGCGTGGCCCGAGATGCATTTCCATGACGTTGTAAATTCCTTTTAATAATAAATGAGACGAGCCTCGACAAACAAAAATGTAGAAGCTGCGGGGCCCTCTAAATGCATATATATTAAAAATACTTAGAATTCGGGACATGCCGTTTAGCAAATTTTACGGCCTTCCCCAAAATAACAATACGTTAGTTGCCTTAGGCGCGTCTTAATAATTTATTTTTCTTAATTCGGGTGCACATTTATGTGACCCAAATCCAAATCTCAACCGAGTCGAGATATGTCAATAACCACGGGTGCATTGATGTAACGTGGTTCGAGACATGTTTTCACGACGTTGCAAGTCCTATAAAAATAACAGTGAATGATAAAAGCGGTTAAAAGATAAAATTGGCACATAAGTTCACGTTTGTATAAAATCAGAATAATCAAGCCAAATATAATAGTTGAGCGACCGTGCTAGAACCACGGAACTCGGGAATGCCTAACACCTTCTCCCGGGTTAACAGAATTCCTTATCCGGATTTCTGGTACGCAGACTGTAATATAGAGTCATTCTTTTCCTTGATTCGGGATTAAAATTGGTGACTTGGGACACCCTAAATCTCCCAAGTGGCAACTCTGAAATAATTAAACCAATCCCGTTTCGATTGTCCTTTAATTGGAAAAACTCCCTTGCGCCCCTCGGGCGCGGAAAAAGGAGGTGTGACAATCACTAATAGTCACATCTCTAGCATCACCGTGCAAAACCTTGTCCTTGAGTACAAGCAAATGAGAGTCATCAAACTGACGCTCCTGGATACAATCAAACAAGGAAGACCGAGAAATCACATAAGCTAGAACCCGAGTGGGCTTCGAAAGATCTAATCTCACAAACTGGCTGGCTAAGGCCTGAACATCCATCGCCATGGGCCTCTACGCTGCTAGTAAATAAGCCAAACTCCCCAAACTCTCTGCCCGCAACTCAAAGCATCGGCCACCACATTGGCCTTGCCCGGGTGATAAAAGATAGTATATCATAGTCCTTCAGTAGCTCTAACCATCTCCTCTGATGCAAATTAAGATCCTTCTAGTTGAACAGATGCTGCAAACTCCGGTGATCAGTATAAATCTCATAAGGCACACCATACAAATAATGACGTCAGATCTTCAAGGCGTGAACAATAGCAGCTAACTCGACGTCATGGACTGGATAATACTTCTCATGTACCTTCAACTGTCTAGACACGTAGGCAATCACCCTACCTTCCTTCATCAACACCGCTCCAGGGCCAATCCTCTAGGCATCACAATAGATAGTATAATACCCCGAACCTGTAGGCAATATCAAAACTATGGCTGTAGTCAAAGCTGTCTTGAGCTTCTGAAAGCTCGCCTCATACTCTTCTGTCCACTAGAACGAAGCACTCTTCTAGGTTACCTGGTCATAGGGGTGGCAATAGATGAAAACCCTTCAACAAAATCGACGGTAATAACCCGCAAAGCATAGAAAACTACGAATCTCTGTAGCTGAGGACAGTCTGGGCCAACTCTGCACTGCCTCCACTTTCTTCGGATCCACTTGAATACCCTCACTCGATACCACGTGGCCTAAAAATGCCACGGAATCCAACCAAAACTCACATTTTGAGAAATTTGCATATAACTTCTTTTCCCTCAAAGTCTGAAGCACTGTCTTCAAGTGCTGCTCATGATCTTCCCGACTCCGGGAGTATACCAGAATATCGTCAATAAAGACAATGACAAACGAGTCAAGATATGGCCGGAACACACTGTGCATAAAATTCATGAAGGTTGTTGGGGCATTGGTCAGCCCAAATGACATAACAAGGAACTCGTAATGACCATATCGAGTCCTGAAAGTAGTCTTTGGGATATATGACTCCCGAATCTTTAACTGATGGCAACATGAACGCAAGTCAATCTTAGAAAACACTCGTGCACCCTATAGTTGGTCAAACAAATCATCAATACGAGGCAAAGGATAATGGTTATTCACTGTAACTTTGTTCAACTGGCAATAATCAATGCACATATGCATAGAACCATCCTTTTTATTCACAAACAAGACAGAAGCACCCCAAGGTGATACACTGGGCCGAATAAAACCCTTATCAAGCAATACCTGTAACTGATCCTTCAACTTTTTCAACTTAGGAGGGGCCATACGATACGGAGGAATAGAATTGGGCTGAGTGCCCGGCAATAGATTAATGCCAAAATCAATATCTCTATCGGGCGGCATGCCCGGAAGATCAGCTAGAAACACATCAAAAAAATCCCGTACTATTGGGACTGAATCAATTGTAGGGGTATCAATACTGATATCTCTCACATAAGCTAGATATGCATCACACCCCTTCTCAACCATACGCTGAGCCTTAAGGAATGAAATAACTATACTAGGAGTATGATCTAAGGAACCCCTCCACGCTACTCACGGTGCACCTGGCATAGCCAGCATCACGATTAAGGCGTGACAATCAAGAATAACATGATGGGGCGACAACCAGTCCATGCCAAAGATAACATCAAAATCTACCATGCTGAGCAATAATAAATCGATTGTGGTCTCAAAACCACTAAGAGTGACCACACACAATCAATAAATGTGGTCCACAACAAGAGAATCTCCCACAGGAGTAGAAACATAAACATGGGAACTCAAAGAATCCCGAGATACACCCAAATGCAGGGCAAAATAAGAAGACACATAAGAATAAGTGGAGCATGGATCGAATAAAATCGATACATCCCTATGACAAACCAAGATAATACTTGTGATGATAGAATCAGAGGAGGCAGCCTCGGTACGGGCAGGAAGGGCATAATATCTGGTCTGGCCTCCCCCTCTAGGGTGACCTCTACCTCCCCGACCTCCACCTCTAGCTAGCTTAGTAGGTGGGAAAGCAACTGGAGCTATAACCATAGCTTGAGAACTCTGCGGGGCACGCTATGGCTGAGAAGTCTGTGGAGGTGCACTCCTCTCAAGTCTAGGGCAATCCCTCACCACATCGCATGTGTCACCATACTCAAAAAAAGCTCTGGGAGGACGTGGCGGTTGTGACTGGCTAGGGACAGGTCTGCTGAACTAACCTCTGAAAGCACCCCGCGCAGGAGGCGCACTAGATACTAGAGGTGCATAATAAGGCTCCTGAGGCTTAGGAGGAGATGGAACACCACTGGCTGCTGGAAGAGCTGAATGAATGGGGCGACTCATATAACCCCTACCATGATGAACTGCAGCTGGAGCATGGGCACTAGAATAATGGCCCGACTTTCGAGACCTCTTGGCATCCCTCTCCTCTCTGTCCCTTGCATGCATACCCTCTATCCTCCTAGCAATGCTCACCACCTGCTGATAAAAAATATGCATCTCCAACTCATGAGCCATGCTAGACCTTGATGCTGGGAATAAGCCCCTCAATAAACCGGCGAACCCTCTCGCGAACAGTAAAAACCAAGGCTAGGGAATGTCTAGCCAAGCTAGTGTAACAGACATTTTTGGTGACTTCCTTGAAAACCACTTGCAATCTTTGGTGAATATCACTAGGCCAGTTATTTCTACGCCTTTAAAGATCACGCCTCAAGAGCATAATATGGAGGACAAACCTCCTACTTTAAAATGCAAAGTGGTTGTACCATGCGACGTAAATGGACCTCCATATAAAGAAGTTCAAAACAAGAAGGGACCTGTTCAAGCTCATCATACCAATGACGATTCCTTTCCATTAGACGTCGTTGTTCCTACCTCCAAAAAAATGCCCATAGCAAAATGAGAGATATAGTAATCATGGAGATCAAAACGTCAAGCGGGTGAAGCCATATTCAAACAAACAAGAAGATGCTAATTTGGGTGTAGTCGAGATTACTGATAGCATCGCCAGTGCTTCAAGGACTTTGATGGTAAACTTTCATATTATCTTATAATATCCAAGTAATTTCACTAACCGTATATCCTTTTCTATGCATCCAAATGGTGTTCATATTTCAATGGCGTCATACCAAAGCAAGCCACAAGGTAGTAGTGAATCCGTGGCGGAGCCAAACTCGAGGAAATCACTTCCAATACTTAAGTCAGACTTAGAGGCGGCTTCCATTCCTAGTCTTGGAGCAAAATCGGAGCCTAATTTTCACCAACAATCAGCAGCAACGATGTCTATTTTTGATGGAAGAAAGGTTGTCTTGATACTTTACAAGGATTTCAATTTGAATGTCTGGGCTAAAATTCATGCCAAACTCAAGGACCTTACTGCAGACAATGCTTCTTCTCTTCAATTCGAGATCCAAGTGATTCTCGAGGATATGGATGGAAAGGGAGTGGATATTTCCCCTCTAAAAGACCTATTGACGTCTTTCTTTGAGCTTGCCACTTCATATGACAAGGTTATGGATATTGAAAAATCAGAGTTATTTTTAAATGCCAAGGAACATCTTGATCTTATCTTGACTGAGAATGAGGAGAAGGTCAAGAAATTGTCTGAAACCAGTTAGTCTCTCAAAGAGGCCAAGGAGAATGAAACCAAGAAACTTTCCAGAAGTAACTCCAAAGGCACATTTCAATGGATTCATCCTAAGTTGGTACCTCCGGAGCAATTCAAAGACATTGGTTATCGTGATTATAAAACGGAATAATTCCACTATAAAATCTAGTAGTATAAATTTTGGTTTGCTTATATTTTATTTTCGTTATAATATCTGGTAGATCCAATATAATTTTTTATATTAAAATTTTGTATCACATACGACGTGTGATAACAATCACGATTAATTAAAGAGAAAAATAAGTGAAATAAACAAAATTGTTCATATGCCAAAAGCCCTTTCTAGTTTTTTTCTAGAAAAGATTAAGATTTAAATTAGAAACTATAATTTATCTAGTTTAAGACTAAATGCACGTTCCAGAATATATATGTCATTTTTAATTTAATGCAATTCATTAAAAAAATTATAAGTAGTAAGTAATGAGAAATTATTAATTCTTATATTACAAACAGGATATTATAAATCACAACATTACCATGTTTGCTAGCTGTAACTTGTATCTTCCTCTGTTTTGCTTGAGGATCAACTGTGTCACTGGATAGTTGATGCTAATGTGAATCCATGAAAGGATAATACGGTTAACCGTTTTATCCGACGGTTAACCCATTTTTTATCCGTATTAAATATGGTTCGGGTCGAATATTTTATCCATTTTTGCATTACTCATTTTTTACCCGAATAGTATCCGACCTGACCCGCCCGTTTGCCACCCCTAGTTTGGAATATGGATGTATATTTAATTTGTGAGGAAAAAGCTTATTCAAACATTAGAGGCTACGAAGGCTACTGAGGTGCTTTATTCTTAGCAAGCCACTTTTCAACAAGATTTGTGAGTCATATTCTTTGGCATGGGAGGGCTGCCACGTAATCCCTTTGTTGGGGATTTAAACTTTACCTAATAATTAATTAATTAATTAGGTAATATCCCGCTACCCGATAATTAACCAATTACCCGTATAATTAAGAATTATTTCAAATTATTTAGTATACTACTCACTTTTAACTACTGAGTTTTTACACCTCGTTCCTGTATATTCTTTTACTGCGTTTGATATACTCCATGCTTGTATGTTCTTCTACCATGTTTTCCATACTATGCTCTCATATGCTTTTCTACTGTGTTCTTATATTTTTTATCTTCTACTATGTTCCCGCATGTTTCTCCTACTGTATTTTCCTGCTAAGTTCTTAAGTTTCCTTATTTTCCTTCTATTAAGCCTTTTTTAAGTTTCTTCTGAAAAATCTCTTAAGCATGTTTCTTTTATTGTTCCTATTAGTGTTTTTCTTTTGAGTGCTTCTACTGTGTTCCACATGTTACTTTGCTATCATGTTTTTCTCATGAGTTTCTGTTGATGAAAGAAGCATGCAAGAGGTTTCAACTCTGAAACCTCTGAGCCTGTTTCAACTACTTGCCTCCTCATCTCTGTACTTGATTCAAGGTGGAAACCCTAGAATTTCGGGTTCTGTCGAGGTTTGATTGAACTAGGGTTTTATTTTAGAACCCTTAACTCTTTCAGACTGACTTTGAGTCTCTGACCCGAGTTTGGACATCTTTGTTTTCATACAAAGCTGAACTTTTTGCTAAACTCTTCTACACTGGATTTTTTCTACTGATTTACACGACAGTCTTCTTTCATGCTCACATGCTCCTTATATATGATGAATTTTCCTCTAAATGGTTTTCAAATTTGCAATTAGTGCAAACTTCTTTTTGAAATAGCTTGATTGATTTCTTTCCTTCTTTTATTGATTTCCTCTATTACTCGACTTAAGTAAAACCCTTCTTCATCTATTATGACTTGGTTCATTCATACCAAATCTCAAACCTTGTGATTTACTAGTTTTTAATTAATCCTCTTACCTTATTCGCACAAACGTGTACTGTCAAAACCCTGTCCTTAAATAACCTTTATGTATTTGCCCTTAATTGCATGCTTTACACAAAGTGTTTATTCAATTCCTTTCCTTTAATGGTTTTACTTGTTTTGAATCTGAATCCCTTAATTAAGGGAAGCCTTGTGTAATTGATTGACAATCAATTTTCAAACTATTTTCTTACCTTATTTGTGTCTGCTTTCTACACTATAAAAGGCACGACCTTTCTTCACTACACTAGAGACTTCACAACATCAGAATCTCTTATGAATTCTCACTCTCACATAATAGAACTCTCTCTTCTCATCTGCACTGAGGTTTTTACCAGACTACTGCATTTTTCTCTACTTGTTTCTTTGAAATTGGTATGTCCTAATTTCAAATTTCAGAATCCCCACAATGTGTTTACTTACAGATTTCTGCATCTATGTCTACTTTACTACTTCTGCAGAGTTAAAATACTTAAACTAGCATGTTGATTCCTTTTTGCTTGTTTCTGCTATGAATCCCTATTCCCTATTTCCCTTTATGTGCTTTGAGTTACAGTTTAAAACATAGCAATATACAAGTTATTGTCTGTGGATTGAACTTGATCTCTTAGGGGATCCTAACCTCTAAATAATGTGTTCTAGTAGGCTTATGAGCGTGCCAGCATCTCCCATTGTTGGGTTATGCCCACTAGCCTGCTTTTTACCTCTTGCAACTCCCCATTCCCTATATTCCTATGTGTGCTGTTTCCCTTTCCCTTTCTCCCTTTCACAATTCTACACTTGCACTCTCTCTTAGTTCCTAAGTTCTGCCCCCCTCTTGTGAGCCTTGCCTTGGGACCTTGAGTTCCCTCTGAACTTTGACACCTGGGGGCTGGCCCTTCCACACTGCACTTTGGCTTAATATGGTGATACATTTGGGTGTAAGCACTGCCCGGAGTTCTTAGGGAACTCTGACACACCCAAGTGGGAGAAAGGCTTTGAAGCATGATCTTTGGAGTTGGTTTACTTTATACTTCAGACAGGAAGTCTGAATCAGGCTCTCCTTGGTTGTAATTTTCAATTTCTGATGTATTGTTCTTTAATTTATTTGGACTGTAATAACTTATAATAACTTTTGGGGATGGTTAGTGAAAAGGGAAGGGTAACCATGTATGTAAAAGGGGTAGATATCCTGCTCATAGGGAATTTCTGATTCCTGCATTTTTCATATAGCTACCATGCCTATAAGATTTCTGCATTCTCATTTAGTCTCCATGTCTATAAGATTTTCTGCATTCTCATTTAGGAACTTCAACATTCTCATTTAGATACCATGACTATAGGGACCCTGCACTTTCATGTAGATATTGTGACTTCTGCATATGCATGTAGAGAACATGTCTATAGGTTCTGAAAATCAACTACAATAGATGCCATGTCTATAGGGTTTCTGCATTCTTATTATATCCAAAAGGCTTTTTTTTTTTAAAATCAGCAACGCATAGAAAGCATGCCTATAGGAACTATCAACCAAGTCTGAAATGTTTCACTCGCTTATAAGTCTAAAACCAGTCACAACAATGTCTAATGTCTGCAGAATTTGTGATCTTTTGTCAAAACTCGTCTTTCTTGAATAACTGACAACCTTTTTCTAAAATCAGTATACTTCACCTTTTCTGAAATTAGTAGATATCATGCATGTAGGTTTTCGTCCCACACTTAGGCAAGCCATAAGACAGTTTATGAACTGAATCAGATTTTATTACTTACAACCAGCAGGCAGGCCTAATTCAGGCTTCTTATCTGAAATATGCAATAAATCAGTCTGCCCCAACTTTTAAGTTTAATCAGACCCTAATCAGTACGTGTAAGACATGCTAAACTATATGCTTTTCTTTGATTTAAAGAGGTCTGTTTGAGCCCTTTTATTTGTTTATATGCTTCCCCATACTTGTTATATGTGTTTTGTTTGTCACCTTAGAATTTTACCCTTTTGAAACCACAAATAAGCCCAATAACTCCTCCCTCTAGGATTAGTAGTCCCAATTGCCTCTGGGGCTGATGAGATTCGGGCGGGTAATAGCATGCAATAAGTAAACGAGACCATTCCGTGCTTTAATACCTTAACGGGGTGGGAAAGGATAGATACGGATATGATGACCACGCGATAACATCACGTGTATCCCCTCACTAAGGAGTGATTACCGGATATTGTGTGGGGTGATCCATATTATTAATAAACCTAGGGCCCCTTCCCTTTGTTTTCTTTTAAATCTCTTTTTAAACCATTTATTTTAAGAAAATCAACTCTTTTTAGTTCCTTTTTCTTACTTTTGTTTTTTGGTAACCATTACGTGAAAATCCCCTCTTATTTGAAGACTTTATTTCCCTATGTGTTATTTGCACTTAAGTCACAATAATAGCTTGGCCAGAAACCACACTAGTAGATCTTGAGGGGTGCCTAACACCTTCCCCTTGAGATAATTTTAAGCCCTTACCCAATATATGGTTACTCAAAACAAACCCCTCCTAGTGTCCTAATGCACTTAAATCATTAGGTGGCGACTCTTTAACTCAAACCCAATTCCCGTAAGGGAACGAGTTGTCCTCCCAAATGTCATAAACCCGATTTCGCGAGAAAAATGGGGCGTGACAGGGTCTATTTGAACCAGCCTCTCTACCTGGATTAGGCAGGGGTAAGGTCTGCGTACAGACTACCTCCCCAGACCCCACGTGTTGGGATCATACTGGGTTTGTTGTTGTTGATGTTGTAGTTGAGAATCATTCTTTCAGATTAATTCTGAATAGCCTGAAAACAAAAACCAACGATTCACACAAGTCATAATACATCATACTATGCAGCTCAAGACTTCAAATAGGTGAACAGAATGCAAATGCTCAAAATTATCGGTCGGGTAGTTACATCCTCCCCCACTTAAACATACGTTCATCCTCGAACGTACCAAGAGTCAGTTCAAAGCCATCAAACCGGTGCATAACCTTACGATGCATATACCCGAGGGTAATCCCACATCACCCTATTCCATATAGGACCGACAACACAACCTACTAAAGATCGGTAATTCAATCTTAGTCCATAGACCTTAGAATCTAATTTTCCAACATCCGGAATTTCCTACAAAACCCAAACCTCGCAATCTACATACTGTATAAGTCTAAACAAGCTGTATCAAGCCATAACTACAACCTATGACACAATCACATAATATACCACATAACTCAAATGCTCATAGCAATAATTTCTAATCACTGTAGCTACTTAAAATAACTTGGTACTGGTAATATACCTCATATCAAACAAAACCTCGTTCTAAGACCTTCGCACCCTGCCGATGATGAAAGAAACATGCATTAACTCATAACCATTCATCATATCAAAAAGTCACGAAACTCTCCCTCATTCGACAAGAAATATAGCCGATTTCTAAGCCAACTTACATTATCTTTCCAAATACATGGCGATCAAATCCGATAGCACCAATCCTAGATGCAACGACCTCATCTTATCAAATGCCAGCTACTCTACTAACATGCCACACCAATACTACCCAGAGCCACAAATCGTGCAATCCGTGCACCAATACATAACAACTGAAGTGTACTCAAACATGGAAAATGACTCAAACGGGAGAACCATCCCGCAAGCTCAACAAGTACCACCACAACGCAATGTTAAAAACCCATCACACACCGTAGAACCATAGCACATGTATCTAACACAAAGGACCATATCTCCACATAACCCCGCTACAATGTGTGACCCTATCCAAACACTGGTCCATATGAAAAACCTCCAGCTACCCTGCTCAAAATCAATAACTACACGTAACTTGACATCAAGTACCCAAGGTACATGAACCATAACCACGAAGAAGCAAATGACACAATGCCACACAAACCCGAAAGAACATAATCGATGCGCAATCAATCATGCATCACCCAAATACCTGTCTCGCTCAAAATCCGCTATTAGGGCCCAATAGGACCGCACCATGTGTGCATATAACCATCGAATCACAACCCCTTGTAGCAAAAAAGGGTAACTAATATAACATATCAGAACACGAATAATATCAACACAAACCAAATGGCACATTCCTCATAATAGCAGTAAGGAGCCAACCAATCCGACCCGATGTAGAACACACATTGCATTAGGCCAACCAGTGCCTGCCCCCCCAAATCAACTCTGGTCATCCACAAATAGATAATTAAATCTTCGAAGGTCCACAACGACCTAACCATAACACATACTATCATTTGGCTGGCTTTGGCCATATCTTCACAATCTGGAACCATTAAACCTTCGAAGGTCCATAACGACCTAACCATAACACATACTATCATTTGGCTGGCTTTGGCCATATCTTCACAATCCGGAACCATTAAACAACCTGCTTCTAAGAATTCCCCATCTCCAAATCCATAGATCACACGAATCACTATATCTGATCCCAACTCCTTCGCCCAAATGTTTAACACATCTCTCACACACGATCATCCTACGAGGAATACTTCTATAATTCTCCCATGGTACCTAGAAAACATTCAAATATCAGCATTCGATCAACTAGGCGGGTACTGCAATACTATTGAAGCCTCCGCATGACAAAACACAACGCGCCTTCTGAAATGTGCACCTTTCTCCGGCAATATCAAGTAGTAATATCATTTACCTAGTAATCTGAAATCGTCCATGTTGTATAAGAATTCATGACCTTCTCTTCAAAACTAAATCGTGGCCTTTCGTATGCAAATCTCAATCCCCCACAACACACCATATCTATCATATCATCATATGAAAAGTATGAAAATCTTTTAATCAACTCTTAGTCACAATTATACTACATACTAGATTAACCAGGAACCATACATTTGGTCCCATCCAGGAGAAAACCATAACACGTAACATGCTCCTTATGCCAGTAGGAAATATCCCTCTTAAACTGTAGTAGTAACCATCAAGAAATATTTGAAACACATTTACACATAACCAAGCCATCAGAACCGAATATCTCAAACTCAACCAAGCCACGCAGGTCACCAAACCCAAGATTGTTGCCACAAAACACCTATAGAGACTCACCACATCATAAATACCCAAAGAACCAATCATATCCATTACAATGCTAATCCAACCTACTACCAAGCTATCCTATTTCTCCAAGTTCCTTTCGAATTGCTGTCATGACCAGGATTTCCCACCATCGGGATTGTGATGGTGCCTAACTCTTAGAATGCTAGGCAAGCCAACAGATAAAGATCTAACACGCTAATATCTATTCAAAATAGTGAATAACAATAATTTAAACAAAAATAAAGTAAAAAGTGCGGAAATTAATAATAGACTATACACTATTACACGACTACCCAAAATCTCGTGTCACAATCCACAAACTTCTAAGAGTTACTACAAATACTAGTTTAAAGAAAATACATCTGTTCTCAAAATGAAAGAAAACAGGGAAACTAAGATAAATTGAAGGGGACTCCAGGGTCTGCGAATGCCGGCAAATCTACCTTGGGTCTCTTGATAGACGGAAGGCAGCAATGCAACTCTGATCAACAAGGTCCGGTACCGAAATCTGCAGAGAAAGTGTAGAGTGCAGTATCAGTACAACCTACCCCATGTACTGGTAGGTTCCGAGCCTGACCTCGACGAAGTAGTGATGAGGCTAGGACATGACAATAACATGAACTTGTGCAGTTAAAACATATACGAGAAAATAATAGCAAACGAAAATTTAATAGATAATAATGGTAAGGGGGAAAATATGCTGAGGAGAAATATCAAGTCCTGAAAATAGTACAGTAATGAAATGCAATAATTATCATGCTTTACACCAACAGAAATAATAACATGGCAAACATGTGCACGCCATCACCCTTCGTGCTTGTACTCTCGTCTTTACCGCAAGAAACAATACAAATGACATGGAATCACCCTTCGTGCATTAACGCTCTCATAACATGGACGTCATCACCCTTCGTGCATTAACACTCTCAGAATATAGCACGGCATCACCCTTCGTGCATTAACAATCATAGAATATGGCATGACATCACCATTCATGCATTATCACTCACTCACAAAATATTGCACGACATCACCCTTCGTGCCTTACACTCTTCCTCACCCAAACAACAGAACAATAACAACCCGGCAAGGTAATTATCAATAACCAACCTCATTTCAATATTTAACTTCACAGTATAAATCTCAACTTGTGTCAATACTCAACTAATATCAAATTCCAAGAAAACATGATAAGATTAGTTTAACATGAAGAATAACCAGTTTAAGCATGAACAATACGAATAAAGAATACAACAGTCAGAAGGATAAGACTCACTCGCATGCTATGACCCGACAACAACGTAAAGATACTCGTCACCTCACCTATATATCGTACTCTAAAACCAAACACAGAGAAAATAAGACAACTTTACCTAATCCCTCAAGGTAAGGATAACCACAACACTTACCTCGATTCTATGGTCGAACTCAATCCTCAAACACCGCTTTTCCCTTAGTTTCCACCTCCAAACAACCCGTATCTAGTCCTAGTTAACTTAATAATATCAAGTATCTCTAAAGAAATCAATTCCAATGCAGAATTACAAGTTTCCCAATATTTTCCCCAAAAGGTCAAAAACCGACCCCGGGCCCGCTTGGTCAAAACTTAATGTTCGGACCAAAACCCATTCACCTACCAGCCCAAATATGGAATTAGTTTCCGAATCGGACCCCAAATCGAGGTCTAAATCCCAATTATATAAAAATTCCTAATTCTACCCAAACCCCAATTTCCACCATGAAAACCCTAGATTCTTGGATCACAGTTGCTGAAATGCAATAGGTAATTGAAAGAAAGTAGTTTAGAATCATTTACAAACACTTTGGGAAAGAATTTGTCACTTGAAAATCGCCTCTATGCCTCCTAATTTTTGAAAATATGAAAAATGGCTCATTCTCGTTTCTTCTTCTGTTTTAAGTGCTGGGCGACAGTGTTCATCGCGATCGCGTGAGCGCTGTCATGCTTATGAAGAGCAGCCTCCTAAGGACTTACGCGATCGCAGGAAAGGGTACGTGTTCGTGAAGGTTTAGCTCTCCCTACCTTGGCATTCGCGATAGCGTTCGCATAGGGTTTCCCCAGGTCCCCTGACCAGACCCCCTAAAGCTACGCGTTCGTGGTCGACCGCTCGCGTATGCATAGAGCAATTCCCCCAAATGCTCCGTGTTCACGACCCTAGTCTCGCATTCGCATAGAGTGAAGTCCTCCCCAGCTAGTTTCGCATTCGCGATAGCGAGAATGACTATGCGATCGCGAAACACAATGTAACAGACACTAGATACAACACTCTCACACCAGATTTTCTAAGTCCAAAACATCACGTAGCCTATCCGAAACTCACCTGAGCCCTCGGGGCTCCAAACAAAACATGCACACAAGTCTTAAAACTTTATACGGACTTACTCGCCCGATCAAATCGCCAAAATACAACCTAGAACTACGAATTTAGCATCAAATTGCATGAAATTTTTAAGAAAGTTCAAAAGTTCTATTTTCTCAACCATAGGTTCAAATCACGTCTAATCAGTCTCGTTTCTAACAAAATTTCACTGATAGGGTATAAATATCATAACAGACCTATACCGGGCTCCGGAACCAAAATACGGACCCAATACCAATGAGATCATCTATTAACCATTTTCTCAAAATCATTATAATTTTAGTTTAACAATTTTCATCAAAAACTCATTTCTCGGGCTAGGGACTTCAGAATTCAGTTCTGAGCATATGCCCAAGTCCCATATTTAACTACAAACACTCCAGGACCATAAAATACGAGTCCGGGTCAGTTCACTCAAAATATTGACCAAAGTCAACTAAAATCACCTTTTAAAGGCAAAATTTATTATTTTCTCAAATCTTCACATAAAGGCTTTCTGGTAACACGCCTAGACTTCGCATGCAAATCGAGGAGAAATAAGATGAGGTTTTGAAGGCCTCATAACCCTAAATTGGGTTCTAAAACACGATATGACCTTTTGGGTCATCATATTCTTCACCTCTAAAACAACTGTTCGTCCTCGAACGGACATAGAAAAGTACCTGAGCTAGAGAAAAGATGGGGATATCTACTCTGTACATCGGACTCAGACTCCCAGATAGATGCCTCAATAGGCTGACCACTCCACTGCACACGAACCGAAGGATAACTCTGACCTCAATTGACGAACCTGCCAGTCTAGAATAGCTACTGCCTCCTCCTCGTAAGTCAAATCCTTGTCCAACTGGACAATGCTGAAGTCTAACACGTAGGATGGAATGCCGTGATACCTCTGATGCAAGGACACATGAAACACTAGATGCACTGCTGATAAACCTGGTGGAATGCAAGCTCGTAAGCCACCTCACCCATTCTTCGAAGAATCTCAAAAGGCCCAATGAACCTAGGGCTTAACTTGCCCTTCTTCCCAAACTGCATCACACCCTTCATAGGTGACACCCGAAGCAACACTCTCTTTCCGACCATGAATTCCACATCATGGACCTTACAGTCGGCATAACTCTTCTTCCTGCACTAAGCTATACGAAGTCTATCTTGAATGATCTTTACCTTATCGAAGGCATCCTGTACTAAATCTGTACCCAATAACCGAGCCTCTCCCGATTCAAACCATCCAACCGGTGATCCACACTGTCTACCATACAACACCTCATAGGGAGCCATATGGATCCTCGACTGATAACTATTGTTGTGGGCATACTCTGCTAATGACAAGAACTGATCCCAAGAACCCCCAAAGTCAATAACACAGGCGCGGAGCATATCCTCTAATATCTAAATAGTACGCTCGGACTGTCTGTCTGTCTGAGGATGAAATGTTAGGGTCAACTCGACCTGCGTACCCAAATCACATTGTACTGCCCTCCAGAAATGCAAGGTAAACTACGTACCTCGGTCAGAAATGATGGACACGGGCACACCATGAAGACAAATGATCTAACGAATATTAATCTCTGCCAACCGTGCCAAAGAATAGGGAACTACCACAGGAATGAAATGCGTTGACTTAGTTAGTCTATCCACAATAACCCAAACTGCGTCGAATTTCCTATGAGTCCGTGGGAGTCCAACAATGAAATCCATAGTAATACGCTCCCACTTCCACTCAGGAATCTCAATCTTCTGAAGCAAACCACCAAGTCTCTGATGCTCGTACTTTACTTGCTGACAATTCAAACGCCGAGCTACATATGAAACAATATCCTTCTTCATCCTCCTCTACCAATAATGGTGCTACAAGTCCTAAAACATCTTAGTGGCACTCGAATGAATAGAATACCAGGAACTGTGAGCCTCCTCCAGAATAAACTAGTGAAGTCCATCCACATTAGGCATATAAACACGACCCTGCATTCCCAAAACTCCATCATCTCCAACTATAACCTGCTTGGCATCTCCATGGCGCATTGTGTGCCTAAGGAAAAGTAAATGAAGATCATCATACTGTCGCTCCCTAATACGCTCAAACAAGGAAGACCGAGCAACTGTCCATGCTAGAACACAGCTGGGCTCAAAAATATCCAAACTCACGAACTGATTGGCCAAAGCCTGAACATCTAATGCAAGCGGTCTCTCACCGATTGGAATATACGAAAGACTGCCCATACTAGCTGACTTCCTACTCAAAGTATCGGCCACCATATTGGCCTTCCCATAATGATACAAGATGGTGATATCATAGTCTTTCAATAGCTCCAACCACCTCCTCTGCCTCAAATTAAGTTCCTTCTGCTTGAACAAGTATTGCAAACTCTTGTGATCCGTGAACACCTCACATGACACGCCATATAGATAATGCCTCCAAATCTTTAACTCGTGAGCAATGTATGCTAGATCCATGTCATGAACTGGATAATTCTTCTCGTGACTCATCAACTGTCGTGGAGCATATTCAATAACCTTGCCACCCTACATCAATACTGCACCAAGTCCAATACGAGATGCGTCACAATACACTGTATAACTTGTGGGCAACACCAACACCGATGTCGTAGTCAAAGCTGTCTTGAGCTTCTAAAAGCTTGCCTCACACTTGTCCGACCATCTGAATAGGGCACCCTTCTAGGTCAACCTGGTCATCGAGGCTGCTATAGATGAAAACCCCTCCACAAACCGATGGTAATAACCCGCCAAACCCAAGAAACTCTTGATATCTATAGCTGATGTGGGTCTAGGATAGTCGTTGACTGCCTCAATATTCATAGGATCCAACTGAATGCCCTCCACTGATACAACGTGACCCAAGAATGCAACTGAACTCGACCAAAACTCACATTTCAAAAACATAGCATATAATTGGCTGCCTCTAAGAGTCTGAAGAACGATCCGAAAATGTTGCTCATGCTCCTCTCGACTGCGAGAGTAGATCAAGATATCATCAATAAAAACAATCACGAAGGAATCCAGATAGGGCTTGAATACCTAGTTCATCAAATCCATAAATTATGTTGGGGTATTTGTCAACCGAAATGACATCACTAGAAATTTATAATGCCCATAACGAGTGCGAAAAACTGTCTTAGGGACATCGGATGCCCTAATCCTCAATTGATGATAGCCAGGCCTCAAATTAATCTAAGGAGCAGTAAGCTACAGAAGATATATCAAACAAGAAGCAGCACCACAGAATCAGCTAAACCCAAATTTGGTCAGTCAAGATAGTGAAATCAACTTCAGGCATTCAGTAGAATAGTAAACCTAACCACAAGCTTGAACTAGAATTTTCCAAAATCGCAATTCTAATACATTTCTACCCTCAGATGAATAAAAGTTATTTGGAAATTGAAAGATTCAAAAATCATTGAAAAAATTCAATGGAACAGTAAAAATCAGCCGTTTGTATTTTCTGGATTTTTTCTCTCTTTTTCCTCTCTTAGGTCTCTTCCCTCTTCCTTTTAATGCAAGAAATGTTGCCTTTATAGGCAAGAAAGTAGGGCAACCTAACTAATCAACAGATTTGTACTTCGACCCATTTTGAATTTCCATTTTAGCTTAGACACCCCTAGTTCTAATTTAGTTTTTGAAAAGCAGTCCCCTCCCCAGCTTTCTAGAAGCTTCCCAAAAAGTTACACAAAGATTCTGTCACGCCCCAAAAACCGAGGGGCGCGACCGGCGCTCGACCGGATAGCCCCCAGCCAAGCGGACCTGGGTTCCTTTCCTATTCCACATGATACCTTGCGTTTCCATTACCCATTAACAAAGTGAAATAGCCATTTATAAATTTAAACACATTCTTACGAGATTTACATAACATACATAGTTACTTAGCGTGGTTTACAAGTTATACTACCCAAAATACATAAGTACATAACCCACATTTACTGTCTATGAATCCTCTAGAGATACAGAAGAGTGTTACAACACTTGCCGATAACAAGGCTCCGGCTATACCTTACGAAAATACCAAAATAAAATTTTCGGGAGGATAAGCGGCATGAGCCACGCAGGGCCCCGAGAGGAAAGGGGCTCACCAATTCAGCTGACGGGAGGTGAAGGAGTGCTACTGTCGGTGGGCTGGAGTACCTGTTATGGAACCACCTACAATCATAACATGAATGTAGCACCCCCAGGAAAAGGGACGTCAGTACATTTGAATTGTACTGGTATGTATGAATAAACTTTACCCTAAGTAAAATCAAGAAATACACAGATAACAAACAGTAATAGAATCAACAATCAAATGCACATGAAAGGAACAACCAAAGCCAAATAAACTCCACAATCTCTCTTTTTCCCCTTTCAACATTATTTCATCACATCAATGATTTCACAACTTTCAAATATTTTTATTTCAATAGTGATTTCGATCACTTTTCCAACCTTATTACCTCGGCCACCCTTATCACCACAACCCATACCTTATAACTTCGTGTTGTGGTGCGCAACCCGATCCCACCGGACAATCACATTTCACATGACAACAACAACAATTCACAAAGAATTTTCATAAATGTCAATACCATTTCCATCATATGCAACAGCCCGTATACAACTTAAGTCACAATGATAATTGCCCATGACAAGTCAAGTATGATATTACCACAGTTGTTTCAATTGCATTAATTTTGATTTCTTTCAATCATTTGTTACACAGCTCTTACCACATAAACACATTCACACACACACTTGGTTTGTTGCCATTTACTTACACCCTTATATCGGGAGACTTAACCAACAACATTCAAGGCATATTAATCACAAGAATTCGCAAATAGTCCACATAAGTAACACATACCAATTACTCGTACACCAAACAAGGTGACTTTACAAAGGTTAAAGTTAGCAATACATACCTGGAGTCGAATTCCCCCCTCTTTTTTTTCTTCTATTTCTAATTCACCAACAACCTAGTACCGTCAATCTAGTTCACAAGTTAGCACATATAACGTAGAATTGAAATTCACAAACTCAGCCCGGACTTACTTAGGTTATCAACCCCTTTTTTGCAAATCTTTAGTTCTACCCAATTCCTCTTACTAGATTCTAGGTTTTAAAGGACATGCATGTGTATCTCAACTTCCATTTTCAAGAATTAACGCATGAGAGTCCCCCTTTTTGTTTAAATATGAAAACAATGATAAAGGGTTGGGGATTTTACCTGCAAGAACGGAGATGAAGACAATTACTTGAAATTCCCCGGCCCGAGTGACTTTGAAGAATTAAATTGATGAAGGTAGGACTTTATCTCTCAAGAATTCTCTCTTCCCTCTCTCTAGTTTTGTTCAGAAAATATGTTGAAATAAGGGGTTGGGGTGTTTTATTGAAGAAGGGGCCGGATTTAAAATTTAGAAAAATAGGAGCTCGAGTTAGGTATGCGATCGCACTTTGCGATCGCAGAGTGGAAATGCGGTCCGCAGAATGGACCGCAAAAGTGCTCCCAAAATCTGAACACACTGCCTGGGTATGTGGCAGAAATGTGGTCCGCATACCCATTATGCGGTCGCATAGTGCACCACAGAACTGCCCCTCACAAAATCCCAAGGGAAATATGTGACGACTATGCGGTCCGCATATCCGTTATGCCATCGCATATTGGACCGCATATTTAACCTCCAATTCGACCAACACACTGACTCACTTTGCGGCGATTATGCGGTCCGCATATCTGTTATGCGACCGCATTCTAGACCGCAGAATTGCATTTTCTGGAAAACAGTATTTCTTGACTTTTTATAACATAGATCAGTACCAAAAGGGTCCGAATCGCAGCTCGCTTAATTTTACACATTCCTAACATATATTCGGGATTTGGCACCACGAGCTACCCGGTTTTGAGTACAAGTTTTCACGGGGCCTTACATCCTCCCCCACTTAAAAATCATTCGTCCTCGAATGAGGATTTTGGAAATTGGTTGGTTTTGAAAACATGATATGCAAACTCCCAATTTTTGAAAAAAAAAAATTGTCAGAGTTCCCTTTGTAATTAGACTTATCTACCTGTCAGAGAGCCCTCAAAACATTATTTCCAAGCACCATTACGCTATCCTTATTATCCCTACAACTGGTATACAATTCATTACCTTAACACCTGCACATAATTTGGGCACTTCAATGAGTTCCATATAGTTCAACCACTCCAATACACTATATGTATTCCAATTAATCATTACCAATCTACACTGCCTTTAATCATTCACTTATCACATGAGTTCTTACAAAACTTTCATTTACCAAAAAGGGGCTTGCGCATGACTCAATTAATCACAACACATACAATTCTTGCACAACTTGAGGAGTTACAATAGTAAAGCATTTAGGGAAAAATATGGGGTGTCTTTGCACCAGATTGAACACAACATCAGTTTACTTAGAGACAAGAGTTCGCACGATCACTACTAGACTTGTTCAAACAGATGGGGATATTTTTCTTTCATTTCACTTTCCGCTTCCCACGTGGCTTCCTCGACTTGTTGACTTTGCCATAGCACTTTAACTGAAGCAACTTCCTTGTTTCTCAATTTGCGGACTTACCTATCAACAATAGCGACCGGAATTTCTTCATATGATAACTCTTCATTGACCTCGATAGCCTCGATTGGCACGATGGTGGATGGGTCTCCAACCACTTTCTTTAACATAGACACATGGAACACCGGGTGCACTAATGACATTTCAGGGGGCAATTCCAGTCTATAGGCCACTTGTCCTATCCTTTGAGTGACCCGATACAGCCCGACATATCTAGGAATCAACTTCCCTCTCTTCCCAAATCGCATGACTCCCTTCATAGGAGATACCCTCAAGAACACCCAATCATCTACTTGGAATTCCAATTTTCTTCGACGAATGTCCGCATAAGATTTCTGGCGACTCTGAGCAGCTTTCAGCCTTTCCTGAATGATTTTAACTTTTTCCATAGCCTGGTGCACGAGATCTGGCCCTAACAATTCTGCTTCACCCACTTCGAACCATCCAATCAGAGACCTACATCTCCTCCCGTACAATGCCTCAAATGGGGCCATCTGAATGCTAACATAAAAGCTGTTATTGTAAGCAAATTCTATAAGTGGCAAGTGATCATCCCAATTACCTTTGAAATCCAAGACACAATCCCGTAACATATCTTCAAGCGTCTGAATAGTCTGCTCCGCTTGACCATCAGTTTGCGGATGGAAAGCCGTGCTGAGATTCACCTGAGTACCCAAACCTTGCTGAAATTTCTTCCAAAAATTAGCTGTGAACTGGGCCCCTCAATCTGAGATAATAGAAAGTGGAGTGCCATGAAGCCTTACTATTTCCTTAATATACAATTGAGCATATTGTTCCGCAGTATCCGTGGACTTGACTGGCAAGAAGTGAGCTGATTTGGTGAGTTGATCCACTATTACCCAAATTGAGTCGAACTTGTGCTGAGTGCGAGGTAACCCTACCATGAAATCCATGTTGATCATCTCCCATTTCCACATTGGTATTTCCATAAGCTGAGTTAACCCACCGGGCCGCTGGTGCTCAGCTTTTACTTGCTGACAATTCAGACATTTAGATACAAAGTCCACTACACCCTTCTTCATACCGTTCCACCAATAAATTTCCTTGAGATCACGGTACATTTTCGTAGAACCTGGGTGCAAAGAATACCTAGAATTATGAGCCTCCGCCATTACCCTCCCCCGAAGATTATCCACATCTGGAACACATAACCTACCTTAACATCATAATACACCATCCTCACCACCGAGTGAAAATGTCGAAGTCTTGTTATTCAAAACTGCCTCCTTCATCTGTGCTAATGCTGGATCAATGAGCTGCTTTTCCTTGACTTCCGCTACCAGTGAAGATTCTACTCCATTACACACCATAACCTTCCCCTCGTCTGAGGTCGAAATACGAACCCCCAGACTGGCCAATTGATAAACCTCCCTAGCCAAAGGCCTCTGATCCGCTCCCAAATGAGCCAAACTACCTATGGACTTCCGATTGAGAGCGTTGGCCACCACATTCGCCTTCCCTGGATGGTATAAAATATCCATATCCTAATCCTTGATCAATTCTAACCACCGTCGCTGCCTTAAATTCAACTCCTTCTTCTTGAACAAATATTGGAGACTCTTGTGGTCCGAGAACACATCCACATGGACCCCATAAAGATAATGCCGCCATATTTTCAAGGCAAATACAACTGCCGCAAGCTCCAAATTATGCGTCGGATAATTCTTCTCGTGATTCTTGAGTTGCCTTGAAGCATATGCTATAACCTTCCCATGTTGCATCAACACATACCCAAACTGACCCTGGAGGCATCGCAATAAACCACAAATCCTTTCGTGCCTTTTGGCAAGGTCAATATCAGCGTCGAGGTCAATCTCGACTTCACTTCCTGAAAACTTTTCTCACAAGCGTCGGACCATTGGAACTTAACTGCTTTCTGCGTCAACTTAGTCAAAGGGGAGGCGAGGGTAGAGAATCCCTCCACAAACCTCCGATAATACCCCGCTAAACCCAAGAAGCTACGGATCGCCGTCAGGGTCGTGGGTCTAGGCCAATCTTTTACTACTGCAATCTTCTAGGGATCCACCTGAATCCCTTCACTGGAAACAACATGGCCCAGAAAGGTAACGGACTTCAACCAAAATTCACATTTTGAAAATTTAGCGTAAAACTGGTACTGATAAAGGGTCTACAAAACTGCCCTGAGGTGATTGGCATGATCCTCCCGGCTCCGCGAATAAACAAGGATGTCATCAATGAAAACAATCACAAATGAGTCTAGAAATGGCTTGAAGACCTGATTCATAAGATCCATGAAAGTTGCCGGGGCGTTGGTTAGCCCAAAAGACATGACCAAGAATTCAAAGTGACCATAGCGAGTTCTGAAAGCGGTCTTAGGAATATCCTGTTCTCTGATCTTCAATTGTTGATACCCGTATCGTAGATCAATTTTGGAAAAGAACCTCGCACCTTGCAATTGGTCGAACAAATCATCTATTCTAGGCAAGGATATTTATTCTTAGATGGTGACCTTGTTAAGCTGCCGATAATCAATACACATTCGGAGCGACCCATCCTTCTTTCTGACAAAAAGAACCGGGGCACCCCACGGTGACACACTTGGCCGTATAACCCCTTTTCTAATAAATCCTTCAGCTGTTCCTTTAACTCCCTTAACTCCACTGGCGCCATTCTGTATGGTGGAATAGATATCGTCCGCATATCTGGCAATACATCAATCCCGAAATCAATCTCCCTATCTGGCGGGATCCCTGGAAGCTCGTTCGGAAACACTTCAAGAAACTCATTCACGATTGGCACGAACTCGGGGACAGACACTTCTGAAGTGGTGTCCGCCACCCGAACCAAATGGTAGATACACCCCTTCCTAATCATCTTCGAAGCCTTAAGGTAGGAAATAAACCTACCTTTTGGCACCACACCATTTCCCTTCCACTCAATAAATGACTCATTAGGGAACTCAAGCTGCATGACTCTCATTCGGCAGTCAAGTTTAGCAAAGCACGAGTAAAGCCAGTCCATTCCCATAATCACATCAAAATCCACCATTTCAAGCTCAATAAGATCGGTCGCGGTAGCACGACCATATACCATGACAACACAATTCCTATAAACTCGCGTGGTTGTAATAGAATCACCAACCAGAGTCAATATAGAGAACGACTCATGAAGTTGTTCGGGTTCTACCCCAAAACTTGAAGCAATGAATGGGGTGACATAAGACAAAGAGGACCCCGGATCAATAAGAGCATAACAATCAATGGCCTGAACAGACAAGATACCTGTAGCAACATCTGGGTAGGCCTCTGCACCCTGGTGACCACTCAAGGCATAAAACTGGCTGGGTACACCTCTACCACGAGCTCCACCCCTAACTACGCCGCGACCTGTTAGGGTTGGAGGATGCACGGATGATGTGGCAGCTGAAGAACTGGATGACTGAACAAATCCCCTACCCTTGCCCTGATTGGGCGCACGGTAGTCCCGCTGGATATGACCTCTCACCCTGCATCTATAACACACAAGAATATCCAAATAACAAGTCTCGGAATGAAACCTCCCACACTTGGGGCATGAAGCCCTCCCCTGCTGCTGTGATCTCCCTCTTGGACGACCGGAATGATGGGGTCTCCTACTGTCTGAACCTGATCTCAAGTGACTGCTATGCTGATAACTGTGCACAGATGGCAGTGCGCTTGCTGAGGATTGGGCATATGACTGGGATGGCCCTCTCCTCGGAACTGGTCTCCCTGAGTGACCCACTGATCGGGCCCTGCTGCTACTCTCCCTTTCTGCCCGTATTTTCAACTTTCTAGCCTTTGTGGCCTGAGCGAACCGCACAATCTTCCCATAATTCATATCTAAGTGTAAGGCCACTGTAGCAGCCTCATTCACCACCAAAGGACTAAGATCCTGAACGAATCGCTGAACTCGAGCATCCATGGTTGACACTAACTAAGGAGCATACTTGGACAACCTCACAAACTCCATGTGGTACTCCCAAACACTCATACTGCCCTGCTTGAGGACCTCAAACTCTGTGGCATGGGCCGCCATTGTCTCGGCAGGCAAGAAGCGGTCCATGAATGCATCTATAAACTCATCCCATCTAGCCGGAGGTCTTCCCTCCCCACGGGAATCCTCCCACATCTCGAACCATGAATACGCTGCTCCCCTCAACCTGTATGAAGCCAACTCAACCCCTTTTGTCTCTGTAGCCTTCATCACTCAAGGGTCTTATACATTTCATCAAGGAAATCCTCCGGATCGGCCTCTAGGTCTGTGCCAGTGAACTCTGGAGGGGCCAACCACATAAACTGGTTGACTCTGGAGCTGGCGGAATCTCCCTGTCCGCTGGGGGGCGCAGGGGCATCATGAGATCTCTGGGCCTGAGCGGCCACTAACTGGGTCAACATATGGATGGCTCCTCTAAGGTCCCCATCAGAAACCCCAGGACCAGAAGCTGGAATTGCATCAAGGTCAGGAATATCAGCGGGAGGGATGGTAGCACCCTCTGCCGCAGCTGGAACAGGAATACTTGGATTTGGAATAGATGGGCCAGGCAGATTCAAGACCGGGAGTCACTCTCACCCACAGCATCAGGTACATGATTCACAGCCACACTTGGGGTGGCATTGGCCCCGAGGCGGAGTCTAGCTCTCTTCTTAGGTGCCATTACTGAAAATTTGGAACAGAGCACGAGTTAGATGTAAATACTTCCACTTTTCACTTCACCGCACGATATAGAGTAATAAAGAAGAAGGTAATTTCCTAAATTTCCATGTAGCCTCCAACTTATAGATGTGGTCGACAACACACCGATAAGGAGGACTCTACTAGACACGGCTCCGAGACATCCTAGGACACTTTAAACCCTTAGGCTCTGATACCAAGTTTGTCATGCCCCAAAAATCGAGGGGCGCGATCGACGCTCGACCGGGTATCCCCCCAGCCAAGCGGACCTGGGTGCCTTTCCTATTCCACGTAATACCCTGCATTTCCATTACCCATTAACCAAGTGAAATAGCCATTTATAAATTTAAACACATTCTTACGAGATTTACATAACATACATAGTTACTTAGCGTGGTTTACAAGTTATACTGCCCAAAATACATAAGTACATAACCCATATTTCCTGTCTACGAAGCCTCTAGAGATACAGAAGAGTGTTACAATACTTGCCGGTAACAGGGCTCTGGCTATACCTTACGCAAATACCAAAATAAAATTTTTAAGAGGATAAGCGGCATGAGCCACGTAAAGCCCCGAGAGGAAAGGGGCTCACCAATTCAGCTGACGGGAGGTGAAGGAGTGCTACTGTCGGTGGGCTGGAGTACCTGTTATGGAACCACCTACAATCATAACATGAATGTAGCGCCCCCGGCAAAAGGGACGTCAGTACATTTGAATTGTACTGGTATGTATGAACAAACTTTACCCAAGTAAAATCAAGAAATACACAGATAACAAACAGTAATAGAATCAACAATCAAATGCACATGAAAGGAACAACCAAAGCCAAACAAACTCCACAATCTCTCCTTTTCCCCTTTCAACATTATTTCATCACATCAATGATTTCACAACTTCCACATATTTTTATTTCAATAGTGATTTCGATCACTTTTCCACCCTTATTACCTCAGCCACCCTAATCACCACAACCCACACCTTATAACTTCGTGTAGCAGCGTGCAACCCAATCCCACCAAACAATCACATTTCACATGACAACAACAACAATTCACAAAGAATTTTCATAAATGTCAATACCATTTCCATTATATGCAACAGCCCGTATACAACTTAAGTCACAATGATAATTGCCCATGACAAGTCACGTATGATATTACCACAGTTGTTTCAGTTGCATCAATTATGATTTCTTTCCATCATTTGTTACACAGCTCTTACCACATAAATACATTCACACACACACTTGGTTTGTTGCCATTTACTTACACCCTTATATTGGGAGACTTAACCAACAACATTCAAGGCATATTAATCACAAGAATTCGCAAATAGTCCACATAAGTAACACATACCAATTACTCGTACACCAAACAAGGTGACTTTACAAAGGTTAAAGTTAGCAATACATACCTGGAGTCGAATTCCCCCCTCTTTTTTTCCTTCTATTTCCAATTCACCAACAACCTAGTGCCGTCAATCTAGTTCACAAGTTAGCACATATAACTTAGAATTGAAGTTCACAAACTCAACCCGAACTTACTTAGGTTATCAACCCCTCTTTTGCAAATCTTTAGTTCTACCCAATTCCTCTTACTAGATTCTAGGTTTTAAAGGACATGCATGTGTATCTCAACTTCCATTTTCAAGAATTAACGCATGAGAATCCCCCTTTTTGTTTAAATCTGAAAACAATGAAAAAGGGTTGGGGATTTTACTTGCAAGAACGGAGATAAAGACAATTACTTGAAATTCCCCATCCTGAGTGACTTTGAAGAATCAAATTGATGAAGGTAGGACTTTATCTCTCAAGATTTCTCTCTTAGCTCTCTCTAGTTTTGTTCAGAAAATATTGTAAAATAAGAGGTTGGGGTGTTTTATTGAAGAAGGGTCGGATTTAAAATTTAGAAAAATAGGAGCCCGAGTTAGGTATGCGATCGCACTTTGCGATCGCAGAGTGGAAGTGCTGTCCGCAGAATGGACCGCAAAAGTGCTCCCAAAATCTGAACACACTGCCTGGGTATGTGGCAGAAATGTGGTCCGCATACCCATTATGCGGTCGCATAGTGCACCTCAGAACTGCCCCTCACAAAATCCCATGGGAAATATGCGATGACTATGCGGTCCGCATATCCGTTATGCGATCGCATATTGGACCGCATATTTAACCTCCAATTCGACCAACACACTGACTCACTTTGTGGCGATTATGCGGTTCGCATATCTATTATGCGACCTCATTCTATACCGCATAATTGCATTTCCTGGAAAACAATATTTCTTGACTTTTTATAACATAGATCAGTACCAAAAGGGTCCGAACCGTGGCTCGCTTAATTTTACACATTCCTAACATATATTCGGGATTTGGCACCACGAGCTACCCGGTTTTGAGTACAAGTTTCACGGGGCCTTACAGATTCCCCTAAGCAGACTACCCAAATTACCCCCTATGACCCTGTTGTTACCCTTCTAACCAAACAGAGCCTGGGTCCAATTTACCCAAGTTAATGGGTCCAAATAAACCCAATTCAGTTCCTTTTGGGTTCAATTTTTAGGTATCGATTGAAATCAGTCAAAGACTCAACTTTCTAAAAAAATCTGACCTAATATTAACCAAGAAAAAGAGACACGGGAACTTTTAAACCAAAGCCCAAAACCCAAAAGAAAAAAAGAAAATGATTCACCCCATTCTAAACAAACAACTAGATAATTATGTTGACTAACAAACGGGTCGTGCATGCATAACAACAGACAAGCTATGAAGAAGCAGAAACACAAACACAGAAACGAGATGAAGCAGGACGACTTTAAAAGGCAGAAAAATACAAGAGAAGAGCCAACAGAAATGTAAAGATACTTAACGGACTGGCCAAGCCTTGCAGCTCTTCCTCAAACCCTCGATTTCGACCTAAAAGGGCCTCAAGCACATGTTCTCAGATGAAAATACATGACCAAGGTCTGTTTTGGTCTTAATCAACACCAAATCTCCCGATTCTGGAGTTTGACATTTTTAGGTCTCACTTTCAACTTAAGATTCGACGAGCTCGGGGCATGTTCGAGCGAAACGGAGTGGGGATTCGGAATGAGGGGGTCAGGACGGTTAGGTGGTGTGATTTTGGTGGCGTTTTGAGCCGGCACCGCCGGGCTAGGGCGGCGTCGCTAGGGTTTGTTAGGGGTAAGGGAGTTTTGAAGGCTGAGGAAGATGAGTGAGAGGTAAGGGGTGTTTGGACACTTATATATCAGACGAGGTTAGTTCTGGACCGTCAGATCGACTAAACTCGATGGTCTAGATTAAACCTAAACTAAACGGGGTCGTTTGGTAAGGGAGGGGTCTGAACCGGGTTGGGGTGCGGGTATTGGGCTACGTTGGGCGGGTATGAGGGAATGGTTTTGGGCCTGTACGTATTTCAACTAAGGGCAGCCCAAATTTGGGTCTTCTTCCAACTCTTTTCATTTTTTCTTTCTATTTTTTCTCTTTTTTTTTCTTTTCTAATTTCTTTTTCTTTTTTTTTTTAAAATCGAATTAAAAATTAAAAATAAAACCTAAATTAATTCATAATCAAATTATCCTATAAAATTGAATTAATTAACTCTAAATAATGCTCACCACCACTAATTAAATGCCAAATTAAAGGAAACCAACAAAAATTCAAAAAATTACAATTAAAGTGCAAAAATGAACTATTTTTTGTGATTTCTCATTTTTATAAAACACTAAATTACTAATTAATTTAAAACTACAAAAATTAAATCCTAAGTGCAAATGCAGCGTATTTTTATATTTTTCATTAATTAAACAAAATGAAATGCACAAACAAATGCAAATAATTAACAGAAAATGCCACAAAATCCACAAAAATTGCAAATAATGAAAAGAAATTATATTATTTTGAATTTGTTGGAATAATTCATATAGGGCAAAAATCACGTGCTCACACCCCTCTTTGCCCGGGAATACGAAGAGTTTTCGTGCAAAGATAAAGTGAGCGGATACAAGCGATTTTTGCCCGTTTGAATACTCCGTGGGAAGCATTTATTTGACTGCACCCTGCTTCCGAGGTTGCCTACACATCCTTGGCTATAAAGGAATCAGGTTAGTGTAGTTCGGTAAGTTTCGGTAGCTGGGACTACCATGAAGCTGTGATTTCACTGTTGTTGCTGTTGCTGCTACTACTTACTGCATCCCCTTATTACACCATGATAAAATAAAAAGAAGCTAGACTACACTATGATCCATGCATTACAAAATCCTATCTATATCTTCAAACTTGATCTTGTGGTTCTTGTTTCCTTGTTGACTTATATTCTCAGGGTGGAATCCCTTTGTTGCCGCCTTGAATTATAATTTGAGATGTTTTCCTTTTCTCCAGGTGGTTGCCTGACTGCCAACTACACTTTGAGATGTTTTCTTTCCTCTAGGTGGACGCTTGACTGCTGAACTTGAATGTATTCCCTGCTCTCCAGGCAGGCATCTGATTGCTGAACTTTAAATATATTCCCTGCTCTCCGAGCGGACTCCTGACTTCAACAAAATAGACAAAACAAAGAAAATTTTCTGCCCCCGTTTGGGTAGCTGGGCACACATGTAAGTGTAAAACAGATCACATTACCAAATGTCAATAAGAACTTGAAAGCTAAAACATGAATTGTACTCCCTTGTTCTCTAGGCGGGCTCCTGATTGCTAACTTGAAATGTATTCCCTGCTCTTCAGGCGGGCTCCTGACTGCTGACTTGAAATATATTCCCTGCTCTCCAGGCGGGCTCCTGACTACTAACTTGAAATGTATTCCCTGCTCTCCAGGCGGGCTCCTGACTGCTAATCTTGAAATGTATTCCCTGCTCTCCTGGCGGGCTCCTGGCTGCTAACTTGAAATGTATTCCCTGCTCTCCAGGCGGGCTCCTGACTGTTAAACTTGAATGTATTCCCTACTCTTCAGGCGGGCTCCTGACTGCTGAACTTGAATGTATTCCCTGCTCTCCAGGCGGGCTCCTGACTGCTGACTTGAAATGTATTCTCTGCTCTCCAGGCGGGCTCCTGACTGTTAAACTTGAATGTATTCCCTATTCTCTAGGCGGGCTCCTGACTGCTGACTTGAAATATATTCCCTACTCTCCAGGCGGGCTCCTGACTTCAGCGAAATAGACAAAAATAAAGAAAATTTGTCTGCCCCAGTTTGGTGGTTAGGCACAGACGTGAGTGTAAAACTACATCATGTTATCAAGTATTACTAAGAATTTGAAAGCTAGGTCCCATTATCCAGGAGGGTCCTGAAAACTCCTAGCTAAATGATGGCTTTAAAAATCTAAATTATATCTTCTAAAGGTGTGACTCCTGCTAAATCTTGTTATCTAAGAAGGTCTTAAAACTACATCCCATTATCTAGGGGTCCTGAAAGTCAAACATCAAGTCTTATCTTAAGAGTGACAACTTTTACGGCTGAATTATACTACCCTACAACAGAGTTCGTATCGACCCAATACGTAAGAGCCTAAGCGCCAACCTATATTAGAGGTTGTACCAACCCAATGTGTTAGAACCTAAGTGCCAGCCTATATTAGAGGTCGTACCAACCCAACGCATAAGAGCCTAAGCGCCAGCCTATATTAGAGGTCGTACCAACCCAACGTATAAGAGCCTATGGGCCAACCCAGCAAGCGTTGGGGCCGATTTGTAAACCTAAGGGTTTTATCTCGAAATTGAACTCATCTGGCTAATCGCTGACAAACGTCAAAATTCAAAACAAAAGAAAGACGTACACAAGCAAAGGGAAATTCATGAAAGGGGAAAACCGAAAGGTTTCTTTTTATATGTATATGTGAAATAATACAAGGCTACATTTACAATGTTCACTAGGAGCATTGTACGTAGAATCGGAAAGGAAAAGCATAGTCTACTTGCCCCTCAAGAACTACGGCTCCTGAGGCCACTTCGTCATTATCTTTGCATTGGATAAGAGGAACCTGGTGTCGTATTCATCTGCCTTAGCCTGCTCTATCTCTTCCGAGAGATCAAGGCCCCTAGCATAGATCTCCTAGAGGGTTTCCCTCTGGGATTTGCACCTGGCATATTCATTTCTTCTGCCCTCCCGAACGGAAGCCCCTCTTAACTCTTCTCCAGCATCGGTAGCATATTTTAAATAGACAACCACTTTCTTATTAGCTTTAGCTCGAATCTCTTCAGCTTCAGCCCGGGAGTCCACGGCCTCGTCCTTCATCTTCAACAGGTCAGACTCGAGCCTTGCAATCCTGCTTGTCTGGACCGAGCTATTTTTACGATCATTCCGGAGTTCCACCTCGAGGGCAGAAGCCTTGGCGAAAGCATTCTTCTTGGCTGCAACTTGGGAATCTATCTAAGCCCTTAGCTCATTACACTCATACTTGGCCTGGCCAACTTTGCCCCAATAGCATTCCAGGTCCTCCGTTTTACTCTGCAACTAAAGTATAAAAATATTATTATCTGAAAAATAGAAGAAGAAACACGCATCCCCTCGAAACAAAGGATACTTATCTCTCGAGGCGACCTTCGTAGTTCAGGCTTCGATAAATCTTGTACCGAAGGTGTCTCAACTCCTTTGCCCTTTTATCACAAAGAATCTTGAGGTATTTCTCCCCGTCCAAGGCTTTCCACAACCTGGCTTCATGGCGGAGCAACTCGGACTTGAGCTTGTCAAAGGCCTATGAAAAAGAAGCTCAGTAAGAAAATGAAAATGCAAAGCCGAAAAACCAACAAAGTCAACCAAAACTCACCATAGAACAGTACCGCTGAGCCTCCTCAAGTTGAGCATACATCTACTGGCCTGGTCTTATTGGGCCCAGTCGAACCACTCTCGGTAGGGATATGATCGCTCGAGACCCCGCCTGATTCAGGCAGCCCCTGGCCTCGAACATCCTTCGAAGTACCTTCGACGGGAGAAGAAGACGGCGGTAGAAAATCTGTGTCCCATGAAGTACCTTCGACGAGAGAAGAAGATAGCGGCGAAAGATCTTTTTCCCTCGAATTACCTTCGACCAAGGAGGAAGATGGTGGCAAAAGAGGAGCCACTCCCCTGAGTCTAGAAGCCCCGGGTATTGTAGGCTCAGCTGTGCTGAGAGGCTCTCGGCTCAAGCAATCAATGTGCAGCCGCTCCCTTCTATTGCACCAATGTTCGCACGACAGCCGATAGGTACGTGATCTACCTCAATAGTAGCATCTCCTTTACGCCTCCGGGCAGACCTGCCTCACTATAAATCTCCTCATCCACCGAGGATTCCTTATGCTTGTTGTTGCTCTTCGGTTCCGATGCTGTTGATTCTCCCTCCTCTCCAAGAGGGCATGGTCTCATCTTGAAAAATTCTCCAACGCCTATAGTAAAGGAGTTAGGGAACACAAAGGGAAATATTCCTTAAAGAAAAGGATCATACAGTCCTCATCGTGGTGTTTTGCCTCCTATCTAGCCTTCGATAGGTCTCACCACTTACGCATATCGTAGGTCGAGCAAGCTACCAGTTTCCGAGTCCAATCTATTAGATCGGAGACCTCGTATGGAAACCACGGGATTTCTGTGGAAAGGGAAAGAAAACACCTTTATAGAGTCTGCCTCCACTATGAACAAAAATAATAAAAGTACAAGTGTACCACTTACGTGTAAAATTCCATTTCTCAGGGAATGGCAGGAACTCTATGGGGATAATGTCAGCAGTTCGCACTCGAACAAATCGGCTCATCCACCCTCGGTCCCCATCCTCTTTATTACTGGCAACAAAGGGCCGGTACAATCTAATAAGATGACCGAGGGTGAACTCGAGCACGACTTATTTGCAAAAAATCTTATCATCGGCACTATCCTCCAAAATGATGGATGAACCTATGCCAGGGTAACCTTGTATCTCCTACAAAACTCAAGCACGACTCTATCGAAAGGGCCCAATGTAAAGGGGTACATGTATACATATAAAAATCCCTCTACATGAGCCATGATGCTCTCTTCCTGGGAAGGTACCTGCAGTACAACCTTTTCTCCCCACCTGCAGTCTCTCTTAACTGCTTCGAGATGTTCCTCTCTTATTGATGATATGAACCTCGATGCGTACTCCAGTGGCCCTGAACATTGAGAGGTCTCTCTAACGTAAAGTCCCTCCTCGAGACAAAAAATATCGAGGTTAGCTCACTAAACGTCGGTGGTGTACCACCGACCAAGCAGGAAGTAGAGGAAGAACTCTCCTCTTCTTGGTGAACGTATTTGGGCGTACCAGCCATAACTATGGTGAAACAAGAGAAGGGGAATGGAAACTTAGGAAAAAGCTTTGAATTAAAATGGTGAAAGAACTGACGCAAGGAAGGAGAGCTCTATAAAAAGGGATACTTTCTCAAAGTAGCAGAATCCCTAAATAAGAAGAAAGCAAATACATATATAGAGCAAGCGACGACTGTTAGCCTATTTTGAGGGCCAATTAATTCTGACCATCTATATACCACTTTTGGGGAAGTGTACCGGTGGGACAACCCTGGTCACTTCACGGTCATGTCATATGAATGACCCTATCATACAACGCTCATGAACTATCGAGATTCCCACATCGATTTAGCCTCTATATGGTGCCCAATCTCCAGGATCTCTGTTATTACAAGTGTGGGTTCTAAAAGAGCTATCAAATCTAGCCTCGAGATAGGGCCCGATCTCAAAGACCTCTGTTACCACAAGTGTGGGTTCTAAAAGAGCTATCAAATTTATCCTCGAGATGGTGCCCAATCTCGAGGACCTCTGTTACCACAAGTGTGGGTTCGAATAGAGCTATCAAATCTAGCCTCGAGATGGTGCCCGATCTCAAAGACCTTTGTTACCATAAGTGTAGGTTCTAGAAGAGCTATCAATCTTACTTTGAGATGGAGCCCGATCTCGAGGATCTTGGTTACTCCAAGTATGGGCTCAAAGGAGTCGACATCAAATTCAAAAATTAACTTTCCATGAACACTGAAAAGTAAACAGTTGAAGCTAAGGAATCTTTTGCATTCCCAAAAATACATTTATAAAGGGTGTCTTTACAAAGCTCCTCTGAGAAACCCATACACAAAAAGAAAGAAAAGGAGAAGCAGAGATGACAGCGCGAATCTATTCGTCACCCTCACTACCGACTGAATCACTTCCGGAACCCTCATCTGAAGTAGTTGAAAGTGTCGATTCTTCCTAAAAGGTTTTGGCTTTCTCAATCTCAACAGAGAGATTGACACCTTCAGCGCTTGCTTCCTCGAAGGCCTGTCTCCTAGCTTGCAAACGAGCATGAGCAATGGCCCGATCCAGCTTCTACTCGACCTTCTCAAATATCTCTTTGGCTTGATCATTTGTGGTGGCGGCGTCTCTCTTGTACAAGGATGCATTCTTATCAGCATCAAACTTGGCCACAGATAATGCAGTTGCCTCCTTCTAAGAACTTCGAAGAAGATCCTGGGTCGAGACCAACTCCCCCGCAAAAGATCTTTCTCCGAGGTCATGACCTCGTGTAGACATGTAATTTTTTATCCTCCCCAAGATTTTTTACACATTTTTAGCGTAAATATTTAGTTTAGGTCTAGTATGGTTATTTCCACTAATTTTAACTCTTTAACAACGAAAATTAAAAAAAAACGTATTTTCTTTATTTAGCTAATTGATATTTTATTTAGTTACTTTTAATTTATCTATCATTCATAAAATTAAAAAAAAACAAATAGTTTCACTTATAGTATTTAGTTTTATTTTAGTAACTTATTTTAATTAAGATTGGTTATTATATTTATATATACATTATGTTATTTAGTCCTTCTACCCCAAAGTTAAAACCCAGTAAGACATGGTCCAACTGTGACGACCCGGCCGATCGTCTTAAGAATTAATGCTCTGATCCCCTATTAACTACTTTCCCCAAGTTTAATTCTGTTATTTTGATTTGCCGGGATGTTCGCTTTTGAGTTTCGGAGAGTTTTGGGACACTTAGTCCCTAAATGAGAGCTTAAGTGTTATAAAATTGGCCATAGTTGGAACAGTGTGAAGACGACCTCAGAATGGAAATCTGATGATTCCGTTAGCTCCGTTGGGTGATTTCGGGCTTAGGGGTGTGTTCAGATTGTATTTTGGAGGTCCATAGTTAATTTAGGCTTGAAATGTCGAAAGTTGAATTTTTGAAGTTTCCAGTTCGATAGTGAGATTTTGATCCGAGGGTCGGAATGGAATTCCGGAAGTTAGAGTAGCTCCGTAGTGTTGAATGTGACATGTGTGCAAAATTTCAGGTTATTCAGATGAGGTTTAATAGACTTTTTGATCGAAAGCGTATTTTTAGAAGTTTTGGGGTTCTTAGACTTGAATCCGATGAAAAATAAGTGTTTTGATGTTATTTTGAGCGTTCCGAAGGTTGGAACAAGTTTGAAAGACGTTATTGGATATGTTGGTAGGTTTGGTTGAGGTCCTAGGGGCCTGGGGATGATTTCGGATGGTTGACAGAAGGCTTTTTGGAAATGGAGTTGTAGCTTCAGCTGTTCTTCTGTCATAACCACACCTGCGAGTGTGGGACCGCATGTGCGAAGCCGCAGATGCGGCGGATCAACCGCAGAAGCGGAATTGGGGGAGTTCAGCAGTGGCTGCAGAAGCAGTAGAGTTTCCGCAGGAGCGGTACCGCATCCACGGAAGGGGAGTCGCAGATGCGGAAGATGGGTTTAAGTGAGAAGTCGCAGATGCGACAATTGTTCCACAAAAGCGGGACTGCAGAAGCGGTCCCATGACCGCAGATGCAGTAACAACTTGGAAGAAATATGAAATTTTGGGGGTTTAGTTTCAAATGTTGGAAATTCGATTCGGAGCTCGGGAGAGGGCGATTTTGAGAGGAAATTGAAGAGGATATCATTGGGTAACAATTCTTTAACCCTTTCTAGTTATATTCCATAAATCTATAGATAGTTTCATCATTTAATTTCGGATTGGAGATGAAAATTGGGGAAAAGTTGGAAGAAAGTTCTTAGACCTAGAATTCGACTTTCGATTGGGAATTCGGCCTTAGTTTTGGATAATTTTGTTATGCATGAATTTGTGAGAGTGTTAGGATTCTGAAAATGTAAATTTTACCCAATTTTGAGACGTGGGCCGAGGGGAATTTTGGTCATTTTACCTAATTTTGCGTAATAGCTTAGAATTTAATTGAAGAATCAATTACTTGAAGTGTTATTTACATTATGAAATTGAATTGAATAGATTCAGGCCATTTTGAGTCGAGTACTCGTGGGAAGAGCGTGGTTTCGGATTGATTATTGATCCGGTTCGAGGTAAGTGGCTTGCCTAATCTTGTGTGGCGGATCTCCCCCTTAGGATTTGGTATTATTGTTAGTTGAAATGTCTTGTAAGTGAGATGACGAGTGCGTACTTGTGCTAATTGTTGAAAATCCAGTTTTTAATTAAGTAATTACTAGTGTTTCCTTCCTGTTCTTATTACTTGCACCATTAAGCCTGTTGTTAGCTTAGAAAAATATATCTAAGTGATTTAATTACTTTATTTGCTCAAACTGCTTTACTTGAATTGTGTATGGCATGTTAGGTTAGACTTACTTGTTTGTCTTAAATATGGAATTTGACATTTTTAAGTATTTTCCTGTTGCTGCTGTGTATTTACATTGGGACTACGGATGTGGGATTCTGGTAGCTCCCCCTTGTCTGTATACATTTGGGACTACGAATGTGGGATTCCGGTAGATCCCACTGCACAGTTATATGGAACTACGGGAATGCACCCGATAGATTCCACCAGTATTGGTATTTACATTTGGGACTACGAAACGGGATTCCGGTAGATCCCCGAGCACTATGAGTTGGACTACAGGACGGTATCCCAGAAGACTTATCGGATATGTGTATTTGGGACTACAGGACGGTATCTTAGGAGAACTCTGATTTCTATTATTGGTGCTGAGCTGTATTCTCTTTTGTGTTTACCTTGCTTCTGTATAGTTGTTGCTATCCTGTATATCCTGTGTTACTTTTACTGCTGTACCTGTTTATACTGCTCTATTCTATACTATCGGACTTTATAATTTATTTAACCTCAGTAGGGCCCTAGCCTTCCTCGTCACTACCCGACCAAGGTTAGGCTTGGCACTTACTGAGTACCACTGTGGTGTACTCATGCCCTTTCTGCGCATGTTTTTCATGTGCAGATCCAGGTACGTTGACTCAGTCCTACCACCCGAGGAGTCCCTTTCTATTCTAGGTTTTAAACATTTGCCCTTCTGTATTTCTTTTCTTTGTTAGATATTCTGGAGTTATACACTGTTAGATATTCAAAGGCTTGTGGTTCCATGAGTTTTCGGGTTTTGGTAAAGTGTATTAGATTCTGAAAGGTTGTGTTGTATATGCCAAGCGGCATTTTAAATATTGTTTTCTTCGGTTATTTTTGGTTTTTGATTATTTCTTCCGCAAGCTTCATTTATTTTTTTCACATTTATTAGGCTTACCTAGTCGTAGAGACTAGGTGCCGTCACCACAGTTCACGGAGGGCGAATTGGGGTCGTGACACCAACCCAATTTCTGATTTATTTTACAAGCTGATTTGTTAGAGTCTCGTTGATCGGTACGGAGACGTCTGTACTTATCTACGAGAGGCTATGTAACTGTTAGGAAAATTTCCACCTTATTTGATTTCCTTGTCGTGCGATATTTTGGCATCACAATTCTAAACATCTGTCTTCTATTCTCTCACAGATGGCAAGGACACGTGCTACCCGAGATGATCAGGAACACACACCCCCTACTGCAGCCATCAGAGGCCGGTGCTGGGGTAGAGGCCGAGGATGCACACGTGGTGCAGTTAGAGCACCTACACAAGCTACCATCGAGGTACCACCAGCAGTTCCAGTCGGAGTCCAGGCACCTGATACACTTACTGCTACTACTACTCCAGCTCTTCAGGAGACTCTGACAAAGTTCATGAGCATGTACACCACTTTGGCTCAGGCAAGGTTGATTCCCCTTGCTGCATCTACGTCTTAGGCCAAAGGAGGAGCACAGACTCCTGCCGCCCGCACTCCGAGCAGCGAGTGCATGTTGAGCAGGTCCCTAAGATTATTCATTTACCACCTGTAGTGCTAGTTTAGCCCGAGGGCAGGGCAGCGGCTTCTGAGGAGGAGCAGCTAAGGCTTGAGAGGTTCAAGAGGTACAAGCCTCCTGTATTCAGTGGTCTAGCATCGGAGGGTGCTTTGGAATTTGTAGATGAGTGTTACCTCATTCTCCGTACCATGGGTATATCAGGATCGAGCAGGGTTTCCCTCACTACTTTCCAGCTTCGAGGAGTAGCCTATGAGTGGTGGCGCATCTATGAGTTAGACAGTCCGGATGAGGCTACTTCACTAACTTGGACTCAGTTTTCAGATTTGTTCCTGAGTGAGTATGTTCCCCAGAGCCTAAGGGATGCATGGCACGCAGAGTTTGAGCATTTGTGCCAGGGTGCTATGACTGTCTCAGAGTACGCTGTACGTTACACTAGTTTGGCTAGGCATGCACCAACCTTGGTTTCTACTGTTCGTGAGAGGGTTCGCCAGTTTATTTACGGCCTTATTCCTAGCATCAGGTCTAGCATGACTCATGAGTTGGAGATGGATATTTATTATTAGCAGGTGGTGAGCATTGCTAAGAGGATTGAGGGTATGTATGCTAGGGAGAGAGAAAAGAGGGAGGCCAAGAGGTCTCGAGAGTGAGGCCATTTCTCTGGTGCTAGTGCCCCAGCAGCAGGTCGTCATGGTAGGGGTTATATGAGTTGTCCCTGTTCATTCAGCTCTTCCAACAACCAGTGGTATTCTAGCTCCTCCTAGGCCTCAAGAGCCTTATTATGCACCTCCGATATCTAGCGTGCCTCCTATGCGGGGTGCTTTCAGCGGTCAGTCGAGCAGACCTGGCCCGAGCCAGTCACAACCACCATGTCCTCCCGGAGCTTGTTTTTAGTGTGGTGACACACGGCATATGGTGAGGGATTGCCCCAAACTTGTGAGGGGTGCACCTCCATAGACTTCTCAGCCACAGCGTGCCCCGCAGTGTTCTCAGGCTATGGTTGTAGCTCCTGTTGCTACCCCACCTAATCAGCCAGCTAGGGTGGAGGTCGGGGAGGTAGAGGTCGCCATATAGGGGGAGGCCAGGCCAGATACTATGTCCTTTTTGCTCGTACCAAGGTTGTTGCCTCCGATTCTGTCATCATAGGAATTATACTGGTTTGTCACAGAGATGCATCGGTTCTATTCGATCCAGGCTCCACTTACTTTTATGTGTCTTCTTATTTTGCTCCGCATTTGAGTGTACCTCGGGATTCTTTGAGTTCCCATGTTTATGTTTCTACTCCTGTGGGAGATTCTCTTGTTGTGGACCGCGTTTATCGGTCGTGTTTGGTTGTTCTTAGTGGTTTTGAGACCAGAGCCGATTTATTGTTGCTAAGCATAGTATATTTTGACATTATCTTGGGCATGGACTGGTTGTCGCCCTATTATGCTATTCTTGATTATCACGCCAAAACCGTGATGCTGGTTATGCTAGGTGTACCACGTGTTGAGTGGAGGGGTACTTTATATCATACTCCCAGTAGAGTTATTTCTTTCCTTAAAGCTCAGCGTATGGTTGAGAAGGGATGTGATGCGTATTTAGCTTATATGAGAGATGTCAGTATTGATACCTCTTCAGTTGATTCAGTCCAAGTAGTACGGGATTTTCCCGATGTGTTTCCAGTTGATCTTCCGGGCATGCCGCCTGATAGAGATATTGATTTTGGCATTGATCTATTGCCGGGCACTCAGCCTATTTCTATTCCTCCATATCGTATGGCTCTTCCTGAGTTGGAGGAGTTGAAGGATCAGTTACAGGAATTTCTTAATGAGGGTTTTATTCGGCCCAGTGTATTACCTTGGGGTGCTCCTGTTCTGTCTGTGAAGAAAAAAGATGGTTCTATGCTTATGTGTATTGATTATTGCCAGTTGAATAAGGTTACAGTGAAGAATCGTTATCCTTTACCTCGTATTGATGATATGTTTGACCAGCTTCAAGGCGCACAGGTGTTTTCTAATTTAACTCTAAAAAAACAAAAAACGGCAACCTTCATATCTTCTGATTTAACTCTAAAAAAAGAGGAACTGGCAGCAATTCTTGAATTAAAATTTTGAGTAAAGCAAGCAAGCAACAAGGAGAAGACAATTAATCATGGATTTGGATGACTGAGAACTGGGTGTAGAGGAATTGGACAATCTTGAAAGAGATGCCCTAAAGCAAATAGCTGAGCACAACACATCTTCTTCTGCTGATACAACTAGTGACGTTTCTCTGCCATCTACACTCCCTTCTGCTTTTCCATCTAATTATAAAAGAGAAGAAGCAGATGTTCCTTACAGACAAAGAAAAAATGAAAAAGATACAGTAGAGAGATAGAAAGAGACGAGCGACATAAGGATAGATAAAAAAAAAAGAGATAGAAAAACAAGAAAGGACAAAGTTTTTTTATTCTCATCTTTTCATTAGATCTGTTTCTCATTTTTCCGATGGCCTGAGTTACCGTTATTCAACCACGAGGCGTCGATTCCGATTTGAAGTTCCGTTAGCGGGTTTCGGTTCGAGGTTGTCAAACTTCAGTCAAGTTGTTACGTCAAACTCAAGTCAATGTTGAATTCCAATGTTTGTTTTTTATATTTGCGTGTTATTTTTTTAATAGAAAAATTAACAGATTCTGAGCATGATATGATATCTATATTTTGGTGTTTTCTTGTCCAATTTTAGTAGGAGATTTCTGATTCAATATTTTTGTGCACTGTTAATAAATCTGCAAAAAAGGAAACAAACAACCTGTGTTGGCATGTTAAAACTACTAGTGTTACGATCCGGATTTCCTATCCTTGGGAGCCGTGGTGGCGCCTACTAGTGAAAGCTAGGAAAGCCGACCATTTGAATTATTTATCTTTCTCTCATTTTAATATTTTAACAATTAATAACCAACATTAGATAAACAGTGGAAGTTAATAAGCGGATGACTGAAATGTAATATTTTAATAAAGATGCCAATACCAATCCATACATAAACTACCCAGAACAGATGTCACAATTTTACAGGCAGTCTAAGAATACTACAAAAAAAGGGTCCGAAAAATAAATACAATACTAGCGCGAAAATACATAAATGAAACAGGATGAAAGGATAGAAGGAGATGTCAAGGTCTGCGTACGCCTGCAGGACTACCTCGGATCTCCGAATGGACTGAACGCAACAACCCAAAGCTAAGGTCTGTATGCTCAGTATCAGGATATGCACACAGTGCAGAGTGTAGTATCAGCACAACCGACCCCATGTGTTGTTAAGTGCCTAGCCTAACCTTGGCGAAGTAGTAACGAGGCTAGGACCAGACTACCAACTAAACCTATGCAGTTAAATCATATACAGCAAAAAATAAAGCAAAACATTACAATTAAAGATAGGAAGAGGGAAATCATGATGCGGGGAATAACAAGTAGCAACAGAAACCAACAGTTAAATGTAAAGAACACCATAACTCAATTGTCAAATGAAATCAGGAAATTCAAAGACAAGTGCACGGCATCACCCTTCGTGTTTTTACTCTCGTCCTCACCATAATATCAATAAACTCGGCACGACATCACCCTTCGTGCTTTTACCTCACATAATCATGGCACAGAATGATTCTTCGTGCATTAACACTCATTTCATGGCACGAAATTTTACATCGTGCGGCATGACATCACCCTTCGTGCTTTAACACTCTCTCACAAATATCATACATGGCATCACCCTTCGTGCTTTACACCCTTCCTCACAAAATCATACACGGCATCACCCTTCGTGCTTTAACACTCTTCCTCATCCAAACAAAAATCACAAAGCAATAAGGGCAAAGAAATCAACAAATCCACAATAAAATCCCGGCAACGGACTAATAGTACAACAATCATACCCCGACAAGGGAAACAATATCAAAATAATAACATCCTGGCAAAGGAGATAACATTAAAACAACAACATCCCGGCAAGGAAGACAATATCATAAGCCTCTTTTATTTTTCACATTTACTTCACAACTCAATTCATAACTTGAACCAATGCTCTATAAGGTTCCATTGCCAATTATACTTCCACAAATTATTTTACAACTTGAGCCAACGCTCTTCAATGTTCAAATACAATTATTACTTCCACAAGCCTTGCTCAACAATAGAACTCATCACATAAGACATGAACAATACAAACGGAGTCACATTAATTATAGTATAAGACTCACGAGCATGCTTGATACCAACATATAGATACTCGTCACCATGCCTATATGTCGTACTAAACAACTAACACATAGCACATAGGACACAACTCCTAATCCCTTAAGCTAAGGTTAGACCAAACACTTACCTCGATGTCACGAACACAATTCAAGCCTCGACTACCGCTTTACCTCTTGATTCCACCATAGATTCGCTTGTATCTAGCCATAAGTTACTTAGTTATATCAATAAATATTAAATGAATCAATTCTAATGCACGAAAATAGGTTTTCTAAAGTTTTTCCCAAAAAGTCAAAAATCGACCCCGGGCCCACATGGTTAAAACCCGAGGTTCGAACCAAAAACCCGATTACCCATTCACCCACGAACCCAAATATATAATTTATTTTGAAATCGGAACTCAAATCGAGGTCCAAATCCCCAAAATTTGAAAAACCTAAGTGCTACCCAAAACACCCAATTTCCCCCATGAAACCTTTGATTTTGAGTGAAATCATGTGAAAAGATGTTAAAGATTAATGAAAACGAGTTAGAAATGACTTACAATCGATTTGGAAGAGTACTTGTCTTTGAAAATCGCACAAAGGTGTTTAGGTTTTGAAAATGGTTGAAAAATGGCTTAAAATGCATCTAAGTTATGATTTAGCAGGTTGTAGATGTCACAATTACGTTCAGGGTAATTGCAAACCTCTCAGAAACTGTTCACTTTGCAAATGCAAAGATTTTGTTGCATTTGCGACCAAGTACAAATTTGCGGTCACGTTTGCATTTGCGAGGGACCCTTCACAAATGCAATATCACATTTGCGATAAAACTTCGCATTTGCGATCAAGGCAGCCCAGGTCGACTTTCGCATTTGTGAACCAACAATTTCCTAAACCTGCAGACCTGCAACATACCAGCAATTTCCTAAGTCCAAATTCACTCCATGGCCTATCAGAAACTCACCCGAGCCCTCGGGGCTCCAAACCAAACATGCACACTAACTAAAAACATCATACGAACTTGCTCGGGCAATCAAATCATCAAAATAACATCAACAACTATGAATTTAGCATCAAAATCAAAGAAAATCTCATGAACTCTTAAGTTCAAATTGTAACAACCGAAGGTCCGATTCACGTCATTTCAAGTCCGTTTCTTAACAAATCTTACAGGCTCCACTTAAATCACATATAAGACATGTACCAGGCTCCGAAACCTAAATACGAGCTCGATACCATCAAATTCAAACATATTTCATTTCCAAAAACTCATATATATTCCAGAAAATAGTTTTCTTTAAAAATTCATTTCTCGGGCTTGAGACCTCGGAATTCGATTTCGGGCATACGCCCAAGTCCCATATTTTCCTACGGACCCTCTGGGATAGTCGACTCACGGATCTGGATCCCTTTTACCCAAAATGTTGACCGAAGTCAACTTAAATTCATTTTAAAAGCAAAATTTATCATTAATCACAGATTTTCACATAATGGCTTTCTGGAAACAAGCCCGACTGCGCACGCAAATTGAGGTGACAAAAGAGGTTTTTAAAGTCCCGGATTATAGAATTTACTTGTAAAACAAGTGAATGATGACCTTTTGGGTCATCACAACTAGACTAACAGTGACTTTGTTAGTGTTCTAGATGTATTTTTTATGTACTTGTTTTCAGGTTTTTTATTTTTGTGACTTTGTTAAAAATCAGGGGCCATTTTGCTAATTTGAGTTTGACCTCCATTATAGCAATTCATCAAATGCACTGTATAGCTAATGAGTAATTTTACATTCAAATTTCGATCAATGAAGTGGGCGGTTGGTTGTTCCCCAAATAAATTATCGAATTGGCTTAGTTTGTCTTTTGTTATAATTGAAAGAGTGAACCTAATAATCTTTAAGTTAGATGTGCCTGCATAATGAATTGAAATTCGCAAGAGTTTCAGTTTTAAAATCGGTTCATTCCCCTAAATTGGCGAATATATGTATCTTCTATTCGATCACTGGTTCCTTAACTTTGGAGCCTCTTTTACACGCATCAAAAATAGGAAAAATAGTTCATGAACCTCGTAGCTTGCTTTAGGTGTAATTAATAAAATTATCGTGATCATGGGTACGGTTCCCGTCGCGTGAAAAAGATACAGTAGAGAGATAGAAAGCGACGAGAGACATAAGGATAGATCCAAAAAAAAAGAGATAGAAAAACAAGAAAGGACAAAGTTGTTTTATTCTCAACTTTTCTTTAGATCTGTTTCTCATTTTTCCGATGGCCGGAGTTGCCGTTATTCAACCACGAAGCGTCGATTCCGATTTGAAGTTCCGTTAGCGGGTTTCGGTTCGAGGTTGTCAAACTTCAGTCAAGTTGTTACGTCAAACTCAAGTCAATATTGAATTCCAATGTTTGTTTCTTATATTTGCGTGTTATTTTTTTAAAAGAAAAATTAACAGATTCTGAGCCTGATATGATATCTGTATTTTGGTGTTTTCTTGTCCAATTTAAGTAGGAGATTTCTGATTCAATATTTTTGAGCACTGTTAATAAATCTGCAAAAAGGAAATAAACAACATGTGTTGGCATGTTAAAACTACTAGTGTTACGACCCGGATTTCCTATCCTCGGAAGTCGTGGCGGCGCCTACTAGTGAAAGCTAGGAAAGCCGACCATTTGAATTATTTATCTTTCTCTCATTTTAATCCTTTAATAATTAATAACCAACATTAGATAAACGGTGGAAGTTAATAAGCGGATGACTGAAATGTAATATTTTAATAAAGATGCCAATACCAATCCATACATAAACTACCCAGAACTGATGTCACAATTTCACAGACAGTCTAAGAATACTACAAAAAAGGGTCCGAAAAATAAATACAATACTGTCTCGAAAATACATAAATGAAACAAGATGAAAGGATAGAAGGAGATGCCAAGACCTGCGGACGCCTGCAGGACTACCTCAGATCTCCGAATGGACTGAACGCAACAACCCAAAGCTAAGGTCTATATGCTCCAGTATCGGGATATGCACACAGTGCAGAGTGTAGTATCAGCACAACCGACCCCATGTGCTAGTAAGTGCCTAGCCTAACCTTGGCGAAATAGTAACGAGGCTAAGACCAGACTACCAACTAAACCTGTGCAATTAAATCATATACGATGAAAAATAAAGCAAAACTTTACAATTAAAGATAGGAAGAGGGAAATCATGATGCGGGGAATAACAAGTAGCAACAGAAACCAACAGTTAAATGTAAAGAACACCATAACTCAATTGTCAAATGAAATCAGGAAATTCAAAGACAAGTGCACGGCATCACCCTTCGTGCTTTTACTCTCGTCCTCACCATAAAATCAATAAACTCGGCACGACATCACCCTTCGTCCTTCTACCTCACATAATCATGGCACGGAATGATCCTTCGTGCATTAACACTCATATCATGGCACGGAATTTTACATCGTGCGGCATGACATCACCCTTCATGCTTTAACACTCTCTCACAAATATCATACATGGCATCACCTTTCGTGCTTTACACTCTTCCTCACAAAATCATACACGACATCACCCTTCGTGCTTTAACACTCTTTCTCATCCAAACAACAATCACAAAGCAATAAGGGCAAGAAAATCAACAAATCCACAATACAATCCCGGCAACGGAACAATAGTACAACAATCATACTCCGACAAGGGAAACAATATAAAAATAATAACATCCCGGCAAGGGAGACAATATCATAAGCCTCTTTTATTTTTCACATTTACTTCACAACTCAATTCACAATTTGAACCAATGCTATATAAGGTTCAATTGCCAATTATACTTCCACAAATTATTTTACAACTTGAACCAACGCTCTTCAATGTTCAAATACCAATATTACTTCTACAAGCCTTGCTCAACAATAGAAATCGTCACATAAGACATGAACAATACAAACGAAGTCACATTAATTATAGTATAAGACTCACGAGCATGCTTGATACCAACGTATAGATACTCGTCACCATGCCTATACGTCGTACTAAACAACTAACACATAGCACATAAGACACAACTCCTAATTCCTTAAGCTAAGGTTAGACCAAACACTTACCTCGATGGCACGAACACAATTCAAGCCTCAACTACCGCTTTACCTCTTGATTCCACCACCAATTCGCTCGTATCTAGCCATAAGTTACTTAGTTATATCAATAAATGTTAAATGAATCAATTCTAATGCATGAAAATAGGTTTTCTAAAGTTTTTCCCAAAAAGTCAAAAATCGACCCCGGGCCCACATGGTCAACCCGAGGTTCGAATCAAAAACCCGATTACCCATTCATCAAGGAACCCAAATATATAATTTATTTTAAAATCGGATCTCAAATCGAGGTCCAAATCCCTAAAATTTGAAAAATCTAAGTGCTACCCAAAACACCCAATTTCCCCCATGAAAACCTTTGATTTTGAGAGGAAATCATGTGAAAAGATGTTAAAGATTAATTAAAACGAGTTAGAAATGACTTACAATCGATTTGGAAGAGTACTTGTCTTTGAAATTCGCACAAAGGTGTTTAGGTTTTGAAAATGGTTGAAAAATGGCTTAAAATGCGTCTAAGTTATGATTTAGCAGGTTGTAGATGTCATAATTACGTTCAGGGTAATTGCAAACCTCTCAGAAACTGTTCACTTTGCAAATGCGAAGATTTTGTTGCATTTGCAACGAAGTGCAAATTTGCAGTCACATTCGCATTTGCGAGGGACCCTTCGCAAATGCAATATCACATTTGCGATACAAACTTCGCATTTGCGATCAAGGCAGCCCAGGTCGACTTTCGCATTTGTGATACTTTCTCGCATTTGTGAACCAACAATTTTCTAAGCCTGCAGACCTGCAACATACCAGCAATTTCCTAAGTCCAAATTCACTCCGTGGCCTATCCAAAACTCACCCGAGCCTTCGGGGCTCCAAACCAAACATGCACACTAACTAAAAACATCATAAGGACTTACTCGGGCAATCAAATCATCAAAATAACATCAACAACTATGAATTTAGCATCAAAATCAAAGAAAATCTCATGAACGCTTAAGTTCAAATTGTAACAATCGAAGGTCCGATTCACATCATTTCAAGTTCGTTTCTTAACAAATCTTACAGGCTCCACTTAAATCACATATAAGACATGTACCAGGCTCCGAAACCTAAATACGAGCTCGATACCATCAAATTCAAACATATTTCATTTTCAAAAACTCATATATATTCCAGAAAATAGTTTTCTTTAAAAATTCATTTTTCGGGCTTGAGACCTCGGAATTCGATTCCGGGCATACGCCCAAGTCCCATATTTTCCTACGGACCCTCTGGGACAATCGACTAACGGGTCCGGATCCGTTTACCCAAAATGTTGACCGAAGTCAACTTAAATTCATTTTAAAAGCAAAATTTATCATTAATCACAGATTTTCACATAATGGCTTTCTGGAAACAAGCCCGACTGCGCACGCAAATTGAGGTGAGATAAAAGAGGCTTTTAAAGTCCCCGATCATAGAATTTACTTGTAAAACAAGTGAATGATGACCTTTTGGGTCATCACAACTAGACTAACAGTGACTTTACTAGCGTTCTAGATGTATTTTTTATGTACTTGTTTTCAGGTTTTTTATTTTTGTGACTTTGTTAAAAATCAGGGGCCATTTTGCTAATTTGAGTTTGACCTCCATTATAACAATTCATCAAATGCACTGTATAGCTAATGAGTAATTTTACATTCAAATTTCGATCAATGAAGTGGGCGGTTGGTTGTTTCCCAAATAAATTATCGAATTGGCTTAGTTTATCTTTTGTTATAATTGAAAGAGTGAACCTAATAATCTTTAAGTTAGATGTGCCTGCATAATGAATTGAAATTCGTAAGAATTTCAGTTTTAAAATCGGTTCATTCCCCTAAATTAGAGAACCGCCAAGTGCAATCCCTGGGTTCCCTAAGTTGATCCCCAGGTCAGGTGAGGTTACCAATGCCCCTGTGCTCAAGCCGCTCATCCTATGCGGGCACCCTCCAATGCTGTCCAATGTTCCTGGCATGCCTTCTGTGGTTCGCTCCCAAGCGTCAGTCTCCAGGGCACCTCCAATATTGTTCTCTGCAGCACCAGTCTACACCAGAGTACAACCAACTTTACCACGGCCGTATATTGAGCCTCCAATGTTCACCTTTCAGGGTCCACAGCTTCAATCAGAAATAACATATGTGACCCCGTACTCTTTCGCTCAACCTCCACAATATGATCTCTTGGGAGAGAAAGAAAAGGTTGTTAAAAATCCCGAGCAAGAGGAAATGGCTCGGAAGATGAAGAGCTTGGAACAAATCCTGAAAAACATGCAAGGTCTGAGTGGCCAAAAGAGTGTCTCATACTCTCAGCTCTGTATGTTTCCCCATGTCCACTTGACGGCTAACTTCAAGATGCCAAAATTTGAAAAGTACAACGGCATGGAGACCCGGTCACTCACCTGAAATGATAGTGTAACCATTTGAGAGGCGCTAGTGGAAAAGAGTAGCTGCTAATGGCTTATTTTGGGGAAAGCCTCACCGGAATCACTTCTGAGTGGTATACGGATCAAGAAATTACTCATTGTCACGTGTGAGATGATATAACCCAAAATTTTATCCGCCAGTTCCAGTATAATGTAGACATCGCTCCCGACAGAAACTCTTTGTCCAATTTGAAAAAGAAAACGGTGTAAAGCTTCCGCGAATATGCTGTCAAATGGCATGAGCAAGTTGCTAGGGTAAAGTATCCAATGGACGACATTGAAATGGTCATGGTCTTTCTACAGGCCCAAGAGGTGGACTACTTCTAGAACATGATGTCCGCTATGGGAAAACCGTTTGCTGAGGATATCAAAATTGGGGAGATGGCAGAAAGTGGGCTAAAAACGGGTCGAATCTGGAGTCATGCTGCTTCTAAAGCCGCATCACTAGATGTTCAAAATGGTTCAAAGGGTTTGATAAATGGAAACGAGAAAGAAGATGGAGCCATGATGGCTTCCAGCTCGAGGGGGGCCCGCAGGTCATTCAGTCAATTATATATGCTTCTTAAGGTCCCTCAACATTATTATCCCCTTCAAGATGCTGCTTATGCCATGGCACCACTTCCTTATAAGGTGATGAACGCGCAACCTTACACGCGGTCACAACATCATACACAAAACCGAGCTCCACCTCCCATAAAAGCCCATCCTTACCAAGCTCCACATAATCCCCAACCAAATGATCCCCAGTACAATCGTTGCCCAAGAGAGCCTTTTAGAAAGAATCAGTTCACCCCTATTGGTGAATCGTATTCAAGCTTATTCCAAAAGTTAATTAAGCTAGATCTATCGCAGCCAGTGGTCCCGAACCGGACGAATCTCGAGTCCCCCTCGCACCAAGCTGATGCTAGATGTCAATATCACCTGGACCAGTAGGACATAGTACGGAGGACTGTTGGACCCTTAAAAGGGCAGTTGAAGACTTGATTGAAGCTGAAAGAATCGTTTTTTGGGATGGAGAAGCCCCTGATGGTATGAACAATTGTTGCCTGCTCACAACACTGGTTCAATAGTCGGAATGATTTGTAAAGATGAGGATTTTTATACGACACAGAAGGCTATTGTAGCCATTGCCGAAATAGAAGAAAAGTCAAAAGACGGTCGCCAAGCCTGAAAGTTCCCCATCAGACGGGAGTCTTGGTAGCCAGTCTTGCTATCTTTTCTGCATCCAGATTATCTCAGGGTGTGATTTGGATGTTCTACTTTATTGTCTTACTTTCTGATGTAAACCCTTCTATCTTTGAAACTAAAAAAATTTATCAAAAAAAAAATTCAAACGTCAAATGAAATTAATATTTCATTGTCTAAGAATGTCTCTTTTCTTAATTTCAGTTTTCTTATTCTCTTTTTAGTTCTATTAAATGTAGATTTCAATAACATGACATGCTTGCGGACTTCATGCTCAGATCCTGAAACGTTATCAGACCTCAAAATAATGAATCAAGATTAGATTACAATGAAGATAAGTTTAAGGAAATAAAATAAAGAATTGGAACAACTGAAGGAAAATTGGTTCCAGATTGAAAAGGTCCATATATTGCAACAAGAGTACTGCTAAAAGAGTACGTTGTACTAGGGACACATCGAGGGAAATGTCCCTGAAATAACTGTCAATGCAAATGCAGTCAAAAGGTACTATGTTGGATCCTCTATATTGTATTAATATTCTCCGATTGGGATGAAGAAGGCTTTCTTTCTCACTATCCAAATATTCAACCATTTGCAAACCCTTTGAGCTGGATCTCATTCTTTGATTACCCTCTTTGAAACCTAGAAGTTATTATTAAAAAATGATGTATGAAAATTGAAAAAAAAAAGAAAAGACAGGAAAAAAAATACATAAAAGAAAAAGGGGAAGAAAAGGGCAAAAAGAAAATGAAAAAAAATAAGTGAGAGGAAAAAAGAAAGGAAAAAGAAAGAGAAAATAAAACAAAACAGAAAAACAAAAGAAAAATCAAAACAAAGCTCCCTGAACTATGTTCGACTTGATTCCGAAAGGATACGTAGGCAGCCTCTCTTTGGGGTTCAGTCGCACCAAAACAAAAATCCAAATTCCCCAAAAAGTTAAACTAGGGGAGATATTATAATGGTTAGGCGATGGTTTTGCCCGAAAGGTTCCAAAGTTGTAACTCAATCCAAATACTTTTTACCCAAACCCTGTTCAAGTCCTTCTGATCAATCAGCAAAGAGGTTCAAAATGGGAGGATACACTTACTTGGATCTGATACAACAAAATGAGAGAAATAAAATGAGAGAGTCTTATCGGTGAAAACCCTCACAGGCACCATATGATGATGGTAAGCAGAGAAACTAAAAATTAGAGAGTCTTGTTAGTGAAAACTCGCAAAGAGCACTATAAGGCGACAGTGAGAAGAGAAATGAGAGAGGTCACCTGGTGAAAACCCGCAAAGGGCACCCCTGAACGAAAAGAGGATCCTCACAGCCATCGGCATCGATAGAGTTCTTGCAAGGTTTCTCAATTTTGAGGCAAAAGTTGTGATGAATTTCTGAGAGTCGGACAGTTTACATAGATCAGGCATCCAATCTAAAAGGCATGTCATGTTCATTGAAGTCCGCATGTACTCCAGGCAAGTCCTTCTTTGCTTTCCCCGAAAGGGACACTTCTTGTTTTTAATTCATTCTCCATTCCATTGTTTTTTTTCTTTGAATCCCTTTCGGTCTAACTCTATTTCGAAACTAAGACAAAGAAAGGATGGTAATATTGGTTTACAGGGTTCTCATTTGATGCAAGCTAATATGCAAAAAGGCACCTAGCCTCGTCAAGGGCATCAAGTCGACCTCGACTGGCCATGGCGGTCGATGCTTCGAATTTAAAACTCTCGGAAGGAGAAAATCAAATTGAAGTGCCTATAAAGGCAAATGAAGCTGAAAAGGTTAAGTTCCACGTGGCTAACCGTCTCGGCAAAGGTTTGAAAAGCCACGGTACCCCAAATGCTCTGAAATCGAAGTTGGAAGAAAGAAGCCAGAAATGAAAGGCCTATGAACGCGAAATAAAGTTAAAAAAGGTTAAGTCCCACGTGACTAGCCATTGCAGCAAAGTTTGAGGAGCCAAAAGTTCCCAAAAAAAGAAATAAAAAGCAACAAGTTAGAAGGGAAAGGCCCACATAGGCAAAATAAAGTTGAAAGCTTAAGTCCCACGTGACTAACCATCATAGAAATGTCTGGAAAAACTAGAGGTGTTTCAGGGCCAAAAATAAAATCGATCCTCAGGGAACAAGCAGTTGCAGTTGAGATCTTTATCAAAGAAGCCAGGACAAGATCAAGTGGTTGAAGTAATCAAGGCCACAAAACCAACCAGCGTTTCAAACTGACAAATTGTTCTTTGTTTGAGAAACAGGAAACAGGTGTAATCCAAAGCAACCTTGCAAGAAGCACGTGCAGCAAAAATGAAACCCTACAAAGACCAAAATAGCTCTGCAGCAACAACCCCAAATGAAAAAGGGAAGTCTCCTCCAAATTCTTTCCTACATTTTTACTCATTTCCTTATATAAAAAAATGAAATGAAAAGAAGAAGAAGAAAAATTCAAAATCATTGTAGCATAGGGTCTCCAATCTCTAACTACGTCTCTCCCAACATAGGGTCCCTTTCCCTAGTCGTTGCCAGCATAACTTGGTAATCTTTCCAACATAAGGTCTCACCCCTTAGTTGATCCCGACATAACCCGAGGACCTTTCCGGCATAACCCGATGACTTCCCCAGCATAACCCGAGGACTTTTCCGGCATAACCCGATGACTTCCCCGGCATAACCCGAGTACCTTTCTGGCATAACCCGATGACTTCTCCGACATAACTCGAGGACCTTTCCAATATAACCCGATGACTTTCTCGGCATAACCCGAGGACCTTTCAGGCATAACCCGATGACCTCCCCAGTATAACCCGAGGACATTTCCGACATAACCCGATGACTTTCCCGGCATAACACGAGGACCTTTCCAGCATAACCCGATCACTTCCCCGGCATAACCCGAGGACCTTTCCAGCATAACCTGATGACTTCCCCGGCATAACCCGAGGACCTTTCCAGCATAACCTGATGACCTCCCCAGCATAACCCAAGGACTTTTCCGGCATAACCCGATGACCTCCCCAGCATAACCCGAGGTCCTTTCCGGCATAACCCAATGACTTTCCCGGTATAACACGAGGATCTTTTCGGCATAACCAGAGGACTTTCCCGACATAACTTGAGGACCTTTCTGGCATAACCCGAGGACCTTTCCGGCATAACCCGATGACTTCCTCGGTGTTTACTGTGAAAATGGTAATAACAATTAAATTTGTTGATGGGACTCTAAAAATACGTGATCTATTTTTATGCTAGTTTGTTAAGCAGTTGATGCTAAGTATATGAGAATTAAAGACAAAATAAAGTTAGGGATAGAACTATAATCAAATCATTAGGTAGCTATTCGGGGCCTCAAGCCTGTCGATTTGGGGCCTCGAGGTCGATTCCAGGGCTCGGGCTCGAGCTATTGTGGGTGATCGGGGTAGGGCTAACAATTATGAAATAATAAATGAAGGCTCTTTATGGCCAATGATAAGCAATAAATGATGAACCAATATGAAGATAATAAATGAAGGCAATAATAACAAGAGAGTATATGAAAGAGCAAAGAGAATGTTCTTGAATATTTCTTGTGAAGCAGTTGGAGCAACAGAGTGTTACAAAGTGTCAAGGATCCCCTTAATATAGGAGGGGAAATCCCAACATAGTACAAAATACATTAAATGTTAAAGAAATCAGGATGGGACAGTTGGCTAACTTTATGATGCAGGCGCAGACTAGCTTAAGACTAGCCTGACAGATTTTGCCGGCCTTGGCTGCACTTTTCGGGAACTCCCCATATCTGTTGGCGTCGTGGCCAATGTTATCCCTAGGTCGGGTGTCGATGGAATTCGAGGGAGGGTACTCGATCCGTGGTCTCGAGCCTTCGAGGTGATCTTCTGAGATGCCTTATTAATGAGAAATTAATTCCTCTGATTTTGCCGTATACAGATAGTCCCCACGTTTCTTAGAGGGGAGTGACAAGAAACGATCTTGACATCTGATTCTTCGGACTTCTCGTGATGACTTCATACTGATGACGCAAGCCTCCGTAATTACCAAAACATTCCGTCGTTTCGCTTCTCCAGGATCATTTAATGTATTGCGGTTTCTCATTCTCCAAAGCCATAATGTCACCATTGATTTAGCTCTCAGGGACGCATTAAATAGGCCTGCCATTACGTTTTTCGAGGGAGATAATGGCATCGTCGATTACGTTGCCCTCTTTCTATAAATGGGGGCCTCCTAGGATCAGCCTTTTATCCAAGTATCTTCCCGTACCTATCCATTCCTCCTTTCTCACTATCTTTATTCTTTGTCATTCTACATGTTTGAGGCCCATGGCCTCAATATTGTATGGAGGTACTTCTATCAGGCATGCTACGACCTATCTCCTGGACCTTCTCTGGTCGAGCGAGATTACGCTGTTTTTTTTGTTGTTGTTGTTGTTGCGGTAATCGTTGGCTTGGGACGATGAAGAAAAGGGACGATTTACTCTGACTTGAGGAAATATTTGGATTATACACCACTTCTCAAGAGGGGGCTCGGACTATACACCGCTACTCACCTCTCCTGATTACCCGGTGCGGTGTCTCACTCCCTTTGCTTTCCATGGAGTGAGGTGGTACTATCTACTAACTGTTGCATCTCGCACCGGGGCAATGTCTCAAGAAGTGGCTTTACAATAATAGCCTGGTGAAATCCATAGTTGCCAGATTTTTCACCTAGCCACTTCTTCATTCCTTCCTGCCTCTCCCGCGTCACTTTGCTCTTCTCCATCGCTTTCCTCTTCGTCGTCTCCCCTTTTGAAGATGACATTCTGGGGAATCGAGATAAGACATCCGAATGGATTGTGCTTGGACGATATTGTCTTTGAGGATGCGTGCCTGAGGAGATGATGCCCAAAAATGTTTCTGCCGAGGACGTACATTTGAGAATAGGCTAGGCTATTGGGCTTTTACTATATGTACCCCTTCCTGCTTCTTTGTTTTCGTGTAAGGACACCTCGTGGGCTTTTGTAATCATATGTAAGGACCCCTAGTGGGCTTTTGTAATTGAATGTTCATAAATGCAAAGATATTTATTTAATTTTGTCTTCGATGCTTGCTATACTTCCTTTCATTTATGTTCACGGAGATTCTGAATGCGTGATTCTGTCGGTTAGTGCCCATATCGAACCCAGAAGCGAGTGTTCTTTCTGACTTTTGGTTGACAAAGCAGCTTCCCACAAAATCCTTTGTCGTTCCTCGGGCCAAACCTGGATTGATCCGATAAACTTGGGTCATCGGGATCTCTACTTTGAGTCGGATGGAAGTAGAGCTTTGAACCCCTAAACCGAGACTTAGCCTTTAGACCTTCGGGATCATTCCATGAGTGAGGGTTGACTCGAGGCATTTGGAAACTTGTCTTGACCTTAATATATATAACCTTAAGGCATTGTAGATAGGTCCCGACTGAGGGACGACCCGGTTTAGATGATATCCTGGGGTCAAAACCTCATGGATGGAGCTTGAAGTGCTTATTCTTCTTGGAGCCTAACTCCTTATTGATGGAGGTCCTCGAGGTTGGGTACCACCTTGGGACCGATAATAATGTCGTGGGTCTTTCAGAGCCTGATTTCTTGCCGATGAAAGTCCTTGAGGCCGGGTACCACCTCGGGACTAGCGAAGGTGCTTTTGGCTTCTTGGAGCCAAGTCTTGTTCTGATGGAGGTCCTTGAGGTTGGGTACCACCTCGGGACTAGCGAAGGCGGCATCGGCCAGTGTTCTTAACTGGCTTTGACGTAGGCGAGTCACTGCTGTTTTTTCCATATATAAATAAGGTTGTTTCTGCTTTTTCGGGGGTTCCACTATTTTAAGTATTTTCCCTTCTTTTACCATGTCATACCTTTCTTTATTTTAGTACTAACGCACTCATACAGATTCTCGCTTTAGTTCTCCAATTTTGTCGTAGCCATGGCTGCTATGACGGGGTCTGTCCGACAGGAAGGGGAGAACTCTGCCTCTGGTACTCAGGACCAGTGAGAGTACACCTTGAGGACTACTTCTTTGATAGGAGAAGAGCATCTTGAGCTAGTGAGAAAAGACTGCGGATGGGGGGAGAAAGTGGTGTTACAGGCATTTTCCATAGGTGAGGGCATCACGGATCGTGCCGATGGATTCTTGAATCTGTACACATATCCTTTCACACTGGGCCCCCTTGACAGGGTTGTGTTCGACTTCTGCTTAAAGTATCGAGTTACCTTGGTGCAGGTCCATCCGTCATTTTGGCGAACGGTGTTGATGGTGAGATTTTTCGCATGGAAGGCGGGCTTGAAGTTTTGCTTAGTCACCTCATTAGGCTATACCAGCCCTTTCACCATCGAGTTCTGTTAACCTTGCAATACCGATCGACCACATCATTCATTGTTGATGATGAGAAAGATGGAGACTGGGGGTGGATGAGTCATTTCGTTCAAGTGTGGACCGTTGACATTATCCCCGTGGAACTTATGCCATTCCTTGAGGAATGGAATTATACACGTAAGTGGTGCATTTCGCTCTTTCTCAGTTTTGTCTATGGCGAGAACTGGTTTCGTAACCGTTCCCTCCTTTCTTCTTTTGCAGCGGCTTCATGGGCACCGGGAGATGTTCCTGATCTACCGGATTGGGTTCAAAAATTGGCGACCCACTCGACCTGCGATGAGCATAGTGGAGAGCTTTGTCCCGGGCCAGATGGGGAGAAAAACATCATGGTGCATGTTGCGCTATATATATTTCTTTATACGGAGAAGCATTTTCCCTGTGTTCATATTAATCTTGCTGTTGTAAGCATTGAAGAGCCTTTCGAGGCAAGGCTGCGCTCCTCTAGAGAGGGGGAAGGGTTGCTAACTCCTCGGCTGAAGAACGGTAACAATGAGCGAGAGGTGCTTTCACAGGGCGATGGTGCTCAATGTAAGGCGGATCGGGACTGGTGATTCATAGCAGAAGCATCATCCGATCCTGTCGTGTCTGCGGCTCCTGGTTCTGGAAAGAGGGTTTCTCCGTCGATATCACCTTTTTTTTTCGTCGATAGTATTTCGAGAGATACTAGAAATCTGGGGTCACATACAGCGAGCGACTATGCTTCGATCGGATTCAACTCTTTTATGGCCGAAGGAACTGGATTGGCAGGTGTGCACTCGCCCTTCGTGGAAGCCCAGCGGCTTCACTTTGCAGTGAGTTTCAGCACAAGTCTTTCGAGCTTCGCATCTTCCCTTCCTTATTGGGTTTTCTTTTGTATGCCTTCGACAAGCTTAAGTCCGGGCTACTTTGTCGTGAAACCAGGCTATGGAAAGCTCTTGATGAGGAGAGATCCCTTAGGCTCCTTTTTTATGAAAAAGAAGTCGAGTTGGTACATTTGCAGTATGAGGTGGGCCCGGAGCTTGAATTACGAGAACCACCTGAAGGAGCAGGTAGTTTTTTGTCCCGGGTGAACGTGCATTCTGCCTCCTGGTTCCAGAGGCTAATGCTTAGTGTATTTTAGTTGCAGAAAAAGATAGAGGCCCTAGAGCACCTTCGAGATAAAGTTTTCCAGGCCAGGCATGAGCATGATGAGCTGAAAGCTCGGGCGAAGGCTCAGGCTTTAGAGGGGAAGGATGCTCTGGCCAGAGTTCCTACTTTTGAAGCTCAACTTCGCCTAGCTCGTGACAATGCTTTTGTTCAAACAGAAATGATTGTAAAGCTTGAGTCCAAGCTTTCAAGATTCAGGGTTGTAATCGTTGATGCTCGGGTAGAAGCTGTAATAAGCTGGACTAAGGCTGACCATGAGATGGCGATCTATTCAAAGGATGTTGCCGATGCTCAAGTCGAGCTGAGAAGAATCCTCGTCCGCGAAGGGAAGATTAAAGAATATGCTCATTGCAAGTCTTGAAAAAAGACCCTCGAGGAGATCCGTGATAGGGGTTTCTCCCTCTCGAAAGAATTAGCGCTAGCAAGGGCGGACGAGAGTGATGCTCGGTTGCTTTTTCCCGATGCCAAGGAAAGCGAGGATGAGATCGACAGGCTGTAACCCCGGGGGAAGGGGGGCATAGATTTTGTCATTTGTATGTAGCATTTTCAAAGCATGTTTGTAGCTGGAGGTTGCATTTTTTTGCATATGTGTATGAAAGAAAACCTTGCGGCTTTATTTCTTTCGTTTCTCTTTCTGTCTTGATTTTGACCAGGCGAGCTGGTTTTTGCGTTTGTAGGAATCCTCAGAGTAGTGATGTGGCCCGGGGCTCATTAGACTAGCCCGTAGACTCTTACGTACTTTTGCTGTTAGGCATATTTAGGCCACCTGTTTTGGGCTCAGTCCCCGAGTCGGGCATCGACTCGAGCTTTTTTGACCTTTGAATGGCCGAAATTTAGGCTAGCGATAGTGGCTCTTAAGCTTTTGGTCAATGCGACCTTTTAGTGTATGTGGGTTGGCGACAGTGGCTCTTACGCCTTGGGCCGATGTGGCCTTTTAATGCAAGTGGGCTGGCGATAGTGGCTCTTACGCCTTGGGCCGATGCGGTCTTTTAATGTATGTGGGCTGGAGACAATGGCTCTTACGCCTTGGGCCGATGCGGCCTTTTAATGTGTGTGGACTGGCGACAATGGCTCTTAAGCTTTTGTCCTTAGGCATATTTGGTTAACTATTTTGGATCCAGTCTCCGAATCAGATTACGACTCGAGATCATTTTGACCCTCAAGTTTTCAGATTTTAGGCTGGCAATAGTGGCTCTTACATGTTTGGTCAATGCGACTATTTATGTGTGTGGCCTTGGGGCTCATTAGGCTAGCGACAATGGCTCTTGCGCCGTGGGTCGAAGGGCCATTTTATTGGCTTTATTTTCCTCTCGTTAAGGACTTTTTAAAATAATATTTGCCTGACCCATCGTTGGTTTGGGAAGAACCTCGATTGCGAGTAACTTGCGGCGATGTTCGAGCACCTCTGGAGGTTTTGCTTGGAGGCTGAGTTGCTCGAAGCCTGTAATTTGGACCTGACATGGTTGAAGCTCTTTTTCCTATGCCGAGGGTAGCCTGTTTAACCGGTTCTTTTTGAAGTAGATTCGGAGTAATTGAAGGCCTATGTGGTCTGGCAATAATAGCTCTTATGCCATGTAGCGACGGTCGGGCGTCCCTGGGCGTACCGGTTGGTGTTTGGGAAAGCTTGTCATCTTCCGGTGGAATTGGAGCATAAGGCTATGTGGGCCTTGAGAAAATTGAACTTAGAATGGGATGTCGCTATGAATCTCCGGGTTGAGCAACTCAATGATCTAGACGAGTTTAGATTTCATGCCTACTCCAACTCGTCCTTGTACAAGGACAAGATGAAGCACCTTCACGATAAGTATGCCCGAGGGAAGGAATTCAAAGTTGGTGACATGGTTCTTCTGTTCAACTCCCGGTTGAGGTTATTCCCGGGAAAGCTTAAGTCTAAGTGGAGTGGTCCATTTGAAGTTGTTGGTGTAACCCCATTTGGTGCTATTGATCTCAAGAACAAAAATGGTGAAGTTTTCCGGGTCAATGGGCATCGTGTCAAGCATTACTTGGGAAAGTTTGATGATAGCCACGTGGTGGCACTCATTCATTTGAAGTGACTTTGATGGTAACATGCATCGTGTCGCGATGTTAAATTAGGCGCTTCTTGGGAGGCAACCCATGTCTTTTTCTTTCTTTTTGATTTTTGTTGTAGATTAGGATTTTTGAGCTAATGGTTTGTGAGATGTTGCAGGAATTGTGATTGAACAAGTGCAAAACAACTGTGCAAAAAGTGCACAGTCTCTGAACAGTGACCGTGCGGCCGCAATCCCACTTTGTGCGGTCCGCACCGGCCAAAGAAAATATTGACAACTTTCTGATGATGGCTAGTGTGGCCGCACCCTTGCTTGTGCGGTCCGCACCGGTAAAGGCCAAGAATGTTCAGTCTCTGAACTGCGTTAACGCGGCCGCGTCCCACTTTGAGCGGCCCACGTGGTTCTCATGCGGCCGCAGCCCGTCACATGCAGTCCGTGTGCCTTCATTTCAACACCGGGTAAATGGTAAAGACCCAGCGCGACCCGCGGTCGTGTTCACGCGGCCGCACTAGACGGTAAGTGCTGGCCCCGCGGTGTTTCCTATAAATAGGCCATTAGGGTCTTCATTAGAACTTTTCGCAAAAATTGACCCCTGAGCCCTAAAAGTTACTATTCACATCAGAGACCCTTCTTAGTGTTAATATCAAGAGCATTTCTTCGCTTCCCTGGTAACATATCTCTTACATTAGTCTTTACTTAGTATTAATTTAAACTTTATACATGTTTCCCTAGTCATAACTTCTTCGTTTTTTTTTCTGTGTCGTTTCATGATTAGGTAGTTTTATATTGTTCTTGTTGTTCTTTGAAATGATGGGCATGTTATAAATGAGTAGGGACAAAGTAGGATGCTAAAACGTGAAAGACTTGAGTTTTTTTGTAAAACCCTAATGGCCCCTGTAATGAAAGCCCAGCGCGGCCGCACTCCCTGATTATGCGGTCCGCATGCCTTTTATGCGGCCGCATCATTCTGTTACGCGGTCCGCGTAAGCCCTGAGCCTAAAGGTTGATACTTCCCAGCGCGGCCACATGCCTGGTTTGTGTGGTCCGCTCCATGCCCATGCCGCTGCATCCCATGTTTGCGTGGTCCGCGTGGGTGAGGTTCAGAGGGAACTAGTTTTTAATAGTATGTTTAATGCGCCCGCATGACCAGTTTGTGCGGACCGCGTTGGCCCCCACGCGGCCGAACCCCTTGTTCATGTGGTCTGCATGGTTCCTAATTAGAGAGGTGTTCATTTCCCAACTTGGTCAGTGCGGTCCGCATGCCTTGTTTGTGCGGTCCGCACTGTTATCATCTGTTCTCTGTTTGTGTTTTTGTTTTGTACTTAAACTCTGCAATTTCCTGAACTAACAATGTTAGAATTATTTGTGTGCAGAAAATGGTTAAACAACGAGGGCGTGGAGCTAAACAACCCGGACGAGGAGGTGACCCCTCCCGGGGAGGTAAAGCAAAATTGAAGAAACTCACTCCCCAACCAAAGCTAAAAGCAAGAAAGCAGGTGATGAGTGATGAGGAACAGTCGGGGAGTGAGTATCTCCCCTCCCAGGATGTCTCAACTAATTCGGGGAAAGCCCACGCAGGCCCAGCTAAAGCTCCAACTGTTATACAACCTGAGTCGTCTGAGGACTCAGAAGCAGTAAGTGCCAAATACTCCACCTCCCGCACAGCTTCAGAATCTGGGGAGGGTGCAGAAGATAAAAACAAGAGTGATGAGGAGGTCCCGGACAGTGTGTTACTTAGAGTTGGGGGAATTGAAAGAACTAGAAACCTAGTTATATGGCAGAACAGATTTGTCAGCGAGGTGGCCTTTCATAAATTCCGGGAAGTGTGGCCCAAGAAGAAGGTGAATCCAGAAAGAAGAGTAGTCACTCGGGATTTGTTACCCTACCTTCCCCGAGTCCATGAACAATTTATTACTAGAGTGGGGTGGGATTTCTTCAAAGATGAGCTGGTCGATGCAAATGAACATATGGTGAAGGAATTCTACAGCAATGTAGCCTACACCAAAGAAGGGTCAATTGCAACCAAAGTGCGGGATAAGAAGATAGTGTTCTCGGAAAAGGCATTGAACGATTATTTGGGTTTCAATGACGAGGATGACTCTCTGTACAAAGAGAAGTTAGAGTTGAAAGAGGAAGCTCGTCCTTGGGTGGCACAGTTCTTAGCTTAGCCGGGTACTGTTCTGGAGTGGATTCAGGTGGGGAAGAAAATACTGTGAAAGGACCTCAATTTTGAGGCGAGAGTATGGTTAACTTTTGTATGCAACAGGTTGGACCCTTCGTCCCATGACCAGACCATTCCAATCGCCCGAGCGGTTCTCATTGCGTCCATTATGGCAGGTTTCCCCATCAATTTGAGGAATGTTATGTACAATGTGATCACATCCATTGGCATTGATACGGATAGAAACTACCCCTACCTGAACACCCTCACAATGTACTTTGAAGATGAAAAGGTGAAGAAATACCCCTTCGATATTGGAGTCCGGCCGGTGTCCCCGTTTTTATGGGTTAGTATTCAGGGGCCAGACAACCCGAAGGGGGATAAGAAGGGAAAAGCATCCACCTCTGCCCCGACTAGCCAGTCTGAGGAGCCAATTGCGGTAGAGGCTTTTGTTGAGCCACCTATTTCTGCTGCCACTATTGTTCCGGACATCCCATCCTCCTCTGCGGGTCCTTGTTCTTCAACTGGCCCAGTGGTTCCCACCTCCAAATAAAACCCCTTCACGACCCAGCAGTTAGCAAAGACATTAGCCAGTTTGAACAACTGGATGTCAGTCTCGACATCCAAGTTGTCCACTTTGACTACCACAGTTGCGGCCTAGTCTGTTCCAGCCACCATTGAGATTCCTCAGTCCATTGAGGAGACATTGAAGACACTCCTGGCCAACCAGGAGAAGATTTTGGCTACTCAGGCTGCCTTGACAAAGGCAGTTGATGCACAGGGCAAAGCTCTAAAGGAGCTTGCCAGAGACCACAAGAAGATGAGAAAATCCCGGGCATCTAAGGAAGAGGTGAAGGTGCTCCGAGCTGAGGTTAACAAGCTAAAGGCAGACCAGCTGCCTTTAGACTTGTTCTTTGATGAGTCAGCACCTCCACCAGCAGTAGTTGTACTGGAGCTACAGCAGGAGGAGGAGCCTAGGCACCCAAGGAAGAAGAGGAAGCTTCCTAGCACTGAGGGTGTTGTGATAGAGGTAGCACATGTTCAGGAGGATACTTCTAGTGCTCCACCAGATGTTCAGCCGGTCCATGACCCGGCCCCTGTCCCAGCAGCAGAGTAGCAGCAGGCCGGGAACCAGTCTGAGGTTCCCGCCAGTACAGAGGACCAGGGGACCACTGATCAGCCCATGACGATGGATCAGGCTTGAGAAGCCACTCTATATCCTTTCTCTGTTTATATGCTTATTTTGGTTGTTGGCAGTGGGGACAATGCCAACTTTTATTCGTGGGGGTGCGCCCTACTATTTTGATGGTTGAAACATTTGGGATGACTGTACATATTTATTTGACTATTAGCTTATGTTGCTAGTTTATAGTTGGCCTGTATATAACTTTTCATTCTAGTTACTTTTCTACTTTATGTACATATCCATTCCCCCCCCCCCGCTATATATTCTACTCCCCCATTGTACATATTCATTTGGTTCTATTCGGTTGTAAAATTTTTCATTTTTAGCTTCATAGTAGGCTCGTAGCCTTTTTGTTTTATTTTGGTGTTTGCAATAAGCCCTTGGTTTTCTTAATGCCACGGTTCTTTCCAAGGGTAGAGTGTTGTGCGAACTGGGTGGCTCTTCCCAATGATAGATGGCGTGACAACCTTCTTAAGGGTTTGAGTCCGTTTTTGATTTTTCTTTTTTTTTTTATTTTCAAGTTTTGCAGTCAAGGGTACCTCAGGCAAAGCTTCACTTAGGCCTAACACATTTGCCTTTGATCCCATGGTCAAAGACATAATGTGGTGCTCAGGATGGTGAAAGTCGTGGCCTTGAGACTCTTGTGTTGACCAAACAGTCATCATGTGGTCGTATTGGACCATTGTGCGCTTGAATCGTAACTAAGGTTGTTGTGGGCCCTCAACTCGATATCTTTAGCAATCTTTGAGTGTGTGTGGTGAGAATTTGATTTGCGAGTCCAAGTCCCAAGCCGATGGTCTAGAACTTGCCCCGAATGTTTGTTGAGGTGAAATCCTAGGTGAAATTTGGCTTGAGAAGTGATTGTAGGCTCTCCTTGATCCAAAATGCTAAGATTGAACAATTCCATGACCTACCAATGAAATGATCCCTAGTTAACCCTTTTGAGCCTTGAACCTTCTTCTTTCAAGAACCAAAGCTACAAGCCTATACCCGTTCTTAATGATACCCTCTCTTGGCACCCAAATCTTCCCTTGAGTAGATGGCAAATGTTTAAGTTTTGGCGGGGGGGGGGGAGACAAGAAAGGAAACAATGTGGTAAAAGGTATAAAAGCAAAAGAAAAGAAAGTTAATGAAAAAGAAAGAAAAGATAAGACAAAAATAAAGACCGAATTGAATAAGGTCAGAAAGGGGATTCAAAGAAAACAAAAGTGAAAAAGGGTGTGGAAAAAGTAGAAAAAGGAGAAATGTGTTGAATTGCATAAGAAAGGGTGACAATGTGTCTCTCTAACCCCTTGAAAAAGAAGTGAATACTCAAATGAGTCAAGAAAGTGTGCCAAAATGAATCAAAAGAAGTGCTTAAGGGAAGATTGAACCCACTTGAACAAAAATATGTCCTACCCTTACCCAAAAGCCTTCACAATGACTCCACAAAAGCCCTACATGATTTTGAGTTGAAGGGAACCTACATTAGTGGATACTTACATAAGGGGCAAGCATATGGTACTTAGAGCCGGACTTGTGGCCTCTTACTTGAGAGAGATGAGTGAAAATCCATCAACCTCGGTTTGTGTGTCAATACTCTAAAAGGGTGAGGTTCACTTAGGGAGAGTTGAGGATGTGTGAGTTTGGGTTCCACAATGACCAAAGTAATTGAGAAAAGTTCTTTGATGAAATGTGTCAACTCTTGATGCTCTTGTGTAACACTTGATCCACAAGTTTTCAAAGTTTAAATGTGTTAATGATACATTCGCATTGAGGGCAATTGTTAGTCCCAATTGATGCTTGTTGAGGTTACTTTAGGATAAGCTAAAATTGCTTGGATGTTGCCTTTGAGGGGTGGGTCTTATTTTGTTTGCTTGAGGACAAGCAAAGGTTTAAGTTTGGAGGAGTTGATAAGTAGGATTTTAACATGTTTTATACCCATACTTGCTTGCGCTTTGAGTGTAATTTGCTACAAAATAGTCCCAAAATGCTTACAGATTGCACTTGATTGCAGGTTTGAGCTATAAAGTGACAAATCGTCGAAGATCGGCTCAAATCGGAGTGAAACCTGCTCAAGTGTCAAAGATCATTAAAGTAAGGACATTCAGAACTTGGTGCGGACCGCACCATCATGTCATGCAACCGCATCATAGGAGTTCAGAGACTGTGAAACTATAAGTCAAATATCATGCGGCCCACGGCCCTCTCTATGCGGCCCGTGTCTCACTCATACGGCCGCACAATCTTGCTATGCGGTCGCGTCTAAGAAGTTCAGAGAGTGTCATATTCCAGAAGCAAACCACGCTGCCGCATCCCACTTCATGCGGCCCGCGTCCCTCTCCATGCGGCCACACTCTATGGTCACGCAGTCTGTGTCAAAGAAGTTCAGAGAAGCTGCCAAAACTATTCATGCGGCCGCACAACAACTTTGTGCGGTCCGCGCCAGTCTTCATGCGGCCACATTCCAGCTTTGTGCGGTTCGCATCACCATCTTCAGAGAGCAAGATTCAGAGGTCAAGCAACCCAGTGCGGCCGCGTGCCAACTTTGTGTGGTCCGCACTAACCCCGCAGGGGTATTTTGTCCAGGTTTTCCAGCCCACTATAAATAGAACATTTTACCATTTTTAGAGGAAGTTTTGTATATCTGATAGCTGCTGCACTCGTGAGACTTATGTTTTGGCCTATTTTGGGCATTTATGGCTTGGTTTCATCATAGATTATTGTAGTTTAACATTAGTAATTAATTAATATGTTTGTTTCATCTTCTATTTCTTCAGTTTCTTCTTTAATTATATCTAGCTAAACCCATTAGCTAAGGTTGTGGCTCAACCCTAGTGTGGGTAATTAATGGGTGTTGCTTCTTAATGATAGATTGATATTGGGTGTTCGTTATTTGGGTTGATTTTATGGTTTAATTAAGGATTGATGGTTGCAAACGTTGATTCTAGCTTAGTGGGTCTTGACTCTTCTTGAGAAAGAAAGTCTATGACCTCAAAATTGACCCAACAAGGAATTGGGGTGGACCCATGAGAAATGGTAGTCCCGATTAATGGGTCAAACCTCGAGAGAGTAATCACCCTACTTGAAACCAAGTTGCTTGGTCTAATTGGCCTACCCAATTGGGCAAATTCGCTCTCCCTACCGAGAGGTGTGAGAGTGAGTACAATTGTGCAACGGTTATAACATTGATCCCAAATATGTCAATCTATTATTAGTAGTTTCTACCCGTTAGTTAACCACCTAGGTGATGCCACGACCCTAGTGCCTTTCTTTATATCAATCACAACTTCGAACATATCCCTTCAGCATAAATTAGCTTAAACTTGTAGTTGATAATAGTAGTTATTAAACAAAAACCCCAAAAAATGTTAGAAGTACAATTAGGAGCAAGCACGCATTCCTAGTCTGAACAAATACACAACTCCATTCCAAGCTCCCTATGGAAATTGACCCCGATACCACTATTCGGGTAAAAGTCTTAGCGCCCGCTCTTTCTACCGTTGTGTGAGGTTGAGTTTTCTGCGATCAAATATCACCGTCTTTTGAAGCCACTCGGCCTCCTCAAGAGCGACAAAGGCGTCGAGATCTGTGTCCTCGTCAACACCGATGAAGTAGTCCTTGAACTTTTCATCCTCTCCATGAGAGATCCCCACATCGGCAGTGCCCCTGTTCTGGGCATCCCTTATTTCCACTAGAGAAAATGAAGGGCCCGATTCAAAGACGCCCACGCCGTCAATGTCTATAGAGGTGTCTTCTTGACTCCGAAAATTTTTGGACTCAGGCCCTCCAGAATAGCCAGGCGAGGGTTCGCTGGCACGGACTGTACCATGTCCAACTTGAGGCTCGGGGACTGCGCCCAAACCCTCCTCGGGGGTCTCTTCAATACCAGTTTGGTCCACATTAGCCACCCACGACTCGACGACTTTCCGACCAACAGCCTGTGGAGCATCAGCATTCCGTCTTACCCTTTGTACCAAAGGGCGATCACCATCATCATCATCCTCATGAAGACTTGCCACAGTAGTCGAAGTCAAGACTGTGGCGTCGGTTTTAGTTGGAGACTCGGTCGATGCTTCCTTCTTCCTCTTCTTACCCTTGTCGGGTTTTGAGGCTTGTTCTTCACTAGGAGGAGGAGGTCTCATCAACACGCCTTCCCCAAGGCCTGCAGGCATGGTATATCAAACTTACCACCACAAGGAATACTTGTATGAAATTTGGCAATGACTACAAGGAGGGTTTACCGTGGTTCTTAGCCTGCCATCGATTCTTGGCTAAATCATGCCAACCACGCTCGCCGTATGGAAAAGCATAGTCTAGATGTATGATCCATCTCGGGAGGTCCTGTACCGTGCCGGGGAACCAAACAATGGATACATAATCAAAAGAAAATCAATTCAGAAGAAGAAAGAGGGGCAGTAAAATGTGGTCGGGGTAATAATACTCACGCTTCATCTTCCATTCTTCTTGAAAAGGCATCCTATCAGCAGGGATGATGTCTGAGGTCCTTACTCTGACAAACCGGATCATCCATCTCCGGTCTTTGTCCTCATCGATGCTCGCAAAGAATGACTTGGCGGATCGAGGGTGTAGCTTGATTAAACCCCTTCGGAAAAGACGGGGGCAGTACAATCTGATCAAGTAATCAAGGGTGAATGTCATTCCCTCAACCCAGTTGGAGAAATATCGGAACATGTAAACAATCCTCTAGAAAGAAGGATAGATCTGACCAGTGTCACTCGGTACCGATGACAAAAGTCAAGAATCACCAGATGTTTGAGGAGCAGAAAGGTCGAAGCAATAACGGTTCGTGGGCTTTTCGGTAATCGTGCTGACAGCGACCCCTCTGCAGCCTTTGAGTCATATCATTTAATGCCCTGACAGAGCTGATATCATGATGGGAGTATCGAACAGGCAAGAATTCAAGACTGTTTCTTCTCATTTCACTCTAAGAAACGCGGGGACCAGCTGTATACGGCTAAAATCGGAACGTCCAATTTTGTGATCATTATGGCATTTACAGCCCGTCTTTAGAAGCCTCGAAGCACAGCTCGAGGTTTGAACCCGAGGGTTCCCAATGCTCGACCTCAGGGCAACGCAAATCAGTGAATATCTTAGACAAGCGGTAAATTCCCAAAAGGCAAGTCGCTAAATCTGACCAGGTCTACAAGAATAGTACAAGTCCGTACCATGGCATTAAATAGCTGTACTAGTTGCATATCTTTGTAATAAATACATATCTACTATATTGGGATTCCCCCTCCTATATAATAGGTACCCTTGTCATTTTGTAAAGATACATGATATTCAATACAAGAACATTCTCTGCTCCTTAGTTTAAGCATTCTCCATTGTCTTTCCTTTGATTTATTGTTTACATTCATTGTGTTTCATTGATTGTTCCTCATTTATTATTTATCATTGATCATAAAGAGCCATTATTGAGGCTCTTGGAACTGTTAGTCCTTCATCGATTATTCCCAGTCGAGATCGCTAGCTCAAACTTGAGGCCTAGCTTAGGCCAGTTCGAGACCCCGATTCGCAGCTGTTCGGTTTGGATAGCAACACTGCCTCTTACTCTTACTCTACTTTCCTAACTCACACTTAGCATAATTCGCTTAACAATTAGAATTAAAGTAAATCACATATTTTTAGAACCACAAAATTAAATCTAATTGTAATTACCATTTTCAAGGTAAACAGAACATCGATTCGGAGTTGGATTTGAGTGAAACTAGCATAGTTGGACTCGTAATTGAATGAGTTGACAGATTTTATAAATTTTGTCAGTTGCGAGGCGCGGTCGGGTGTGACTTTTGGCTGATTATGAGTTGATTTGATGTAATTGAGTTGATTTTGGCTAGTTTCTGGTCGTTTGGAGGTCGATACGCGTGGGATGGCTTTTTTGAGCATCATTTGGCTTGCTCGATGTTGTATTCGGCTTGTTCGACGTAAGAAACACTTTTAAACTTGGTGTTGAGTGTATGAAAACCCCAAATTATATGTTATGTGATTGGTGTTGAGGTGACACACATGCTAGGTGACAGGCGTGTGGGCGTGCACTATGTGAATTGTGACTCCATTATTCATGTGGTACTGTGTAATTACCTGATCTTATCTATAGTCATGAAATCTTTATGTACTAGAGCTATTGCGACGTGATCCATGTTAGAAACTATGTCTAGACTACATACTTATTCTGATGGTACCCTTTGAAGTCATTTCAGTTGTTGAGTTATCTGCTTTCATTGCATTACATACTCAGTCATACGCATTCATATGCATATCATATCTCAGTCTCCATTACCATTTGTTCATACATCACATCATTTTGGGCTGTTTTTTCATGACATTGAGAGCCCGAGAGACTGGAGAGATTGATGACTGAGCAAGGCTGATGGCCTTATGGTGAGGATGTTTATGGGGTCGAGCTGCATGTCGCAACATGTTTTATTGATTTATGATGGGAGTAGGTTGCATGCCGCAACATGTTTTACTAATTTATGCCATTTTTGGCTTATTATAGAACTTTGGTAGAGGAGCCCCTTCGGAGTCTGTACACACCCCCAGTGAGCGCAGGTACCCATGCTCAGTGCCGAGTGATTGGGAGGACTGAGTGAATTGATACTCTAAGAGTATGTACATGGTTTTATCACTGAGTTGCATCGCATTTGACATGCATACTTGACATACAAGCATAGAGATGCATTTTCTCATGCTGTTCAGTATCACGTCATTCATGATTTTTCACACATATTGACATATAGGCATAGAGATGTATTTTTCTCGTGCCATTTAAAAAATGAAGCATTTACCGTGGAAAGCTTTTATAAAAAATCAGACTTTTTAAACTTACTCATATTTTTGGCAATTTTGATAAAACACTTAGGTTTTCACTGATATACTTGAAAAGTGGAACTATTTTCGGAAACTTTGAATAAGCTGAGCTTTTTATCTCTGAGTGACTTCTTTTGTTACTTGCTTTACGTTTTTATGAACTGCTGTTGGCTATTGGTGTTGGACCCGACCTTGTTCCAGCTTGTCATTACTTGCAACCTAAGGTTTGATTTGGTACTATTTGAGTACATGGGGCCTGTTGTACTCATACTACACTTCTGCACCTTGAGTGCAAATATTGGTTGTTGATGTTGCTGTGTTCTTTGGGAGCTGGATTTCAAGACGTACCTGCATTACGGTTGTAGCTGACTCTTATTCATGGTAGCCTTAGATTTATAAAAATCTGTTTATGTACATTTCGAACAGATGGTCTATTTATTTTATGCCAGCTTTTTAGATTATAATCTTAGATGCTAATGATTTGTATTTTCAGTCCTAGGGGAATGTATCAGTTTCAGACATTTTCTTTTATTTAATTATTTTATTAATGTTATTGATATTGGTTAATTGTTAATTGGCTTACCTAGCGGATTGGGTTAGGTTCCATCACGCTTAGTTGGATTTTTGGGTCGTGACATAAGAATAATTTTATGTTGGTTGTTATTTTTAAAAGGTTGACCTCAATTAAAAGTGATCTGCTAAGGTTTAAAGTTAAATGGGTCTATAAGACACCTCCTAAAGTATGAGGTTTTATGTAGATATTCGGAAGTAATTTCTACATGATGAGCTAAACTAGAATTAAATAAATTGTGTGCATATATAAATAGGATTATGGTCCCCAAATCAGACGTAAAGTTCTTTTTTAATATCACATCATTGGAAAAGTGAGACTTGTCTACTGTGCAATTCCTATGTCTTGATTTGGAAGACCACTAACCGCAAGATAACGAGTTTCATCCATTCACATGGATTCAGGTACGCTTCCGCATCTTGTTTTATTTTCTTGATGATTTGACAAGATAATTCTTAAGTAAAAAATAAAAGATTTTATCTTAAAGTATTTTGGTTCCAACAATTGGTATCAGAGTTTTTATCGTGTTAAGTCATTGAGAACAAGTTTTGATTTATTTTTGCCAATATAATTATTTGTAAAGCGAATATAACAATGATTCAGTCAAAAATTTGATTAGATGTTAATTTAAGGCTTGAGTTCTTGGACGACGCTACTGAATACGGTATTACAAAGGAGTTATTTAGTTGTGTGATATAAATATTATTATTTTTTTGTGAAATAAAATAAAATAACGAAAGAGAAAATGGTGCTTATGGCGGCGGCGGTGGCGAAAGCAACTTACTCACTTGCATAACCGATGTGTCTGTTGGCAACCTTGTGATTGACTGCGGATAAATTCTGATGAATACTGGTACTGGGATATTATAAGGTATTGGAATAGGTTTAAACGTGGAGGTTTTGAACTCCTTCTCAACGACGAATAACCCTTTAAGGATTGATTATGGATAAGGTTAAGTTGCTACGTTGCTACCTTCCAGAAAAGTTTATGGTGTACTAAAATATACTCGTCCTTTTACTTTTACTTTTACTTGGCAGGTATATTAAAAATAAATTTTTATTTTTATTTGTTACTTTATGCTTGTTAAGAGAAAATATTTTTTTCTATTATACCCATAGTATTTATTACTCATTTTAAATTAGTTTTTCAAATCTAATAAAATATGCATCAATTAATATGCATATTATAATTAATTAAATAATTCATTTATTATTTTTTAAGGGACGTGAAAAGTCAAAATGTGACACGTTTAAGTACACGGAGGGAATACTAATAAAAGGGCATGGAACTGGTTGCAAACGCCGTTACAGTGGCATCCAGATCTGGAAGGTGGAGTTTTGTTCTCCTTATGTTTGCTGCCCTCACTTTTAAATATTTTAGTTAATTTTTCTTTTAAGGCAAACTCTAATAAATAAATAAAAATGAATAGGGTAAAATTAGGAGCAAACAGTGATGGCTGCCAGTTATGTTAAAGTTGAATTTAAAATTTAGACTTTAAAGTATACACCAGAATCTTATTTGCTATCAGACTTTTATTTTGCTCTTTTGTTTATATGTCCATTAAATTTAAGTGCATAATTCATGTTTTGAACTATCTTAAATTTTGGACACTTAGAATATTTGAAGCGCCGTTCTTTATGGCGTATGGAATATCGAGTTGTTCCATATATGTCATATTCAGTTGCCCTTATTTGTTTTCATAGGTATATTAGTATTCGATTTTCATACACATGTATATATACTGACAGTATAAATTTAGAATTCGAAGAACTTCATTTGAATATCGGTATGGTTATATATATTTTGAGATAAATAAATTGAAGTTAGATGTCGCAAAAGTGACCTCTATTGTGGAGATTTATTTATTTTAAAATATCAAGAGTTTTGTATGTGTAACTTATGCGAATATTGATCGGTCCAAAGGAAGGTAAATGTTTAATAGAATTACATGTGCATCTTTTGGTAATAATGTAACGATCTAATCGGTCATTTTACTTTCTAGATTCTCGTTCTCATGTTTAAGACTTCTCGTATGTGCTTTTACTGTTCTATGACTAGCGTGGATGATTGGTTTGGTTTCGAATGAGTTCAGGTTGAATTTGGAACACTTAGTTCCATAATAGTGGCCTAAGGTGGCCAAGTTTGACTTGAGTCAACACTTTGAGTAAATGACCTCGGAATCGGATTTTGAAGACTCCAATAGGTTCATATGATGATTTTTGACTTGGGCGTGTGTTCGGATAGAGTTGCGGGTGGACCGTGAACGTTTCGACGCTTATTGTTGAAAGTCGGCATTTTAAAGGTTTTAGAGTTTTCTTAGTTTGATTTAAAGTATACTTTGGTGCTATCGATGTCTGTTTAGGATTCCGAGCCTTGGAATATGTTTATTATAATTTGTGACTTGTGCGTAAAATTTGGTGACTTTTCGAGTTGTCTATGTATGGTTTGTCGCGTTCGGAGTTGGTTGAAATGAGTTTGAAGTTTAGAAGTTGATTAATTTGGTTTTGAAGTGTGATTCTTGGTTCTGATATTGTTTTACATGTTCCCAGACTTCGATTAGGTCTGTAGTATGTTTACAAACATGCTGATATATCTGGACGGGATTCTGGGTGGCTCTGGGAAGTTTTGGACCACCCAGAGCAAAGTTGGTGTTGGCTAAAATTGTTGGTGTGCTAGTGTGCTTCGCGATTGTGAAGGTAGTCCTGTGATCGTAAAGAAGGCTGGTGAGGGGGCCTGAGATATTACTCTTAGCGAATGCTAGGAGGGCCACGAGAACATGATGGAGGATCTGGTTACTCTTCGCGAATGTGGCTGGGGGACCACAAACACGAAGGAATGGGATTGTTGGGCATCGCACAAGCGACCTGGAGGTCGCTAACGCGAAGAGCATTTGGGCAGCTGGAAACTTTTGGTCGTCGCGATTGCGAGGCTTCTTCCACGATCGCAAAGAGGAAAGATCTGGGCGGATTGCATTTTTAATACGGGACTTAGCTAATTTTCACTTGGGTTAGATGAATTTGGGAGCTCTTTTGAGGGGATTTTCATCAAGAAACACAAGGTAAGTGAATTCTACAATTTTGAGTTAAATACATGAATTATGAGTAGATTTAAACATAGAAATTGTGAAAATTTTGGAATTTTGTTGGAAAAGCTAGGGTTTAGTAGAAAAGGGATTTTACCACGAAATTAATTATGAAATTAGGAATAAATTATATATTTGAGTTCATAATGTTATGGGTAACGTTTGTCTTTGAAAATTTCCGAAATTCAGGCACGTAGGTCTAGGGATGACTTTTATGGAAATTTTGAATTGATTTGGAAAATTACTTTAATAATTAAATTATGAACTGTTGGGCATATATTGATTAGTTTGTACGATTTTTAACTAGTTTCGAATTGCACGGCATCGATTGGGGATTACTTGTGAGATTTAAGAGCCGAGTAGTGAGGTTGAAAGCGAGGTAAGTCTCTAGCCTAATCTTGTAAGAGAAATTTATCCTCGTAGGTGTATTAATTGTTTTGTGCTACTTATTGGGAGCTACATATGCACGAGATGACAAGTGTCCGTACGTAGCTTGATTCATGATTATGTCCGGGTAGACGTAGATTCACATCATGACTTAAATATGCTATTTGAATTAATCTTATGTATATAATTTCTTAAATTTATGACTAAGATTGAAACTAGAATAAAATATTGATCGAGTCTCTTACTTTAAAAATTGTGAAATATTTGATGAACGATGGGTTTGTGTCTTCTCGACTCGTATGTATTTTTGCAAGCGAGAGAGTTTCTTTACTCTTATGGGACCGGGTCTTTCGCCTCGACAATATTATAAATTACTCTTATGGATCCGGTTGTTTTCCTCGATAGGATTATACATTATTCTTATGGGATGAGGCTATTCTCCTCGGCGGTATTATGTAACACTATTTCTATGGGATTGGCTTATTCTCCTCGTCAGAATCGTGCGTACACTTGAGATTTGATTTGATATTGGTATTAGTTTACTTTGTGCCTTCGATGTTGGTTATGATATTTTACTGATTTCTTAACGATCCAAGTTTGGAAATTTATTATTAAAGCTTATTTCTTTCATTGTTACTTGTTGTGTTTCATACTTGTCTACATTTATATTTTATTATTTGACCACTAGTAAGTGTCAAGTCGTTCCCTCGTCACTACTTCTTCGAGGTTAGACTAGATACTTATTGGGTACATGTTAATTTATGTACTCATACTACACTTCTGCATTGATGGTGCAGGTACTGAGACATGTACTTCTAGTGGTCATACAGGCGTGTTGACGCATCACACAGAGAATTAGTGGCGAGTTTCCTTCCCTGGTACGATCTGGAGCACCCGAAGTCTCCCTCTATTCTTACTTATTGTTCTCTCTATATCATTTCAGACAGTAGCTATAGTAATTTTTTATATTTGCTAGATTGTTCGTGCACTTGTGATATCTAGTTTTGGGGGCACCTATCATTATCATTTTTTATGTACTATTCGTGCTCGTTATTTTAGTAAAGCAGTACGTATGTTTCCATGAGTTCTACATTTAATTCAATTTATCTAATGAAATATCTAAGTTTAAAAGTTAAAAATGGATCGTTAAATTAGAGGTTCACAGTTGTCTTGCCTAATAGCATCGTTGGGCGCCATCACAATCTATTGTAGGATTTGGTTCTTCACATTTTTGTTAAAAGAGTAATAGGTTCACATAGGTCTCACGAGTTATGAGCAAGCCTAACCTTGCGGATCGGTGAGTGTAGACATGTGATTTTTGACCCTCCCCAAGATTTTTTATATTTTAGTATGTAAATATTTAATTTAGGCCTAATATAGCTATTTCAACTCATTTTGACTATTTTACTTTATTTTATTACAAGAAAAACGAAAATTACAAAAAATATTTTAGTTTATGTATTTTCATAAATTTAAAAAAAATACAAAAAAAATAGTACCTTATTTTTATCTTTATATAATTTCGAAAACACAAAAATAGTTTCATGTTTAGTTTAATTCATTAGGATTAGCCTTGACATTGTGTAGTATTTCTATCTTATTTTAAAAGGCATTGTGCAGTCTAGGGACCTTTCTAGACTCTTCTTTGGGACAAAAAAAATATAAATAAAAAGACCCTAAGGATTCAACACAAAAAGACCTAGGGACTAATTGACAAATATACAAAAAAAAAATACACCTAAAACCTAGGCCTATATTATAGGCAACACCTACAATGAGCAAGGGGGAGAAGAAAATAATGCCTAAAAATCTGCAGAAGAAGCGCAGCTTTTCAACAGGACCCACCCTCCTGACTTCGTCTTCTCCAAACGACCCTCCCTTAAGCTTTTTCTTCTTCGTACTCACCTTCATGCCAGCCTTAACCAGCCATACTCTATTGTCTCCCTTACCTCACACATCACCTGGAACACAAACGCACACACAACGCCCCAACGACAACGACCAGACCAACCGTCCCACTACCATAATCGTCGGTAAATCCCCATTGACGGCGAGCTTCTCAAAAGCTTCACCGTTATACCCAAAACGAGCAGATCCAGAGCAACGAAACACACACACTCCTCTACCGATTTTCTGCTTCTTTCTCTTTGATTTGGATTCAATTTTTGGTTTCAAATTCATGGAATTCATTTGAGTTTGAAAGCCGTTTTGCGTTCGGGTTGGTTCGAGGTCGTGGGTCGTCATTGTTCGTCGAGGTTCGGAATGGTGGTTCGCAGCTTCGGACGATTTTGATAGCTGTTTTGGATTCGATTGGGGCTTTGGTTTATTGACGCCCTTGTAACTGTTGTAATTCTCATTAATCAAAGGCAAAATTTCAATTCGTGGCAGTTTCGGTTCAAATCGGGCCTTTACCTGGGTTAAAAATTCTGTTGTTCTCTACTATAGGTATGTAGAAATTTACCTATTGTCCTGTACTTTGTTTTGTGGTTGCTGGCTAGTGTGAATTTCGATTTTGCAAATAATTACATTGCTGTTTTCATCTGCTCCAGTATATCTGTTTGCACAAATAGTGCATCCATTTGTTTCTCTTTTCAGAACTGTCTACGACTATATGTTGTTGCTGAATAGACTTTAATTAGTTGAGAAAAGGGAGGAAACTTGATGTTACAGTTGTTAGTTTGGCGTGAACCATGGATGACATCGGTCTTGTATCTTTATTGTAAAAACATATCTTGGAAGCCAACCGCAAACGGAATGAATGTTGCATAGGGTCCTGTATCTTAGCTTACTATATTACTGGAGACAAAGCATGTCTAACCGTGTATATATATATCACTCAATCCCTTTAGTTAACCCAATAACCTTTGAATATTGTATACACAAGATTTGGTGGTGCTTTTCAAATCATTGCCTTCATGTCATGGGCTTCAAAATTAAAATGAAGCACCACTTCATTCTCGTTGTCTGCCTGAAATCGTAGCTTACAATTCCAACTATACATAGTAGCTTTGAATGCATTGATTCACTTTGTTATACTTGTGCTAGTTCACAATTTCTCTTTTTTTTGTAGATTAATATAGAAAACATGGATAAATGGGATAATTTATTGGTGAATGTGAGGCGTGTCGTGCCAAATAAAATTTCAAGACCCGTGGCCCTCACTTAATTAATTTTAACCCTTTAGAAATCGAGGAGTGCTATTAGTTGAATTTTCCATGACCCTCGCAAACTTGAAAGTGCGTAGTTGCTTTAGGCGCGCTATTTAAATTGATTTACCTTCCTTACTCGGGTGCGCATTTATGTGACCCAAATCCAAATCTCAACAATATTAGATAAAATATGTCGAGAGCCGCGGGTGCATTTATGTGACGTGGTACGAGGTGTATTTTAAATTACGTTGCAATTTTCCTTAAAAAATAATTAAAAGAGGCTAATAAAGTTAAAATTGAACCATAGGCTAAAACATGTACTAAAATCAGATAATAGGCCGATTATAACAGTTGAGCGACCGTGCTAGATCCACGGACCCCGGGAATGCCAAACACCTTCTCCCGGGTTAACAAAATTCCTTACCCGAATTTCGGTGTTTGCGGATTGTAATACAGAGTCAATCTTTTCCTCGATTCGGGATTTGAACCGGTGACTTGGGACACCATAAAATTATCCCAAGTGGCGACTCTGATTTTCAATTAAAAAATAATCCCGTTTTGATTGTCACTTTAAGTTGGAAAAAACTCCCTCATATACCCTTATGGGGGTGTAGGTAAAAAGGAGGTGTGACAGCTCTGGCGACTCTGCTAGGGATAAGAACCCAGAATTTTTGGTTCAGGGTTCAAGAATTCGAGTTTAGAATAATTGTTATATTTGGCTATATTTATTATCTGATTTTATTACATGTTTGGGCCTAATATGCTAAATGTGCTAAACAAAACCCCTCTCTTCTCTCTTCTGAGGAGTGCACGCTGGCGTGACTTCTTTTTGTTAGTGTCATATCCCAAATAGAATGAGGTTCGGACAAGTTGCAACGCCGGATGATCTTTTGGCTACCGGTATGCTGCTAGCCCCCCCCCCCTCGGCTCGAGTTGTCCTCTCGGGTAAGCCAGGTCTAGAACAATATACCCAGGTTTTTAACCTATAATAACTCAGCCTCATGCCGGATCCCGAGTAGGAACGTTTGTTTGCATCATGTGCATTTAACTTTGGAGACTCAACACAGGGGTTGTCCTGAAACTCTGCTGAAAGAGAGTGAGAGGCAAGTATTTGAATTATCCTGAAACTCTGCTGAATTTTTTTTTAAAAAAAGAGAAAAAGTCATTTCAAAATAAGTGATATTTTCCTGTTCCGTCAAAACTGGTGAACTACGCGGGTCTGATTCTCACCGGATGTGAGATACGTAGGCAAACCTCATCGGTTCCGGCCAATAATTTTCAAAAAATCCAAAAATATTTTCTTTTACTTCCTCTCTAGAAAAGTCTTTTTTTTGAGACCCCAATTTTCAAAAAATCCAAAAATATTTTTCATTACTTGCTTCTTTAGAAAGCCTTTCTTTTAGACCCTAATTGTTTTTTATAAAAAGATTATACAAAAATATTTTCTCTTAATTTCTTCCAAGAATCCAAAAATATTTTCATTCTTCTTTCAATATTGAAAAGAAAATTCAAAATTCAAAAATATTTTCTTTTTCTTAGAAGAATTTCTTTCATAAATTCAAAATTAAACTCCAAAAATATTTTCTTTCTTCTTTAGAAGTTTTTCTTTCGAAATTCAAAAAAAAAAAATTTTAAAAAAATCTTTCTTCTTTAGAAGTATTTCTTTGCAAAAATGCTGAAGAAAAATCAAAATCCAAAAATATTCCTTTTCTTCTTTATAACTATTTCTTTCGAAAAATAAAATAAAAAATTCAAAAACAAAAAAGTTAGTTTATTTACTTTATTTATGATCTCCCCGAACTACGCAAAATCTGATTCATGTTCCCACATGATACGTAGGCAACCCACATCAGGTTCGATCAATCATTAAAAAGAAAAATGAAAAACAAAAGTGAAAAAATGATGATAATAAGGAGTGACTGAGTCCATTCTAACGTGTCTTTTATTTTGAATTGTGAAGAAAGTTTGAGGTGGTCGGTTTGTGGTAAGCGGACAACACAAGATCCAAAGGAAAAATGATAAATGATATCGAAGCTGTTACAAGTTCTCAAGAGACTCAGGGTCAGAGGGTTCGACAAGAGTCTACTGTGTTTGAGGAAAATAGAATACTGAAACAGCAAATGACCAAAATGTGTCGAGGATGGGCCAATGGCCAAGGACAGCCTTGTTATGAGTCACAATTTTCTACCCAGCAAGAGCAGTACCACTCGTACTCGTTTGATCTTTCTGCAAACATTGAGAAGCCTGCCCAAAAGATGGTACAGGAAGAAATGACCCAAAGAGTGAAAAACTTAGAACAACTGTTGAAAAACATACAAGGGTTGGCAGGTCAAAAGAGTGTTGCCTTCAAAGATCTATACTATTCCCCGATGTCCACTTGCCACATGGTTTCAAGACTCCCAAATTTGAAAAGTATGGTGGACATGGAGACCCCATAGCCCACTTGAAAAGGTATTGCAATCAACTGAGAGGGGCGGTAAGAAACGAAGAATTGCTGATGGCTTATTTTGGGGAAAGACTTACGGGAGTAGCATCCGAATGGTTTTTGGATCAAGACACATCTCGCTGGTATGTCTAGAATGATATGGCACAGGCCTTTGTCAATCAGTTCCAATACAACATCGACATTGCCCCCGACCGCATTTCCCTTTCAAATCTTAAGAAGAAACCAAGTGAAAGTTTCAGGGAATATGCCATTAAATGGAGAGAGCAAGCATCTCGAGTTAAGACACCCATGGATGACCACGAGCTAATCACTGTCTTCCTTCAAGCGCAAGAACCAGATTACTTTCAAAACATGATGTCCGCAGTTGGCAAATCCTTCTCGGAAGCAATCAAAATGGGAGAAATGATATAGAATGGTCTTAAGACAGGCAAAATTATAAGTCAAGCAGTTTTTAAAGCCGCAACTCAGGCTGTCCGGGTTGAATCTGATAATTTTAGCGACACAAATGAGAAGGTTGAAGAAATCATGATGACATCAGGGTCGAGAAGAGGTCCCAGGAGAACATCTCGAAGGTATGAGTAGCCTCCTCAAGTTTTCCATGACTCCCCTAAGCAATATTATCCACCTTAAAACCCACAATACTCTGTCTCTCCACCTCAGTATGTTGTCCAACCACCAAAACACCCCAGAAGGCGAGCACGAGCATCACAAAATCTCCACCAGCTTCCACAAAATTTTTAGGTACCCTATAACCCACATCCAGGCCAGAGGTATAGATGGGAACAAAAGTTGAAAGATAATTTTACACCAATAGGAAAGTCCTATGCAAGCTTGTTTGAGAAATTAAAGCATTATGACATGATTGCACCTATTCCTCCAAATCATGTGGACCCACGTGCAAGAAGCTTTGACCCTTCTAAAAGGTGTGAATACCATTCCAATGCCCAGGGGCACAATGTTGAAAGTTGTCGGGATTTGAAAAGAGAAATAGAAAGGATGATCTAGGAAAACCTGATTGTGATCCAAGATAGTGACACCCAGAATATCGTGCAGAATCCTTTACATGCACATGATGATGCACACTTTGTGGGGATGATGCATAGTGACAGGGAGTATGAGAATCCTCTCAGGAATTTGCTAACTGAAGTTAATGATTTTGAAATTGGAGAAGGCTCTACTGATCCTGATGAGCAAATTTGTGGCTAAATGTCAAGCTTAGCAATTGAAAAGTCATTCCCTCCTCACTAGGAAGGAATCTTGGTAGTTTGTTTTGATGTTTTTTCTATTATCTGTGTTATTTTAGGGTTGTGATCCAGATTCTATTTGTTTCATTGAGTCAAACCCTTTTATCCCTATATTCTGTTTGTGTGAGTCTTATCTTTCTGTTCTGTTGCTATTTTCATTAGCCGTGTTATTTAGGGTTGTAACTCGGATTTTAGGTTGTTTGTCTTGTTGTTTACTTAATGAAATACAGTTTGTCCTTTTTTGTCATTCCATGCTTAGTTCTTTTCTTGCTAGTTTTAATGACATGACATGCATCGGAATTTTTTGCCAGATCTTAGAAAATTGATTTAAGTTTGAATTGGACAACTGAGGAAAAGGCATTTTTGAGGATGAATAAAGAGTTGAAATACTTTGGAATTAAGGTCGAGTAAAATTCACCTTCAAATCATTGTGAAGATCGGGCTTGAGGATGTTTAATCAATTGAAGTTTGTTAGAAATTTTGACATTAAGGGATGGAAAGTGTCTTGTGACCATGACACACTAAGAGGACAGACTTGTTCGTCAATGCTGTGCTATGTTTGGCATTCTCGAGGTTGGGAGGCCCTCTTTCTGCTATCCAAAGACTTTATACCCTTTGTTACCCCTTTTGAACCTGTATTATTTTCTTTGACTACCCTCTTTTGGAATCAAGTTTAGAGTCAAGAGTCAAAAAAAAATGAAAAAAGAAAAAGAAAAAAAAATCCATGTCCCAAGAGTACAAATTGGGGAAATTCTTAGAAAGTTCAGAAAAAAAAGAAGAAAAGAATTGTCAAAGGTCCATGCCCTCAAAAATAGAAGCTGGGCAAAAAAAAAAGGAAAAAAAAGAAAAGAAAAGGAGAAACAAAAAGAAAGATGAAAAACAGTTTAGGTCAGATGTTTGAACTACGTTAGATCTGATTCCTTTAAAATAAGGCTACGTAGGCAGCCTCACGGTTCGGTCCAACCAAATAAGAATTTAGAAGAAAAAGAAAAAAATAGAAAAATAGAAAAATCCAAAAATCCCCAACATCTAAAACTGGGGCAAAAGATTTTATTTCACTTTTGAAAGAGTCGATTCCAAGAGTTGTAAGTCTACAACCCTTCAGTTTGAGTCTACTTTGAGCCTTCATGCCGACTTTCCTTTCCAACCCTATCCAAAATCCTTCCAAATAAAGACCTCCCGATATGCATTCAAGAAACGCCAAGAGAAGCATGCAATGAGCAATAGTTTTCACTCAACATAGAACACTGTCAAGATGCTCGCACAAGAAAGCAAAAGAGAAAGAAAAAAAAGAAAAAGAAAATGAGAGAGTCTTACTAGTGAAAACCCTCACGGGCACTGTAGGGCGACGATAAGCAAAGATGAATAAATGAGAGAGACCTGCTGGTGAAGACTCCTCGGGGCACAACTAGTTGAAAGTGAGTCATAAAGCTGGTGCGAAGAATTGGCATAAACAATCCCGACTTCAAAAGTCATAAGAATCCAAAAGGGAAGAGTGAATTAGTTTGATAGATCGGCCACTAAGTCCAAAATGCATGTCATGATCATTAAGGCTAGTTATTAAAAAAAAATTCTTCCTTCTATCCTTCCGACATAGGCATTTCTTGTTAATACTTGTTTCGTTGCATTATTCTGTCCTTCACTCTAAGTCAGTCCTTGTCAAAACAAGCAAGAAAAGATTTTAAAATCTGCTACCAGCTTTTCAGTTGCATAAATTAAATTTGGCCAACACTCAGTTGTTACTGTTAACATGCATTCAGGATTCATGCAAAGGCTTCTCCAAATGACTCTCATCAGCCTACTTGGCACAAGCAAAGACACCTCATGGTTCTCTCTGAAGGACAAATTGCTCAAAAGCAGGAAGTCATTTCAAGATATCAGAAAAGGTCACCTAAGAAAAGATCTCCAGTTGGGATAAGGCTGATTGAGCTACAAATACAAATGGTACTGGGTGTGAAACAATCAGGGTTAATGCAGAGCAAAAGTCTCTTGAGACCGACTCGAGCAAAAGCCAAGCTGCCCAAGACTCAAGGACACAAACTGACCACCATTTTCAAAACTGACAAATTTTTCTTTGCGTGAAACAGGAATAAAGCAGTGCAAGGAAAGTGGTTCAAAAAAAAAGAGAAAAAAAAAGAAAAAAAGAAAAAAAGAAAAAAAAAAGAAAGAGAAGAAAAAGAAAAGAAGAGAAGAGACTACAAAGGGAAGTTTCTCAAATCTTTGCCTTTATTTGTCTTGCTATGTGCATAAAATCTTGCCATTGATCTTAACATTTTTCCTCCTAGGATAAAAAGTCCCAGTCTGATGGATTTTCTCCCAATAAAATCTTAGTCTGATGAATTTTTCTCCTAAGATAGAAGACCTAGTCTGATGAACTTTCTCCTAGGATCAAAATCTTAGTCTGATGAATTTTTCTCTTAAGATAGAAGACCTAGTCTGATGAACTTTCTCCTAGGATGGAAATCTTAGTCTGATGAATCTTTCTCCTAAGATAGAAAACCTAGTTTGATGAATTTTCTCTTAGGATAAACGCCTTAGTCGGATGAATTTTTCTCCTAAGATAGAAGACCTAGTCTGATGAACTTTCTCCTAGGATCAAAATCTTAGTCTCACGAATTTTTCTCCTAAGATAGAAGACCTAGTCTGATGAACCTTCTCCTAGGATCAAAATCTTAGTCTGATGAATCTTTCTCCTAAGATACAAAAAAGTTACCTAGTCTGATGAACTTTCTCGTAGGATCAAAATCTTAGTCTGACGAATTTTTCTCCTAAGATAGAAGACCTAGTCTGATGAACCTTCTCCTAGGATCAAAATCTTATTCTGATGAATCTTTCTCCTGAGATACAAAAAAGTGACCTATTCTGATGAACTTTCTCCTAGGATCAAAATCTTAGTCTGATGAATTTTTCTCCTAAGATAGAAGACCTAGTATGATGAACTTTCTCCTAGGATAGAAATCTTAGTCTGATGAATCTTTCTCCTAAGATAGAAAACCTAGTCTGATGAATTTTCTCCTAGGATAAACGTCTTAGTCGGATGAATCTTTCTCCTAAGATACCAAAAAAAACAAAAAAAAAAGAGAAAAAAGGCCTAGTCTGATGAACTTTCTCCTAGGATCAAAATCTTAGTCTAATGAATCTTTCTCCTAAGATACAGAAAAAAGTGACCTAGTCTGATGAATTTTCTCCTAGGATCGAAATCTTAGTCTGATGAATTTTTCTCCTAAGATAGAAAACCTAGTCCAATGAATTTTCTCCTAGGATAATAATTATAAAAAAGGGGAGGCCTGAATTCGAAAAAAGAAGAAGGGAAGTCTGGATTTTAAAAAAGGGGTCATTTTTTAGTTTTCTTAAGATTATCAATGTTTAGTTTTCCTGTATCTTAGCTTACTATATTACTGGAGACAAAGCATGTCTAACCGTGTATATATATATATATCACTCAATCCCTTTAGTTAACCCAATAACCTTTGAATATTGTATTCACAAGATTTGGTGGTGCTTTTCAAATCATTGCCTTCATGTCATGGGCTTCAAAATTAAAATGAAGCACCACTTCATTCTCGTTGTCTGCCTGAAATCGTAGCTTACAATTCCAACTATACATGGTAGCCTTGAATGCATTGATTCACTTTGTTATACTTGTGCTAGTTCACAATTTCTCTTTTTTTTGTAGATTAATATAGAAAACATGGATAAATGGGATAATTTATTGGTGAATGTGAGGCGTGTCGTGCCAAATAAAATTCCAAAACCTGTGGCCCTCACTTAATTAATTTTAACCCTTTAGAAATCGAGGAGTGCTATTCGTTGAATTTTTCATGGCCCTCGTAAACTTGAAAGTGCGTAGTTGCTTTAGGCGCGCTATTTAAATTAATTTACCTTCCTATACTTGGGTGCGCATTTATGTGACCCAAATCCAAATCTCAACAATGTTAGATAAAATATGTCGAGAGCCGCGGGTTCATTTATGTGACGTGGTTCGAGGTGTATTTTAAATGACGTTGCAATTTTCCTTAATAAATAATTAAAAGCGGCTAATAAAGTTAAAATTGAACCATAGGCTAAAACATGTACTAAAATTAGATAATAGGCCGATTATAACAGTTGAACGACCGTGGTAGAACCACATAACTCGAGAATGCCTAACACCTTCTCCTGGGTTAACAGAATTCCTTACCCGGATTTTGGTGTTCGCGGACTGTAATACAGAATCAATCTTTTCCTCGATTCAGGATTTGAACCGGTGACTTGGGACACCATAAAATTATCCCAAGTGGTGACTCTTATTTTCAATTAAAAAATAATCCCGTTTCGATTGTCACTTTAAGTTGGAAAAAACTCCCTCATATACCCTTACGGGGGTGTAGGTAAAAAGGAGGTGTGGCAGTGAGGAGACGTCTATACTTATCTTTGGGAGGCTATAGGATGTCAGGAAACTTCTCTTTCTTCATCTCTTATTGTACAGTTGATGTTGTGCTAAGTATCTTTCTCTTATTCTCTCACAGATGGTGAGAACGCACGCTACGGCTGTACTCGGCGGCAGATGGGATTCTCCACCGGTTGTTAGAGGTAGAAGTAGAAGCCGAGGTAGGGCCATAACTCCAGTTAGAGGATGAGGGCATCCTGGAGTTGCTCTTGTAGCACCAATAGAAGATCAGGTGGAGGATCCTGTTATTGAGGAGAAGGACGAAACACTTGCAGCTGATCCGGCCCTAGTAGGTTTTATGATCCTATCGGGCTTTTAGGAGGTCATGGGTCATATGCTGCGGTTCATGAAATCTATGACCCAGGTTGGGCTATTTCCATCGGATCTAGACACATCTCAGGCGGGAGGGGGAGTACAGACCCCTACCGCTTATGCTCCAGGATATGTTGCTGCCATTAACCAGACCCCAGGTACACTACTTGCGGGCGGGGTTCAATCGGTTCCAGTAGTTAGACGCAGACCAGCCGCAACTGTGAAGGAGCAGAAGCGGCTGGACAGATAAACTAGGCTTCACCCTCCTGTCTTTAGCGGTAGGCGCTCAGACGACCCACATGATTTTTCAATGACCGTTACAGGCTTTAGTAGAGTCCAACGGGGTGGACTTTACCATATTTCAGCTAGAGGGTAGGGAGCATAGAATGTGGCAATCTTATCTCTAGAGCTAGCCAGCAGGTTCACCTCCATTGACTTGCGATCAGTTTACACATTATTTCTTGGAGAAGTATATTACACCTTCACAGAGAGGGGAGCTTCAGGGTCATATCGAGTGGCTCTGACACTGTTAAATGTATGTAACCGACTATAAGGCGAGATTCACCCATTTGTCTCGTCATCTAGCTATCGTACTCCCCACGAATACAGAGATAGTGTAGATGTTTGTTGCAGGTATGCACCTTGAGATTTAGGTTTATATGGACCGTGAGGAAGAGATGGGGACTCCATTCTTTCAGGTTGTGGAGATAGATTAGAGGATCGAGCGTATCCACAACCAGAGCACAGAGTTTGTGCCGAGGGGTAATCAACATCAGTAATTTGGTGGATTCAGTGGTGCCCCATTTGGGGGCAGGGGAGTTTATGAGGGTCCATCCTAGTAGGCCCATGCATTTGGCACCACAGCCTACTCGAGGTTCTCCAGAATGACCCTACTTTAGCGATATGCTAGAGAGTACTTACCGTCCGCCAGCTATTCAAGGTTCCTCTAGTGGGTATTTCAGCTATTAGGGTCAGACTCAGAGTATGCAGTTATCCACTCAGAGAGGTTGTTTTGGTTGCATAGAGTTGTGCCACATGAAGTGTTTTTTCCCAGGCTTTGGGGCAAGGCATCATAGCATGACCAATGGCCCATGATTACCATACCAACTATTGCACCGCCCATCCGGCCGGCCAGTGGCAGAATACAGGTAGGTAGGGGTCGCCCTAGAGGTGGGGACCAGTCAGATGGTACTCCGCTAGATTTTATGCCTTCCTAGCTAGGCCAAAGGCAGTCACCTCCAATGCAGTTATCACAGGTACTATTTCCATCCACCATAGAAATGCTTCGTTACTATTTGACCTAGGTTCTACTTATTCCTTTATCCCTTCTGTATTTTCTCCTTATCTAGATGTATCTCACGAGTCCTTGGGTGTTCCTGTATATGTGTCCATGAAAGTGGGTGATTCTTTTGTTGTCGATCGGGTTTACCAGTCCTATGTAGTGACTTTCTGTAGTTATGAGACCAGAACGAATCTTCTATTGCTCGATATGATTGACTTCGAGGGTATCTTGGGTATGGACTGGCTGTCTCCGTACCATGTCATTCTCTATTGCCATGCTAAGACTAATACCTTTGTGATCTTGAGTTTCCTAGATTGGAGTTGAGGGTTTCATCTATTGGTACTTCTAGTTGGGTTATTTCTTTCTTGAAGGCTCAACATATGGTCGAGAAGGGTTGCTTTCCCTATTTGGCTTTTGTTCGGGATACACTGTTTTAACTTCCATGATAGATTCAGTACCCGTGTTGCGGGAGTTTTGCAAAGTATTTCCTATTGATATACCGGATATGTCTGATGTATTTCCTATTGATCTACCGGCTATGCCACCGGATCGGGATATCGATTTCGGCATTGATTTGGTACCAACCACCCAGCCTATCTCTATTTTGCTTTACTGGATGGCTCAAAAAATGTTGAGTGATTTGAATGAGCAGCTTGGGGAGTTGCTCGAGAAGGGATTCATCAGGCCGTGTGTGTCTCCTTGGGTTGCACCAGTATTATTTGTGAAGAAGAAGGACGGGAGTATATGGATGTGTATTGATTACCGCCAGCTGAACAAAGTGACCATCAGGATTAAGTAATCATTGCCACACATTGATGATTTGTTTGATCAACTACAGGGTGCTAGAGTGTTCTCAAAGTTCGACTTGAGATCTGGGTATCATCTGCTAAGGATTCGTGCTTCGGATAATCCAAAGATGTCTTTCTAAACTAGATATGGGTACTATGAGTTTCTATTGATGTCCTTCGGATTGGCTAATGCCTTGTCGGTGTTTATAGATTTGATGAATTCGGTGTTCTGGCCATATCTTGACTCTTTTTTCATTGTCTTCATTGATGACATATTGATCTACTCACATAGTATGGAGGAGCACAAGCCGCATTTGAGAATATTGCTTCAACCTTGCAGGAACAAAAGCTATACGCTTAGTTCTACAAGGGTGAATTCTAGTTATATTCTGTGGCTTTCTTGGGGCATGCTATATCGAGTGATGGTATTATGGTGAAACACAGGAAAATCGAGCTAGTTCAAAGTTGGCCTCATCCGACCACAACGACCGAATATCAAGAGTTTCTTGGGGCTAGCAGGTTATTATCAACGATTTGTGAGGGCTTCTCATATATTGCAAATGTATCCCAAGAAGATTGAACCAGTTCATATTTGGCCTCATCCTACAACAACGACCTAGATCAAGAGTTTCTTGGGGCTAGCAGGTCATTATCGTCAATTTGCGGAAGTCTTGTTATATATTGCAGCTCATCTGATTAGATTGACCTAGAAGGGTGCTCATTTAAGATGGTCCGAGGATGTTAGGTGAGGGCTTCTTAGGGCATGTTATATTTGGTGAGGGTATTATGATGGATCCTAGGAAGATCGAGCCAGTTCAGAATTGGCCTCATCCTACCACAGCGGCCGAAGATCAGGAGTTTCTTGGGGCTAGCAGGTTATTATCGTCGATTTGTGGAGCGCTTCTCATATATTGCAGCTCCTTTGACTAGATTGACCCAGAAGGGTGCTCAGTTCAGATAGTCCGATGATTATGAGGCTAGCTTTCAGAAGATCAAGACTATATTGACTATAGTACCAGTGTTGGTTTTTCCCTCCAGTTTGGGGATGTATTGAGACACTTCACGCGTTGGTTTCAGTTGTGTATTGATGCATGAGGAACATGTTATTGCATATGCTTCACTTCAGCTAAAGCCCCACGAGAAAAATTATCTCATTCACGATTTAGAGTTGGATGCGATAGTTCATGCCTTCAAGATCTTGAGGCATTTTTTGTATGGGGTGTCATGCGAGGTTTACACCAATCACAGTAGTTTGCAACATTTATTTAAGCAAAGACATCGTAATCTGAGGTAGCACAGGTTGATTAAGTTGCTGAAGGATTTCGATATTACCATTCTCAATCATCCGGGCAAGGCGAATGTGGTCGCAGATGCCTTGAGAAAAAAGTCCGAGAGTATGGGTAGTTTGGCATTCATTTTAGAGGAGGAGAGGCCATTGTGTTCGGACATCTAATATTTATCTAGCCAACTTATGGGTTGGATATTCAGAACCCAGTCGAGTTCTTACATGAGTTGTGGCTAAGCCTTTTGTAGTCGAGTGGATCAAGGCTCATTAGTATGATGATCCGCACTTGCTGGTCCTTAGAGAAATGGTGCTATGAGGTGATGCCAAGGAGTTTACTATCATCGATAATGGTGTTCAAAATATTGATGGCTTGAGGGAGACGATTTTAGAGGAGGCACACAGTTTGCGATATACTATTCATCTAGGTGCCACGAAGATGCATCATAACCTGAGGCATTATAACTGGTGGCGGCGAATGAAGAAGGACATTGTTGAGTATGTGGCTAGATGTCTGAATTACGAGCTGGTTAAGTACGAGCACTAGAGGCCAGATGGCCTACATCAGCATATGGTTATACCGGAGCGGAAGTGGGAGTGCGTCACTATGGATGTCACGCCCAAACCTTGGGAGGCGTGGCTGCCACCCGGTGCCGCACTAGCCCGAGCGAACCACTCTGTACCACATTTATTCCTTATGTAACTATCATGGGTCAACTGTCGCGCCCCCCGTTTTCTCGCAAAATCAAGTTTATGACATTTGGGAGGATAACTCGTTCCCTTTTTGGGAATTTGGGTTTGCATTTGAAGAGTTGACACATAATGATTAAGGTGTATTAGAACAGCAAGAAGGTTTGATTTGAGTAACCAGAGATTGGGTAATGGCTTGAAATTATTCCAAGGGGAAGGTGTTAGGCACCCCTCAGAATCTACTAGTGTGGTTCCCGACCAGACTATTGTTGTGAATTTAGGTACAAATAACATGTAGGCAAATAAAACTTCAAATAAGAGGGGATTTTCACATAATGGTTACAAACAAAATTGGAAAGAATTAAAAGGAAGCTGATTTTCCTAAAAGAAATAGTTTGAAATCTTTAGAAGAAACAAAGAAACAAAAGGGAAAAGGGGGGTCCTATGTTTATTAATAATATGGATCACCCCACAAAACATCCGGTAATCACTCCTCAGTGAGGGGCTACACGAGACGTTATCGCGTGGTCATCATATCCATATCTACCCTTCCCACCCCGTTAAGGTATTAAAGCACGAAATGGTCTCGATTACTTATTGCATGATATTAACCGTCCCAATCCTATCAGTCCGGAGGCATTTAGGACTACTAATCCTAAGAGGGAGGGATATTAGGCTTATTTGTAGTTTCAAAGGTAAAATTCTAAGGCGATATACAAAAACATGTGTAACAAGTTGGGGAAAGCACATAACAAGTAAAAGGCTCAGATATACCCCCTCGAACAAAGAATGCACATAATTAGCATGATTTTCACATACTGTTTATGGTCTGAGAAAGAAATTAAAGGGTGAAGCAGACTAATTTATTACATAATTCAGATAAGAAGCCCGAGTCAGACCTGCCTGCTGGATGTAGTTAATAACACAGATTCAGTTTATAACTTTTATCTTAACGCTTGCCTAAGTGTCGGACAAGGATCCTGTAGGCATGGTATATATTGAATTCAGGAAAGCCATGAAATAATAAGGTCAAAAAAATAAACTGAGTACATGCTGGTAAAAAGAGGAAGTCAGAGAAAGCACACTTTAACGAAAGTTATAGGCTCTGAAACTGATGATACTCGTTATTACTGATTTTATATCTAACATTAAGTGAGGCAAATCAGATTCAATTAGAAACTCCTATATGCATGCTTTCTAGGCGTTACCGATTTTAAAACCTTGAAGACGTAGTATAAAAATGCTGAAGACTTATTTTAAACCAATAAACATGATATCTAGATGCTGAATTCTGTTTAAGACATGATGCCCAAGTGCAATTGAATGTTTAAATCCTATGAGCATGGTATCTAAGTGCAGAAATTTGTTTAAGACCTATGAACATGATTTCTATATGAGAAAATGGATATACAGGATTCAGAAAGACTTATATGCATATTTTCTATATGCATATGCAGTATTCATATTGACTTATAGGCGTGGTATCTATGTAGAATTCAGAAATCCCTATAGGCATGGCATCTATGTGAAAGTGCAGAATTCAGAAATACCTATAAGCATGACATCTATGTGAGAGTGCAGAATTCAGAAATACCTATAGGCATGGTATCTACCCTTTGCATACATAGTTACCCGCCCTTTCACTAACCAGCCCCAAATGTTTATTACAAAATTATTACAGCCCAGAATAAAGTAAAATACATCAGAAAAAAATAAAAATACAACTAAAGGAGAACCAGATTCTGACTTCATGTCTGAAATATGAGGCAAACCAACTCCATAAGATCAAGATCCAAAGCCTTTCTCCCGTTCGAGTGTGTCAAAGTTCCCTAAGAGCCTCAAAAGGAATCCGGACAATGCTCACACCCAAGTGTATTATCATATTAGGACAAGTGCAGTGTGGAAGGGCTAGCCCTCAAGTGTCCAAGTTCAGAGGGAACTCAAGGTCCCAAGGCAAGGCTCACAAGAGGGGTGCAGAACTTAAAGACTAAGAGGGAGTGCAAATGCATAAAAGAATTCTGAGAGAGGGAAAAGGGAAGGGAATCAACTACAAATAAGTACACATAGGGGTATAGGGAACGAGGAGGTTGTAAAGAGCCAAGGGCAGGTTGTGGGCATACCCAACAATGGTGAATGCTAGCACACCCATAAGCCAGTTAGAACACACTATTAGAGGCTAGGATCCCAAGGGATAAAGCTTAATTCATGGACAATAATTTGCATATTGCCATGCCTTAAGAAATCAACATGCTAATTTAACTGTTGAACTATACAGAAACAGTAAGTAGACATGGATACAAAAGTAGTAAATAAACACATTGTCGTGGTGCTAAAGCTTAAATCAGAAAATACCAGTTTCAAAGAAATAAATAGAGAAAAGCAGTAGGTCTGGTAAATAGGCCATGATGCAAGCAAATAAGAGAGAATACTATTGTGTGTAAGTGTAGTTTCAAAAAAAAACTTTGAGTGAGGGATGGCTTTCTTGTGCTAATGAAAGAGTAGTGTATTTATAGTGTGAAAAATAGGCAGAAATAAGGTAAGAAAACAATTAAGGGACTGAGGTATCAATTAAAAATCAATCAATACAAGATTTCCATTAATTAAGGAACTCTGATTCTAACGGGAAAACTATTTAAGGGAAGAAATAAAATAAACATCTTGTGCAAACCATGCAATTAGGGGAAAATACATAAGAAGTTACTTAAGCCAATGTTCTCAAACTCAGATGAACCCCAAATTCTAGGGTTTTACCATCAATCGAGTGCCGAGATGAGAGGACAAGTAATCAAGAAGAAAATACTAGTCGAAAATAAGTTCAAAGATCTCAGAAGGGAACTGGGGCCTTCGACATGCTTTTTCAGTAATGAAAAACTCATGAGAAACATAGTAAAAGAGTAATATGCGAATAACGGTAGAAGAGCACAAAGAAACATAGTAGAAGAAGCTAACAAGAAACATAGTAGAAGAATACTAATCAGAACACATTAGGAGAAACATATAAAGAAACATGGTAGAAGAAACTAATTAAGAACACAATGGAAGAAACTTAATAAGAAACTCACAGAGAACACAGTAGAAGAAACATAGTAAAAAAACACACAAAAGAAAAAAAAATCAGAGAAGCCTCTAAATAACTCAGAACCCTAGGTCGGAAAAATAATAAAGGGTTTTGAAAACATAGGTTTGAAAGAAATATCAAGAAATCGTTTAAAAACTTAGGGAAAACATGGATCTAGAACAGATCTAAAGAGATCAAAAAAACTTCAAAAGCTAGGGTTTCAGAGGAACCCAAACGGTGAGAAAGGCCTGGATCAAAAAAAGAGGAATCAAAGCCAGGCTCGAAACAGACATAGCTTGCCGGAGCAAGGTCGGAGATGGCCATAAAACTTGAATCAACGAGGCCTGGACGAAGATTCTTCGTGGTCAGACCATGAAACATCAACAAACGAGCGTGTATGCACCATGGAAGGTTGGTAGGTGGTGAGACCAGCATAGATTCAGGCCAGGAGATGGCCGGAGAAGATGGATGAGACTCATCGGAGAGGATGGGGAAGGGGAAGGTTCTAGAGAGAACCAGAGATAGAGAGATAGAGAGAGTTGGTTGAGTGAGGTAAATGAGAGGGGTTTGGGGGCGGGGTCGTTTGGTTTAATTTAGGAAAGGTGAATGGTGGTCGTTGATCATTTTGATCAACGGCCCAGATTAAATGGGGATCCAGACGGGTTATTCAAATGGGTTGTGGGTCGGGTAGATTTAGGATTTGGGCTGGGTAATTGGGTTTGAGATTGTGTTTAATTAGGGGTTCAAATCTGGCCAAAATTGTAATACAAATGGGCTATCATTTAAATAACCTTTTTTCCATTATTTATTTTATAACAAATAGTAAAATGATTTCCAGAAATAAATTAAAAGCACTAAAATGATTAATAATATATTATTATGCAATTAAAAATACTGAAGTTAATTTTATAAATATAAACACCATTAAATCTTTAAAAAAGGCTAATATCGCAATTACATGCAATTTAGCTTTAAAATTACTAAATAAATTTATAAAAAATATGCAAAAATTATGTTAGCTATATTTAATGCAAATATGAGAATCCAATAGATTAATCACCAAAATGATAATTTTGGGAACAAATATTGGATTTTTCTTGCTAAAATAATGCAATAAATTGATTTGAAAATCCTTAAAATTAAGAAAAAAATATTAAAACCTTGGGACATACTTATATATGCATATTCATGCTATTTTGAAAGTATTTTGCATATTAAAAATATACAAGGAAAAATTGGGTATCAACAGCTGCCCCTCTTTACCTAGGAAGGATGAAAGAGTTGTCGGGTAAAGATATGATGGCCAATTTTGACCGAACAAAAGGTTTCGAGGAGACTTAGGCCGTACTCTGGTTTTTGAGCTGCCTACATATCCCTAGTTTTATAAGAATCAAGCCATATATAGTTCAGGATCCGTCGGCGGAGTAGGCCTGATGGAGACTTTCAAGAACGGACGTAATATTCAGGTTGGGGTGGATGGCTGAAATCTGATAGGGATGCGGGAAATGAAGCGGGATCGCTCCTACTGAGATGGCCGTTGCTCACCGGTTTACCTGCAAATAAACAATACAAACATATATTGTGTGTAAAATTAAACATGATGCAAATTCCCGTCGGACCATGAATGTTTGTCCTCGGACGGTTAGGATGACGTCCTCAGACCATGGTGTCCTGGGACATGAAGTGTATAATAAAGGATTCGCAGGCCATGAAATGATGCTCTCGGGCTATGAGAATGATGTCTCCGAACCATGATGCCTTTGAATAATGAGATGCAAGAGATTAAAAAGGAAGGAGGGGTCCTCAGGCCATGGCATGGTGTTCTCGGGCTATAAAATGGTGCCTCCGAACAATGACGCCCTTGGACAATTTGGCATCTTTCAGCCCATGAGATGCAAATATAGAGGTGGCGATCTTTCAGCCATGTAAATGTAGAGGTGGAGATCTTTCAGCCATGCAAACGTAAATAAGATGGCGATCTTTCAGCCAATGAAAATGCAAATAAGGTGGCGATCTTTCAGCCAATGAAAATTTAAATAAGGTGGCGATCTTTTAACCAATGCAAACATAAATAAGGTGGCGATCTTTCAGCCAATGCAAGTGTAATTAAGGTGGTGATCTTTTAGCCAATGCAAATGTAAATAAGGTGGTGATCTTTCAGCCATGCAAATGTAAAGGTGACGATCTTTCAGCCAATGCAAATGTAAATAAGGTGGAGATCTTTTTGCCATACAGTTGGAGGTAGAGCTTAACCTCAGAAGGCAGAATGGTAGCCTTATGCAATGCAGAAATACAAATGGAGACAGAGCTTAGTCTCGGAAGGCAGAATGGTAGCCTTATGCAATGCAAAAACGCAGATGGAGACATAGCTTAGTCTTGGAAGGCAGAATGGTAGCCTTATGCAATGCAGAAATGTAGATGGAGATAGAGTTTAGTCTCGGAAGGCAGAATGGTAGCCTTATGCAGGAAGTAAAGGCAAATAATAATAGAATTTTCTTAGCTGATAGCGGATCGCAATATTGCGACTGCTGGGGATACCGTGTCTACCGGGGACACTACGTGCGGATAACAGCTGTGAGTAAGTGCAACGGTTCTGAGAGTTGTATTTCTAAGCAATGTGAGTCTCGTGAGTTTATAGTATATTTTATGATTTTGCAACTCAAGTGCCTGCATCCAAAGAAAAATCGTGAGTTTTGTAAAGGGGGAGGTTAGTTCGTATCCCCATTGGCTCTGCTTAACCTGCTCGGCTTGGATTTGGTGATATTATACGTATCATTGAGGTAGCGTTGCTATACAAAGCGATTTCAGAAATAAACATGCATGATTTTGTAAAAATATGGCATAAGTGCATAATCAAGAACAACTTTTATATGAACCGGTGACAGTGACGTGGTCAAAGACATTGCAACCTTCCTTGTTACGGAATTTTGAGGGTCCTCCTCAAAATTCTGCCCAAGTTTACTAGATTGTTGCTTCTGACTGTTGCTAGCGATGACTGACTGAAATTAACTTCGGAATTTTGAGGGTCCTCCTCACAATTCTGCCCCAGTTTCCAATTGGGGGGGGGGATGAAAGTTTTGTTGAATTGTGACCGAACCCATTGGGCTGCCTACGTATCCGCTCTTAAATGGGAATCAGGTCAGGCATAGTTCAAATTACATCACAAAGATTACACATAGTAGCGCTTGACTACATCTGAATTGATCGGCTTTGGCCAGACTTTTCCGTCCATTTCCGCAAGTATGAGGGCTCTTCCTGTTAGAACCCGGTGAACTATGTACGGACCCTACCAGTTCGGAGAGAATTTCCCTTTGGCTTCATCTTGATGCGGCAAAATTTTCTTTAACACTAACTGCCCCGGTGTGAACTGTCTTGGCTTGACTCTTTTGTTGAAGGCTCTGGACATCCTGTTCTGATAAAGCTGACCGTGGCAAACTGCATTCATTCTCTTTCCATCTATAAGAGCTAGCTGCTCGTAACAATTCTTTACCCATTCTGCATTTTCTAGCTTTGCTTTTTATGATTCTTAATGAGGGAATTTCCACCTCGGTGGGAATAACAACTTCTGTACCATAAACCAGCATATAGGGGGTTGCCCCAGTTGATGTACAGACAGTGGTGCGGTATCCCAATAAAGCAAATGATAGCTTTTCCTGCCACTTCTTATACTTCTCTATCATTTTCCTTAGTATCTTCTTGATATTCTTATTGGCGGCTTCTACTGCTCCGTTCAACTAAGGTCTGGAGGTTGTAGAATTCTTGTGTTTGATCTTGAAGGTTTCATACATGGCTTTCATCAGGTCACTGTTAAGATTGGAACTATTATCAGTGATGATTGATTCCAAAATCCCGAACCGACAAACGATACGGTCACGGACGAAGTCTGCCACGACTTTCTTAGTCACTGCTTTTAAGATGTTGCTTCGACCCATTTGGTAAAATAGTCGATTGCTACTAGAATAAACTTGTGCCTGTTGGAGGCAGCAGGCTCGATTGGTCTAATAACATCCAGTCCCCAAGCAGCAAATGGCCATAGTGAGCTTGTTGCATTAAGCTCGCTTGGAGGTACCTTTATCATGTCTGCATGTATCTAACAACGATGGCATTTTCGGACATACTGAATGCAGTCCGTTTCCATAGTCATCCAAAAGTAACCAGCACGAAGTATCTTCTTTGCTAAGACAAAACCGTTCATATGTGGTCCGCAGGTCCCATCATGGATTTCTTCTAGTAGTTTAGATGCTTCCTTCACGTTGACACACCTTAGTAATTCCAAATCAGGAATCCTCCTATATAGGATTCCTCCGCTATGAAAGAAATTGTTGGACAACCTTCGAAGTGTGCGCTTCTGAGTAGTGTTCGCAAGTTCTAGGTATTCTCATTTTGCCAAATATTCCTTGATATAATGAAACCAAGGCTTTCCATCTGCTTCTTCTTCAACATGAGAATAGTAAGCTGGCTGATCATAGATCTTTACCAGAATGGGATCAATGAAGTTCCTGTCTAGATGTTGTATTATGGATGATAGGGTAGCCAATGCATCGACAAACTTATTCTGGATTCTAGGAACATGTTGGAATTCTATCTTTGTGAACCTCTTTCTCAATTCCTGTACATGATGCAGATAAGGGAGTATCTTGGAGTTCTTGGTCGCCCATTCTTCTCGGACCTGATGTATAAGCAAGTCTGAATCCCCACATTACAAGCAACTCTTGAATGTTCATGTCGATGGCCATTTTGAGACCTAAGATGCAGGCTTCATACTCAGGCATATTGTTGGTGCACGGGAATCTAAGTTTGGCGGACACTGGATAATGCTGACCGGTTTCTATACGAGGAATACTCCTATACCAACTCCCTTGAAGTTTGCTGCTTCATTGAAAAACATTCTCCAACCGACATAGGATTCTGCAATATCTTCTCCTATGAATGATACCTCTTCGTCAGGAAAATACATTTTCAGGGGTTCGTATTCTCCATCCATAGGGTTTTCAGCAAGGTGATCTGCTAGTGCATGTCCCTTGATTGCTTTCTAATTTACGTAGACAATGTCAAATTCACTCAACAAGATTTTCCACTTGGTTAGCTTTCCAGTGGGCATGGGCTTTTAGAAGATGTACTTCAAAGGATCCATCCTTGCTATGAGATATGTAGTATAGGCACAGAAGTAGTGCCTCAACTTCTGAGCTACCCAAGTTAAAGCACAACAGGTGCGCTCTAATAGAGAATACCGGGTCTCGTACGGGGTGAACTTCTTACTGAGGTAATAGATGGCCTGTTCCTTCCTCCCCGTTTCATCATGCTTCCCTAGAACACAACCGAATGCTCCATCCAATACTGCGAGGTAGAGTAATAGAGGTCTACCTGGCTCGGGCGGGACCCAGACTGGTGGTGTTGACAAGTACTCCTTGATACTGTCGAAGGCCTTTTGGCAGTCATCAGTCCATTTGGTAGCGGCCTCTTTCTTCAATATCTTAAATATTGGCTCACAGATAATTGTAGATTGTTCTATGAACCGGCTGATATAGTTATGTCTCCCCAAGAAACTCATCACGTCCTTCTTGTTCTTTGGCGGTGGCAACTCTTGAATATCTTTGACCTTTGATGGATCCAGTTCTATTCCTCGGCGACTTACAAAGAACCCAAGTAGTTTTTCGACAGGAACCCCAAATGCACATTTTGCGGGATTCAGTTTTAGGTTGTATCTTCTCAATCTATTGAAGAACTTCCTCAAATCTTCCATGTGATTAGTTGCTTTCTTGGACTTGATGATAACATCGTCTACATATACTTAGATCTCCTTATGTATCATATCGTGGAAAATGGCGGTCATGGCCCTCATGTAGGTGGTCCCAATATGTTTTAATCCAAATGGCATCATCTTGTAACATTACATCCCCCACGGCATAATGAAAGCCATTTTCTCAGTATCTTCTTCATCCATCCAGATCTGATGATACCCCGCAAAACAATCTACAAATGACTGCAATTCATGCCTGGCGCAATTGTCAATCAGGGTGTGTATGTTTGGCAAGGGAAAGTCGTCTTTTGGAATGGCTCGGTTGAGATCCCGATAGTCGACACAGACTCTGACCTTCCCGTCCTTCTTTTGTACCGGTACGATGTTGGCTAACCACGTCGGATATTCTACTACCCTGAGAACCTTGGCTTTGACCTGCTTAGTGACTTCTTCTTTGATTTCAAGCTCATATTAGGCTTGAACTTTTTGAGTTTTTGCTTTACTGGTGGATATGTCGGATCAGTTGGCAGTTTCTGTGCCACAATAGATGTACTCAGACCAGTCATGTCATCATATGACTAAGCGAATATGTCTTCATATTCCCTTAGAAATTCTGTGTATTCCTTCTTTTCTGATGGCGATAAGTGGACACTGATTCTCATTTCTTTGACGTTCTCTGCATCTCCCAGGTTAACAATCTCAGTCTCGTCCAGGTTGGACTTAGGTCTGTTCTCAAAATTCTCGACTTCTTTAACAATCTCTTCCGATATTTCATCTTCCTCTGAATTTGTGTAAGTTTGTTGCGTTGTCTCGTTGTATGCCACAGTCATTGGTTCATCAAGATAAGTAATAGTAATGCTGTATAAGCAAAGTAATGAGAGAGAATAATAAGAGTAAGATTTATAGGGAAAATCGAAATGCTTTGAAAAAATCCATAATTGTTTTGAACATTGAAGATCTTATTGCAAAATTTTAAAATGTGAAAGGAAAGTCAACTAGTAAAAATGATAGTTAGTGCATAATGCTTGTTCAACCTTGCTACCCCAAGGCTTTCCAGGCTCTGGTGGTTCTGATGGTCCAGTTATTGAGGCATGCTCCTCTGCTCACTGACTATATGGAAGGGCCTTCCTCCCCCTCCTTCTCGAAAACAACACAACCATCCCTATCATTGTCTTCCAGGAACAAATTCTTTACTGCTGCAAGTGCTTCCTCTTCTTTTGACCCATAGATAACATTAGCTGGCTGGAAAGTCTTCTTCAAATGTGGTATTGGCTGCTCCAGCGAATAGTACGGACCGTGCCATGGGGGCGACCAGTTATTGAATTCCTCCCAAGTGTACTCATATCCCAGACCGAAGGTGGTGCCATATTTCTTTAGTTTGATAGGCTTAGCGATTCCTTGGAGGTTCTTGCCAAGTTCCTTGCTAGGTTCGTATTTGCTCCAGTTCAATATGCTTTCAATTTTATTGTCCCACCATTTGTCCTTGTCGACGGCTTTGACTATCTCGATGTGGTGATAGGTCTCCCCGTCTATATTTCTTCTGCCTCTGATTGTTGGGATGGTCTGGCGACTGTATATGGGATTGCTACTATCGCCGTGAATGATCACCTCTTGGTGGTTCTACTCAAATTTCACTGGCTGATGTAGTGTTGTCGCTATGGCCCCAACGACATGAATCCAAGGCCGTCCCAACAACAAATTGTAAGATGCCGGCATGTGTATTACTGGAAAATCAACATTAAACCAAGTAGGCCCGATTTGCAAACGCAGGCTGATTTCGCCAATAGTGGACCTTTGGGAACCGTCAAAAGCTTTGACGTTGATGGCCCCGTCCTTGATCTCATGCAGCCCCTTTCCTAATGTCCTGAGAGTTACCAACAGACAAATGTTATTGCTGGACCCTCCGTCAACCAGGACTCCGGTGATAAAATAATCTTCTTATTGAATGGTGATGTGCAACGCCTTGTTGTGACTTAACCCTTCTGGTGGTAGCTCATTTTCATGAAAAGTGATCTTGTGACAGTCCAATACCTGCCCTACCATGTTTTCCATCTCTTCTTCAGTGATGTTGCTTGGTACATATGCCTCACTTAGTACCTTTAACATAGCATTCTTGTGTGCCTCAGAATTTTGTAGAAAAGCAAGTATGAAGATCTACGCCGGTGTTTTGTTCAGCTGGTCGATGACCGAGTATTCCTTGGCTTGTATCTTTTTCCAAAGATCGTCTGGACCTATCTCAATGATGGGCGACCGATTGGAGGCCTACTTGCTTGACTCAGCTAGGTGTTCTGGGGTATAGACCCTACCAGTTCTTGTCATACCCTATGCAACAACAGTTTCCTCGAACCTAACCTTGCCTTTCCTCATTGCCTCAGCTGTATAGTCCTATGGTATAGCTTTTGTGTGGAATGGAGTCACGGCTGACATTGCTACTAGGATTGGCGTGGCTATCTTCATCCCGAACGGAGCATGTTCCTTGGGTGGTAAAACTACAACTTTGAATGGTGTAGGTGCATTTGTTGGTGACATAAATTCGACCTCAATCGACATTGGCGTCTTTACAGAGGATGGTGCTTCAAACTCAAGTGACATGGACATATTTACCTCGGCGTCCCCAGAAGGCTGAATCTGGACCACAATTGGATTAAGGGTGACTATTGGCTCCTTTGGATCGTCACCTTCTGTGATCAAACCGATCGATCCCTTGGGTTCCCAATCATCCTCTATTTCAATCATGTAAATGCCTCCACTCTTATGGTCTGGTAGAGGGATATTATGGACATTTAGAGCAGGTTCCTTTGCCACAATAATTTTGTTGTCAATTAGAGCCAGGATCTTGTCTTTCACGGAGCGACATTCGTCGATGGTGTGTCCTTTCATGCCGAAATGGTATGCATAGGATTTTTTTGGATTAACCCATTGAGAAGAGTTCTCGGGGGTTATAACAGGGATAAGGGTGACATAACCAGTATCTTTGAGCCTCTCGTACAACTAGTCAATGGGTTCGGCAATGGCTATATACTGTTTAGGAGGTCTGCGGTCGAAATTTGGTCGAGATCTAGGGAAGTTTTGGCGTGTAGGAGGTGATTGATGGTGGGATGGTTGAGCATTTTAGGCTTGGTAAACATGTGCGGGTTGGGAATATCTGGGTGAAGTAGGTTGATATGTGGGAGGTGGAGGTGATTGATAAGTGGGCGGTGGAGTTTGGTAAGAGGGTGAGGATGCCTGGTAATTCAGAATAGGCTGATATGTGAGTGGAGGCATTGGATATATTTGGTATTTGATAGGGGATTTGGTTCTTTGTGCCACCATTACGGCACCTACGTCCCTTTTTTTGGACGTACCACCAGACTATAAAGCCTCATTGGTAGCTTGCAAGGCTTCAAAGTTTGTAACCATACCACTTTTGATGCCTTCTTCGATCCTTTCTATCATCATCAGCCTTTCATAATACTGCGGGTCCTGAGCCCGGACAAAGAATTTGTTCATCTGTTCCTCTTCTAAGGTAGGTCTGACCTTAGCAGCTTCGGACCTCCAGCGAGTAGCATACTCGCGAAACGTTTTTGTAGGCTTCTTATTTAGATTTTGAATGTAGAACACATCTTGTGCATTCTCTGTGTTGAACCTAAACCTGTCCATAAAGTCGGATGCCATGCTTACCTAGTTTGACCATTTCTTTGGATCCTGGCTGATGTACCAAGACAAAGTATCTCCTTTCAGAATGTAAATCGTAGAATGTAAATCAGTGAGGACTATAAGAAAATGTTGCAATATTTAAACACGTAGTGCATGAATGTAAATCGTGTCCTATTTGGGAACCTCTTTGTGCCCGAGGTAGGCCTAGCGACGAGTTGATTTGGAGAACTTAGAATGCTAAATGCCTCATTTTATTGATAAAAAGTAGACGAATCCCAAATTGACCCTAAATAACAGGAAGTAAAATCATTAATGGCCATTGGCCTTATTATATTTCTTAAAGCAAAAGAAAAACTCCTATCTATTTGGTCCCAGAAGGACCTTCCCCAGACTCGACATCTTTGGCTCCGTCGAACAACTTTCCCAGCTCGTGAAGTCCCAGCAATAGGTAGGCTCTGGCTAGATGTCCGCCCTCATTTCACTGAGCATTTTGGCAATCCTCGATCCTTTTGAGGAACTTCCTTTCTAGCTCCACTATGCCACGCTCCAAGTATCCCCGTCGCTTGTTGGCACTGACAACCATGTCTTTCCACTCCTCGATCAGTTTTTGGTTGGCTTCTTGTATCTCACGGTGCTCGCTTTTACATTCCCGGATCCTCTTGTGCAATTGATTGTATTTGACATGTGCCTCGGCCCTCTCATCTTTGATCCTATGGCCTCTAGCAAGTCCTGGCTGACCCAGACCATCGTGATTAGATTCCAACCATCTTGAATAGTATGGAGTTCAAACAACATGGTATCTGTCTGGTTCGATAGTATCTCTTCCTATGATGATCTTGCAATGCCACATATGCTGAGCTTGGCACTTATAAGGACTGTCATCTGCTTGGAAGTCAGCTCGGAAGTGACTTATCTTGTCTACCCTTGGTATAACCTGCTTCCTACCAGCCTGTCTCATAACTCGGAGAGGGACATAAGGGTAGGTTCCTCTCAGACCGATTAGTATCAGAAACAACATATCCCTGGATCAGACGATGAACTCCTCAATAGGGAACCACTCGAACATCCATTGTACTTGATCCTCAGTTAGATTTTCAAATAGCTCTAACCATCTCTTGGCGTCTTCTGGCTGGGCGAACATGTTGGGCATGTAGTTCATTCGCTTCGGATGATGAAAAGTGATATGATCGTCCCAGTCTCTTCGTTGAATTTCCTATCGGTATTCACCCCTTTGGAGATGCTCCATGAACCAAAGCTGAAGCAGCAAATTGCAGCCCTCGAAGCATTCTGCTCCTCGTTGACACTTCTCCAAGGCTCGATATATCTCCGCAATAATCATGGGCACAATGCTGAATGGTTGCCCACCAATTCCCTCCATTAGAGTTTTGGTTACCATAGCTAGCCTAGTGTGGATCCTGGCTTTCTTCATTGGAAACACTATCATCCCCAGGAAGCAAAACATGAAGATAAAGACCCTTCGGTGAATATGCCCCAATGATGTGAGGACAAACTCGTCAGGATAAGTACGATTAGATTTGCTGTGACTGTACCTCTCGTACAAATAATCAAAGGGAATATACGGCTCTTTCAAGCATGTCAGGTATGGATTCTTCTTTAGACCCATCATTTTGAGGAAACCTCTACCCTTGCGATTTTCCAGCATTAACAAACTCGGAGTTTCCCATGGTATACCAGCTAATCCTCCCATTTCTTCCAGCATGGGCGTCATCTCAATGTCCCCGAAGCGGAACACAGACCTATCACAATCCCAGAACAGAGTAGCAGCTTCTATGATCTTGTTGTTAGGTTTGACATCCAGAAGAGAAGGTAGATTTCCTAGGTATTTCCGGACAAGAGTTTGATCACTGGAATGAAGATCCTCCCACCAGCTTAGCAATTTTGGGTGGATGTTGGTGATCATGCCGAATTTGGGGACTTCGTGCCTCATATTTTTGCAATACAAAAGGGTTAGGCCCTTAACCCCACCAGACTCGACTATTAAACATCAATAATTGGCATAAAAACATTTAGTTCTCCAAATAAATGCACAGAACGTGATGGTGTCCGTTTGGGTTTTAGGGAAACCCAGTGGACTTTAGACAAGGCTATCTTAAAGAGTCATTATGTGGACAACATAACTGACTCGGCTAGGTTTTACCATGATGCATGCATAGTTAAATAGAGTAAGGTTTCTATGGGGTTTTAGACCGGCACCCTTGAGCGGACAACTCAAGGGAGAAAGACACGGAACTGTCGGCTACACCGTTGATCGACTGGTTTTACTGCATATACGCCTTTTCCGGATTTAAAGGGGTGATAATATCGGAATAGCACAACCACTCATTATCAGTGTTGCTATGGTATTTTGTTTGGCACGAGTGGAATATGATGTTGAGCATGATTATGCAACAATTAAAGCAGGTTATCACGTATTTGCACGTTAGGAAAGCAGTAAATACAAAAAAAAAAAATCATAATTTAAAGTGGTAGTAAAGGAAAGTAGTACAGGAAAGTAATAAGGGAAAGAAACAAAAAGACAAGTCAGTTTTGCAATCGAAAAGAAAAATTGAATGCTTGAAAGAAATAAACAGACAATTGTGCATAAAGAAGCATAAATTCACAATGATAGTCCGAAATGGTAAACGCCTAAGGATCCCCAGCAGAGTCGCCACGCTGTCGCATCCCCTTTTTCTCGCGAAATCGGGTTTATGACATTTGGGAGGACAACTCGTTCCCTTTTTGGGAATTTGGGTTTGCATTTGAAGAATCGTCACCTAACGATTAAGGTGCATTAGGACACCAAGAAGGTTTGATTTGAGTAACCAGAGATTGGGTAAGGGCTTGAAATTATTTCAAGGGGAAGGTGTTAGGCATCCCTCAGAATCCACTATTGTGGTTCTCGACCAGACTATTGTTGTGAATTTAGGTGCAAATAACATGCAGGCAAATAAAACTTCAATTAAGAGGGGATTTTCACATAATGGTTGTAAACAAAATTGGAAAGAATTAAAAGGAGGCTGATTTTCTTAAAATAAATAGTTTGAAATCTTTAGAAGAAACAAAGAAACAAAAGGAAAAAGGGGGTCCTAGGTTTATTAATAATATGGATCACCCCACACAATATCCGGTAATCACTCCTCAGTGAGGGGCTACACGAGACGTTATCGAGTGGTCATCATATCTATATCTACCCTCCCCACCCTGTTAAGGTATTAAAGCGCGAAATGGTCTCGATTACTTATTGCATGCTATTACCCGTCCCAATCCTATCAGTCCAGAGGCATTTAGGACTACTAATCCTAAGAGGGAGGGATATTAGGCTTATTTTTAGTTTCAAAGGTAAAATTCTAAGGCGACATAAAAAACATGTATAGCAAGTTGGGAAAAGCACATAACAAGTAAAAGGCTCAGATATACCCCCTCAAACAAAGAAAGCACATAATTAGCATGACTTTTACATACTATTTATGGTCTGAAAAAGAACTTAAAGGGTGAGGCAGACTGGTTTATTACATAATTCAGATAAGAAGCCCCAGTCAGGCCTGCCTACTGGATGTAGTTAATAACACAGATTCAGTTTATAACTTTTATCCTAAAGCTTGCCTAAGTGTCGGACAAGGATCCTATAGGCATGGTATATATTGAATTCAAGAAAGCCATGAAATATTAAGGTCTAAAAAATAAACTTAGTACATGCTGGTAAAAAGAGGAAGTCAGAGAAAGCGCACTTTAACGAAAGTTATAGGCTCTGAAACTGATGATACTCGTTATTACTGATTTTATATCTAACATTAAGTGAGGCGAATCAGATTCAATTAGAAACTCCTATAGGCATGCTTTCTAGGCGTTACCAATTTTAAAACCTTGAAGACGTAGTATAGAAATGGAGAAGACATGTTTTAAACCTATGAACATGATATCTAGATGCTGAATTCTGTTTAAGACATGTTGCCCAAGTGCAATTGAATGTTTAAGTCCTATGAGCATGGTATCTAGGTGCAGAAATTTGTTTAAGACCTATGAACATGATTTCTATATGAGAAAATGGATATACGGGATTCAGAAAGACCATAGGCATATTTTTTATATGCATATGCAGAATTTAGATTGACTTATAGGCGTGGTATCTATGCAGAATTCAGAAATCCCTATAGGCATGGCATCTATGCGAAAGTGCAGAATTAAGAAATACCTATAGGTATGGCATCTATGTGATAGTGCAGAATTCAGAAATACCTATAGGCATGGCATCTACCCTTTGCATACATAGTTACTCGCCCTTTCACTAACCAACCCCAAATGTTTATTACAAAATTATTACAGCCCAGAATAAAGTAAAATATATCAAAAAAATAAAAGTACAACCAAAGGAGAGCCTGATTCAGACTTCATGTCTGAAATATGAGGTAAACCAACTCCATAAGATCAAGATTCAAAGCCTTTCTCCCATTCGAGTGTGTCAAAGTTCCCTAAGAGCCTCAAAAGGACTCCGGGAAATGCTCACACCCAAGTGTATTATCAGATTAGGACAAATGCAGTGTGGAAGGGCCAACCCTCAAGTGTCCAAGTTCAGAGGGAACTCAAGGTCCCAAGGCAAGGCTCACAAGAGGGGGTAGAACTTAAAGACTAAGAGGGAGTGCAAGTGTAGAAAAGAATTCTGATAGAGGGAAAGGGGAAGGGAAACAACTACAAATAAGTACACATAGGGGTACATGGGAACGATGCGGTTGTAAAGAGCCAAAGGCAGGTTGTGGGCATACCCAGCAATGGTGAATGCTAGCACACCCATAAGCATGTTAGAACACACTATTAGAGGCTAGGATTCCAAGGGATCAAGATTAATTCATAGACAATAATTTGCATATTGCCATGCCTTAAGCCATAGCTCAAACACATAGGGGCAGGGGTTTGGGATTCATAATAAACACAGGCAGAAAGAAATCAACATGCTAATTTAAGTGTTGAATTATACAGAAACAGTAAGTAGACATGGATAAAAAAGCAGTAAATAAACACATTATCGTGGTGCTAAAGTTTAAATCAGAACATACCACTTTCAAAGAAACAAATAGAGAAAAGCAGTAGGTCTTGTAAGTAGGCCACGATGTAAGCAAATAAGAGAGAATACTATTGTGTGTAAGTGTAGTTTCAGAAGAAAACTATGAGTGAGGGATGACTTTCTTGTGCTAACGAAAGAGTAGTGTATTTATAGTGTGAAAAATAGGCAAAACTAGGGTAAGAAAACAATTAAGGGACTGGGGTATCAATTAAAAATCAATCAGTACAAGATTTTCCTTAATTAAGGAACTCAGATTCAAACGGGAAAACTATTTAAGGGAAGAAATCAAATGCACATCTTATGCAAAACATGCAAATAAGGGTAAATACTTAAGAAGTTACTTAAGGACAGAATTTTGAAATACACGGTTACATAAATAAGGTAAGAAAAATCAATTAGTAGCCAGTAAAATAAGGATCAGAAATTTTGTAGTCACTGGTCCATGAATGAACCAAGTCAGAAAAGCTGAGAAAAGTTTTAACTTAAGTCGAGTCATAGGGAAATCAGCAAACAAGGAAAGAAATCAATCAAACCTATACAGAAGGAAGTCTGAACTAATCACAAATTTGAAAGCCATTTTAGAGGGAAGTTCAGCACATTTAAAGAGCATACAAACATGTTAAGCTGAAAGAAAATGGCGTGTCATTGCAAAATCGGTAGATAATAGACTACATGAGCATGGTAATCACATAGGTTAGCAATTTAGAAGAGAAGTAGCATCAAATAGCATACAAAAGGTCCAGTTAAAAGACCTTAGAAGAGTTTAGTGTAAAATCAGAATTGGTTAAAGAGACAGAGGTTGAAACAAAGATTTCGAGACTTAGTTGAGAAACAAATTCAGAAACTCGAAATAGTTAGGGTTTCTGAAATCAGACGGTTTTAAAGATGAAGAACGAACATATCACATAGCCAATGTTCTCAAACTTGGATGAACCCCAAATTCTAGGGTTTTACCATCGATCGAGTGCCGAGATGAGAGGACAAATAATCAAGAAGAAGATACTAGTCGAAAACAAGTTCAAAGATCTCAGAAGGGAACTGGGTCATTCGACATGCTTTTTCAGTAACGGAAACTCATGAGAAACATAGTAAAAGAGTAACATCAGGGTTTTGAAAAACAAAAACCCTAGGTCAGAAAAAATAAAGGGTTTTGAAAACATAGCTTTGAAAGAAATATCAAGAAATCGTTTAAAAACTTAGGGAAAACATGGATCTGGAACAAATCTAAAGAGATCCAAAAAACCTCAAAAGCTAGGGTTTCAGAGGAACCCAAACGGTGAGAGAGGCCTGGATCAAAGAAAGAGGAATCGAAGCCAGGCTCGAAACAGACATAGCTTGCCGGCGCAAGGTCAGAGATGGCCATAAAACGTGAATCAACGAGGCCTGGACGAAGCTTCTTCGTGGTCAGGCCATGAAACCTCAGCAAACGAGCGTGTATGCACCATGGAAGGTTGGTAGGTGGTGAGACCACCATAGATTCAGGCCAGGAGATGGCCGAAGAAGATGGATGAAACTCATCGAAGAGGAGGGGGAAGGGGAAGGTTCTAGAGAGAACCAGAGATAGAGAGATAAAGAGAGTCGGTTGAGTGGGGGAAATGAGTGGGGTTTTGGGGGGGGTGGTTTGGTTTAATTTAGAAAGGGTGAATGGTGGCCATTAATCATTTTGATCAACGGCCTGGATTAAATGGGGATCCGGGCGGGTTATTCAAACGGGTTATGGGTCGGGTAGATTTAGGATTTGGGCTGGGTAATTGGGTTTGAGATTGGGTTTAATTAGGGGTTCAAATCTGGCCAAAATTGAAATACAAATGGGCTATCATTTAAATAACCATTTTTTCATTATTTATTTTATAAAAATAGTAAAATAATTTCTAGAAATAAATTAAAAGCACTAAAATGATTAATTATATATAATTATCCAATTAAAAATATTGAAGTTAATTTTATAAATATAAACACCATTAAATCTTAAAAAGGCTAATATCACAATTACGTGCAATTTAGCTTTAAAAATATTAAATAAATTTATAAAAAATATGCAAAACTTATGTTAGCTATATTTAATGCAAATATGGGAATCCAATAGATGAATCACTAAAATGATAATTTTGGGAATAATTATTGAATTTTTCTCGCTAAAATAAGGCAATAAATTGATTTGAAAATCTTTAAAATTAAGAGAAAAACTATTAAAACCTTGGGACATACTTATATATGCATATTCATGCTATTTTGAAAGTATTTTGCATATTAAAAATATACAAGGAAAAATTGTGTATCAATACCAACATGACCACAACTCATAATGTAAAACTATAAGTGGAAAAACATTGTATTAATGAATCATTTTTCTTAAAATATGAATACATATGGGCTGTCAAGGCCTCTGACATACTGTACAAAATGAACCTCTGTCTATAAAGCTTCTAAGATTATTTGACATCAAAAGGGACAGGGTACCTGCCTACCCATAAGTCTGTAGCAAAATTCTGACACGATGACTCATAGACTCGGCTGCACTCCGAATGAGGTGGAGTCTTACCGATCCTTCGCTGAATGCCAATCTCGTCTACTATGAGTGCTCGTCAAACTGATTATCTATACCTGCAGGCATGAATGCAGCGTCCCCAACAAAAGGACGTTAGTACGAATAATGTACCAAGTATGTAAGGCATGTACTGAAAGCTGAAACTGAACTGATAATATAATAAGTGAAAGCAACTGAAAGTCAAAGATAATTTGTAGATATGCTTACCTGCTGATACTGACTCAACTCTCTCAATATAATTTCTATCTTTGCAATAAAGAAAATCTCATAAACATTCTTATATTATGTGTATAATTTAAAGCATTTTCGGAAATAGTAATATTACTATATAAAATCATATTTTCTTTTATAAATTTTTAACATTGATGGATAGAAGTGGCTCTACAAATATTTTCAAATGATAGGATCTAAACAGTAATATATATTTTTGTAAAAAAATTATCTATGCACATGAATCGTCCATTGCATTTGACTATTTTCTCACTTCTTGTTCTTTTTACTACCTTACTTGGCATTATTGCCTTTTTCTTTATTTTCTATCTTTATGCTACATTTATGTTTATTTTTATTTTATTTTTTAATAAGTAAGACAATTTAGTAATTTAACAATTGACTAAAGGACTTTTCACTTTTAATATAGTATAGATATATCGGTATTAAGGTTGTTAAATTTATGGGATGTAACATCCTTCCCCCCTTTATAAACATTCGTCCTCGAATGTTAACTCTCTGATATTTTCAAAACTCTCTCTAGGGTCTCCTCTGTATACTAAACTAAAACCAAAGCTCTATGTGAGATCTGGACTATTTACAACCTTTTATACTTGAGTATCTCGTATCTTCTTCACCTTTACGTTACTTATCTTTCAATCTTGCATCGTATTTTCTGTTTCTTTCATAACTTCCCTTCCACACAAGTAGAAATTACATCTAGGTCTTAAAGCTCTATTGTGATAGCACCTCTAGTGCATACAAAATTCGGGGGAAACTTTATACCGACTTCTTACGACTTAGCTCTATGGCACGAACTGAGAACAAAAGAAGGGTAGCATTTCCTAAATGCCTTATAGACTCTCAATTATAAATGTGGCGCGCAACACACCCATAAGTGAGACTCTACTGGCACGACATTGTAGACTCCCTAGGACACGACCCGCTCTGATACTACTTTATCACGGCCAACCTTGGGAGGCGTGGCTGGCACCCGATGCCGCACTGGCGCGAGCGAACCACTTTATACCTCATTTATTCCTTTTGTAACTATCATGGGCCAACATGACCACAACTTATAATGTATAACTATAAGTGGGAAAACGCTGTATTAATGAATCATTTTTCTTAAAATATGAATACATATGGGCCGTTAAGGCCTCTGACATACTGTACAAAATAAATTTCTGTCTATAAAGCCTCTAAGATTATTTGACATCAAATGAGACAGGGTACCGGCCTACCCATAAGTCTGTAGCAAAACTCTGACACGATGACTTATAGACTCGGCTGCACACTGAATGAGGTGGAGTCTTACGGATCCTTCGCTGAATGCCAATCTCGTCTACTATGAGTGCTCGTCAAACTGATTATCTATACCTGCAGGTATGAATACAGCGTCCCCAACAAAAGGATGTTAGTACGAATAATGTACCAAGTATGTAAGGCATGTACTGAAAGCTGAAACTGATAATATAATAAGTGAAAGCAACTAGAAGTCAAAGATAATTTGTAGATATGCTTACCTGCTGATACTGACTCAATTCTCTCAATATAGTAAGTAAAATAGTTGTCCGGCCCTATAAGGCTATATATATATATATATAACTGCTCTGCCGTAGTAGTTTCACTCATAGGCGCTCGACCATACTAGGCTATGTATCTCGACCAACTGGGTTCGCTCATAAGTGCTCGACAACAGTAGGATCGGCATATATATGTAACTGCTCTGCCGTAGTAGGCTCGCTCATAGGTGCTCGGCCATACTAGGCTCTGTATCTCGACAATCTGGGCTCGCTTATAAGCACTCGACCATAGTAGGATCGGTATAACTTACCATCTGATCAGAGGTTGCCCAATAGGGGCCTGCCCATCGATTATAGCTCGATGATAATGAAAATACTTTAATAATGTATATATAAACTCTCTGCTCTCTTGACTGGAAGAATGAATACTCAAATGAATATGAAGTCCCGATAAAGGGAATATTGTAACTTGCGAGACTAGCAAAATATACGTAAATTCCGGGATATGAATTTTTTTTATGCTTCGTTATCAAACTTGTGTAATAACAAGATCATGCTAAAATGAAGGAAGAGCGTAGCCTTAAAAAACCTGAGACGACTCTCTTGAACTTCCTCTAATACGTGCTAATTGCGACAATAAGCATCCATTCACGTACTTTATCCAAGTTTATTTCACGTAGTAGATGTACAACGTCAATCTGGACAACAAGCTTAGAAGTCCAAATGCAATAGCTAAATTTTCACTGTGAATATAAGCAGTTGGATCTTTTTGTGCCAACTTAAAATCATTCCAAAGGCTATTACTGTCTTGCACATAACCAATCATTATTACACATTTATTTTAGTTCCTCCACAAAGTCATATATATGATTTGCTAGTGGATGAAGTCTATCTCCAGCTAAAACTGCATGGATGGTGTTTTTAACTTCAATCCAGCTACGACCTGGCTCTTTCTTAACACCTCTGTCTTTTATCAAAAGAAGGTAAATGCCATGTAGCCATGCACAAGCTTCCCAAGGAATGCAAAATGAGTTATGCAGCTTTTGTATTAGACGTTGTAGGCTTCTATAATATAGGATGAGTTGGAATTTGGAAAAATGAAGCAACGGCTTAAGCTCGAGATGGAACAGAAGAGAAAGTCTGACACATGGAAAAAGATAATTATTAGATGAAGAAATAGGAGTGTGTTTATGTGTATTTTGTTGTATTCTCTAACAATGTGACACCTTTTTAAATGACTAATGAGTCATAAATTAGAAGGTGAGGAGGCTGCCACGTGGGGATGGGGTGGGAAAGTTTAATCTTTATCACTTATTAGGTTATTAGGTAATATTTTATTACCTGGTAATTAATAATTTACCCGCATAATTAAGAAATGTCTCAAATTATTTAAAATTCTACTTGTTTTTTTAATATACCTTATACACCGTACTATTACGGTCATATAATACTATGTAAAATAAATTCATACACTATTATTTCATAAAAACATCTATGTAAAAATACATATATTTTCTCAACTTATAAGTTTCCTATTCTCATATAAAGAGTACAAAATTTCATACGTTTAATTCTTTAAGTGGTAAAAAAATAACTTGTGAAAAAATAATTTCTATCTTTGCAATAAAAAAATCTCATAAACTTTCTTATATTATGTGTATAATTTAAAGCATTTTCGAAAATAATAATATTAATAACTATATAAAATCATACTATTTTTAAATTGTTAACAAGGATGGATAGAAGTGGCTCTACAAATATTTTCAAATGACAGGATCTAAACAGTAATATATATTTTTGTAAAAAGTTGTCTATGCACATGAATCGTCCATTGCATTTGACTATTTTCTCACTTCTTGTTCCTTTTACTACCTTACTTGGCATTATTGCCTTTTTCTTTATTTTCTACCTTTATGCTTAATCGCGGCCTACCTCGCACTATTATTGAGTAGCGAGAGAGGGTCAGAGCAGTTTTTACCCGATTTAGGGTCGGGATCGATTTCCACAGAGAGGTAGAATTTGGAGTCGAGTATCTATCTAGTGTAGAGTTGTGTATGTGTTCCAAATTGCACTTCTAATCATTTTCGGAGTTTTTAATTTACTTCTACTTTTTATCAAACTACAATGGTGAATGAAACTAGATTAATCTAAGAGTAAAACTAAAGAGGGTTGTTCAAATAGTTTAAAAGGCACTAGGGTAGTGACTTTCGCCTAGGAAGTCAATTGCCAGGTAATTGAATCTAAGACATGATTGACATATTTGGGGAGTATGATATAAACATTGCGCGATATTACCCACTCTACACCTCTCGGTGGTTCGAGTGATTTTGCCCGAATTGACTTTCTCAAGACCAATTGGGTATGTAAATTTCACAAGCAACCAAGGTTCAAGTCGGGTATTACTCTCTCGAGGTTTAACCCTTTAATTGGGGCTATCAATCTCTTGAGTATGCCTCAATTCCTTGTTGGACCAATTCCGGAGACTTAGACTCTCTTTCTCAAGAAGAGCCCAAGTCAACAAAAGATAAACTAGTATTTGCAACCACTAATTCAACAATTAAACATCAAATTGACCCAAATATCAAACACCCATAGCCAATCTAGTCTTAAAATATATGACCCATCAATGACCCACACTAGGGTTGAGCCACAACCCTAGCTTATGGGTCTAGCTACTCATAATTAAAGAAGAAAAGCACTAAATAGATTAAGAACAACTCATATTAATTAATTACTAAGATAAACAATAAGATTCAATGTTGAAAAGTAGATAAAATTGCCCAAAATGGCTAAAAGCTTCGAACCCACGAGCGCAGCTACATTCTAAGTTGAAAAATCTCGACAAAAATACCCCTGCGGGGTTAGTGCGGACCGCACAAAATGGAGTGTGGCTGTACTAGGGCTCTGAACTTGGGAATACAACTCTCTAAACTTGGGCAATGTGGATCGCACATAATGGACTGTGGCTGCGGAGGCTTCTAGTGCGGTCCGCATAAAATGGAGTGCGGACTGCATTGGCTTGAAACTCGGAATCTGGCAACTCTCTAATTTTTGGTTCTGCAGACCGCACTAAATCGAGTGCGGCCGCATTGATCTCAGTGCGGACCGCACAAAACCCAGTGCGGCCGCATTGCCTGGAAATCAACCTCTCTAAATCTCCTTGTGCGGACTGCACAGAATGGTGTGCGGCCGCATTGGGACTATTTTGCCTGATCTTTGTTTTATCTTTGGACTTGTGCAAGTTTCACTCCTTTTTGAGCTAATCTTGACATCTTGTCACTTTGTTGATCAAACCTGCAATCAAGCACAACTTGTGAGCCTTTTGTGACTATTTTGTATGAATTTCTAATCAAAGCATAAGCAAGAAGGAGTATAAAAGGTATCAAAATCCCTAGTTATCAACTTCCCCAAACTTAAGCCTTTGCTTGTCCTCAAGCAAACAAAATAAGACCCACCCCTTAAGAACATCCAAGAAAATTTCAGCTGTCCTAAAGTGACCTCATCTAGCATCAATTGGGACTAACAATTTCCCTCAATACAAATGAATCATTAACATCATTTATTCTTTGAACACCATGGATTAAGTGTGACACAATAGCATCAAGAGTTGACTCAACACATCAAAGAACTCTTTCTATTACTTTGGTCATTGTGGAACCCAAACTCACGCATCCTCAACTCTCCCTAAGCAAACCTCACCTTTAGAATAGTGGCACTTAGAACAAGGTTAATGGAAGTTTACTCATCTCTCTCAAGAAAAAGTCACAAGTCCGGCTCTAAGTACCATATGCTTGCCCCTTATGTAAGTCACCACTAATGTAAGCTTCATTCAATTCAAGATCAAATAGTGCTTTTATGGAGACATTGTGAAGGCTTTTGGTTCAGGGTAGGAAATGTTTGGTTTAAGTAGGTTCCATCTTCCCTTAAGCACTTCTTTTGTGTCATTTGGCACACATTTACTTGACTCTTTGAGTAATTTCACTTCTTTCTAAGGGGTTAGAGAGACACATTGTCACTCTTTCTTATTACATTTCAAACCTTTTCTCCTTTTTCAACTTTCCACACCATTCATTCTTTGCTTTTCTTGAATCCCTTTTTATTCTTTTTCACATTGAACATTCTTTGTCTTTTTGCTTTTCTTTCTTTTTCATTGCTATTCCTTTTCTTCATTTTTGTGCCTTTTTACCACTTTGTTACAATCCTCGTCCCTCCCCCCAAGCTTATACTTTTTCCATGTGCTAAACGAAAGATCGGGTGCCAAGCGAGGGTATCTTTTAGAACGGGTATAGGCTTGTATCATAGTTCTTGAAAGAAAAAGGTCTAAGGATCAAAAGGGTTGACTAGGGGTCTTATCATTGGTAGGTTATGGAAGTGTTCAAGCTATCATTTGGACCAAGAAGAGCCTATAATCATGTCTCTAGTTAAAATTCACTTAGGATTTAGCCTCAACAAACACTCAGGGCAAGTTCTAGACCAATGGCTCGGGACTTGGACTTGCAATGCAATCACTTACCACACAAGCTATGGGATCGCTAAAGACACAGATTTGGGGGCCCACAACGACTTTAGATAAGATTCTAGAACACAATGGTACCGAAAAAACCACTTGATGATTATCGGTCAATACAACAGTCTCAAGGTCATGACTTTCACCATCCTAAACACAACAATTCATTTTTGACCATAAGATCAAAGGCAAATGTGCTAGGCCCAAGTGAAGCTTTGGTTGAGGCACCCTTAACTACTAACTACTAAAAACAAAAAGAAAAACGGACTCAAACCCTTAAGAAGGTTGTCACACCATCCATCATTGGGAAGAGCCACCCGGTTCACACAAAACTCCACCTTTGGAAAGAATCGTGGCATTAAGAAAACCAAAGGCTTATTGCAAACTTTCAAAACAAGAAGCTATGAACATAAATAAGAATCTAAGAATGAAAAATTGTGGAAAGTAAAATGAATATATACAAGAGGGGATTTGTCGAATATACAATATATGGGATAAATATATACAACGTAACATAACTTTATATACTGACCCAAGTAAAAAAAATGCGAGAAATGTAACGAAATGTTAAAATTATATACAAACCAAAGATGAAAAATAAAGAAAGCATAAAAAGTATCAAATATATACAATTATCCGAATGAATCCATAAAAAGTAGGGCCTACCCCTCAAATGAAAGTTGGCATTGTCCCCAATGCCAACTAAACTAAATAAAGCACCAAAAAGAGAAATGGAAAAAGGATATAGGGACTCTCTATGGACTGTCTGTCTGCATGGGATCTAGAGTGGTCCTAGGGTCCTCACTATGCTCGGAAACCTTAGACTGGTTCCCTATGGCCTGCTGCTGTGCTGCTGGGACCTAGGCCTGGACAGGCTCCTGAGGTGTATCCTGTGGATGACTGGAGGAATCCTCCGGTGGATCGGCCAACTAGATGACTACATCGTCCGCTCTGGGAATCATCCTCTTCCTCTTGGGAGGCCTCTGTGACTACTTTGGCTGGGGATGAGCTGATGACATAGGATCATGAAGCAATAAGTCCAAAGGTAGCTGGTCTGCCTTCAACCGGACAACATCAACCCTCAGGTCCTTCACGGACTCCTTGGAAGCCCGTGTTTTCCTCAATTTCTTGTGCTCCCTAGCAAGCTTCTTGAGATCTTTGTTGTGTGAATCTACTTCATTTGTTAGCACCTTCTGAGTGTCAAGGATTTTCTTCTAGTTATCTAGAATCTCTTTAAGAGCATCCTCTATGGACTGGGGGACCTATGGAGGCAGAGGTGTCGACTAAGCCTCTACTGTGGTAGTGAGGGTGGACAACTTGGATGACGCAGTCTGCATCCATTGTTGATACTAAGAAGAGCCTAGCTCAGTCGGTGGGCAGTTACTAGATAGGCACGAGAAGATTGTATCTCTGGGTCTACTGAGGTGGATGGGGCAGGAGGGATATTAGTGGAGGTGGAGGCAGGCTGAGCAGGGGCCACTACCACAACTGGCTCTTCAGACTGGCCAGTTGGAGCAGTAGTTGTACTCTTGAAGTTCTTGCTCATGGGGTTATCACCCCTCTGCATGTTGTACCAAGAAAATGGGGCCTTCGCTTTAACCTTGATGTCGAAGGGCCTCTTTTCAACGTTTAGGTCCCGGAAGTACATAGTCAGAAAACTGGGGAACGGGAAGTTTCTGTCATTCTCAGCACCCACAATTATATTTATCCTCGACATCATATTTCCCACATTAATTGGGTATCCCGCCATAATTAAAGCCACCAAAACTGCTCGGTGAAGAGGGAGGGAGTTGTCATGAGTCGTGGGGTCCAACGTGCTACATAAAAATGTTTCCCACCCCTTTGCCTCGAAGTTCAAACTACGTCTCAGAATCTTGACGCCCGCAGTCAACCAGTTGGGTGTGGTATCTGGGATTGCCAGGTACTGTGCCAGCCAGGGACAGACCTCCTCACCCAGTTCCATCTTTGCCATGTATAGGGTGTCATCCTCCTTATCAAAGCCAGGGTAGTCACTGATTATCTTCCCGTCAAACAATACCTTTAAGTTTCGCACCTTGTCCCCTTGGTACCTTTTTTAATATGGGCAACGTTGGTGTAGAATTCTTTGACTAAGTGTTCATTGGCATCCACACACTCCTCCAAAAAGTACTCCCATTCGCCTCTCTCCCGAAACTACCTTCTCACATTGGGGTTTTGAGGTAGCAAGTCTCTATCTACAAAACTCATCTCCGGGATCAACTTTCTTACCGGCAACCATTCCCGGAATTTATGATATGCTACTTCGCTCACCAACCGATCTTGCCACGCCTCCGGTTTCTTAGTTCTAGCTACCCCTCCAATCTGAGAATCACCCTTTTCTCCAACTACTTCTTCTCCTCCTACTTCCTCCTCATCTCCTACTGCACCCTCTCCAGATAATGAAGTTGTGGAAGAGTTGGAGTATTCCCCACTACCTTCACCTGAGCCCTTAGACGACCAAGAAGAAACATTCACTGACGCTTGGGTAGTGGGGATACTGAAGGTGTGTCTCTTAGCCTGTTCCTCTCTAGCCAGTCAGGGATGCACTCTAGCACGGAGTCTGAAGAGATCTCCCGAGAGGGCTCGTACTCACTCCCCGACATGTCAATGGCTCTATCAGCTGCTTTTATCAATTTTCTTGTGTTTTTAATACTTTGCCGGGCTTGAGCAGTCAGTCTAATCATCTTCTGTTTTCCTCCCCGGGAGGATTCTCCTCTGCCTGGTTGTTTAGATCCTTTACCTCATTGTTTTACCATTGTCTGCAAACACAATTCAATACGCTTGTTAGTATCAATAGAAGCAGTTAAAAATAGTGTTGCAGAAAGAGTTGCAGAACAGAAAAGAAAAATTGCAGATAGGTTTCAGAAGTCACACAGTGTGGACTGCACAAAATGGTGCGCGGCTACACTAGGGTCAATGCGAACCGCACAAAATGGCCATGCGGTCCGCACAGAGGTGGGGTTCAGACTACCCACTCTCTGTATCATGGTAGTGCGGACCGCATAAAATGTAATGCGGCTGCACATGGACCACTGTGGTCCGCACAAAATGTAGTGCGACCACAGTTCCCAAAGTTCAACTTCCAAGACAATTAGCAATGCGGTCCGCACAAAATGTTACTATGACCGCACAAGGGCACCGCAGACCACACAGAATCGACCGCGGAGCGCACTGAGTGCCCAGCTGTGGCACTTAGTTAGGGTTCAAGGTATTTTTGATTTTAAGCCTAATTTTTCACCTAATTAGTGTCCCTACATATTTGCCCATTGTATTTAACTACCTAAGTGTACATTAATCAAGAATTTAACTACCCTAACCTAAATAATTGAAGAAACTACGAGAAGGAGAGAGTAATAGCCCAGTTAAAACAAAAAGGAAAAGAAAATAAAAAAATTAAAGCAATTAAAAAGAAGTAGAGTTACTAGATGTGAGATGAAATGAAGAAAATTGGTTCCAATCAATTAGTTACAAGCAAAGGAAGTGATGAATAATGCTTTAGAGGTCTGAGATTCAAAGGTTCGAAAAGTTTAAATGTTGGGCCTCAAGGACTATTTATAGAAAAAGTCATGGGGCCCAGCTTACCTACCCCAGTGCGGACCGCACAAAATGGACTACGGTCCGCACTGTACAGCAATTTCCAAGTCTGAGGAGGCAACACACTGCGGTCCGCGCACAATCGACTGCAGCCGCAGTGGTCCATCGTGGACCGCACAAAATGTAGTGCGGCCGCAGTGGCAAACATCAGAGAGGTCTACATTTCACCCTTCACCAGTGCGGTCCGCACTAAATGTAGTGCAACCACATTGCAAAGTTCAGAGACCTCAACATTTTTTCTACTATGTCCTTCACTGTACAAACACAATCCTATAACATCTCACAACCAGTTAGCCCAAAAATCAATCCTACTCTACAATGAAAATCAAATGAAAACAAGAGGAAAAATACATGGTTGCCTCCCAAAAAGTGCCTAATTTAACGTCGCGGCACGACGCAGGTTACCATCACATCATTTGAAATGAAGAAGTGCCACCACATGGCTGTCATCAATTTTTCCAAAGTAGTGCTTGACCCTATGCCCATTCACTCTGAAAACTTTAACATTTTTGTTCTTTAAATCAAGAGCACCAAACGGGGTCACACACACCACTTCAAAGGGTCCACTCCATTTTGACTTTAGTTTTCCCGGAAACAAACGTAACCAGGAGTTGAACAAGAGAACCAAATCGCCCACTTTGAACTCCTTGCTACGAGTATATTTATCATGAAGGTACTTCATCTTGTCTTTGTACAGGTACGAATTGGAGTAGGCGTGAAATCGGAATTCATCAAGTTCATTAAGATGTTGCACACGAAGATTGGTTGCAACATCCCACTCAAGATTTAGTTTCCTCAAAGTCCACATGGCCTTGTGCTCTAACTCAACTGGTAGATGACAAGCTTTCCCAAACACCAACTGATACGGAGACATACCAATCGGAGTCTTGCAATCAGTCCTATAAGCCCATAGAGCGTTATCTAACTTATTTTACCAATCGGTCCTATTTGCATTGACCATTTTTGACAATATGCTTTTGATTTCCCTGTTCGAGACTTCAACTTGACCACTTGCTTGAGGATGATAGGGATTAGAAACTTTGTGATTAACACCGTACTTTGAAAGCGACGTGTCGAAAGATCTATTACAAAAATGAGACCCCCATCATTTATGATTGCACGAAGAGTACCAAACCTTGTAAAAATGCTTTTCTTGAGAAATGCAACAACACTCCGGGCCTCATTGTTGGGCAAAGCCACGGCTTCAACCCACTTTGAAACATAGTCAACCGTCACGAGAATGTAAGTGTTCCCACAAGAGCTAACAAATGAGCCTATGAAATCAATGCTCCATACATCAAAGATATCCACTTCAAGAATTGTGTTGAGAGGCATCTCATCTTTCTTCGAAATTCCACCCGCTCTTTGACATTCGTCACATCTCTTCACAAAATTACCCACATCTTTGAACAAAGCAGGCCAATAAAACCCACAACTAAGAACTTTAGAAGCCGTCCTCGCCCTACCATGATGGCCACCATAGGGAGAGGAATGACAAGCCTCCAAGATACTCAATTGCTATTCCTCCGAGACACACCTTCAGATCACACCATCCGTGCAAATCTTGAACAAGTATGGCTCATCCCAATAGAAATCCAAACTATCCCGCTTGAGCTTCTTCCTTTGGTTAGAAGAGAGCTCACACGAGATTATACCAGTCATAAGGAAATTAGAAAACATTGGAAAACCATGGCATATCATTCATCGACACCAAAAGGAGTTGTTCATCGGGAAATGAATCATTGATCTCTAGGCCATCACGAGGCCTCCCCTGCTCCTCCAAGCGGGACAAGTGGTCCGACACTTGGTTCTCACTACCCTTCTGGTCCACAATCTCCAAATCGAACTCTTGAAGTAACAAGACCCATCGCATTAGTATAGCTTTGGAATCCTTCTTCGTCATCAAGTACCGGAGTACGGCATGGTCGGTATGAATAATAACCTTAGCACCCATAAGATACGGTCGAAATTTTTCCATAGCAAACACAATAGCCAAAAGTTCTTTATCGGTCACCGTGTAGTTCACTTGAGCATCATTCATGTCTTTCTCGCATATTACACCAGATGAAATATTTTGTTCACTCGTTGACCCAAAACTGCCCCAACCGCAACATCGCTCGCATCACACATGAGCTCAAAGGGCAAGCTCCAATTAGGTGCGATAATGATAGGAGTGGTGGTCAACTTATGCTTGAGAAGTGCAAAGGATTGCATAAATTTTTCATCAAACACGAACTTAGCATCTTTTTCCAACAACTTCCACAATGGGTTCACTACCTTCGAGAAGTCTTTGATAAATCTCCAGTAGAACCCTTCATGCTCAAGAAAACTTCAAATTTCCTTGACGTATGTAGGGAGAGGGAGCCTTGAAATCACTTCGATCTTTTCTTTATCCACCTCAATGCCATGCTTCAAAATTTTATGCCCAAGTACTATTCCTTCTTCCACCATAAAGTGACATTTCTCCCAAATGAGGACAAGATTGGTTTCTTTACAAAGGGCCAAAACTCTATCAAGATTCTTCAAGCATTCATCAAATGAGTCCCCCGCAACACTTAAGTCATCCATGAACACCTCCAAAATTGTCTTCCACCATATCGGTAAAAATGGCCATCATACACCGCTAAAATGTAGCCGGTGCATTACACAACCCAAAAGGCATCCTAGAGAAAGCAAAAGTTCCATACGCACAAGTGAATATGGTCTTCTCCTGATCTTACGGAGCAATCAAGATTTGGTTGTACCCAGAATATCCATCCAAGAAGCAATATAAGGCACGCCCAGCAAGTCGGTCTAACATCTGATCAAGGAAAGGCAAAGGAAAGTGATCCTTGCGGGTCACTTTATTCAACTTGCGGTAGTCCATGCATACCCTCCAACCGGTGACGATTCTTGTAGGTATCAACTTATTTTGGGAATTTGTAACCACGGTCATGCCACCTTTCTTCGGTACACATTGCACCGGCGAAGTCCAAGAGCTATCAGATATGGGGTACACAACCCCGGCATCCAACCACTTGATCACCTCCTTTTTCACAACTTCTTGCATTGCCTCGTTCAACCTCCTTTAATGCTCCAAGGAGGGCTTCCAGAATAATCTTGTGCATACAGAATGCGGGGCTTATTCCCCGAATATCAGCTAAAGTTCATCCAATTGCCTTTTTTCGTTTTTGAAGCACCGCCAATATGGAATCAACCTGCATGTTAGTAAAGCAAGAAGAAAGAATAACTAGCAAAGTAGAATTTGAGCGTAAGAACTCATCCCTGAGGTATGGAGGCAGTGGTTTCAACTACAACACCGGAGGCTCGTCAATTGAAGGTTTGGTTGGTGAAGTCTTTCTATTCTCGAGATCCAAAGACAATTTCCTAGGCTCATAAGAATAAGATCCCATTCCATGTAAAGCATTCATGCACTCCACTCGGCTTGCATCCTCATTGACATCAAGATTCAACAATACGGCCTATAATGGGTCCTCCTTATTGATCATTGCACTGGTATCATTTATTATCACTGCTATGATGAGGTCAACAAAAGAGCACACCTCGGTACTGCTGGGTTGCTTCATTGATTTGCACACATGAAAGACCACCTTGTCATCACCCACCCGGAAGGTGAGTTTCCCTGCTTCCACATCAACCAATGCCTTCCCCGTAGCTAGAAAAGGTCTTCCTAAGATGGTAGGAACTTCATAGTCCACCTCGCAGTCCAAGATCAGAAAGTCAGCTGACAAGATAAATTTGTCCACCCGGAAAAGCACATCATCAATAATACCCAATGGTCTCTTCATCGATCTATCCACCATTTGTAATCTCATGGAAGTTGGCCTAGGTTTCCTAAAACCCAAGGTTTTGAAAACTGAGTAGGGCATCAAATTGATACTAGTCCCTAAATCACATAGAGCCTTGGCAAAATCTGCACTCCCAATGGTGCAAAGAATGGTGAAAGCACCGGGATCTTCAAGCTTCGGGAACATTGAATGCACTATAGCACTAACTTGGTGAGTCATCTGTATAGTTTCATAATCCATAGAATGCTTCTTTGTGACCAAGTCTTTCATGAATTTTGCATAGCCCGACATTTGTTCAAGAGCCTCTACCAAAGGCACATTAATGGACAAGCTATTCATCATGTCAATGAACTTCTTAAACTGATCCTCATTTTTCTGCTTCGCGAGCCTTTGAGGATAAGGTGGAGGTGGCCTTGGTAAAAGAGCCTTGGCTTTTGGCATAACCGGCTCCGGCATGTCTATTATGTGTTTCCTAGACGGGTTCACATCATTTTAAGTTTTCACCTCGACATCTTGAATATCAATCTTCACTTCTTTGTTCATATTTTCATTAACCATATCTTCAACTACCAAAGGGACTTCATCTTCTTGCAACTCAACATCATCATCCAAGATTTGCTTTTGTTTGGAGGCATTCATTACCGCCTCTCCTACTTCTCATTGTTACCGCCATAACATGATTGTTCCCACCCTTCGGTTTCACTACTATATCACTTGGTAGGGCACCCTTAGGGCGAGTATTTAAAGACTGTGAGATTTGGCCTAACTACACCTCCAAATTTCTGATAGAGGTATTGTGGGAAGCCAACTATGTATCAAAATCCGCATTCTTCTTCATCATCTGTTCGAACATCATTTCAATTCTACCCATGTCATTGCCAGAAGAACTAGGACCTTGATATGGAAATAGAGGCAGATTGTTTGGTTGTTGGTACATTGGGGGCCTTTGAAAGCCTTGCCCCCAGTTTCCTTGGTTTCCATTGTTCCATCCACCTTGATTGTTATTGCCACCCCAATTGTTGTTATTACCATTCCAATTCCATTGGTTGCTTTGATTGTTATTCTAATTGCCCCAGTTGTTGTTTTGGTTGTTGTTCCCCCAATTATTATTATTTTATTGTTGATTGCCCCAATTACCTTGAGGTATCCACTGTTGTTGGTTGGAAGAGTTGCCCCTTTATCCTTGATAATTGTTCACATATTGAACCTATTCACTTTGTTCATCATAACCATCATTTTGAAACCCATCACAGTCATCATCAAATTGCTCAGAATTCCCTTGGTTTTGTTGCCTTCTTTGCCTTCTTTTGTTGACAAACATATTGACACCCTCCATGGCATTCACTTGGTGAGGATTTTGGACATGTTGCAGTTGTACCTTTGCTAATTGGTTCATAGTAGTTATCAACTCCGCTATAGCTTGCCCATGGTCATGTAATTCAGTGTGCAAATAAGTAACAATGGGGTCACCATAGGGCACATTGGCTCTACTTTGCCATGCAGAAGAAGTGTCAGACATCTCGTCAAAAATATCACATGCCTCATCATACGACAACTTCATAAAATTGCCCCCAACAAGTTGGTTCACTATGCTTTGATTAGAAATTCATACAAAATAGTCCTAAAAGGCTCACAAGTTGTGTTTTATTGCATGTTTGATCAACAAAGTGACAAGATGTCAAATATCAGCTCATAAAGGAGTGAAACCACCAACTCATCCCAAGTTGTGATGGAATGGTTCGGAAGTTGCTCGAGCCAATCCAATGCCTTCCCCGAAGTGAGAATGGGAAGAGTCTCAACCTAAGAGCATCCTCGGACACATTAGTCAGCTTGCTTCCCCAACATGTATCCACAAACCCCTTGAGATGTTTGTAAGAATTTTAATTCACAGCGCCTGTAAAACACCCAAGCTGCTCAAGTAAGGTTAACGTCACATTGAATATTTGAAAATTGCCCGCCCAGATTCGGGGTGGACAATAGCACTCGCATAGCCCTGGTTCGGAAGTACTCTGGGAGCCACTCTTGGAGGTGGCGGAGGAGGGCCTGAAATATTGTTATTATCATTCGCATTGGCCTGGCGGTCTCTACGTTGTCCTTGAGGTACAAGAGGCTCTTCATCATCTCCAACATCATCTACCTCCTCCCCCACAATCACGTTTCCAAAAGGGTCATTAGCGTTGTTCGCTGCCATTTGGTACCATAGTTGTGACGCAAACAAGTTAGTAACAAAGAAGGAAAGAAGAACAATACACAAAACTAAATAATAGATAGCCAAAACCGTTAGCTCCCCGACAACGGCGCCAAAAAGTGATCGCGGCCTACCCTGCACTACTATTGAGTAGCGAGAGAGGGTTGGAGCATCTTTTACCCGATTTAGGGTCGGGATCGATTTCTACGAAGAGCTAAAATTTGGAGTCGAGTATCTATCTAGTGTAGAGTTGCGTATGTGTTCCAAATTGCACTTCTAATCATTTTTGGGGTTTTTGATTTACTTCTACTTTTTATCAAACTACAATGGTGAATGAAACTAGATTAAGCTAAGAGTAAAACTAAAGAGGCTTGTTCAAATAGTTTAAAAGGTACTAGGGTAGTGATTTTTGCCTAGGTGGTCAATTGACCGGTAATTGAATCTAAGACATGATTGACATATTTGGGGAGTATGATATAACCGCTGCACGATATTACCCACTCTACACCTCTCGGTGGTTCGAGTGATTTTGCCCGATTTGACTTTCTCAAGACCAATTGGGTATGCAAATTTGCACAAACAACCAAGGTTCAAGTCGGGTATTACTCTATCGAGGTTTAACCCTTTAATTGGGGCTATCAATCTCTTGAGTACGCCCCAATTCCTTGTTGGACCAATTTCGGAGTCTTAGGCTCTCTTTCTCAAGAAGAGCCCAAGTTAACTAAACACAAACTAGTGTTTGCAACTACTAATTCAGCAATTAAACATGAAATTGACCCAAATATCAAACACCCATAATCAATCTATCCCTAATATACAAGACCCATCAATTACCCACACTAGGGTTGAGCCACAACCCTAGATTATGGGTCTAGCTACTCATAATTAAAGAAGAAAAGCAAGAAATAGATGAAGAACAACTCATATTAATTAATTACTAACATAAACATTAAGATTCAATGTTGAAAAGTAGATAAAATTGCCCAAAATGGCTAAAGACTCCGAACCCACGAGCGTGGATACGTTCTAAAACTATATGATACCCTAAAAATGGGAAAAGAAGCTATTTATACTAAGCTAAAAAATCTGGACAAAAACACCCCTGCGGGGTTAGTGCGAACCACACAAAATGGAGTGGGGCCACACTAGAGCTCATAACTTGGGAATACAGCTCTCTGAATTTGAGCAATGCGGACCACACAGAATGGACTGCGGTCGCGGAGGCTTCTAGTGCGGTCCGCATAAAACAGAGTGCGGACCACATTGGCTTGAACTCGAAATCTGGAAACTCTCTGATCTTTGGTTCTACGGACCGCACTAAATCGAGTGCGGCCGCATTGCATCTTTGCCTGGAAATCAACCTCTCTGAATCTCCTTGTGCGGACCGCATAGAATGGTGTGCGGCCGCATTGGGACTGTTTTGCCTGAGCTTTGTCTTGTTTTGGGACTTGTGCAAGTTTCACTCCTTTTTAAGCTGATCCCTGATATCTTGTTACTTTATTGATCAAACCTGCAATCAAGCACAACTTGTGAGCCTTTTGGGACTATTTTGTATGAATTTCTAATCAAAGCATAAGCAAGAATGAGTATAAAAGGTATCAAAATTGCTAGTTATCAATGCTACATTTATGTTTATTTTTATTTTATTTTTTAATAAGTAAGACAATTTAGTAATTTAACAATTGACTAAAAGTCTTCCCGCTTTTAATATAGTATAGATATTTCGGTATAAAGGTTGTTAAACTTACGGGATGTAACATCCTTTCCCCCTTTAGAAACATTCGTCCTCGAATGTTAACTCTTTGAGATTTCCAAAACTCTCGCGAGGGTCTTCTCTGTATACTAAACTAAAACCAAACCTCTATCTGAACTCTGGACTATTTACAACCTTTTGTACTTGAGTATCTCGTATCTTCTTCACATTTACGTTACTTATCTTTCAATCTTGCATTGTATTTTGTATTTCTTCCATAACTTCCCTTCCACAAAAGTAGAAATTACATCTACGTCTTAAAGCTCTATTATGATAGCACCTCTAGTGCATACAAAATTTGGTGAAAACTTTATACTGACTTGTTACGACTTACCTCTATGGCATGAACTGAAAACAAAAGAAGGGTAATATTTCCTAAATGCCCTATAGCCTCTCAATTATAAATGTGGCGCACAACACGCCCATAAGTGAGACTCTACTAGGCACGACTTTTTAGACTCCCCAGGTCACGACCCGCTCTGATACCACATTGTCACGCACCAACCTTGGGAGGCGTGGATGGCACCCGTTGCCGCACTGGTGCGAGCGAACCACTCTATACCTCATTTATTCCTTTTGTAACTATCATGGGCCAACATGGCCACAACTCATAATGTTTAACTATAAGTGGGAAAACGTTGTATTAATGAATCATTTTTCTTAAAATATGAATACATATGGGACGTCAAGGCCTCTTACATACTGTACAAAATGAACCTCCCTCTATAAAGCCTATAAGATTATTTGACATCAAATGGAATAGGGTACCGACCTACCCATAAGTCTGTAGCAAAACTCTGACACGATGACTCATAGACTCGGCTGCACTCTAAATGAGGTGGAGTCTTACCGATCCTTCGCTGAATGCCAATCTCGTCTACTATGAGGGCTCGTAAAACTGATTATCTATACCTGCAAGCATGAATGCAGCATCCCCAAGAAAAGGACGTCAGTACGAATAATGTACCGAGTATGTAAGGCATGTACTGAAAGCTGAAACTGAACTGATAATATAATAAATGAACGAAACTGGAAGTCAAAGAAAATTTGTAGATATGCTTACCTGCTGATACTGACTCAACTCTCTCAATATAGTAAGTAAAATAGTTGTCCGACCCTATAAGGCTATATATATATATATATATATATATATATATATATATAACTGCTCTGCCATAGTAGGCTCGCTCATAAGCGCTCGGCCATACTAGGCTCTGTATCTCGACCAACTAGGCTCGTTCATAAGCGCTCGGCAACAGTAGGATCGGCATATATATAACTGCTCTGTCGTAGTAGGCTCGCTTATAGGCGCTCGACTATACTAGGCTCTGTATCTCGACCAACTGGGCTCGCTTATAAACGCTCGACCACAATAGGATCGGTATATAACTTACCATCTGATCAGAGGTTGCCCAATAGGGGCCTTTCCATTGATTATAGCTCGATGGTAATGAAAATACTTTACTAATGTATATACAAACTCTATGCTCTCTTGACTGGAAGAATGAAATACTCAAATGAATATAAAGTCCCGATAAAAGGAATATTGTAACTTGCGAGACTAGCAAAATATACGTAAATTCCGGGATATGAATTTTTATTATGCTTTGTTATCAAACTTGTGTGATGATAAGATCATGCCAAAATGAAGGAAGAGCTTAGCCTTAAAATACCTGAGACGACTCTCTTGACACTCCCTCTAATACGTGTTAATTGCGACAATACGCATCCATTCACGTACTTTATCCAAGTTTATTTCACGTAGTAGATGTACAGCGTCAATCTGGACAACAAGCTTTGAAGTCCAAATGCAATAGCTAAATTTTCACTGTGAATATAAGCAGTTGGATCTGTTTGTCCCAACTAAAAATCTTTCCAAAGGCTATTACTGTCTTGCACATAACCAATCGTAATTACATATTTATTTTAGTTCCTCCACAAAGTCATATATATGATTTGCTAGTGGATGGAGTCTATCTCCAGCTAAAAATGCATGGATGGTGTTTTTAACTTCAATCCAGCTACGACCTGGCTCTTTCTTAACACCTCTGTCTTTTATCAAAAGAAGGTAAATGCCATGTAGCCATGCACAAGCTTCCCAAGGAATGCAAAATGAGTTATGCAGCTTTTGTATTAGACGTTGTGGGCTTCTATAATATAGGATGAGTTGGAATTTGGAAAAATGAAGCAACGGCTTAAGCTCAAGATGGAACAGAAAAGAAAGTCTGACACATGGAAAAAGATAACTATTAGAAGAAGAAATAGGAGTGTGTATGTGTATTTTGTTGTATTCTGTAACAATGTGACACCTTTTTAAATGACTAATGAGTCATAAATTAGAAGGTGAGGGGGCTGCTGCGTTGGAATGGGGTGGGAAAGTTTAATCTTTATTCACTTATCAGGTAATGTCCTATTACCCGATAATTAATCATTTACCCGCATAATTAAGAAATATCTCAAATTATTTAAAATTTTATTTATTTTTTAATACACTTTATATACCGTACTATTACGATCATGTGGTACCATGTAAATTAAATTCATACACTATTATTTTATTAAAATATCTATCTAAAAATACATATATTTTCTCAACTTATAAGTTTCCTAATCTCATATAAAGAGTACAAATTTCCGTACGTCTAATTCTTAAAATGGTAAAAAAATAACTTGTGAGAAAATAATTTATGTCTTTGCAATAAAGAAAATCTCATAAACTTTCTTATGTTATGTGTATAATTTAAAGCCTTTTCCGAAGTAGTAATATTTATAGCTATATAAAAATCATACTTTTTTTTTAAACTGTTAACAAGGATGGTTGGAAGTGGCTCAACAAATATTTTCAAGTTATAGGATCTAAACAGTAATATATATTTTTGTAAAAAGTTATCTATGCACATGAATCGTCCATTGCATTTGACTATTTTCTCACTTCTTGTTCTTTTTACTATCTTACTTGGCATTAGTGCTTTTTTTCTTTATTTTCTACCTTTATGCCACATGTATGTTTATTTTTATTTTATTTTTTAATAAGTAAGACAATTTAGTAATTTAATAATTGACTAAAGGTCTTCCCACTTTTAATATAGTATATATATATATATATATATATATTTATATATCGGTATTAAGGTTGTTAAACTTACGGGATGTAACAATGGACTTCGTAGTTGGTTTGCTGTGGAATGAGCAAATTCGATGTCGTCTGGGTCATTGTCGACAGACTGACCAAATATGCACAATATATACCGGTGATGAGTACTTACACTTTAAAGAGGTTGGACTATATCTATATTTAGGAGATTGTTCGGTTGCATGACACGCCTATTTCCATCATTTCAGCTAGCGACACTCAGTTCACTTTATATTTTTGGAGAGCTATACATAGTGAGTTGGGTACTCAGCACGGCCTTTCATCTTCAGATCGATGGGCAGTCAGAGCGGATAGTTCAGATTTATGCTCAGAGCATGTGTGATTGACTTCGGAGGGCAGTGGGATAGATTCCTTCTATTGGACGAGTTTGTTTATAATAACATTTATCTGTCCACCATCAAGATGGCTCCATTTGAGGCCTTGTATGGTCGGCTATGTCATTCCCCATTGGTTGGTATGAGCCCAGAGAGGCTAGGTTATATGGTATAGATTTGGTAGGATGCCTTGGATAAGATAAATTTTTAGGAACGACGTTGCACAGTGCAATCTAGGCAGAAAAGTTACGTGGATCTAAAGGCGTGTGATTTGTCATTCACGGTGGGTGAGAAGTTTATCTTGAATGTGTCGTCGATGAAGGGTATCATGAGATTTGAAGGAGAGGCAAGCTGAGTCCCAAGTTAATCAGTCCATTCGAGGAGTTGGAGCGAGTTGGAGAGGTTGCATACATTCTTGCTTTACCTCATAGTTTATCGGGAGTTCATCCGGTATTCCACGTGTCTATGATCCAGATGTACCATGCCGACAGGTTATATGTGTTGGATTACAACAGAGTTCGGCTAGATGAGAGGTTGGGTTATGAGGAGGAGCTAGTTTCCATTGTTGATAAGCAGGTCCGCAGTTGAGGTGAAAGAAGATTTCAGCAGTGAAGGTCCTGTGGATGGGTCAACCAATCGAGCAGGCAACTTGGGAGATTAAGGAGGACATAAGAAAAGATATTCGCACTTCTTCGGCACTTCCGTTATGATTCTAAAACCATTCGAGGATGAACTTTATTTTAGAGGTGGAGAATGTAACGACCCAACCATTCAATTTTTTTCTAGATCCCCATTCCCCTATTTAATACTTTTCGTATGTGCTTTTATTGTTTTATGACTAGCAGGGATGCTTGATTTGGTTTTGGAAGGGTTCGAGTTGAATTCGGTACACTTAGTTCCTTAATAGTGGCCTAAGGTAGCCAAGTTTGACTTGAGTCAACACTTTGAGTAGACGACCTCAAAATTGAGATTTGAAGGTTCCAATAAGTTTGTATGATTATTTTGGACTTATGAGTATATTCGGATCAAGTTTAGGGTAGACCGAGAGCGCATTTCAGCGCTTATTGTTGAAAGTTGGCATTTTGAAGGTTTTAGAGTTTTCTAAGTATGATTTGTAGTAGACTTTGGTGCTATCAATATCTATTTGGGATTTCGAGCCTTGAAATAGGTTCGTATTGGCATTTGTGACTTGTGTGTAAAATTTGGCATTGTTCCGAGCTGTCTAAGTATGGTTCGTCATGTTCGGAGTTGGTTTAAATGAGTTTGAAGTTTAGAATTTGATTAATTTTGTCTTGAGGTGCGATTTTTGGTTCTGATATTATTTTACGTGTTCCGAGACATCAAGTACGTCTGTAGTATGTTTATGGACTTGGTACATTTAGACGGGGTCTTGGGTGGCTCGGAGAAGTTTCGGACAACTCGGAGCAAAATTGGAGTTGGCTGAAAGGGTTGGTGTGCTGGTGTGCTTTGCAATCACGAAAGTAGTCCCATGCTCGCGAAGAAGGCTGGTTAGGTGACTTGAGATTTTACACTTCGTGAACACAAGAGGGCCACGTGAACGCGATGGAGGTTATAGCTACTCATCGCAAATGTGGAGCCCCTTCGCGAACGCGAAGAAAGGCGAGGTTGTGTTCGGCTAGAAGACTGTTAGGCTTCGTGAAAGCGGCCAGGGGACTGCGAAGGCGAAAGGATGGGATTGTTGGGCATCATGAACGCGACCAGGAGGTCGCATACGCGAAGAGCATTCGGGCAGCTAGAAATGTTTGGCCTTTACGATCCTGAAGAGGAAAGACTTAGGTAGATTGCATTTTTAATATGGGGCTTAGCTTATTTTCTCTCGTTTTCACTTGGGTTTGCCAAATTTGGGAGCTCTTTTGAGGGGATTTTCATCAAGCATCACAGAGTAAGTGAATTCTACCAATTTTTGAGTTAAACACATAGATTATGGTTAGATTTTAATATAGAAATTATGAGGATTTAGTAGAAATGGAGTTTGACCACGAAATTGATTATGGGATTGGGAATAAATTATACATTTGAGTTCGTAATATCATGGGTAACATTTATCTTCGATAATTTTTGAAAACTAGGCATCTGGGCCCGGTGGTGACTTTTATGGACATTCTGAGTTGAGTTGGAAAATTACTCTAGTAGTTAAATTATGATAGTTGGACATATATTGATTAGTTTTATGACTTTTGACTTGTTTTAGATTGCTCGACATCGATTGGGGATTACTTGTGAGGTTTTAGAGCCGAGTAGTGAGCTCGGAAGCGATGTAACTTTTTTCTATTCTTGTAAGAGGGTTGTAAGTGTAATATTTGTTGTGTGCTACTTGTTGTGGGAACTACGTATGCACGAGGTGATGAGAGTACGTACATAGCTAGATTCATATTTATGTCCTCGTAGACTTAGATTCACATCATGCCTTAAATGTGCTATTTGAATTAATCTTGCGTATTTGATTTGTTTAATTTATGACTAAGATTGAGATTAGAATAAAATATTGTCCGAGTCTCTTACTTTGAAAATTGTGATTTGATGAACGGTAGTTTCGTGTCTTCTCGACTCGCATGTATTTTCGCGAGTGAGAGAGTTTCTTTACTCTTATGGGATCGGGTCATTCATCTCGGCAGTGCTGTAAATAACTCTTATGGGATTGGGTCGTTCGCCTCTGTAGGATTATAACTTAATTTACAGGATCGGGACGTTCGTTTCAGTAGTATTGTGGAACACTATTCCTATGGGATCGGGCCATTCGCCTCGTCAAACTCGTGCGTATGTTATACCCCCATACATGAAAATTCAAAATTTATGAGTTTTGGTTTTTGCCCGGCCAACCGGCTAGAGACATGTAGGGGTACAAAGGGGATTACACGTTTCTTTAGGCTTGTGCCAGCTATCCCACCAGGTGCTGTAACCGGGGCAGGGCAACCCATTTCGCATGTGGAGCGACGGAATTTCCTAGGCCAGATATGATATAAAAGGCGATGTAGATCTTTCTCCTTGACCCTGAAAGATACCACCCATTTTGTTTATCCCTAATGCTCTCAAACCCCCATTTAGATTCCCAAAATAGTCTAAGGCTTAATTGAAGGTGAATCTTGTAGGATTTAGATTAAGGAAGCTTTAGGGTGGGCATAAAATTCGAAAAAACTGAATTTCGAACCGGACCGAATTAGTTCGATATTTCGGTATCGGTTTATTCGATATTTCAGTGCTATTTCGGTATAGGATTTTCGGTTCTTAGATATTTCGATATGGTCCTCGATATTGAGTTTAAATATTTGAGTATAACGAAATACCGAATTATTTAAGTGCACCTTCCTTCACTACCCAGCTCAAATCATCAATTTCCAGCCTAAAATTTTAGCTTATTAGTTCTTACCCCAAGCCAGTAGCCCACTAAGACTAAGCCCAACGCCCCAACCTAACGATAGTCCTAGGTTTCAAAAGTCCCATTAGTCCCTTACTCCCTTTTTAGTTTTCCCTTGTTTCTAAATAGTCCCTGGTTTTGTCTCTCAAAAAATAGCCGTTGCGGCCTACGATCAGCTTACTAGGCTTTTGTTATTGGTTTTGTTGGCATAAATTTCATCATCACTAGTTGGTTTATTTCAACATCTAATAAAAAGAATGATCATACTAACTCTAAACAATACTCTTTTTCACAAAATCAAAAAGTTAAGCTGGTGTCTAAATTCTCAATGGATTCTTATGAAAATGAGAAGGGACATGAAATTGTTGAAAATTATGCTAAACAACATATGCTAGTCTTTGGTTCTTGCTAGCAGAGAGTTTATCAGAGTGTATATGTTGTGGGTTCAACGACTCTTCCGAATAAAGAATAAAGTTTAGGCACTCTTGGAATTTAGTTGATTGATTTTAACAACACACTAGAAGGTCCCATATGCCTTATTGTGATGCAAAATTCAATGACTAAGTTCACAAGGAGATAGATAACAATGTGATTTCTATTATAAATTATTAGAAGCAAAGAAACTGCTCACATTCTGTTGCTATGCTCGTGTAGTGATTTCCTGGAACTGCTCACATTCTATTGTGTCTATGCTCATTTATCATGTTATTAGAGATTTTCTAATGAATTGAAGTTCAGTAGATCACCTTTGTTTAGTTCACAAAAACTTGGTAAGATACCGTAACTATACTGAAACCGTACCCAACCAAACAAGAAGACATCGAACTGTACTGAACTACTTTGGTAAGGTATTTTATATGCACAATGATATGCCGAATACCGAAGTACCGAACAACAGTCTTCAAATACAATACCGAAGGCCTACCCCTACACACAAGTCATAATACATCATATGAAGCGGCTCATTCTCTCGAACCACCGAACGGAATGCAAATGCTCAAAATAACTAGCCGGGTTGTTACATTGTATCAATCCCCTCTGATAATATCAACAATAACCACCCGTATCACTCCGCCTAAACAATATACACAATAGTCACCCATATCACTTCACCTATATAATATCAATAGCCACTTCGCCTAAACAATATATCAATAGTCATTTGTATCACTCAGCCCAGATAATATATCAATAGCCACCCTTCACATTTCACACATTCAACAACAACGAAATGCTACCCTTATGCTCCGCATAATCACAATTAATCCACACAACCAGTCTACATATGATACGATATTGCCAAACAACAATAAAAATATCACAATAAAGCATAGCTCACGACTCAACAACAATATGTGCAATAATTTCAACAACGTCACAATGAAACGGGAAATAACTTAACAATGAAAGATAATCAATAAAACAATATCTTCAATTAAAAGTATATTAATAATCTAAGAGTCTAAACGGGGCAATTACCACATATAAACATGTATACATACTCGTCACCTCGTGTACACGCCTTTCACATAATTCAAATGATGAAATTAAACCAAATCATACGGGACCATTTTTTCCATACAACGTTAGACAAAATACTTACCTCGTAAAAGCTAAATCTATATTCTAAGAATCCCTTCCCATGTGAAACAACCTCCGGACGGCTCGAATCTAGTCAAAATAACTTAATATCATAAATAAAAGCCATTCAAAACAGTTTCGAATAATAAAGCTTTGATCTTTAATGAAAATCAAAAAGTCAACCTGGGGCTTGCGCCCGGAACCTGATAAAACTCACAAATTTCGAGCACCCATTCGATACGAGTCCAACCATACCAAAATTATGCAATTCTAACCTCCAATCGTCCTTCAAATCATCAAATTATATTAAGAGAAGTTTCTACTAAAATAGCAAAATTTCTACACTTGGGTTCATCAAATATACTATAAACAAAGATGAAATCATAAAATATAGCCATATCATAGTCAAGAATACTTACCCCAATCCAAATCGTGAAAATGTCCTCCAAAATCGCCCAGTATCAAGATCTATAACTCAAAATGTGACAAAATAAACAAATCCTTGAACAAAATACAATCTGCCAGTGAATTCGCTTTTGCGGTCACTTAGTCGCATCTGCGACAATCGCTTCTGTTGCATAAATCTTGCATATGCGAGTTCCCAACAATTTCCGACCCACTGCATCTACGGTCAACAAGGCGCATATGTGGTTTCAGCCCTCTCCCATTAATTTCAGTGCCTGCACTCGCCTGGCCGCTTCTGCGGCGCTGCATCTGTGGCCACTCAGAATATTCAGCAATTCAACAAGGTTCAAAACATAACACAGACCTACCCAAGGCCTCAAATCGCATTAAACAACATCAAAACTATAAATCATACCTCAATTCAAGCCTAATGAACAAATGAACTTTAAACTTCTAAAACTCATGACAAACCATGCCAAATAAACTCGGAATGATCTCAATTTTTGCATGCAAGTACAGAATGATACAACGGACCTATACCAACTCTTAGAACCTCAATCTGAACCAGATATCAACAAAGATAACTCTCAGCCAAACCTATCAACCTTCCAAACCTCAACCTTTCTAACTTTTGCCAATTAAAGCCAAAACAACCTAGGAGACTCCAAATCCACCTCCGGACATACACCTAAGTCCAAAATCACTAACCGGACCTATCAAGCCAATAAAAACTCCGATCTGAGATAAAATATGCAAAAGTCAAAATCGGTCAACTCTTCTAACTTAAATCTTCTAAAATGAGACTCATTCTTCTAAATTAATCCTGAACCGCTTATAACCGAAAATGTCCATACATGCAAATCATAGTACATCACCCGAAGCCACTCGTGACCTCAAACCACCGAGCTGAATGCAAATGCTCAAAACGGCCGATTGAGTCATTATATTATCCCTTGCTTAAACACGCGTTCTTCCTCGAACGTGCCGTGAGTCGTAACTAAGCCATCAAATCACTAAATCAACTCACCGTGCACATACTCATGGGTGATACCACGTCACCCCAAACCATGTTAGCTTAATAACATAACATATCGGTAGATCCTTTCTTCAACCTTAACCCATAATCCTTAGAACCCAATTTCCAACAGTCTGAATTCATCATAAGACCCGAATCTTGCATCTATGCACTGTAGAAGTCTGAACAAATTGTATCAAACCATAACCATAATCCAAGATGCAAATCATGTGATATACTTCATAACTCAGGTACTCATAACAACAACTTTGAACCAATAATAGCTTCTTAAAAACAAACCCGGTATCGCTAACAACTTCATATCAAATAAAACCTCATTATAGACCTTCGTACACTTTCAATGATGAAAGAAACACACGGATACTCATATTTACTCACCTTATAAATAAGTCGTAGTGCTTCCTCTCGCTCGACAAGAACCATGGCTAAATTCTGAGCTAACTAATGATGTGACTCTTTCAAACATACCTTAGTCAAATCTGATAGCACTCATTCCAGGTCCAATAACCTCATCTCACCCAATACAAGTAGCTTGACCGACATGCCACACCAGCACCACCTCGAACTTTATATATAGTGCAACCTGTGCATCAACAAACACAACCCAAATGTAACCAAAGATGAAAGAAGAACCAAATAATAAAACCATCCCGCAAGCTTGATAGATATCACCACAAAGCGCAATGCTATGAACCCATCTCATAGAAAAGAAACATACACACAAGATAAACACAAGGATAATGTTCCAACATAACTCCATTGTGATACATGACACAATCCGAACTCCGGCCCACATGGAATACCTCAAGCCGTGATGTTCAATATCAATAACCATATGAATATCGACAACAAACACTTAAAGTGCATGACCATAACAATGGAGAAACGGATATTACAATATACCACAAATAAGAAGACCATAACCAAGGTGCAATCAACCACTCAATTCCCCAAGAGCAATCTCGCTCGAATTTTTCCATAAGGCCCAAACAGAGCCGCATCATTAGTGTAGATAATTAACAATCTCGTAACTTACTATAGATGCAATGCCGCGAAAAATTTCGCTGAGTAATTTAGGATTTCGTAGTGCCAAATAGGCTAATTATAATATTTTACGTGCTATTAACATGATGGACATCAATTTGATTTGTTAAATAAGTGTATAGGTCATATAATAAGTAATTTGGGGTTCAAGGAAAAGCCTAAGTCTAAGTCAATTTGGAAAATTTAGTAATAGGCTAAAATTCAAATTGAGTTCGCACAAGTCCACACTTTGGATGAGTATATCTGAATATATATATATATATATATAAGGTTTTATGTGATGAATAACCTATCAAATGAAAGGTCTTCGATTCTAGTTTCTAACGCTTCAAACCGTTCTTCATTTGGACATTCCCACACAAAGTTATGAACAAATTACCAAAGGCTGGATTTGCAATCAATTTCGCGATCGCAAAACGACTCTGCGGACCGCATACGCGTCGCATAGTGAAGAAGAGTTGGGCAAAAATTATGTTGTCGCATAATTGAGTATGCTGTCAATTATGCTATCGCATAATGATTATGCTACAAGTCTGCTGCCTACATATTGATTATGTTATAGCATAGTTGCACCACATATTTGACTTCGGGGGTCATTTTTGGAAATTTTCATATCCGAACCTACTTTGATAAATAAGCTTTGGGGCTTTATTTGGGGCTATTATATACTAAATCTAGAGAGAGATGAGAGTATTTTAGAGAGAGAAGGAGGAAGCCTAGCATTATAACCATTCAGTCTTTGATCAATCTTCAAGAATCAAGGAAACCAATCTCAAGATCTTCATCTAAGAGGTAAGGTTCTATACACTAAACATTATTTGAGTTTGGGGTATAAGATGGGTTATTGGGTGTAATAGTATTATGTATACATGCATGTACAAATTAGGTTTGTGAGAAGATTGTTGAATATAAATAAGTAAAGATTGGGTTGGGAAACGAAGGAAATCTTGTAGAAGAGCCTTGAAATCAAGATGCATAACTAGTGTTTGATAAAATGCTTAAATGAGCTGAAACCATGAATATTTTCCTAATTTGTGTTCGATTTTGTTATATCTCGAAGTAGATTGGGATTGCTAGAATTTTCGGAACGTTGTAGTAACTTAAGGAATGCTTAAACAAGGTATGTTGGCGAAACATTCTCTCTTGGAATCAAATTCCATAAATGTTTTCATAAGTTCAAGCATGGTTGGCTCAAAGTTCATAAATCATATATTCCAGGTTGTTACCCATAAACATGACTATTCCAAAATGAGCCTTATGAATATATATATATATATATATATATATATATATATATATATATATATATATATATATATATATATATATATATATTCTAAGTATGAGTTGTGTGAGAAAACTTGATATAGTTGATACTCCTAAATGCTCTCATATGTACTAAATGTATTTGATTGATTGTGTCTAGTTGTTGGTAATCTATAAAGATGTTTGAAATGAATTAAATGAATTCGGAAAATAGAGTGTGGCCAACGTGCCGAGAACTTGAGTTATAATTGTGCCTGGTGATGCCTATGATATGAGAAAATGTGAATAGATTTTGAAATGAGCCTGGACTCAACTATTTTAAGATGACTTCAAAAAGTAGAATTTGCTTAAAAGCTCTATTGAGGTATGTATGACTAACCCTCTTTTTCTTATAATTGAACTCTTGGTATTCGAATAATTGGTGTAAGTTTTGACTTGATCATCCTAGAATTGATTGCCTTAATGTGTTGGGTTGAAAGATTTATGTTCCATAATTGTCCTAAATGTTTACCATGTAATCATGCTATTTGAGAACGTGGTTATGATTTCCAAGCTCTTTTCCTTATGTGTGCAATGTCTTATGTGATAGAACTTATTGACATGAATGATACTGTTATTCAAACAAATAAAAAGGAAAAGATTAGAATTATAAAATGTGTCCAAGTGCCAAGAACTACTTAATAAATGGGGATGTTTGTGCCATGTAATAGAAGATAGAAAGAAATGTGAATTAAATGGATAATTGAAAGAGGTTATGTCCCAAGTGAGATAGCTTAGCCGGTCGGGCCTAGACCAGACTCTGTGTAAGGACACGGTGGCATTGTTGATGAAATTGTGAATATGGTTACGTCTCACTTGAGACGGCTTAGTCGATCGGACCAAGATCGGATGCCATGCTGTACACATGGTGGCATGTATGTTGGATTCTGATTATCATTGTGAATTTGGATATGTCTCACTTGAGATGGCTTAGTCGGCCGGGTCGAGACCGGACTCCGTGTAAAAATACGGTGGCATTATGTGTTGTGGCACTTGGCACTAAAGATTATTTAACCTAAAGATATAAAAAGATTGATTCGGAACGATGTGGTCCTTATTTAGTGTTTCCTTGTAATCTTGTAAAGTATTTATTGATTATTTTAATTCCCTTCTATTTTTTCCCACTATTCATTCTATTAAGATTTGTGTTTGCCTTAGATATGAGAACTATTCGACAGTACTAACGTCCCTTTTACCGGGGGTGCTACACCTTTAAATGAATTTAGGTGGTTCCATAGGATACATTGTTGGTCGTAGCTAGTGGCGCATCCTCTTTTCAGCCGACTAGGCGAGCCCACTTCACTTCGTGGTCTTGTATCAATATTTATCAATTACTTTGTATTTTAAGGTATAGCTGGAGCCTTGTTGCCGACATTTTCATATTACTCTTTAGTTGTATTTAGAGGCTCCGTAGAAAGGTTGTGGGTGGTGTTTGGTGGAGATTAAATTAAAAATATTGATATTTGACAAATATGTTTTTTTTCATTTCTATAAAAATTGTAATATTTGGATATTATGGTTGAAAGTGCTAACGGAATGTGGGTCATCACTTGTTTTAAAAGAAAATTTTACATTCCGAGGCCAAAAAAACCTTCTTTAGCATCACCTCGATTTGCATGCGCAGTCCAGACGCATAGCCGGAAAGCTTATATGTGAAAATCTGTGAAAAATAATAAATTTTGACTATAAAATAAATTAATTTGACTTCGGTCAACGTTTTGGGTAAACGGACCCGGACCTGTGATTTGACGGTCCTGAAGGGTCTGTAGGAAAATATGGGACTTGGGCGTATGCCCGGAATCGAATTCTGAGGTCTCAAGCCCGAGAAATGAATTTTTGAAAGAAATTGTTTTTTGAAAAATATCAAGGTTTTTGAAAGCGAAATGTGATGTGAAACCTGTGGTATCGGTCCCGTAATATGGTTTCGGAGCCGGGTACTGGTTCAATATGATTTATATGTGTTGTCGGTAAAGTTTGGTAAGAAACAGAATCCATGTGACGTGATTCGGACCTTAAATGCAAAATTTGATGTTTAAAGAAGTTTTGAGAAATTTTATTGATGCTGAAGTTTAATTCGATGTTCATGATGTTATTTTGGTGATTTGATTACACGAATAAGTCCGTAGGATATTTTTGAGGTTGTGTGTATATTTTTTTTGGAGCCCCGAGGGCTCAGGTGAGTTTTGGATAGACCATGGGATGCATTTTGTACTTACAAAAATTGCAGAATTTCAGCTGTGCATAGCAGGCCTGCAGGCTTCGCATTTGCGAAGCCTGGCTCGCAAATGCGATATCTCCCAGGCCAGCTCCTTCTCACAAATGCGAGGAAATTCATCGCAAATGTGATGCCCCTGCAGTCGCAAATGCGACCATTTGTTCGCAAATGCGAAAGTCCAACATTTCTAAAGGGTTCGCAAACGCGAGCCCTGTTTTGCAATTCCCAACCTAGCAGAGGTCGGGGTTCGCAATTCCCATATCTGCAACCTGCAACTTTTATACTTAGATGATTTTCAACCCATTTTTCACATCTTTTCAAAACACAAACTCTCTAGGGCGATTTTTCAAGAATAATTCTTCTTCCAAATCGATTGTAAGTTATTTTTTTCTCATTTTCTTCAATCATTAACATCTTTTAACATGATTTCAACTCAAAATCAATGATTTTCATAGGGGAAATTGGGTGTTTTGGGTAGAACCTAAGTTTTTCAAAAATTGAGGATTTGGATCTCGATTTGAGGTCCGATTTCAAAACAAATTATATATTTGGGTTCGTGGGGGAATGGGTAATCGGGTTTTGGTTCGAACCTTGGATTTTGACCATGTGGGCCCGGAGGCGATTTTTGACTTTTTGGGTAAAACTTTGGAAAACTCGTTTTTATGCATTGGGGTTGATTCATTTAGCGTTTATTGATGTAATTATATAACTTGTGACTATATACAAGCGAATTGGTGGTGGAATCAATGGGTAAAGATATAATTGAAACATGAATTGTATTCGCAGCATCGAGGTAAGTGTTTGGTCTAACCATAGCTTGAGGGATTAGGAGTCGTGTCTTATTTGCTACGTATTATTTGTGGAGTACGACGTATAGGCATGGTGACGAATTTCTATACGTCGGTGTCAAGCATGCCCGATCATGTAGTATATCAGTAAGTACTACTGTAAGTACACCAGGTGACCCGAGGTAGTCCTGCGGGCGCCCGCAGGCCTTAGCATCTCCTTCTATCTATTTTTCCTATTACTTACATGTATTTCCAGAGATAGTGCAATATTTATTCCTTTCATACCTTTATATGTAGTATTCTTAGATCGTCTGTGAAACTGTAACAACAATTCTGGGTAGACGAGACTCAAACAGTTGTATTGGATTCATATTCAGAAATGTTTATTACTTTTCTTCCGCTTTTGGTAAATTTCGTTGTTTAAAGCTTAATGCTTCATCATTTTTTACATAATATAAAATGTATAAAAAGGGTATCTATTCAATAGTCGGCTTACCTAGCTCGCATTAGTAGGCGCCATCACGACTCCCGAGGGTGGAAAATTCGGGTCGTGACATGGAAACAAAATGGAAGTTGTTAGTGAAATATTTACAAAGTATGATAGATGGAATTCATCTCCTCTTTATTCATGAATTAGTTTGGGGTCTAATGAAATCTAACAGGCTTTCTCAGTCGGGTTTACTCTGTTGAGCATCGGTAGCGCTCCTCGATTTTGGGGCGTGACAAACTTGGTATCAGATCCTAAGGTTTTAAAGTGTTTGTTAGAAGAATGTATCGAGCCATGGAGGGATTGGTAGAACTTGTTGCTAAGGGGTGTACCTTTGTTAATATTAATGTCTTTGCACCACCAGATCATATAGTATATCAGTATGTTACCAACATACGTTTGGGATGTGGAGTCGAGGGGTATCGATTAAGCTATTGCCCTATCAACCTAAAGTCACCAGGTAAGTCACTCCTTAGTACATCAATATGAACAACACAAAATTTCTACTTGTTGTATATGTACATCCATATTGAAGAGTTCTCGTAAACATGGTCTTAACAAGATGTTGAATCACAAAACATTGCATGCACTTACTCTTTGAACGAGACGCATTATTCGTGAATCCCATCTATTACAAATTCTCCTATTTACATCATCTTGCGGAATTGAGTTCTATAGTTATGTCCTTTAATTGAGTTATAACTCTAGGATTAATACTTCCCACTTGCTTTCCTAAATTCTCACATAATCTTTTTGTTTAAATGGACAACATCTGCTCACTTGTGCCTATGCATGAACCTTCGTAAAGTTTACCTATGTGGTGTCAAGTTCTGTGTAAAGAATCCTAGTGTTGCGATTCTTCTCGAGTCACTCTTTTTCTCACTAGTGTATATAGCTTCTATCGTTTAAACAATGACTCTACTATCTTGCGAGTATCATGAAACCTCTTCACTGTCTAGTAACATAAGAGCATACATTAGCACCTATCATATGAGTGCATGCCAATTGAAATGGTCACCGTGTGCATAAAGTCTCTCCAAATATTGAGTTCCTCACATCTCCGTCATAGGAAGATCTTGTCTCGCCATCTTAGTATAACTTTCATGTCCACTTGGGCCGCAGTAAGTAGCTCACTTCGTTCCTAGTATTATGGTTGTTTGTGACGTGGTATGGTATTGCAGTTTGGAAGTTAATATAGTAGAAGCATGTCCAGCTCATGACAAATGTTTATTTTCTCTTTATACCTCCACAACATGTGTTAATTGTGTTCCTTAGTTAGAAAATTCACCATGCTAATTTCCTAACACTTGTTCGAAATCTATGAGAGAACGTGTCCTTCTATGTGTCACTATAACACTCCCTTTCTCATAAGGACCTTCAATAGGCTCTCCGTCAAGACGAAATGCACATTTGGGGGCTATCATAACACAATGCCTACTTCTCATCTTTTTCTGTCTTTCATTAGCATCTGGGTACTTCTCAACTCAAAATCCATCGAGAACTCATCATGAACATATGCAGACCTTCCATGATTATTTTATACTGTCTCATTGGGTTCGGTTGACATTACACACTCGACTTTTAGAATCATTGACTATGTCATTGTCATGTGCAATGAGTTTTGCTACCCTTGGTATTCCACCTCCCTGGGTGGATAGGAGTGTTATTTGTCCTTCTCCCCAGAGCATCATGTTAACCATTAGAATCTCTCTAACCAATACATGATTTCATCCCAATATTAAAATGTCCTAGCTATGTGGTTTCACTCGTGAAAGGTTTAGATTAGATGGCTTCAGAGTTTTGCACATATCATGAGCACATTGATTTGGAAGACAAGTTGTTGTATCTTTATTTCTCTCATATAGGATCAATTATTAGGAAGGGTTAAGATGTCCGAAATATGATAATCTCATAAGTGTTCAACTTCTTTTCATCCTCATGGGCTTGTGGCATAGATTCCTTGTGTTAGTTAACATTAAGAGTGTAATTCAACTTCATTTATTTTGAAACCTTGTCGCATTCAAGGTGCTAGAGTATTCTCATTCTTGATAAACTGATTTTCCCTACATTCCAGAAGACGTCTGGGTCACGCTTGAATATTCCTCCTTAATGATTCCTACTGCTAATGTCCTAGTTACCCTATGCCACATTCGTCTAATAATTGATATTGTCACAATTATTAACCATGTCAATATTGTTAGTAGTAATCTTCGTGTCTCTTAGCATATAACCTCATGAAATACTTTGCTCAACACATTAATGAATTCCAGGATAATTCTAGCCCATTCTTGAACCCTGTTGTTCCTTATTGCATTAATTCTATTAGGTATTGAAGGTCCAAACATGTCAAATGGTAAGCATCACCGTGTGGTCACATATATTTGATATGTAATTTTATGGTCAATTCATGATAGCACATCTTAGTGTAATCGTTGAAGGTCATCAAAAGGTTTAGTGTGGGTGTTTGCATAAAGATTTAGAATTTAGGAGGGTGAACAGGTTATTCTCAATATTTTCTCATGAAGATGTTATGTGAGTTGATAATGAAGGTTGCACAAGTGTATTTCACATTAGGCCGTACTAGGAGTATGAAGTTTCCCCATAGTTCTTCTCCATATATTTTGTGTTTTTACATTTCTATGTCTAAGAAGGTAGTTGGAGATCCTTTCTGTATCATTCCGGTGGAAATTATTGAAGGTGAAATTAATGGATAGTTAGCTTATGCGAGGAATCTAGTTGTCATCCTTGCTAGATAAGTTTGGAGGTTGGGGTTGTTTTCCGTGAATGTGTTATGGCAAAACCTGTAAGTCGAGGAGGCCATCTTGAAGGACGAAGGTGTCGTGAAAAGAAAATATTTCGCTATTGATGTTTTAAACGTCAATACCACACAAAAGGGGGGAGGGGTGATTTGTGTGGTACCCAATTTTTGCTTCACTGAACTATAGAAGGACCTGGTTCTTCTATGTGTTTCAACTACTACTGTTTGCGGAATAATAAATAAAGAAAATAAAGAACATAGAGATTTTTACGTGGAAAACACCTGGCTCAAAAGGTGAAAAAATCACGACCTACTACTCAGTAGGATTTTCCCAAACTTCCACTAAAATCACTGAGCCAAAACAACATTTACAAAACTCTTTGTAAACCTAAGGATTAACTCTAATACCGTTGTAGCACACGACCTCAACTGTTGCGACAACTTCAAGTTAACTCTAACTTGAACACTCTAGGTACCTAATGAAATTGCTTATATGTAAGCTGAAAGGTACAAAGTAAAATTACCTACTACAATTGAACTAGAATAAAATATAGACATATGGAACTGGTTCTTCTATCTCGTTCAAGTAGCTTCAGGATTGCACACTCGAATCACACATAAATTGCTTGGAAATTCGCCTTGCTTTTTTGCTCTCAAATTAAGTTTAACTTCTGCTTATGTGCATTTCCTGTAAAAGAGAACAACACTGATATTTAATGGGTTAGTAATTAGAGATTGACTGGGATTCAAATGCTACTCTCCTACCGTAGAAGAGTTCAAGATAATCTCAAACTCTAACACTATCTTCTTCCTAAACTGTGTTCTCTTCATTGTTGATACCCAATTTTTTCCTGTATTATTTTTATATGCAAATTACCTTTCAAATAGCATATGTATACATATATAAGTATGTCGAAGGGTTTTCTCATTTTTCATTAATTTTTAAAGATTTTTGGATCAATTTATTGCCCTATTTTATCAAGAAAAAACCAATAATTATTCCCAAAATTGTCATTTTGGCAATTCACTTATTAGATTCTCATATTTATATCAATTAGATCATTGACTCATACTCACCCTTTCCTTTTTAATTTCCCAATACCCCCCAAACCCTAATCATTTCTCACCGGTAGCCGCCCCGGGATTCCCTCTCTCCCTAATTCTCTCTCAGGAACCCTAGCCGCCTCCCTCCACTTCCACCCTAAAACCACCGGAATCCATGGATTCCAAGGCCATAGAAGTCATATACCGGCCTCTTATAACTCATACACGTTTGGTTACTGAAGTTTCAAGGCTTGACCACGAAGAAGCTTGGCCCAGAGCTTGTTTGATTAGAGTCCTATGGCCATTTCCGGCCATGGTCCGGCAAGCCATGGCTATTCGAGCCTGATCTTGACTTCTCCTGCTCAGATCAACGACTATCCAAGCCTTTCTCACCATCTGGTTTCTTCTGAAACCCTAACTTTTGAGGTTCTTTTGATTTCTTTAGATCTGTTCTAGATCCGTGTTTTACCTAAACTTTTAAACGGTTTCTCGAGATTTCTTTCACCAAACTATGCTTTCAAAACTTTATCTTTTCGATTTAGGGTTTTTGTTAAGTTATTTAGATGCTTATCTGATTTTGTTTTTCTCTTGTGTGTTTCTTCTACTCTGTTTCTTATTAGTTTCTTCCACTGTGATTTTTATGTGTCTCTCCTAGTGTGTTCTTACGAGTTCTTCTACTGTGTCTTCCTATGTGTTTCTTCTACTATGTTTTTATGAGTTCTTCTACTGTGTTTCACATATTGTTCTTTTACTATGTTTCTCATGAGTTTCTTCTACTTAAAGATGCATGTTAAAGGTCTCAGTTCCTTTCTGAAATCTCTGAACTTGTTTCATTAGTATCTTTTCCTTAATTACTTGTCCTTTCATCTCTACACTCTATTGATGGCAAAACCCCTAGAATTTGGGGATTCATCCGAGTTTTGAGGCCATTGGCTATGTGATTTGTTTGATCTTTATCTCTGAACTTGTTTGATTTTAAAAAAAAGAGCCCTAACTTCTTTGTACCTATTTCGAGTTTCTGAAGTTATCTCATCTACTACTCGATTAGGCTTCCAAAGCTTTGTTTCGACCTTTGTTTCTTTATATAGTTCTGATTCCCTATTAAACTCTTCTAAGGTCTTTCTACTGGATCCTTTGTATACTATTTGATACTCTATCTCTTCTACATTGCTGAGTTACTAAGACTGACCTACGTGACTACCATGTTCCTATAGTCTACTACTTACTGATTTTGCAATTTCATGACGTTCTTCTTTGTCCTAAATTCAGCCTTGCATACTTGTGTGCTTTTTATATTTGATGAACTTCCCTCTAAAATGGCTTTCAATTTTTGATTAATTTCAGACTTCCTTTGTGTAAGCCTGATTGATTTCTTTCCTTGTTTGCTGATTTCCCTGTTACTTGGTCGAAAACATTCCTTAGCCTTTCTGACTTGGTTTATTCATGGACTAGTAATTAAAAATCTCTGACTCCTTGATTTAATATGTATTAATTGATTTTTACCTTATTTATTTAATCGTGTATTTCAAAATTCTTCCTTTAAGTAAACTCCTATGTATCTACCCCTAATTGCCTACTTTGCACAAGATGCTTACTTGATCCCTTTTCTTAAATAATTTTGTTCATTACCGTTTAAGTTTAAACTCCTTAATTAAAGGAAGTCTAGTACTAATTGATTTTAATTGATACTCAATACCTTAATTATTTTCTTACCTTCTTTCCGCCTGTTTTCACGCTATAAATACCTGCTCTTCATTGACACAAACACACCAACACTCATAGTCTTTCTGAACTTATACCCATACTCAAAAGTATTTTCTCTTGTAGCCTGTTTGCAAGTCCTGCTGCCTGCTTTTCTCTATTTGCTTCTTTGAAACTAGTATGTCCTGATTTAAGGTTTTCAGCACCAGAACAATGTGTTTATTTACTACCTTTGTATGCATGTTTGCCTACTGCTTCTGTATAGTTCAACACTTATTCTATCATGCTGAAATTTCTTTCTGCCTGTTCTATTATGAATCCCAAACCCCTACCCCTATGTGTTCATGCTATGGTTTGAGTCACGACAATACTGCAAATTATTGTCCATGAATCAAACTTGATCCCCTGGGATTCTAGCCTCTAATAATGTGTGTTCTAGCAGGTTTATAAGTATGTTAGCATTCTCCATTGCTGGGCATGCCTAAAGTCTGCCCTTTCCTAAGCAATAGGCTCTCCACAATTTCCCTATTCCCCTGGACCCCTTATGGGTACTTATTTGTAGTTGTTTCCCTCTCCTTCCCTCCTTTTAGCATTCTGTTCTTCACTTGCACACTTTCTTAGTCTTTAAGTTCTGCCCCCCTCTTGTGATCCTTGCCTTAGGACCCTTTGAGCTCCCTCTGAACTTGGACACTTGAGGGTTGGCCCTTCCATACTGCACTTATCCCTGTTCTAATAATACATTTAGGGAACTTTGACACATTCAAATGGGGGAAAAGCTTTGGATCATGATTTCTTGGAGTTGGTTTACCTCATAACTCAGTGAGCAAGTCAGAATCGGGCTTCCTCTAGTCGTACTTTTATTTATATGTTTTTTGTTGTATTCTTATTTTATTCCGGGCTGCAATAATTTGTAATAAACTCTTGGGGATGGTTAGTGAAAAGGGTGGGTAACTATGTATGCAAAGGGTAGATACCATGTCTATAGGTATTTTGAATTCTGCATATTCAAATGCATATAGAAATCATGCCTATAGGTCATTTTGAATTGTGCATATCCAATTCTCATATAGATACCATGTCTATAGGTATTTTGAATTATGCATACTCAAATGCATATAGACATCATGCCTGTAGGTCATTCTGAATTCTGCATATCCAATTCTCATATAGAAGTCATGCCTATAGGATTGTTCAATTATGCGTATTCAATTACACCTAGATACCATGCGCATAGGCCTTAAGCAAAATTCTGCAAACTAGATACCATGTTTGTAGGATAAAAACCAGTCTTACGCATCTAGATACTATGCCAATAAGGTTTTCCTGCATTTTTACACCATGTCTACAAGGTTCAATATCAACAACGCGTAGAGAGCATGTCTATAGGAACTCTTAATCGAATATGAGCCACTTCATTCACGTATAGAGATAAAATTGGTAATAACGGGCACTGTCAGTTGTAGAACTTGTAACCAATTCATTAAGACTTGCCTCTCTTTTAACAATCTGATTACCCTTATTTAGCGAGTTTAACCAGTATGTTTCAGGCCTTACTATTTCATTGCTTTTCTGAATCCAATAGATATTATGCCTATAGGATCCTTGTCCAATGCTTAGGCAAGCCTTAGGGTAAAATTATAAGCTGAATATGTTTCTGTTAATTATTACAACCAGCAGGCAGGCCTGATTCAGACTTCTTATTTGATTTATGTAATAAACTAAAACTAACTCAGTAACTGTCCTTCTTCATCTATAATAATCATACCTAAACAGTATGTTTAAGTCATGCTGATTACATGCTTCTTTGTTCAAGGAGGTATATCTGACCCTCTGCTTGTTATGTGCTTTCCCCCAACTTGCAATACGTGTTTTGTATGTCGCCTTAGAGTTTTTACCTTTGAAACTACAAATAAGCCCAATATCCCTCCCTTTAGGATTAGTAGTCCTAAATGCCTCTGAGACTGATAGGATTGGGACGGGTAATAGCATGCAATAAGTAAACGAGACCACCCGTGCTTTAAATACCTTAACGAGGTAAGAAGGGTAGATATGGATATGATGACCACACAATAAAATCACGTGTAGCCCCTCATTGAGGAGTGATTACCGGACGTTGTGTGGGGTGATCCATATAGTAAACCTAGGACCCCCCTTTCCTTTATTCTTATTTCTTTAACATTTTCATTCCAGAATCCGCTTCCTCAAATTGCTCTTTTAAACTTTGTCTATTTTCAAACATTTATATGTGAAATCCCCTACTATTTGAGCTTTATTTGTCTATATGTTAATTGTTCCCTAAACTCACAATAATTGTCTGGCCGGGAAACACACTATTGATACTGAGGGGTGCCTAACACCTTCCCCTTGGAATAATTTCAAGCTCTTACCCAATCTCTAGTTACTCAAACCAAACTCTCTTGGGGTCCTAATGCACCCTAACCATTAGGTGGCGACTCTTCAAATCAAACCCAATTCCCAAAAGGAATGAGTTGTGTCTCCAAATGTCATAAACCCAATTCCGCGAGAAAAAAAGGGACTCGACAGCATGGCGAATCTGTTGGGGACTTTTAGGCTTTTACCATTTTAGGCTGTTATTGTGAATTTATGCTTCTTTATGCGCAATTATCTGTTTATTTCTTTCAAGCATCAATTTTCATTTCGATTGCAAAAGTGACATATCTTTTTGTTTCTTTCCTTTATTACTTTTCTTTACTGCTTCCCCTTACTACTGCTTTAAATTATGAAGAACTGTTATATTTACTGCTTTCATAACGTGCAAATACATGACAACCTGCTTTAATTATTGCATAATCATGCTCAACATCATATTCCACTCGTGCCAAACAAAATACCATAGCAACGCTTATAATGAGCGGTTGCGCTCTTCCGATATTATCACCCTCTAAATCCAAAAAAGGCGTATTTGCGGTAAAATCAGTCGATCAACGGTATAGTCGACGGTTCCGTGCCTTTCCCCCTTGAGTTATCTGCTCAAGGCTACCAGTCTAAAACCCCATAGAAACCTTACTCTGTTTAACTGTGCATGCATCATGGTCAAACCTAGTCGAGTCAGTTATATTGTCCGCATAATGACTCTTTAAGATAGCCTTGTCCAAAGTCCACCGGGTTTCCCTGAACCTAAACGGACACCACCACATTCTGTGCATTTATTTGAAGAACTAAATGTTTTATGCTAATTGTTGATGTTAAATAGTCGAGTCTGGTGGGGGTAGGGTCTTAACCCTTTTGTTTTGTAGAAAATGAAGAACGAGGTCCCCAACTTTGGTATGGTTAGGATACCCTCACTCTTGCTAGACTGGTGGAGGAGTCTTCCATCAAATGACCAAATCAATGAGTGGAAAGACATGGCTGTCGGTGCCAACAAGCCATTGGGATACTTGGAGCGGGGCATAGTAGAGCTAGAATGGAAATTTCTCAAAAGGATCATGGATTGCCAGAATTCTGAGGGAAATGAGGGCGGACATCTAGCGAGAACCTACCTATTGCTGGGACTTCGAGAGTTGGGAAAGTTGTTCGACGGAGCCAAAGATACCGAGTCTGAGGAAGGTCCTTCCGGGACCAAATAGATAGGAGTTTTCTTTTGCTTTATGAAATGTAATAAGGCCAACGACCACTAGTGATATCTTATTTCCTGTTATTTAGTGTCGATTTGGGATTCACCTACTTTTTATCAATAAAATGAGGCATTTACCATTCTAAGTTCTCCAAATCAACTTGTCGCTAGGCCTACCTCGGGCACAAAGAGGTTCCCAAATAGGACACGATTTACATTCTTGCACTATGTGTTTAAATATCACATAATTTTCTTGTAATCCTCACTAACTTGTTACCTTTTGTTTTTACTTATTCCTCTCCCTAAAGGTTAGTTCGTGCACTCTGGCAATATCATCTTATTCCACGAGATCTAGGGGCCCTCCACCCACTCATCCTCTTAGTCCTGTGAAAATCAAAACATAGGAAAGATGGAAGATGTGAACAACTCTAGAAAGGAAAACTCAGCTGAACAGGTAGAGGCCGCTCATGGTCATAGTACTCAGATTTCCAAAGAAAATGCATCCCAACTCAAACAAAGCTACTGAAATTCCAGGAAGAACTTGATCAGGTTCGGAATGTGGTGAATTTGTCATTTTCCCTCACCACTCCCATTGTCAATTTTCCCCACACTCAAAACCCTACCCCTCCTGAAAATATCCCAAAGCAACAGAATCATCTCGTTCCTCACCATCATACTGTTCCATCAAAGAACCAATGTAACACCTGCCATACCCCAAACAACACTCCACTACTCATTCCAGAACCTCAGAACTCCACAATCGACCATTTCCACACACCAGGCCACCATAACACTCCTATCTATGTGGGATATGAGTACACATGGAAAGAATTCAACAACTGGTCCCCACCATGGTGCGGTCCTTACTATCTGCTGGAGCAGCCAATACCACACTTGGAGCGGACTTTCCAACCGACCGGTGTTATTTATGGGTCAGAAGAAGAAAAAGCCCTGGCAGCGGTTAAGAACAAGTTCCTAGAAGACAATGATATGGACTGTTGTGTTATTCTCGAGGAGGAGGGGAAGGAAGGCCCTTCCATATAGGCTGTAAGCAGAGGAGCATGCCTCAATAACTGGACCATCAGGACAACCAGAGCCCGACAACCTCGGGGTAGCAAGGCTAAAACAAGCATTGTTTTAATTTACTGAAAGATTTTATTTTTCCCATGTTTTCAATTCCTGCAATAAGATCTCCAATGTTTAAAACAATGATGCAATTTGTCAAAGCGTTTTGATTTTTCTTATGAATCAACACTTATTACTATTGTTTTCTCTCATTACTTTACTTATACAACATTACTATTACTTATCATGATGAACCGATGACTGTGACATGCAACGAAACAACACAACAAATGGACACAAATTCAGAGGAAGATGAAATACCAGAAGAGATTGTTAAAGAAATCAAATTTTTTGAGAACACACCTAAGTCCAACTTGGACAAGACCGAGATCGTTAACTTGGGAGATGCAGAGAATGTCAAAGAAACACGAATCAACGTCCATTTGTCACCGTCAGAAAAGGAAGAGTACACAGAATTTCTGAGGGAATATGAGGACATATTCGCCTGGTCATATGACGACACGATTGGCCTGAGTAAATCTATTTTGGCTCATAAACTGCCAACCGATCCAATATATCCACCAATAAAGCAAAATCTCAGAAAGTTCAAGCCTGATATGAGTCTGAAAATCAAAGAAGAAGTCACTAAGCAGGTCAAAACTAAAGTTCTCAGGGTAATAGAATATCCAAAATGGTTAGCCAACATCGTGCCCGTACCAAAGAAGTACGAGAAGGTCAGAGTCTGTGTCGACTACCGGGATCTCAATCGGGCCAGTCCGAAAGACAACTTCCCTTTGCTGAATATACATATCCTGATCGACAATTGCGCCAAGCATGAGCTGCAGTCATTTGTAGATTGTTCTACTGGGTATCATCAGATCTGGATGGATAAAAAAGATGTTGAGAAACGGCTTTCATTACACCATGGGGATGTACTGTTACAAGATGATGCCATTTGGATTAAAGAATGCTGGGGCCACCTACATAAGGGCCATGACTACCATTTTCCACGATATGATACATAAGGAGATAGAGGTATATGTAGACAATGTTGTCACCAAGTTCAAAAAAGCCACTGATCACATGGAAGATTTGAGGAAGTTCTTCAATAGATTGAGAAGGTACAACCTGAAACTGAATCCCGCAAAGTGTGCATTCGGGGTTCCTGCTGGGAAACTACTTGGGTTCATTGTGAGTCGCCGAGGAATAGAACTGGATCCATCAATGGTCAAAGCTATTCAAGAATTGCCACGGCCAAATAATAAGAAGGACGTGATGAGTTTCTTGGGGAGACTTAACTACATCAGCCGATTCATAGCACAATCTATGGTTATCTGTGAGCCAATCTTTAAGATGTTGAAGAAGGACGCCGCTACCAAATGGACTAATGACTGCCAAAAAGCTTTCAATAGAATGAAGAAGTACCTGTCAACACCACCTGTCTTGGTCCCGCTAGAGCCAGGTAGACCTCTATTACTCTACCTTTCAGTATTGGATGGAGCTTTCGATTGCATTCAGGGACAGCATGACGAAAAAAGGAGGAAGGATCAGGCCATCTATTACCTCAATAAGAAGTTTACCCCGTATGAGGCCCGGTATTCTCTGTTAGAGTGCACTTGCTGTTCTTTGACTTGGGTAGCTCAGAAGCTGAGGCACTACTTCTGTGCCTATACTACATATCTCATATCAAGGATGAATCCTTTAAAGTACATCTTCCAAAAGCCCATGCCCACTGGCAAGCTAGCCAAGTGGCAAATCCTGTTGAGCGAATTTGACATTGTTTACGTCACTCAGAAGGCAATCAAGGGACAAGCACTAGCAGATCACCTTGCTAAAAACCCCGTGGACGGAGAATGCGAACCTCTAAAAATGTATTTCCTAATAAAGAGGTATCGTTCATAGGAGAAGACATTGCGGAATCATATAATGGTTGGAGAATGTTTTTCGATGGAGCAACAAATTTCAATGGAGTTGGCATAGGCTCAAAATGGACATTGACATGAACATTTGAGAGTTGCTAGTGATCAGAGATTCAGACCTACTTATACATCAGGTCTGAGAAGAATGGGCAACCAAGAACTCCAAGATACTCCGGTATCTGCACTATGTACAGGAATTGAGAAAGAGGTTCACAAAGACGGAATTCCAACATGTTTCCAGAGTCCAGAATGAGTTCGCCGATGCATTGGCGACCCTGTCCTCTATGATACAACATCCAGATAAAAACTTCATTGATCCTATTCTGGTAAAGGTCCATGATCAGCCAACCTATTGTGCTCAGGTCGAAGAAGAAGCAGACGGAAAACCTTGGTTTCTGATATCAAGGCATACTTAGCGAAAGGAGAATACCCAATACTTGCAAATCCTACCCAGAAGTGCACACTTCGGAGGTTATCCAATAATTTCTTTCACAGCGGGGGAATCCTGTATAGGAGGACTCCTGATTTGGGATTACTAAGGTGTGTCGACACGAAAGAAGCATCCAAGCTATTAGAGGAGATTCATGCAGGGACCTGCGATCCACATATGAACGGTTTCGTCTTAGAAAAGAAGATACTCCGTGCTATTTACTTTTGGATGACTATGGAAATGGACTATATCCAGTATGTCCGGAAATGCCACCGCTGTCAGATACACGCAGACATGATAAAGGTACCTCCAAACGAGCTTAATGCAACAAGCTCACCATGGCCGTTCGTCACCTGGGGAATGGATGTTATTGGACCAATCGAACCTGCCGCATTAAATGGGCATGTGTTTATCTTGGTAGCAATTGGCTATTTTACCAAATGGGTTGAAGCAGCATCTTATAGAGCAGTAACCAAGAAGGCCGTGGTAGACTTTGTCCGCAACCGCATTGTTTGCCGATTCGGGATTATAGAGTCAATCATTACCGACAACGGCTCCAACTCAACAGTGACTTGATGAAAGCCATGTGTGACACTTTCAGAATCAGACACAAGAATTCTACAGCCTACAGACCCAGATGAACGGAGCAGTAGAAGTTGCCAATAAGAATATCAAGAAGATATTGAGGAAAATGATAGAGAAGCATAAACAGTGGCACGAGAAATTATCATTTGCTCTTCTAGGGTACCGCACCACAGCCCGCACATCAACTGGGGCAACCCCCTATATGTTGGTTTATGGTACAAAAGCGGTCATTCTCGCCGAGGTATAAATTCCCTCCCTAAAGATCATAGAGGAAGCTGAGCTCGACGACGCAGAGTGGGTGAAAAATCGTTATGAGCAGCTAGCCCTCATAGATAGAAAGAGGATGAATGAAGTTTGCCATGGTCAACTTTATCAGAACAGAATGTCTAGAGCCTTCAACAAAAGAGTCAAGCCAAGACAGTTCACACCGGCGTAGCTGGTGTTAAAAAAAATCTTTCCACATCAAGATGAAGCCAAAGGGAAATTCACTCCCAACTGGCAGGGTCCATACAAAGTTAACCGGGTTCTGATAGGAAGAGCCCTCATACTTGCAGAAATGGACGGAGAAGTCTTGCCAAAGCCAATTAATTCAGATGCAGTCAAGCGTTACTATGTGTAATCTTTATGCTTTCCTATATGATGTAATTTGAACTATGCTTGACCTGATTCCCGTTTAAGAGGGGATACATAGGCAGCCCTATGGGTTTGGTCACAATGCAATAAAAATTTCATTCCCCCCCCCCCGCAATTGTAAATTGGGGCAGAATTTTGAGGAGGACCTTCAAAATTCTGAAGTAATTTCAGCCAATCGATTCAAACAACAGTCAAAGGCATCAACCTAGTAAACTGGGGCAGAATTTTGAGGAGGACCTTCAAAATTCCGTAGCAAGAAGGGTTGCAATATCATGAACCACGTCGCAGTCGTCGATTCATCTAAAGAAAATACTCTTAATCATGTATTTATATTATATTTTACTAAATCATGCATGTCTATTTATGAAGTCGCTTTGTTTAGCAACGCTACCCTAATGATCCATGTAGTATCACCGGATCATAATCGAGCAGATCGAGCAAAGCCAACAAGGTTACGAGCTAACCTTCCCTTCTACAAAACTCACGATTTTTCTTTGGATGCAGGCACTTGAGTTACAAAATCATCAAATATGCTATACACTCACGAGACTCACGTTTTTCAGAAATACAACTCTCAGAACCATTGCATCTACTCACAGTTGCTATCCGCACGCAGTGTCCCCAGTAGGCACAATGTCCCCAGCAGCCACAATATCACAATCAGCTATGAGCTAAGAAAACTCTACTACCACCTACCTTTTATTTCTTGCATAAGTCTACTATTCTGCCTTCCAAGGTTAAGCTCTACCTCCGTATACATTCTTGCATTGCATAAGGCTACTATTCTGCCTTACGAGGTTAAGCTCTACCTCCATCTGCAATCTTCTGCATTGCATAAGGCTACTATTCCGCCTTCCGAGGTTAAGCTCTACCTCCACTTGCATGGGTGAAAGATCGCCACTTTATTTTTGCATCGGCTGAAAGATCGCCACCTTATTTATACTTGCATGGCTGAAAGATCGCCGCCTTATTTACACTTGCATGGCTGAAAGATCACCACCTTATTTACACTTGCATGGCTGAAAAATCGTCGACTACTTACACTTGCATGGCTGAAAGATCGTCACCTTATTTACACTTGCATGGCTAAAAGATCGCCGCCTTATTTACACTTGCATGTATGAAAGATCGCCGCCTTATTTACACTTGCATGGCTGAAAGATCGCCGACTATTTACATTTGCATGGCTGAAAGATCGCTGACTTACTTACACTTGCATGGCTGAAAGTTCGCCGACTACTTACACTTGCATGGCTGAAATATCGCCACCTTATTTACACTTGCATGGTTGAAAGATCGCCACCTTATTTACGTTTGTTTGGATAAAAGATCGTCGACTAATGCATTTCATGGGCTGAAAGATTGCCACTTACTGCATCTCATGGGCTGAAAGATCGCCAAATTGTCCAAAGACGTCATTGTTCGGAGGCACCATTTTCATAGCCCGAGAACACCATGCCATGGCCTGAGGACCCCTTTTTAATCTTTTCCATATCATTATTCAAAGGAATCATGGTTCGGAGGCATCATTCGCATAGCCCGAGAGCATTATTTCATGGCTTGCGAATCCTTTATTATACGCTTCATGGTACAGGGATCCTGAACTACATCTGCCTGGATTCCTGTAAAACCAGGGATATGTAGGTAGCACAGAAGCTAGAGCATGGCCAAATCTCTTAAAACCATTTCATTCGGTCAAAATTGGTCATCATATCTTTACCCGACAACTCTTTCATCCTTCCCAGGTAAAGAAGGGCAGCTGTTGATACCCAATTTTTCCCTGTATATTTTTTATATGCAAATTACCTTTCAAATAGCATATGTATGCATATATAAGTATGTCCAAGGGTTTTCTTATTTTTCATTAATTTTTAAAGATTTTTGGATCAATTTATTGCCATATTTTATCAAGAAAAACCCAATAATTATTCCCAAAATCGTCATTTTGGCAATTCACTTATTATATTCTCATATTTATACTAAAATATAGCTAACATAATTTTTGCATAATTTTACAAATTTATTTAGTATTTTTAAAAGCTAAATTGCCTATAATTGCAATATTAGCCTATTTTAATATTTAATTATGTTTATAATTATAAAATTGACTCCAATATTTTTATTTTTATAATTATATATTATTAATCATTTTAGTACCTTTAATTATTTCCAGAAATTATTTTACTACTTTTTATAAAATAAATAAGAGAAAATGGCTATTTAAATGTTAGCCCATTTGTATTTCAATTTTGGCCAGATTGGGCACCCCTAATTGAACCCAATTTCAGATCCCATTACCCAGCCCAAATCCTAAATTTACCCGACCCACGACCCTCTTAATAACCCGCCCGGATCCCCCTTTCAATCCCAGTCGTTGATCATTTAGATCAGCGACTCATACTCACCCTTTCCTTTTTAATTTCCCAATACCCCCCAAACCCTAATAATTTCTCACCGGTAGCCGCCCCCAGATTCCCCCTCTCCCAAATTCTTTCTCAAAAACCCTAGCAGCCTCCCTCCACTTCCACCCTAAAACCACTGGAATCCATGGCTTCCAAGGCCATAGAAGTCCTATACCGGCCTCCTATAACTCCTGCACGTTTGGTTACTGAAGTTTCAAGGCCTGACCATGAAGAAGCTTGGCCCAGAACTTGTTTGATTCGAGTTTTATGGCCATTTTCGGCCCTGCTCCGGCAAGCCATGGCTATTAAGCCTGATCTCGACTTCTCCTGCTCAGATCAACGACTATCCAAGCCTTTCTCACCATCTCGTTTCTTCTGAAACCCTAACTTTTAAGGTTCTTCTGATTTCTTTAGATTTATTCTAGATCCGTGTTTTCCCTAAACTTTTAAATGGTTTCTCGAGATTTCTTTCAACAAACTATGCTTTCAAAACCTTTATCTTTCTAATTTAGGGTTTTTGTTAAGTTATTTAGATGCTTTTCTGACTTTCTTTTTCTCTTGTGTGTTTCTTGTACTATGTTTCTTATTAGTTTCTTCTACTGTGATTTTTATGTGTCTCTTCTAGTGCGTTCTTATGAGTTCTTCTACTGTGTCTTCCTATGTGTTTCTTTTACCATGTTCTTATGAGTTTTTCTTCTGTGTTTCACATATTGTTCTTTTACTATGTTTCTCATGAGTTTCTTCTACTGAAAGATGCATGTTAAAGGTCTCAGTTCCTTTCTGAAATCTCTAAACTTGTTTCGTTAGTATCTTTTCCTTGATTACTTGTACTTTTATCTCTACACTCGATTGATGACAAGAACTCTAGAATTTGAGGACTCATTCGAGCTTTGAGACCATTGGCTATGTGATTTGTCTGTTCTTCATCTATGAACTTGTTAGATTTAATAAAAAAGAAGAGCCCTAACTTCTTTGTACCTATTTCGAGTTTCTGAAGTTATCTCATCTACTACTCGATTAGGCTTCCAAAGCTTTGTTTCGACCTTTGTTTCTTTATATAGTTCTGATTCCCTATTAAACTCTTCTAAGGTCTTTCTACTGGATCCTTTGTATACTATTTGATACTCTCTCTCTTCTACATTGCTGAGTTACTAAGACTGACCTACGTGACTACCATGTTCCTATAGTCTACTACTTACTGATTTTGCAATTGCATGACGTTTTTCTTTGTCCTAAATTCAGCCTCGCATACTTGTGTGTTCTTTATATGTGCTGAACTTCCCTCAAATGGCTTTAAATATTTGATTAATTTCAGACTTCCTTTGTGTAAGCCTGATTGATTTTTTTCCTTGTTTGCTGATTTCCCTGTTACTTGGTCGAAAACTTTCCTTAGCCTTTCTGACTTGGTTTATTCATGGACCAGTAATTACAAATCTCTGACTCCTTGATTTACTATGTACTAATTGATTTTTACCTTATTTATTTAATCTTGTATTTCAAAATTCTTCCCTTAAGTAAACTCCTATGTATCTATCCCTAATTGCCTACTTTGCACAAGATGCTTACTTGATCCCTTTCCTTAAATAATTTTGTTCGTTACCGTTTAAGTTTAAACTCCTTAATTAAAGGCAGTCTCGTACTAATTGATTTTAATTGATACCCAGTTCCTTAATTATTTTCTAACATTCTTTCCGCCTGTTTTCACACAATAAATACCTGCTCTTCATTGACACAAACACACCAACACTCATAGTCTTTCTGAACTTATACCCATACTCAAAAGTATTTTCTCTTGTGGCCTGTTTGCAAGTCCTGCTGCCTGCTTTTCACTATTTGCTTCTTTGAAACTGGTATGTCCTGATTTAAGGTTTTCACTACCACAACAATGTGTTTATTTACTACCTTTATATGCATGTTTGCCTACTGCTTCTGTAAAGTTCAACACTTATTCTAGCATGCTGAAATTTCTTTTTACCTGTTCTATTATGAATCCCAAACCCCTACCCCTATGTGTTCATGTTGTGGTTTGAGGCACGACAATATTGTAAATTATTGTCCATGAATCAAACTTGATCCCCTGAGATCCTAGCATCTAATAATGTGTGTTCTAGCAGGCTTATAGGTATGCTTGCATTCTCCATTGCTGGGCATGCCTAAAGCCTGCCCTTGCCTAAGCAATAGGCTCTTCACAATTTCCCTATTCCCTTGGACCCCTTATGGGTACTTATTTGTAGTTGTTTCCCTCTTCTTTCCCCATTTTAGCATTTTGTTCTTCACGTGCACACTTTCTTAGTCTTTAAGTTCTGCTCCCCTCTTGTGAGCCTTGCCTTGGGACCCTTTGAGCTCCCTCTGAACTTGGACACTTGAGGTCTGTCCCTTCCACACTGCACTTAGCCCTGTTCTAATAATACATTTAGGTGTGAGCATTGCCCGGAGTCCCATTGAGGCTCTGATGGAACTTTGACAAACTCAAATAGGAGAAAGTCTTTGGATCATGATCCCTTGGAGTTGGTTTACCTCATAACTCAGTGAGCATGTCAGAATCAGGCTTCCTCCAGTTGTACTTTTATTTATATTTTTTCTGATGTATTCTTATTTTATTCCGGGCTGTAATAATTTATAATAAACTCTTGGGGATAGTTAGTGAAAAGGGTGAGTAACTATGTATGTAAAGGGTAGATACCATGTCTATAGGTATTTTGAATTCTGCATATTCAAATGCATATAGAAATTATCCCTATAGGTCATTTTGAATTGTGCATATCCAATTCTCACATATATACCATGTCTATAGGTATTTTCAATTCTGCATACTCAAATGCATATAGAAATCATGCCTATAGGTCGTTCTGAATTATGCATATCCAATTCTCATATCGAAGTCATGTCTATAGGATTATTCAATTTTACGTATTCAATTACACCTACATACCATGCGCATAGGCCTTAAGCAAAATTCTGCAAACTAGATACCATGTTTGTAGGATAAAAACCAGTCTTATGCATCTAGATACTATGCTAATAAGGTTTTTCTCCACTTTTACACCATATCTACAAGGTTTAAAATCAACAACGCGTAGAGATCATGCTTATAGGAACTCCTAATCGAATCTGAGCCGCTTCATTCAAGTATAGAGCTAAAATTGGTAATAACGGGTACTGTCAGTTGTAGAACTTGTAACCAATTCATTAAGACTTACCTCTCTTTTAACAATCTGATTACCCTTATTTAGTGAGTTTAACCAGTATGTTTTAGGCCTTACTATTTCATTGCTTTTCTGAATACAGTATGTATTATGCCTATAGTATCCTTGTCCAACGCTTAGGCAAGCCTTAGGGTAAAATTATAAGTTGAATCTGTTTCTGTTAATTATTACAACCAGCAGGCAGGCCTGATTCGGACTTCTTACCTGAGTTATGTAATAAACTAAAACTGCCTCAGTAACCATCCTTCTTCATCTATAATAATCAGACCTAAATAGTATGTGTAAGTCATGCTGATTACGTGCTTTTTTGTTCAAGGAGGTATATTTGAGCCTCTTCTTGTTATGTGCTTTCCTCCAACTTGCAATACGTGTTTTGTATGTTGCCTTAGAGTTTTTACCTTTGAAACTACAAATAAGCCCAATATCCCTTCCTTTAGGATTAGTAGTCTTAAATGCCTCTGGGACTGATAGGATTGGGATGGGTAATAGCATGCAATAAGTAAACGAGACCAACCCGCACTTTAAATATCTTAACGAGGTCGGAAGGGTAGATAAGGATATGATGACCACGCGATAACGTCATGTGTAGCCCCTCATTGAGGAATGATTACCAAACGTTGTGTGGGGTGATCCATATTTTTAGTAAACCTAGGACCCCCCTTTCCTTTATTCTTATTTCTTTAACATTTTCATTCCAGAATCCGCTTCCTCAAATTGCTCTTTTAAACTTTGTCTATTTTCAAACCTTTATATGTGAAATCCCCTCCTATTTGAGCTTTATTTGTCTATACGTTAATTATGCGCTAAACACGCAATAATTGTCTGGCTGGGAACCACACTAGTGAATTCTGAGGGGTGCCTAACACCTTCACTTTGGAATAATTTCAAGCCCTTACCCCATCTCTAGTTACTCAAATCAAACCCTCTTGGGGTCCTAATGCTCCCTAACCATTAGGTGGCGACTCTTAAAATCAAACCCAATTCCCAAAAGGAATGAGTTGTCCCTCCAAATGTCACAAACCCGATTCCGCGAGGAAAAAGGGGACGCGACATTCATGCAAGGAGTCTTTCTCTCCTTATCCAATATGCAACCTTTTCGATTAGATCAGGAGATATTGCTTCATGATTGGTTAGATTTATCTCTTTTAAGTGCATCTCACATGTACAGGTTGACCATGACTGTGCTTTACAAGATGGACCTGGTCCATGTCTGAGTTCTTTTGTCAATCTTCAAAACTTCACATGTTCTTGGGCTAACAAATTCCCCCTTTTTGATGATTACAAACTCTGTGCTTTTTACTTACTATAAATACAATGTTTAGAAAATTCACATATCATCAAGGACCAGGTTAATTAGGCTATAAATATCACTTATTCAGAATGTGTAAAGCATAATATCTCTTCCCCCTTTTGGCATCATCAAAAAGTTGCATACAAAATACGAGTCCCAGATTTTAATAAGTACTTATGGCTACTGGGGCAACTGCAAGTGCAATTATTATTTAATCATTAGTAATCAAGCAAACATATTTAAACTATCAAGGAAAGATTAACTTTGAACAAGAGCAAAAACAGTAGATATCATTGATAGAAGATATGTTGCTACAACAATCCACAACAAGAAAGCAAAAAACATTTAAAACATGAGCAAAAAAGATAGAAAAATTCCTACAGGTCACCGAAGGTACTAGACAGGTTCAGGAGACAAAGGCTAGAATTCCTAAGGCTTGGGGGAGCTAGAGGGTTGGGTTTGGGCTTGGAGAAGATTCAGCATATTGTGAAAAATTCTATCATTCTTCTCCTTTTCCTTTGGTAAGCTTAGTTCTGAGAGAATCCCTCTCAGATTCCACCTCTGCCACACGATCCTTGAGCCTAGCTATCTCAGCATCCTTGGCTTCACATTCCCGAACTAGAGCCCTAACTTTACTATTGATAGTAGTCTTCTTGGATGAACCAGGTTAATTTGGGATGGCATTGACTAAATAGTCACAAGCAATAAGAGTATTAATTCCAAAGTGATCCTTGCTCGAGGCCATTTCCCATTTCTTCATAGGCACATTGCACCTATCCAGAATCGTAGTCAGAATAAAGCCATAGGGGGTAGCATGAGCCTTGGAGCAATTGATGACCTTGTCCAGCAGCTTGATGATGAATGCGTGCCAATTAATTTGCCTTCTACTTTCCAGGCACTCCATAAGAACTTAGTCCATATAATTTGCAATATGCCTTCTCTCATGCCTGGGCAATAGGCACTTGTTGACAAATTCAAACAAGACTTTGTGATGTGGCCTCATTTCATTTTTCTGAACAGCCCTAGCCTCATTCACATCTTCAGCATCGCAGAACCTCTAGGTAATTTCAAGGGCAGTAGGAAAGGAGTCCAGACAAGGCCACCTTTGCCTTGTATAGTCTTCAAACCCTTCAGAGGGCATGCCAAGGATCTCTCCCAATTTTCCTGCATCAAAGGTCACTTGAACTCCTTTCACCAAGCTGTTACCTTGCCATCCTTAACCTCTGCATTTACCATGAACTCAATGATCTCATTCCTAGCTAGCCTTCCATCCATCTGAAGGACCGTGTCCTTCTACCCCTAAGCAGCTGAGGCATCCACCGGTATCATCATTCCTGGTTCCACTAGGTCTTTCAGCAATCTACCCTTCAAAAATTTTCTTTTGCCAAACATGGCAAGCTTGTCTTGTTCACCATCAGACTCATCTTCTTCTTCTTCTCCACTCCATTCCTCATCTTCAGAAATTCTTACTTGTTTACTTTTCACTGCAGACCTTGTCCTCTTGGCTAATGAAGGTTCAGCAGCCTCAGACACACAGGAAGACTTCTTGGAAGAAGTCTTAGGCTTTTTGGGCTTAGGGGTCTGAACCTCCACTGTTGAAACTTCCTCCTGATGGAACTATTCTATCTCCTCAACTTCTACAGCCTCTGATGACTCTGCCACCTTCCCTTTTCCTTTATCCACCCTTTTCTTTTTACTCTCAGCTAGAGCCTTTTGTAGATCACTCTCACTCTTTTTCATCCTGCTTCTTGTGGATCTTCCCTTTGGCAAAGAAGTTTCAGTAGTTGTTAGGGATGAAGCCTTTCTTTTCATAGAGGGTTTAGGAGCACTGGGGCTTTTGGTGTGGAAGTTCTTATTTTCTTTGGATCATAACTTGCCCCAACCTTTTTCAACAGGTCTGTTAGGGTCTCTTCAGTCGATGAACCAGGTTCATGTCCTTGTGCGCTTAGACTAACAAACCACTCTTTTCTACTTCTTCATATTTCTTTTTACCTCCACTCCTTCATAACTCAGGTAATTCTACATCCCTGATAGGCCCAACTAGAACAAACCTAGTTTTTAGATTTTCAGTCAAGAAGAAATTATCTTAGAAAGGGATTCTTGAGTTTTTTCAGAGCTCAAAGACCCACGTCCTTCCCCCTCACTAGAACATTTATATGACTCAGAATCAGAGTTGGAGTCAAAGTCTTGGACCTGGATTGCCTTTAATTTCTCATTTAGTTTCTTTGAAAGATCCCAGACCTACTATTTTTTGAGCAACCATTTTTACCCTTCTCATCCTGGGTTTCGGAGATGTGCTAGGTCGAGGAGGGGTAGATGAATTAGAGGGAGTGGGTGATGGAGGAGTTCCAGGATTGTCTTGTGGGTTTTTCATGATCGCTGGTTTCTTGAGAGAATTGGTGAGTTAGAATTTTGGAGAAGAAAGCAAGTGGAAGTGAAGAGGGATTTAATTTTGAAGGTTTAGAATTATGAAGATAGCAGAATTATGAAGATAGCAGAAGGTAATGATGAGTATTTAAAGAGAAATACACATTTAATGTATAACGACAACTTTATCAGTGGTAAATTAGAGGTCTAATCAACCTGAAATTTCAGGTTTGAATGAACGGTTAGTCTTTCCGAGATTTTAGGCAATTTCTGTGGTTTAGAGTTCTAAGGATGACAGAACTGGTTCAAAACTAACGGATAGAATTTTCTAAGGAGTTGAACAATTGTAGGACTTCTGCTCATGATTTTAAATATTTATATTTCTCATGTGCAGAGTATAGAAAACATACCTTAGCATTCAGAAGAACACATACTGTTGAACTAGGTTCTTCATTTAGAATCTCTTTACCATGCCTCAATTTAACATAATAGAGAAAATTTTGTAAGAGATCAGTGCGTCATATTAGCACATGTCACAAGAGTATACTAAATACAATATGAAGCTCAGTAAAAATTAATCTAGATATTTACACAAGTTCAGATTTCCTAGCCAAATTTTTTATTTTTCATTTTTTTAATTTTTACATTTTTTTCATTGTGCATTCTGAGCTAGTCCTATTAGGAGATCTTAATCATCCCTAATTCCAACCTGTTCCTCTCAAAGTTTTCTCTACTCAGTGCTTCAGTGAAGATGTCAGCAATTTGTTTATCAGTACTACAGAATTATATGGAGATCAATCCTTTCTCATAGTTATCTCTTAAGAAGTGGTGTCTAACATCTATGTGCTTAGTCCTCTTATGATGAACAAGGTTCTTTGTCATAATTATAGCACTAGTGTCATCACAGAAGATAGGAATGCAACTAATTTCAATGCCAAAAACTATCAGTTGTTGTTTGATCCACAATAATTGAGCACAACAAGAGGCAGCAACAACATATTTAGCCTCAGCAGTGGATAAGGCCACTGAATTCTGCTTTTTACAAGACATGAACCAAGAAAATGAGCCATACCTGAGGTACTCTTCTTATCCACAGGTAAACCTGCATAATCAACATCAACATACCCTACTAGATTGAAATTACTACCTTTAGGGTACCAAAGACACAGATCAGTAGTGCCTTTTAAATATCTCATTATCCTCTTGACAACAGTCAAGTGAGATTCCTTTGGATTAGCCTAAAAGCGAGCACAAAGCCCTACACTAAAAATTATGTCAGGTCTACTGGCAGTAAGATACAAAATTAAACCAATCATACCCCTATACAACTTCTGATTAACATATGAACTAGGTTCATCTATGTCTAATTTAGTGGCATTTGCAATGGAGTGTCTATTTCCTATGACTAGTCCATTTTAAACTTTTTGTTCAACTCTTTTGCATATTTTTTCTGATGGATAATGGTTCCATTTGTGGTTTTTTTATCTGTAAGCCTAAGAAAAAGTTAAGCTCACCCATCATACTCATTTCAAACTCACTCCCCATTAATTTTGCAAAATCCTTGGTTTGTTAGTGGTTGCCCCAAAAATTATGTCATCAACATATATTTGTACCACAAGAAGATCCTTACCTATTTCCCTCAAGAATAGAGTACTGTCAATTTTACCTCTTTTGTAGCCATGTTAAAGCAGGAATTTGGACAACCGTTCATACCATGCTCTAGGAGCCTGCTTGAGTCCATAGAGAGCCTTGTCTAATTTGTACACATGTTCAGGACATTCCTTGCTCTCAAACCCTGGAGGTTGTTTAACAAACACTTCTTCTTTTAGGTAGCCATTCATGAAGTCACTTTTGACATCCATCTGATGAAGAGTGAATTACATGTGTGATGCAAAGGCTATGAGAAGTCTTATTGCCTATGGTCTTGCAACTGAAGCAAAAGTCTCATCATAATCTATACCTTCCTCTTCGCTGTAACCATGGACCACCAGTCTTGCCTTGTTTATTGTAATTTTTCCATTTTCATCAAGCTTGTTTCTGAAGACCCATTTTGTGCCAATTACTGATCTGTCCTTGGATCTTGGAACTATATGCCAAACTTGACTTCTCTTGAATTGATTGAGTTCATCTTGCATTGCATTTACCCAATCTGCATCCTGCAAAGTCTCAACAACATTTTAAGGTTCAATAAGAGATAGGAAAACATCAAAGGCACACTGATTCTTTAATTGTTATCTAGTTTTAACTCCAAAGGTTGGATAAATAATTATGTTCTCAATAGGATGAGAACTTTAATACTTGTGATGTTTCACAACCAACAGATTTCTGCTTGATGTTTCTCCCATCTTCTGTTGCTGAGAACAAGGTCATGAACAGGTTCCTTTAGGAGATTGGTTTCAGTTCCTCTTTGATCAGATCCCCCTGTTAGGTTGCCCTGGATGGAAGAACTTGTTCTATCACATATTCCTTCTTTCGGTGCCACTTTAGCTTGAGCTGAGACTTCACTCAAAACTTTTACAAGCCCAATAGCATCATCTTCACGTTCCTGTCTCTCAGAAAGAATGTTAGTTTCATCAAACACTACATGTACACTTTCTTCTACACACAAAGTTCTTTTATTGAACACTTTATATGCTTTGCTATGTGAAGAATATCCCAAGAATACTCCCTCATCACTTCTGGGATCAAACTTACCTAGGGAGTCCTTTCCATTATTGTGCACAAAGCACTTACATCCAAATTCCCTAAGATGGGATATATTTGGTTTTCTACCTTCAAGTAACTCATATGGAGTCTTCTCTATAATAGGTCTAGTCATGCATCTATTAGCGATATAACATGCAGTGTTTACAGCCTCTACCCAGAAGCTATGGGGCAATTTACTAGAAAGAAGCATAGTCCTAGCCATATCTTCAAGAGTCTTGTTCTTTATTTCAACTACTCCATTTTGTTGAGGAGTCCTAGGGGCAGAGAAATTATGATCTATACCATTCTCATCACAAAATTCAGCAAACTTAGTATTTTCAAATTCAGTTCTATGATCCGACCTGATTGATGCAAGTTGATTACCTAGTTGTTTCTGAGTTTATCTAACAAAGGTAGTAAACATGTCAACTGCTTCATCCTTAGATGTTAAGAATAGTACCTAGGTAAATCTAGAATAATCATCAACAAGTACCATCAAATATTTCTTACCACCTCTACTCAATGTTCTCATTGGACCACAGAGATCCGTATGAACCAGTTCCAATGTCCTGGTTGTGCTTACCATTTTCTTACTTTTAAAGGATGATCTTACATGCTTCCCCCTTGCACAAGCCTCACAAACTTTGTCTTCCTTGAAATTGGTGTTAGGTAACCCTATCACCAAGTCCTTGGAGACTAATTTGCTGAGTTGATTCAGACTTGCATGACCAAGTCTTTTGTGCCACATGAGGGAATAATTACCCAACACATTCAAGCAAATGAGTTCATTTTCTGAGAGAGTAGATAAATCTACAATGTAAATATTGTTAACTCTTTTCCCCTGCAAATCAATCTTGTCAGTGGTAAGATTAATCACAAAGAATTTAGTAGAGGTAAATACTACAAGGTTACCTCTGTCACACAGTTGTGATTCACTGATTAGGCTATATTTCAAGCCATATATCAAGTAGATATTCTCAATGTACTGTGATTCTATCTTACCTACCTTTTCAACCCCAATAATCTCACCTTTCTTCCCATTTCCAAATGAGATATTACCTTTTTTTAAGTCCTCAAGTGAAAGGAACTGGTTCTTGCTTCCAGTCATATGTTTTGAGCAGCCACTATCCATGTACCATATTTTCATACTTCCCTTCACTTGGACCTGCAAAAAGAAATTAGGGTTAGTCTTAGGAACCCAAACTAGTTTGGGTCCCTTTCTATAGGCAAAGGGGTAAATCAAATTCCTTTTAGCCCACCCAGGCAGCCTATTTTTCTCTTGAACAAAGGTTTTGCTCCTTTGACTGGCCTTTTCTTTTACATTGCATTCATTTTTGTAATGAACAGTCTTGCCACAGTGTGTGCAAATATTATTTTCAGGAAGAGTGAGGTACTTTATTTTGGGGTCCCACTTAGGTGCTTGGGCCCTATAGCCAATTCCTCTCTTATTGCTATTGTGATGTTCTTGTAGCAAGGATAGTGCATTAGAAGCCTTATTCCATTTGCAAGTTCTGTCTAGTTTATGCTTTACCTTCCCTAGGTTTTCTTTTAAGACTTTTATCTGCTCATCTTTCCTGTACCACTCATCCTTCATTTTTCCTAGGTTTTCTTCTAAGGTGAGATGTGTGTGATCAGCTTTTTTCTTACGTGTTCCTAGTTTCAGTTTTAAATTTTTAGACCTAAGTTCTAGGACACCGGTGTCAAGTTCAAGAACCTGGTTCTTCAACTCAACATTTTTACTGTCACTCTCATTAGCCCTAGATTCTAGATTTTTCCACTTGGCTTTTAAGATCACACACTCCCTAGACAACTCTTCCTTCTCATTGTTATTTATCTCAGACTCATCGATGAAGTCTAGCAATAGCTCATACAACCTTTCTTTAGGCAGAAATTTAATCTTGTAATTGAGATGAAGCACACTTACCTCTTATTCATCATCTGATTCTCCGATGGCCATAAGTGTTGGTTCATCTCCATCTTCCTCTTCTAAGTCCTCATCTGATGTTTCTCCCCAAGCAGCAAACATATCCTTTTTTGATCCTTTGTTCTTTTTGGGTTGAACCTGCTCATTCTTCCTGTTCCTTCGTTCAGCCCTTTCCTTCTTCCATTCAATTTCCCATTGAGGACAGTTCTTGATCATGTGATCAGTCTTGCCATATTTGTAGCAACCCTCGTTGGTCTGTTTCTTAGGAGCTCTTGGTTTTTTGAACGTTGTACCTCTTGAAGAACCCTTTCCTCTCATTAGGTACTTTTTGAAATCCCTTGTGATCATGGCCATTTCATCATCCTCCAGATCTGCACTTTCAGCTATTCTAAGAGCCAGACTCCTTTCCTTCTTGGGTACATCCATTTTCATGGTTTGCCTTCTCAGTTCGTAGGCAGTGAGGTTTCCAATCAGTTCATCCAACTTAAGAGTAGAAATGTTCTTTGATTCCTAAATAACAGTGATTTCGCTTTCCCAAGTCACTGGTAAGACTCTTGTCAAGATTTTCTCTACCTTGTCTTCTTCAAGGATAATTCTCCCAAGAGATTTAAGTTTATTTTGTTAGTGTTGTGAACCTTGTGTACATCTCTTGGATAGTTTCTCCTTCCTTCATAATGAAATTCTCATATTGAGAATATAATACTTGTCCTCTTTATCTCTTTACTTGAGGAGTTCCTTCATGAGCCACTTGTAAAGTGTCCCATATCTCCTTAGCAGTGGTATAGCTTTGAATCCTACTGTACTCATCTGGACCTAGTCCACACACAAGCCATTTCTTGGCCTTGGCATTCTTTTCCCATTTCATCAAGTCTTCAGCTGTGCAGTCAGTTATTGTCTTTGGTACGTCCACTCCTTCAGTATTCTTCTTTGTAGTCGCCAGGGGACCATCAGTGACTATGTTACACCCCATATTTTCGTACATGAAAATACGCCATAAATAAATTAATGAGAGCCCGGAAGTGAGATGTCACGTCCCGCAGTATTACATTACGGTGATGTTACGCTTTGCAGTATTAAGTTACGACGATGTTGCATCCTGAAGTATTGTACGTTAAAATTTTGTTTTCAGATAACCGACGTAGACTCGGGGATGAGATAATCTTGACGTTAACGTACTTATGCTATTTATAACAGGTGATAAATAAGTGTTATGAAGGATAAAGGGGTACACAGATTAAAGAAAACGAGTTTCATTGGAAGTGATCAATTTGGAATAAAATACGGGTCGAGCGATAATACCCGATAATTATGAACTAGTACCACACAAGATACCATATGACCACGGTAGTACAATATATAAAGTATATATGAAGTATTTTAAAAATAAATAGAATGTTAAGTAATTTGTTGTAATTTTTAAATTATGCGAGTAGTTGATTAATTACCGAGTAATAGAACATTACCCAGTTAACTAATAAGTGGACAAAATTTAATTAAATGACCCAAAGATACGTGGCAAAAAGCCACAATGGCTAAGAATGACTCTTGGTCATTCAAGCCATGTGGCTACTTGTAGGGACTACATTAAAGTCTTATCAAACAAGACTTGTAATCAAGTCCTACATGTATGACATAAGCTTCATTGTTAACAATTCAAAATGTTTTGTCTCAGACAAAAACAACGTTTGCAATTCTAATTTTAGAACCAAAAAAGTGAGAAAAGCAGAACCATTTTTCATTCAACAAATCAACTTCTTAGCCAACATTTCGATTAAAACTTCATAGAGCAGTCAGATTTCATTTCAAAATTTTAAGAAGAATTTCGTCCATATTTCGAAGAAGCAGATTCGTTCAAATAGTTCCAGGAACAGGTATGTTAAGGCTATCCCTTCTTTCTTTTGGCATGATCCATACGATATGAACGAAACGTGCAACTGCACAAATTCCATAAGTGACTCTACTCATAGAAGTAATAGAAATATCTATGTTCTTTAATTCTCATGTTTTATAATATTTTATAATCTGTTCATGGGTCTCAGAAAAATACGAAAGTTGAAAAGATGTTACTTTATGATATTGCTCAAGAGGCAAAGTGGTCTTATGACCTTCCGAATGATTTTATTGACGTACTTTTCATGCATTGCATTCATGTGCATTGACCCATGACCAGATGGCGTTATTACGCGTATATATATAAATATATGTATATGGAATGGGAAAAGGTTACGGCGTTATATACGCACCACCACCTGATCAGCTGGTATATGATGATGATATTGCCCACAATGGCCGAAATATGATTCAAACGGCGTTATATACGCATATATATGTATGTATGATTCAAACGGCGTTATATACGCGTATATATGTATGTATATATGTATATGGGATATGGGAAAGGTTATGGCGTTATATACGCACCACCACCTGATCAGCTGGTATACGATGATGATTTTGCCCACAGTAGCCGATATGATATGATGGGATGCCCTCAGAGGCTGATGATGTTATGAAATATGTACCTATGCACGACATGGCATTCATACGCATATGCACGACGCTAAAAGTAATTTATGATTTACAAAGTTATTCAGACTTACAGGTTAAGTCATGTACTATATATGTCTTTCATGCCTCTTATGTATTTATTTATGTGCCTTACATACTCGGTACATTATTCGTACTGACGTCCCTTTTTCTTGGGGACGCTGCATTTCATGCCCGCAGGTCCCGATAGACAGGTCGAGAGTCCTCCAAGTAGGCTATTAGCTCAGCAAAAGATGTTGGTGCGCTCCATTTACTTCGGAGTTGCTCGTTTGGTTAATATGATTTAGACGTGTATTGTTTGGTAAGGCGAGACTCTGTCCCGACCTTTATGACATTTATGTACTCTTAGAGGCTTGTAGACATATGTCGTGTATATAAAAGATTCTACGGCCTTGTCGTCCTTTGTTTTGAGTTTGTAAATGATAATGTTGTCCTATTAGGCCCGTATGTCACGTGTATATGATGATGTAATATGAAAGATACGTTATGTTGGTACTCGGTTGAGTAAGGTACCAGGTGCCCGTCGCGGCCCATCGGTTTGGGTCGTGACAGACTATGTCCCAGAGTTCATAATCTTCTCCTATAATATGATCTCTCATCCTGTTCTTCAACCAAGAGTAGTACTGACCATTAAAGAGTGGAAGCCTAGCAGTGGATTGCCCTTCCTAGTTTCCAGGTGGTGCACTCTTCTTGATCTTTTCCTAAGGTGTTAAGCTCTTCAAGTATAACCCGCTCTGATACCAATTGATTTTTTAAACATCAATACCACACAAAGAGGGGTGGGTGATTTGTGTGGTACCTAATTTTTGCTTAACTGAACTATAGAAGCACCTGGTTCTTCTATGTGTTTCAACTACTACTGTTTGCGGAATAATAAATAAAGAAAATAAATAACACAAAGATTTTTACGTGGAAATCACCTGGCTCAAAAGGTGAGAAAACCACGACCTACTACTCAGTAGGATTTCCCAATCTTCCACTAAAATCACTACGCCAAACTAGCATTTACAAAACTTTTTGTAAACCTAAGGATTAACTCTATTCCCATTGTGGCACATAACCTCAACTGTTGTGACAACTTCAAGTTAACTCTAACTTGAACACTCTAGGTACCTAACACAATTGCTTCTATGAAAGCTGAAAGATACAAAGTAAAATTACCTACTACAATTGAACTAGAACAAAAGATAGACACATGGAATTAGTTCTTCTATCTCGTTGAAGTAGCTTCAAGATTGCACACTCGAATCACACATAAATTGCTTGCAAAATCGTCTTGCTCTTTTTCTCTCAATTTAAGTTTAACTTTTGCATAGGTGCATTTCCTGTAAAAGAGAACAACACTGATATTTAATGGGTTAGTAATTAGAGATTGATTGGGATTCAAATGCTACTCTTCTATCATAGTAGAGTTCAAGATGATCTCAAACTCTAACACTATCTTGTTCCTAAACTGTGTTCTCTTTATGTAAAGAGTCTTTCTCTCCTTATCCAATATGAAACCTTTTCGATCAGATCAGGAGATATTGATTCTTGATCAGTTATATTTATCTCCTTCACGTGCATCTCACATGTACATGTTGATTATGACTGTGCTTTACAAGATGGACCTAGTCCATGTCTGAGTTCTTTTGTCAATCTTCAAAATCTTCAGCTATTTTTGGGCCAACAGCTTGATTGTATAACAATTGGTTTTGATTTGAAAGGTACCTTATAGATGTTATGATTTAAAAATGTGCAGTCCATGTTCAGGTATCATAATGATAGTGTAACGCTTGTAATGCTGAGATTAGAGTTATGGATATATACGTTGTGGTGCTTTGTCGAGTTGTGGATGTGTTGTTAGAATGGTTTTGGTAGTTCTCTGGCAGGTGGATAGGCCTAGTTACAAAGGAGTTGTCGAAATTTCTAAAAATTTTGGGAGTTTATCAAAATTTAGGGTCCTGAGGTAGGTTAGAAAAGAGATATATCATGTTATGTGTTTGGGGCTGACTCTACTTGTCGTTCGAGGATGAATGATCCTAAGCGGGGGAGAATGTAATGCCCCGAAAAATTTTGCTAAGTAATTTAGGATTTCGTGCTGCCAGATAGGCTAATTATAATATTTTACGTACTATTAACATGATGAACATCAATTAGATTTGGTAAATAAGTGTATAAGTCATATAATAAGTTATTTGGGGTCTAAGGACTAAGTCTAAGTCAAATTGGAAAATTTCATAATAGGCTAATATTCCAAATGAGTTCGCACAAGTCCACACTTTGGATGAGCATATCTAAATATATATAAGGTTTTATGTGACGAAAAATCTATCAAATGAAAGGTCTTCAAGTCTAGTATCTAACACTTTAAACCGTTCTTCTTTTGGACATTCCTACACAAAGTTATGAACAAATTAACAAAGGTTAGATTTGCGATCAATTTTGCGATCGCAAAATGACACTGCAGACCACATGCGCATCGCATAATGAAGCAGAGTTGAGCAAAAATTATTTTGTTGAATGTTGATTATGCTGTGCCATAATTGATTTTGCTGTCAATTATGCTATCGCATAATGATTATGCTGCCCACATATCTATTATGCTATAGCATAATTGCACCACGTATTTGACTTTGGGTGTCATTTTTGGAAATTTTCATATCCGAACCCACTTTGATAAATAAGCTTTGGGGCTTCATTTGGGGCTATTTTATACTAAATCTAGAGAGATGTGAGAACATTTTAGAGAGATAGGGAGGAAGCCTAGCATTATAACCATTTAATCTTTCATCAATCTTCAAGAATCAAGGAAACTAATCTCAAGATCTTCATCTAAGAGGTAAGGTTCTATACACTAGACTTCAATTTCGATTTTGGGGTATAAGATGGGTTATTGAGGTATGATTCATGGGTGTAATATTATTATGTATAAATGCATGTACAAATTAGGTTTTTGGGAAGATTGTTGAACACAAATAATTTTTGATAAAATGCTCAAATGAGCTGAAGCCATGAATATCTTCCTAATTTGTGTTCGATTTTATTATGTCTCGAAGTAGATTGGGATTGCTAGAATTTCCAGAATATTGTAGTAACTTAAGGAAAGCTTAAACAAGGTATGTTGGCTAAACTTTCTCTTTTGGAATCAAATTTCATAAATGTTTTCATAAGTTCAAGCATGGTTGGCTCAAAGTTCATAAATCATATATTCCGGGTTGTTACCCATAAACATGACTATTCCAAAATGAGCCTTATGATTTTCAAGCTCTTTTCCTTATGTGTGCAATGTCTTATGTGATAGAACTTATTGACATGAATGATATTGTTATTCAAACAAATAAAAAGGGAACGACTACAATTATAAAATGTGTCAAAGTGCCAAGAACTACTTAATAAATGGGGATGTTTATGCCATGTAATAGAAGATGGAAAGAAATGTGAATTAAATGGATAATTGAAAGAGGTTATGTCCCAAGTGAGATGGCTTAGTCGGTTGGGCCGAGACCTAACTACGTGTAAGTCCACAGTGGCATTGTGGATGAAATTGTGAATATGGTTACGTCTCACTTGAGACGGCTTAGCCGATCGGGCCGAGATCAGACGCCATGCTATACACATGGTGGCATTTATGTTGGATTTCTAATTAGCATTGTGAATTAGGATATGTATCACTTGGGATGGCTTAGCCTGTCTGGTCGTGACCCGACTCCGTGTAAAAACATGGTGGCATTATGGGTTGGGTCATCACTTGTTTTAAAATTAAATTCTACATTACGAGGCCTTAAAACCCTATCTTAGCATCACCTCTATTTGCGTGCGCAGTCTGGGCGCGTAGCCATAAAGCCTAAATGTGAAAATCTGTGAAAATGATAAATTTTGACTATAAAATGAATTAATATGACTTCTGTCAACGTTTTAGGTAAACGGACCTGGACCCATAATTTATCAGTCCCGGAGGGTCCGCAAGAAAATATGGGACTTGGGCGTATGCCCGGAATCGAATTTCGAGGTCCCAAGCCCGAGAAATGAACTTTTGAAGAAAATTGTTTTTTGAAATTGTCTATAAGGTTTGGAAATGAATTTTGATTAGAACAAGTTGGTATTGGGCCTATGTTTTTTTTCTAGCACCCGGTACAGGTCTTATATATGATTTAAGATAATTATGTAAAATTTGGTAAGAAACATACTTGAAACGACGTGAATTGGATAGTTATTGAGAAAATTGGAAATTTGAAGTCTTGAGAAAAGTTTCATGATTTTGATGCTAAATTTATAGTTGTTGATGTTATTTTAGTGATTTGAATGCACGAACGAGTCTGTATGATGTTTTTAGGGTGGTGTGCATGTTTGGTTTGGAGCCCCGAGGGCTCGGGTGAGTTTTGGATAGGCCACGGGGTGAAATTTTGGACTTAAGGAATTGCATTCCTGCAGGCTTCGCATTTCCCAACCTCCCTTCGTAATTCCCAATTCGCATTTTCCAAACTCCCTTCGCAATTCCCAGTTCGCATTTCCCAAACTCCCTTTGCAATTCCCAAGCCAGCAGAGGTCGGGGTTCGCAATTCCCATATCTAAGACCTGCAACTTTTATACTTAGACGATTTTAAACCCATTTTTCACATCTTTTCAAAACACAAACTCCTTAGGGTGATTTTTTAAGAACAACTCTTCTTCCAAATCGATTGTAAGTTAATATTATCTCATTTCCTTCATTCATTAAAATCTTTTAACATGATTTCAACATAAAATCAATGATTTTCATTGGGGATATTGGGTGTTTTGGATAGAACCTAGGTTTTTAAAAAATTGGGGATTTGGTTCTCGATTTGAGGTCCGATTTCAAAATAAATTATATATTTGGGTATGTGGGGGAATGGGTAATCGGGTTTTTGTTCGAACCTCGGGTTTTGGCCATGTGGGACCGGGGGCGATTTTTGACTTTTTGGGCAAAACTTTGGAAAACTCATTTTTATGTACTCAAATTGATTCATTTGGCATTTATTGATGTAATGAAGTGACTTGTGACTAGATACGAGCGAATTGGTGGTGGAATCTAGGGGTAAAGCTATAATTGAATCGTGAATTGTGTTCGTGGCATCGAGGTAAGTGTTTGGTCTAACCTTAGCTTGAGGGACTCGGAGTCGACTCCTATTTTCTATGTGGTAACTGTTGAGTACGACGTATAAGCATGGTGACGAGTATCTATACGTTGGTATCTAGCATGCCCGTGAGTTTTTATATTGTGATTATCATGACTTCATTGTATTTTTCATGCCTTGGCGGTGGTTTCTATTTGTGGTACAAAGTTTGTGGAAAGAATTGTGACTTATGAACATTGAGGAGCGTTGGTTCAAGTTGTATAACAAATTGTGAAAGTATATGTGATATTTGAACTTTTAGAGCATTGGCTCGAGTTGTGTAATGAGTTGTGAAGGTATAAGTGATAATTGAACCTCTAGAGCATTGGCTCGAGTTGTGAAGTGAATTGTGAAGTAAAAGTGAGAAAGAGAATAGATCATTATGTTGCCACCCTTGCCGGGCTATTGTTGATTTATTCGTTATCTCCCTTGCCGGGATGTTGATGTTATTGATGTTGTTCCCTTGTCGGGGTTTAATTGTTGACTTGTTACTCCCTTGCCAGGATTCTTATTGCAAATTTCCTTTATTTCCTTGCCCTATTGTTTGTGATTGTTATTTGGGTGAGGAAGAGAGTTAAAGCACGAAGGGTGATGTCGTGCATTGTTTGTTTTGTGAGGAAAGAGTGTAAAGCACGAAGGGTGATGCCGTGTCGCACGATGTACCATTCCATGCCTATTGTATAGATTCTTATGGTGAGGACGAGAATAAAAGCACGAAGGGTGATGTCGTGCACTTGTCCTTGATTTCCCTGATTCTTGCTGATAATTTAGTTATGTTGTCCTTTACGTTTATTTACTGATTTTCTGTTGTTACCTGATTTTATTTCGAGGTTATAGATTCTCTTAACCTATTTGCCTTGTGATTGTTGTTTGGGTGAGGAAGAGCGTAAAACAAGAAGGGTGATGTCGTGTATTGTTTTGGTGAGAGAGTAAAAGCACGAAGAGTGATGTCGTGCACTTTCTTTGATTTTCTAATTTTTATTGATAACTGTGTTACGGTTTCCCTACACTAAATTGTTGGTTTCCTATCGATACTTATTGTACACCGCAGTATGATTTCCCCTTCCTATTTTCAATTGAACTGTGGTGATCCTCATATTTATTTGTTGCTTTTCTGTTATATTCGATGTTTCCCCGCAGCATGTTTTCCCCCTCCCATACACGACTGTATATGACTGTTTCTTTCTCTACTTCTTTTCCGCTGTATATAGTTAAATTGCAGAGGTTTATTTGGTAGTCTGGTCCTTGCCTCGTCACTACTTTGCTGAGGTTAGGCTAGGCACTTACAAGTACATGGGGTCATTTATGCTGATACTACACTCTACACTCTTTTGTGTAGAATCCAATATTATAGACTTCGGACTGCAATAGGATTGTTGATTCTTGCTCATCAGGCGACCCGAGGTAGTTCTGCAGGCATCTGTAGGCCTTGGCATCTCTTTCTATATACTATTCTTGTTTCTTTCATGCATTTCCAGAGACAGTGTTGTATTTATTTCTTTCAGACCTTTAATTGTAGTTTTCTTAGACCGTCTGTGAAACTGTGACATCAGTTATGGGTAGTCGAGACTCAAACAGTTGTATTGGATTCATGTTCAGCTAGCTTATTTTTTTTCTTCCACTTATGTTAAATTCCGCTGTTTAAATGTTATTACTTCGCAATTGTTAGTGAATATAAAATGGGTAAAAAAGGTAAATTGTTCACATAATTTTCTTGCCTAGCTCACATTAGTAGGCGCCATCACAACTCCTAAGTGTGGGAAATCCAGGTCGTGAAAAGTTTGTATCAGAGCTCTAGGTTACATGGGTCTCATAGTTTATAGACAAGCTTAGTAGAGTCTGAGGGGTCGGTACGGAGACGTGTGTATTTATCTCCCAGAAGTTACAGATTTAGGAAAAACTTCACATTCAATCTTTCCTGTTGTGCGATTTTGTTCTCTTAGTGATAAATTGAAACCCATACTCTTGTCCTTTCGTGAATGGCGAGGTCACGTACCTCTTCTTCAACGAACAACAGCACAAACCGGTGATAGATCGGCTACGTCTTCGGAAGCTTTGTGGAGGTTGGATATGTTTCACCAAGCTCTTCACTACTACTTTAAGCAATGCATCTTCTGAGGATCCCCAAGATTATCTAGACAGTTGTCATGAGGTTCTCAGGAACATGGGGATTGTGGAGACCAATGGGGTCGATTTTGCTACTTTTCGCTTGTCTGGATCCACCAAGACGTGTTGGAGAGATTATTGATTGGCTATACCAGTTAGGTCATCAGCTTTGACTTGAGGACAATTCACGCAACTATTTCTGGAGAAGTTTCTCCCCATCACTCAGAGAGATGTCTATCAAAGGCAGTTTGAGCGTCTCCAATAGGGTTCTATGACTGTTACTCAATACGAGATCAGATTCATCGACTTGGCTCGTCATGACCTTATCATACTTACCGCCGTGAGAGAGAGTGAGGAGGTTCATTGAGGGACTCGTCCAGCCCGCTCAGTTAGATAGAGGTTGAGGTAGAGGTATTAGAGGTAGAGGTATAGGTATTAGATTTAGAGGTAGAGATGCTAGAGGTGGAGGTAAAGGTATTAGAGGTGGTGGTGCAGGTACTGTTCTGGTTTGTGGTAGAGAAGCTTCGATTTTATTTTGCGCCATATCTAGTCATGCTTAATGATTCTTTGAATGCTCCTGTTTATGTGTCTACACTGATGGGTGATTCTATTGTGGCAAATTGAGTCCATCATTCATGTATAGTTGTGATTGGACGTCTTGAGACTCGTGTAGATTTGCTTCTTTTAGACATGGTCGATTTTGATGTCATATTAGGGACGGACTGGTTATCACCTTACCACGCTATCTTGGACTGTCATGCAAGACTGTGACCTTAGCCTTACTGCGTTTTCATTATTTAAAGTGGAGAGGGACTCCTGGTCATTCTACCCGTAGCGTTATCTCTTATGTGAAGGCTCGGCGTATGGTCGAGAAGGGGTGTTTGGCCTATTTGGCATATGTCCGTGATTCTAGTTCTAAGGTTCCTTTTATTGATTCTGTGCCCGTTGTTTGCGAGTTTCCTGAGGTATTTCCCTTCATACTTTTCGGGTATGCCACCCGATAGGTATATTGATGTTTGCATTGATTTGGCTCCGGGCACTCAACCCATTTTTATCCCCCTGTATCGTATGGCACCGCCTGAGTTGAAAGAGTTGAAGGAGCAGTTGCAAGACTTGCTGAGGAGGGTTTCATTGTACCTAGTGTTTTGCCTTGGGGTGTGCCAGTGTTTTTCGTTAAGAAGAAGGACGGATCGATGAGAATGTGTATTGATTACCGACAGTTGAACAAGGTTAAAATCAAGAATAAGTATCTATTGCCGAGAATTGATGATTTGTTTGATCAGCTTCAAGGTGCCAAGGTATTTTCGAAGATTGATTTGAGATCTGGATACCATCAGTTGAGGATTAGGGCATCTGATGTCCCTAAGACAGCTTTTTGCACTAGGTACGGGCATTATTAGTTCTTGGTGATGTCATTCGGGTTGACAAATGCCCCATCAACTTTTATAAATCTGATGAACTGAGTGTTCAAGCCATATTTGGATTCATTCGTGATAGTCTTCATTGATGATATTTTGATTTATTCCCGCAGCCGGGAGGAGCACGAGCAACATCTTAGAGTGGTTCTTCAGACCTTGAGGGATAGTTAGTTATATGCTAAGTTCTCAACGTGTGAGTTCTAGTTGAGTTCAATTGCATTCCTGGGTCATGTTGTATCAGTAGAGGGTATTCAAGTTGATCCGAAGAAGATTGAGGCAGTCAAGAACTGGCCTAGACCAACATCACCCATAGAGATTGGGAGTTTCCTGGGATTGGCAGGCTACTGTCGTCGGTTCGTAGAGGGATTTTCATCTATCGCAGCCCCAATGACTAGGTTGACCCAAAAGTGTGCCCAGTTTAGGTGGTCGGACAAGTGTGAGGCGAGCTTTCAGAAGCTCAAGACAGCTCTGACTACGACACCGTTGTTGGTTTTTCCTACAGGTTCAGGGCCTTATACAGTTTATTGTGATGCATCTCATATTGGACTTGGTGTAGTGTTGATGTAGGATGGCAAGGTCATTGCCTATGCTTCGCGGCAGTTGAAGATTCATGAGAATAACTATCCGGTTCATGATTTGGAGTTGGCAGCCATTGTTCACACATTAAAGATTTGGCGGCATTATCTATATAGCGCGGCATGTGAGGTGTTTACGGATCACAAGAGTCTTTAGTATTTGTTCAAGCAAAAGGAGTTGAATTTGAGGCAGAGGAGGTGGTTGGAGTTGTTGAAAGATTATGATATCATTATCCTATATCATCTGGGAAAGGACAATGTGGTGGCCGATGCTTTGAGTAGGAAGTCAGCTAGTATGGACAATCTTGCTTATATTTCGGTCATTGAGAGACCACTTGCTTTGGATGTTCAGGCTTTGGACAATCAGTTCGTGAGGTTGGATGTTTCTGAGCCCAGTCGTGTGTTAGCTTGCACAGTTTCTCATTCTTCATTATTGGAGCGTATCTGGGATCGACAGTATGATGATCCCCATTTGTGTGTCCTTAGAGACACGGTGCAACACGAAGGTGCCAAGCAGGTTACCTTGGGTGATGATGAAGTTTTGAGATTGCAGGGTCGAGTTTGTGTGCCTAATGTGGATGGACTCCGAGAGTTAATTTTATCAGGATTTGCGGCAGCATTATTGATGGAGGAAAATGAAGAAGGATATCATTGCATATGTGGCTCAGTGTTTGAATTGTCAGCAGGTTAAGTACGAGCATCAGAGGCCCGATGGTTTATTTTAGAGGATTGAGCTTCCCGAGTGGAAGTGGGAGCGGATAACTATGGATTTCATTGTTGGACTCCCACAGACTCGGAGGAAGTTCGACGCAGTATGGGTCATTGTTGATAGGCTGACCAGGTTAGCGCATTTCATTCCTGTAGTAGTCTCCTATTCTTCTGAGAGGTTAGCTAAGATCTATATCGAGGAGATTGTTCTCTTTCATGGTGTGCCCCTGTCAATCATTTTGGACTGAGGTACGCAGTTTACTTCACACTTCTGGAGGGAAGTTCAGCGAGAGTTTTGCACGTGGGTTGAGTTTAGCACAACGTTTCACCCTCAGATGGAAGGGTAGTCCGAGTGGACTATTCAGATTTTGGAGGATATGCTCTGAGCTTGTGTCATTGACTTTGGAGGCTCGTGGGATCAGTTTTTGCCTTTAGCAGAGTTTGCCTACAACAACAACTACCAGTCGAGTATTTATATGGCTCATTATGAGGCTTTATATGGTAGGCGGTGTCGGTCTCCAGTTGGATGGTTTGAGCTGGGAAAGGCTTGGTTGTTGGGTACTGATCTGGTTCAGGATGCCTTGGACAAGGCCAAGATCATTCAGGATAGGCTTCGTACAGCTCAGTCCAGGCAAAAGAGTTATGCCGACCGCAAGGTTTGTAATTTGGCATTCATGTTCGGTGAGCGGGTATTGCTTCGAGTATCGCCTATGAAGGGCGTGATAAGGTTTGGGAAGAAGGGTAAGCATAGCCCTAGGTTCATTGGCCCGTTTGGGATTCTTGATCGAGTGGGAGAGGTGGCTTATAGACTTGCGTTGCCGCTGAGCTTGTCAGCCGTGCATCCAATGTTTCATGTGTCCATGCTTCAGAAATATCACGGGTGATCCATCCCACGTGTTAGATTTCAGCACTGTCCAGTTGGATAAGGACTTGTTTTATGAGGAGGAGCCGGTAGCTATTCTAAACCGGCAGGTTCGTCATTTGAGATCGAAAAGCTTTCCTTCTGTTCGTGTTCAGTGGAAGGGTTAGCCTCTTGAGGCATCGACCTGGGAGTCCGAGTCTGATATGTGGAGCCGTTATCCCCATCTTTTCCCCGACTCAGGTACTTCCTTCTTCTATCCGTTCGAGGGCGAACGATTGTTTTAGAGGTGGAGAACGTGATGACCTTACTTTTTTTAAAATAAAATTCTACGTTCCGAGGCCTTAAAAACCACTCTTAGAATCTCCTAGATTTGCGTGCATAGTCCGGGCGCGTAACCGGAAAGCCTAAATGTGAAAATCTATGAAAATTGATAAATTTTGACTATAAAATGAATTAAGTTGACTTCGGTCAACATTTTGGGTAAACGATCTCGGGACCATGATTTGACGGCCCCGAAAGGTCCGTAGGAAAATATGGGACTTAGGTCCATGCCCGTAATCGACTCTCGAGGTCCGAAGCCCGAGAAATGAATTTTTAAAGAAAATTGTTTTTTGAAATTGTCTATAAGGTTTGTAAATGAATTTTGATTAGAACATGTTTGTATCGGACCTGTATTTTGGATCTGGTGCCCGGTACATGTATTATATATGATTTAAGATAATTCTGTGAAATTTGGTAAGAAACGGACTTGAAACGACGTGAATCGGATAGTTATTGAGAAAATTGGAAATTTGAAGTCTTGAGAAAAGTTTCATGATTTTGATGCTAAATTCATAATTGTTGATGTTATTTTAGTTATTTGAATGCACGAACGAGTTCGTATGATGTTTTTAGGGTGGTGTGCATGTTTCGTTTGGAGCCCCGAGGGCTTGGGTGAGTTTTAAGTAGGCCACGGGGTGAAATTTTGGACTTAAGGAATTGCAGGCATGCAGGCTTCGCATTTCCCAACCTCCCTTCGCAATTCCCAGTTCGCATTTCCCAAACTCCCTTCGCAATTCCCATTTCGCATTTCCCAAACTCCCTTCAGAATTCCCAAGCCAGCAGAGGCCGGGGTTTGCAATTGCGAACCCCTGTTCGCAATTCCCATAACTGAGACCTGCAACTTTTATACTTAGACGATTTTAAACCCATTTTCACATCTTTTCAAAACACAAACTCCTTAGGGCGATTTTCCAAGAACAACTCTTCTTCCAAATCGATTTTAAGTTAATTTTAACTCATTTCCTTCAATCATTAACATCTTTTAACATGATTTCAACTTAAATCAATGATTCTTATTGGGGAAATTGGGTGTTTTTGGGTAGAACCTAGGTTTTTCAAAAATTGGGATTTGGACCTTGATTTGAGGTCCGATTTCAAAACAAATTATATATTTGGGTTCGTGGGGAATGGGTAATCGGGTTTTGGTTCAAACCTCGTGTTTTGACCATGTGGGCCCGGGGGCGAAACTTTGGAAAACCCATTTTTATGCACTCAAATTGATTCATTTGGCGTTTATTGATGTAATTAAGTAACTTGTGACTAGATACGAGCGAATTGGTGGTGGGATCAAAGGGTAAAGCTATAATTGATTCGTGAATTGTGTTCGTGGCATCGAGGTAAGTGTTTGGTCTAACCTTAGCTTGAGGGATTAGGAGTCGACTCCTATTTGCTATGTGGTACCTGTTGAGTACGACTTATAGGCATGGTGACGAGTATCTATACGTTGGTGTCTAGCATGCCCGTGAGTCTTTATATTGTGATTATCATGACTTCGTTGTATCTTTCATGCCTTGGCAAAGGTTTCTATTTGTGGTATAAAGTTTGTGGAAAGAATTGTGACCTATGAACATTAAGGAACGTTGGCTAAACTTGTATAACGAATTGTGAAAGTATAAGTGACAATTGAACTTTTAGAACATTGGCTCGAGTTGTGAAATGAGTTGTGAAGGTATAAGTGATAATTGAACCTCTAGAGCATTGGCTCGAGTTGTGAAGTGAATTGTGAAGTAAAAGTGAGAAAGAGAAGAGATCATTATGTTGTCGCCCTTGCCGAGCTATTGTTGATTTATTTATTATCTCCCTTGTCGGTATGTTGATGTTATTGATGTTGTTCCCTTGCCGGGGTTTAATTGTTGACTTTTTGCTCCCTTGCCGGGATTCTTATTGCAAATTTTTTTATTTCCTTGCCATATTGTTTGTGATTGTTGTTTGGGTGAGGAGGAGAGTTAAAGCACGAAAGGTGATGTCGTGCATTGTTTGTTTTGTGAGGAAAGAGTGTAAAGCACGAAGGTTTATTCCGTGTAACACGATGTACCATTCCGTGCCTATTGTATAGATTCTTATGGTGATGACGAGAGTAAAAGCACGAAGGGTGATGCCGTGCACTTGTCCTTGATTTCCCTGATTCTTGCTGATAATTTAGTTATGTTGTCCCTTGTGTTTATTTACTGATTTTCTGCTGTTACTTGATTTTATTTCGAGGTCATAGATTCCCTTACCTTATTTGACTTGTGATTGTTGTTTGGGTGAGGAAAAGCATAAAGCACGAAGGGTGATGCCGTGTATTATTTTGGTAAGAGAGTGTTAAAGCACGAAGGATGATGCCGTGTATTATTTTGGTGAGAGAGAGTAAAAGCACGAAGGGTGATGTCGTGCACTTGTCTTTGATTTCCTAATTTTTATTGATAACTGTGTTATGGTTTCCCTACACTAAATTGTCGGTTTCCTGTCGATACTTGTTATACCCCGCAACATGATTTCCCCTTCCTATTTTCAATTGAACTGTGGTGATCCTCATATTTATTTGTTGCTGTTTTGTTACTATTCGATGTTTCCCCACAACAGGTTTTCCCCCCACCCATACTCCACTGTATATGACAGTTTCTTTATGTACTTTTTTCCGCTGTATATAGTTAAATTGCACAAGTTTATTTGGTAGTCTGGTCCTAGCCTCGTCACTACTTTGCCGCGGTTAGGCTAGGCACTTACCAGCACATGGGGTCGGTTGTGCTGATACTACACTCTACACTCTTTTGTGCAGACCCCAGTGTTGTAGACTTCGGACCGCAATGGGATTGTTGATTCTTGCTCATCAGGCGACCCGAGGTAGTCCTGCAGGTGTCCGCAGGCCTTGACGTCTCTTTCTATATACTATTCTGGTTTCTTTCATGCATTTCCAGAGATAGTGTTGTATTTATTTCTTTCAGACCTTTAATTGTAGCATTCTTAGACCATCTGCGAAACTGTGATGCCAGTTCTGGGTAGTCAAGACTCAAACAGTTGTATTGGATTCATGTTCAACTAGCTTATTGTTTTTTTCTTCCGCTTATGTTAAATTCTGCTATTTAAATATTATTACTTCGCAATTGTTAATGAATATAAAATGGGTAAGAAGGGTAAACTGTTCACATAATTGGCTTGCCTAGATCACATTAGTAGGCGCCATCATGACTCCTGAGGGTGAAAAATTCGGGTCGTGACATTGTGGCACTGGTACTAAAGATTATTTAACCTAAAGAGATGAAAAGATTGAATCGGAACGATGTGGTCCTTATTTAGTGTTTCCTTATAATCCTGTGAAGTACTTATTGATTATTTTAACTGCTTTCTATTTGTTTCCACTATTCATTCTATTAAGATTTGTGTTTGCCTTACATTTTAGTACTATTCGACAGTACTACCATTCCTTTGTCGGGGTCGCTACACCTTTAAATGGATGTAGGTGGTTCCCTTGCATACGGTGTTGGTCGCAGCTAGTGGTGCATCCTCTATTTAGCCGACTTTGTGAGCCCCACTTCACTTCGGGGTCCTGTATCATTGTTTATCATGTACTTTGTATTTTGAGGTATAGCCGAAGCCTTATTTTCTGTATTTCTATATTACTCTTCAGTTGTATTTAGAGGCTCTGTAGACAGGTTGTGGGTGGTGTTTGGTATTGGATATTAAGTTAAAAATATTGATATTTGACAAATATGTTTTCTTCATTTCTATAAAAATTGTAATATTTTGGATATTATGGTTGAAAGTGCTAATGGAAACAAAATGACAGTTGTTAGTGAAATATTTATAAAGTATGATAGATGGAGTTCATCTCCTCTTTATTTATGAATTAGTTTGGGTAGAATAAAATCTAACAGGCTTGCTCAGTCGGGTTTACTCGGTTGAGCTCCGGTCGCGCTCCTCGATTTTGGGGTGTGACAATAGCATAGGAGAGTAACTCATGGAACACATCAGAACACGGATAAGATCCATTCCAACACACATTCTCGGTAGGCCTATAGGTGGCCTCCAAATCAATTCTGATCCACCCAATATATGCAGATACCATTGAAAGACCACAAACTACTTATTTTCTTTGAAACACCCAATAATGTTGAAACCGAAATACCTACTCTGAAGAGATTTTCGTGAATCTAAAGTTGTTTCTCTAACCTGTTTAATGCTGAAATGTAGAGTTAATAATGGCACAGAAATACCTCGAGTCTCAACACTATCGCATGAAACCTCTAATCTTAACCATATACAATTTCGGGGAACCCTCTAATACTATATATATACCTCACAACAAACCTACTATAACACAAGACCATGCAATCTGATCGTACATAGAAAACTGCCTCACTTGGCATGAAGCCATAGGACATAACATCTGATGATCAACAATACCTGCCTTCATAAGCTCCTATATCACCAATCATAATATACCTCAAATCATCTGCTAAGTGCATATTCATCCTCGTGACAGTCAAGCTCACTTCCTCAAGTGCCTTGAATGATAATATGTACCTTCCATTGAATAGAAGTCCCATAAAAAACACATGACCTCTAATATCACCGACTAGTCTCAAATCAACATTCTCCCATGACCCTACAACGATCACAACTAAATAATTAATGAAATCCTCCCAAGCTAACTAGATACCAGAACTCGCTACACCCCACACGTGAAAACTTTAAGATTTACAAATACATCTGCATCCTTAGTCTGGACAAACACCTCAAGACAATGATCGAGCATCCATATCTCCATCGTAGCCCATTTGCAACACCACAAACAGTTGGTGTATAGCTGATATTGAGTGTGCAATAAACTATACATGTGGATGTAAAGGAATATAAGATATATGGTTCAAGCTATATCAATGACACACGATAAGGAATGAAAGAAGAGGAATTTCCTAGTAGTTTCATAGCCTCTCGAAGATAAGTACAGACGTCTCCATACCGATGCACCAACTCTACTAAACTGACTCGTGACTAGTAGAACCTATGAACCTAGAGCTCTGATACCAACTTGTCATGACCCAAAATCCGAACTTGAGGATTGTGATGCCGACTAGCCTATAAAACTAGGTGAGCCAATCACTTACAATAGATAAACAAATTAATCATGATATTATGAAGCAGAATTTAATATAAATGATAAATTTAAAGGAGCTACATGATAACACAATGATAATCACTACGAATCCCCAAGACTAGTTAGTACATAGTCAAGAACTCTATTGAATCATCGATATATCTCAAAATGCGATATTGTTTGGATAAAGAATTGACAATAATAATGTAATTAAAGGACTCCAAGAGCCTGCGGCAATCGAGCAACTCTACCTTGAATCCTCACAATCAAAGAAGCTAACACTACCTGGTACCATTGCCTCCAACACTTGTACCCGCACAAAAATATGTGGAAGTGTAGCATGAGTACACCATGTGCAGAAGAAGCTAACCTCGGGGGAATCGTGATGAGGTTCAAATCAAAATACTCACTAATAAAATAACATGTGCAGAATATCAATATAAGTCTAACAACATGTGCACATGTTGATATTCTAACAACCATAATACTTCTATTTCATCAACAACAAGCCCCAAGCCATCACATAACATCCCTATGCAGCCACCCCTATTGTGAACAACTAATTTTTTGCCACACCCAAATTCTATATTATTTTAGTGTAAATATTATTTAGGTCTAATCTTGATGTTTTAAAGTTTTATCTTACTCTTAATAGATTTTATTCGATTTAATTTTAAAAAATACTCGCATTCTCAAAGTATAGATTTTATTTTCTATTTACTAAAAAAAAATAAGAATTCACAAATATATGTATATATATACACACACACACACATATATATATATATATATATATATATGCAAATATACATACATATATACAAATAAGAAAACTCAATATTTACACTATAGTTTAAATTATACAAAGAAGATATAATGTTTTATTTATTAAAATTCTAATTGAAATATATATATATATATATATATATATATATATATATATATATATAGTTTTGCCGTTGAGGTTTCCAGTCACCGGCGAAAGCTCCGGTCCGCAATTGCCTAGTTGCTAAGCTTGTATTTTTAACTCACTTCATTTAATACAAATGTCCGATTTTTGCCCTCTCACTATGTTGCTAGCTTTGGATATCATTTTTCCTTCTATCACATGAAAATTATGATATGATGGACTGCCCTCAGAGACTGATGATGTTATGAAACATGTACCTATGCACGACATGACATTCATACGCATATGCATGATACTATAATTATTTCATGATTTACAAAATTATTCAGACTTACAGGTGGAGTTATTTACTCTATATTTCCTCCATGTCTGTTATGTACTTATTTATGTGTCTTACATACTCAGTACATTATTCGTACTGATGTTCTTTTTTGCCTGGGGACGCTTTGATTCATGCCCACAGGTCTCGATTCATGTTATGTGCTTATTTATGTGCCTTACTTAGTATGATTTAGACATGTATTATTTGGTATGGCGGGACTCTGTCTCGACCTTTATGACAATTATGTACTCTTAGAGGCTTGTAGACATATGTCGTGTACGTGAAAGATTGTACGGCCTTGTCGGCCTATGTTTTGAGTTTATAAATGATCATGTTGGCATATTAGGCCTGTATGTCACGTGTATATGATAATGTAATAAGAAAGATACATCACGTTAGTACTCGGTTGAGTAAGGTACCGGATGCCCGTTGCGGTCCATCGGATTGGGTCGTGACAAAAGTAGTATCAGAATAGTTCTGTATTAGGGAGTCTACAAGTCATGTCTAGTAGTGTCTTGTTTATGGGTGTGTCGTGCACCACACTTATACGCAGGAGGCTACAGGGCATTTAGGATTGTCACTCTTTCTTCTTACTCTAGATCGTGTAGTAGAGCTCACTTATAAGAATTCAAATTCCGAAATTCTCTTTTTATTCATAATAAGATGATACCTACATCCGGAAAGAAGGATTGGAAAGAGAGATAGTTGTGGAAGAGCTGAGTCAGAGGAGTTGGATTTTTGTAAGATGTCTACGACAAGTAAATGTGAGGTCTTTAGCATATCATGGGTGGACTGAAATGTGTAAGCTTCCTGTTAAGAAGCCTTAAGGCAAGAATGTCTATCCATCTTCATGGTGAAAGACAATGAGAGATTAAGAAGATAAATACAAGTTTCAACAAGAAAAAGAAGCAAGATGAAGAAGGGTACGAGGCGCCCAGTTAATGAAGGTTAACAACGTTTATATTTGAGGCAGAGAAACATAAGCTTTTTGAGTTATATTCAATAGTAACATAGGTATATGCAATTGGTCGCACCCATTCCAGATATGCCTTATGGGGGCTAACAAAAGTATTATAAGAAGATATGATGGATGAATTATATGCGTTAGTTGATATTTCCGAAGGATATTGCAAATGTGCTAATACATCTCTTTGTGAGAGAACCAGATGGTGCACTCTAAAATAGTGCAGCCAGATATGAGTACTACAAAGACATGCACTATAAGCCTTGAAAGGATAAATATTACCTTAGTGTAGCTCACGTCCCTAGTAAAGCGAGAACGTTAAGCAACTTGAAGAGCCACTAAATGGAGCAAAGGGAAGCTAAAAGCAAAACAATGTCTTGTTCAAGTTTTCAGAATAAAGTGATAGGCATAAATGTTAGCGGGAAATAAGAAAAGAGTAATGAAGCATTATGAGTAAGATGTGGTACGTGGATTACAACGGTAGATCAAAAGATGACAATATTACAAAATCTATAGTCAAGTGAAGGAAGAGACGAGAGGTGGCAGGCCTTAGGACAACAAAAGAGTATAGGCCATACAGACATGTCCTAATTTCGGGAAATAAGTTCGCAACTCTAGCGCGATTACCAAGAGGAAAAGTTAGACCCCAGATTAATAGAAATCAATATAGACTGGTGAACAAGATAAACTAAACATGAATTAGGGACTGAGTGATTTGATAATAGTCAGCATCATGAGAATTTCACATTGCATTCCGGCAATAATAGAATGGAAACAGAAGAAGATCCATGACGAATTCAGAGGATGGTCATTCAGGAAAATGCTTCCCTAAAGCAAGCAATATGAGAAAACTATGTAGGAAAACGCTTCCCTACATACATCTACATATATACGCGTATATAACGCCATCTGGTCATGGGTCAATGCACATGTATAAATGAGTGAAATGCATGAAAAATACATAATAATCTTGATATTCCTTCCGGATAAACTTTTCCAACTGCATATTATTCTAAGACGCATGAACAGAAGATAATAATAATTCTCATGGGGAATCAAGAATATAGACATCCCTACTATTTCTATGAATAGAGTAATTTATAGAAACTATATATTTGCTCATTTCTTCAGTATAATTTGGACCATGCCAAAATAAAGAAGGGATAGCCTTAACTGTTACACCCGCAATATTACGTCAATATTACGTCCCCCCAGTATTATATTACGATAATGTTATGATCTGCAGTAATATATTACGATGATGTTACGTCATGCAGTATTACATTACGGATATGTTACACTTCGCAGTAATAAGTTACGACAGTATTGCACCCTGTAGTATTGTACATTGAATTTGTCATAAGGTAATTGACATCAGTCCAAGGAAAAGATTATTTGGGGATTATAAGGATCATAAGTTATGAGTAAATTCATGAAGGTAAGAGGGTAAGTAAAATCGAAGAAAACGAATTTTGTCAAAGTTTGGCATTTTGGGATAAAATATGGGTCGAGCGTTAATACTCGATATTTATGGACTAGTTGCATAATAGGTACTATAGGACCATGCTATTAAGATTTATAAGGTATGTTAAAAGAGAGTAGTATTTTAAGTAAGTTGAGATAATTTTTAATTATGCGGGTAATTGATTAATTACCGGTAACAGGACATTACCTAATTAATTGGAGATATATTGAATAAGTATTAAAAAATGGATGAGGTGGCAACCTCCCATTTAATTGGGATGACTCATACCACAAATTAAAAGGTGGCATCCAAATGTCATTTGCATGACACTAACGTACAAGACTACAAAGACCTTAAGGGTGGATTATGGTCTTAATTGGGTCAAGTTGGAATTAAATCCTCACATATTTTTACTGGGTTTCTTCTCATGTATAATGAACCGTAAGGTTTGAACAATAAGAATAAATCTTGCTTCGATATTTGCAACCAAAAGTAGTGATGCCAAATTATTTGTATCATGCCAAATATTATTAATTGTTCAGTGATTTAAGCCTAATGAATGGCAACATGGAACGTGATTTAGTAGAACCAGTACATTTTGAAGATGAAGGAAAAGAGAAAATTTTTTGTTGCTGGAAACTCATACAAACTGATTGAGATATTTAGGCAAGAGGCATTTCAACAAGGCTCGCTGTTACAAATGTATGAGAGAAACAAGAACTTCATTGGGAAATTATGACTTTGTCCACATATGCTATAGTAGGTATGTTAAGGCTAAGCTCTTCTTTCATTTTGGCATGATCCTGTCATTACAAAAGTTTGATAACGAGGTATAAAGAGAAATTCATATTATATTGAGTATTTCCTTCTTCCAGTCAAGAGAGTAGAGTCTATATATATATATTGTATTAAAAGTATTTTCATTACCATCGAGCTATAATCGATGGGCAGGCCTCTATTGGGCAACCTCTGATCAGATGGTAAGTTATATACCGAGCTTAGTGTGGCCGAGTGCTTATGAGTGAGCCCAGTTGGTCGAGATACAGAGCCTAGTATGGCCGAGCGCTTATGAGTGAGCCTACTATGGCAGAGCATATATATATATATGTATACCGAGTCTTATAGGGTCAGACAACTATTTTACTTACTATATTGAGATAGTTGAGTCAATATCAGTAGGTAAGCATATCTTCAGATTATATTTGACTTCCAACTACTTGCAGTTATTATATTATCAGTTCAGTTTCAGCATTCAGTATAGTGCCTTACATACTCGGTACATTATTTCGTACTGATGTCCCTTTTCTGGGGGTGCTGCATTTCATGCGTGCAGGTTCAGACTGACAGACAGATAGGCCTTCTCAATAAGTGTTGCTCGAGTTCAGCTTGATTGGTAAGCTCCATGCCTTTCATAGTTTCCGGGTCTAGAGCCTTATGTACATCTTGTATATATATGTATAGAGTAGGTCGGGGAGCTGTTCCGATTTTACCTATTATGGAGATGGGCACTTTATTTGCTACTGACACATTATGAAGATTCTCCAAAGGCTCTATTGGTAGTGGGGGTGGTGCCAGTCTAGTCACCCAAGTTTGGTACATTTCTGCTGATTGTTGTTTCAACACTCTTACTTCTCCAACCAGTAACATACCTTGCCCGACTAATTGTCCATGGACATCATCATTATCCGACTCATTCTCACTGTTGTTTGTCATTCTACTTTTTTCTTTTGATCTCGTGTTGTAACGATGAGTCGCTAGTTTAAACCACAAACCAACCACCTTTGTTTAACATTATCTTTTAAAATGAAAAACAACAAACATGTTAGAGTTAGGCCTTTTACAGATATTAATCACACATTGTATGTCTTGCACCTAATGCCATTTTCATTTCTAAAATGAGCTTGGAAGGCTTCATGCTTCATCCCGTTGGTTTATTTCCTCGTGAATTTCACGCTTTCTTTTTTCTTCTTTTTTTGTCTCAATTTTTTTCTCATTTTTTATGAATAATTTTGACTATGATCGCATCTGATGAGGATTGCCTACGTATAATGACACTGCATGAATCAGACCATTACGTAGTTCCGGGGAAATCAATAATCGTCTTGGTTTTTTTAACAAAACAAAACAATTCATAATCAATGACAGAAAAGACATTACATCGAAAATGACTTAACAAACTTTGACAAGATTAAAAAAAAAAATCACTAATTATTCAAACTAAACATAACTGCTACCCAAAAAGTTCTAACAACTAGACTATGTTTCAACTCCACAATTTTTTGCTATCAACCACTAGCACATCTGCTCATGGTGGGGCTTGCCCTAGCTGGCCTCCCAATGTATGGTACATCCTTTCAAACTCTACTACAAGATGACGGCCAAAAGTAGGTGCATGCTCCAAAAACATCTCATAATCTATCCCTTGGAAGTTCACATAACTTTGAGCGGTATAAATAGCCAAATCATGGACTTGCTCTCTAAAGTACTGAAAATTCTAGTGTCGATCTTGTAACTATTGCTGGCGAGTGGTGGCTATCTCTCTTATGTGCTCCTCTCGATCTAAATCTAACTACAACTGAGATCGAAGTCTAGCATGCTCGAGTCTTGTCTGGGCCCTCTCCCTATAAAAATGTGCATGCTGGTATTCTCTATTGTACCTTCTCATTTCTTCAAATTGTTCATGGAGCTAAGCTTCCGAACGTACCCAATGGGACTTCTCTCTCTATCTCAAATTAAGCCCTCTTTTCTTCAAATTTTGTTACTTGGCGATCCTTACTTGATTCGGCCTTTTCATTTAATTGTACGATTTTTTCCTTGGCTTTGTCCAATGCCTTTTCAGTCTTTGCCAAGATAGAATCATAATCTTGCACCTTTTCCATCAGATTGGCAATGGTTTTTTGGTCTTTCCAACTTTTCACCGGCATTTCAGAGGCTATTTTCATATGTTGAAGCCGAACACGGAGGGCTTCATTCTCGCAGATCAGACTCTTCTTTTCACCTCCAGCTTCTTGTGCTTGTAAGTCTTTCTCAAAATTGAGGGTTCTCAACTTTTCTTCTAAGGCATGAATAGTTTCATTGTATCCCCTTTCCTTTTCACCCCAAGACAACCGCTCTTGGATTTTATCATCAAAGGCTTGAACATGCAGCCTTCTACAGGACTTGTGGGCTCGGGTTCTGGTTCATCATCCACACGAGGCCTCTTCCAAAACCACATAGCATAACTCATATCTATCTCACCTTTCGCAGGATCTTGCACCAGGGTATCATCTTTCAAGTAGCGAAAACCATTCCAAATTTGTTGGATTATAGCTTCAGGGAGTGGAGCTTCAGGGTGTAGCTCCATCACTTGCACACTCAAATATTCACCCTCGGGCACTACTTGGTACCTTCCTAGCTATCTTAGAAATCTTTGTGGGGCATACGGCCGAATACTTCTCAAACCCAACAAAAGAAAATAAAATTTTAAGTCCAATATGCATATCACCTCTCTTACTGAAGCTAACCCAAGGTCTACTCAATTTGACTTGTACTTAAAGAACTTATGTGGGATATCCAGGCTTCCACCCCTTCTGGAGAGTTGTAATCTTTTACTCTTTCTTCGTAACTATCAATGAAATTGTCCTTGCTTGGACCATAGCTCATGAACTTGGGGTGATTTCGGAGATGCTCAATCAACCACATTTGCAACAAAATATTGCACCCTTCGAAGAATTTTGCCCCGGACTTACACAAAGTCAATGCCCGATAAATATCTGATAGAATGATCGGGGCAAGAGTATGATGTTTTTTTTGTAGTGAGGACCTGTACAACCCTAACTATGCAGGTATTAATTGTCCGCTCCTCGTTTGGGAAGACCATAATTCCCATAAATGCCACTATTAAGGCGAAGCAATGGTGAATCTGCCATGTGTCCTTGTTTTGCTTGTTTTTAAGGCCCTTTTCATGCATTTCAAACCCATTTAGCTTCCCAAACCTAGAGTACATGAAGTAGAAAGAACAACACCCTTCGACAATGTTGTTCTTTCTTATTTTCTTAATGATGTTATGAAGATCGAATAATCAGTGTACATAGAGAGCCCTCGGGAATATGAGCTTTTGGTTTCTCTAATCCATGCCAAACCCGAAATATACAGATATCTCTTCTGAAGAGGGATTAAGCTCAAAATCGGAGAAGTGGAAGACATTGTGAACGAAGTCTCAAAAGTCACTAGTGCCTCAATCAAATCCTCCCATGGTTTAATTTTCATAATATCAGTGAGGGATCCCAGGTGCTTGGTGACCTATTTCTGACCATTTTCTCCTAAGTCATACCACCACATCTGAAGCTTAAGTGGAGCCTAGTCTACAACCTGCAACAGTCTGTTCTGGACAGTTCTTATTTTGTACCTGTGGGTGGTTAAGATTAGGGTTGACACTAGTCTCAAAAGATATAACCAATGCACTCGTTTTGTAAAACAATCTTTTGTAATCAACTCAATTTTAAGAAAACTCAAAGAGAGGGTGGATAGTTTTGCATTTGTGGCCAAGGAAATGATGGTTATTTTGTAATTTTGGCCTCTTCGTACTTCCAAGGATAACTTTAGGACAGGGGAAGGGTATTATGGTAAAGGTGATGCCTAATTAACAGACGCGTCCATTCTTGCGAGAACAACCCTACAATAATATTGAAGATCTTCTGAGACTGTTCCGACAGAAACGACTCGAAATTAACCAAAGCTGGTTTAGCTTATTTGTTTTGAAAAAAAAACACTGGACACGTTTTTTTCTTTTGGTTATTTTTGTACATATGGGGCTGAACCCTATGAAGGTTGCCTATTTTGTAATAATCTTTTTGGGGTAAATACTGAGATTTTTAAAAAATCGGGTAAATTTTCTCTCTCATATTTTCTTCCTTCTTGTTTTCCTTCAATATTTTTATATTTTTATTTTTATTTTTAGAAACCGGTTAACATGCACAAACCAAATCAAATGTAATGCACAAGTAGCACAAAAGATGAATCAGGATAGTCATGTAATTCTCTGGTACACTTGTCTTAGACGGACCCAACCCCTGTGTTGAGTCCCCAAAGTCAAATACACATGATGCAGATAAGCATTCCTACTAGGGATCCGACATGAGGCTGTGTTATTCTTGGTTTAAATCCTAGGGCCAATGTTTTAGATTTGGCTTACCTAGGCGGACAGCTCGAGCCGAGGTAGGGATAACGTACCAGGGGCACGAAAGTCTACCTGACCTAGTTATTGACCCATCATCGTTCTAATTAGTAGGACTTATAACAGAAAAGTGGTCCACACGCATGTGTGCATCATAATTTCAGAAGACTCAGAAGGGAGGCATAAGAAATCAATTTAATATAGTTCAAATAATATCAAAGCAGCAAAATAAGCGAAAATTAGCACATAAGGCCCATGAACACAGTAATAACATCAAATCAATAAAGCCAAGTATAGATCACATAACAAGCTCGAATTCTGAACCTAGAATCAGAAGTTATGGGTTCTTGTTCCCTAACAGATTCGCCGGAGCGATCACATCTCCTTTTTCCCGAGTAATGGGCCAAAAGTGTTTTCCAATTTAAGTGACATTAGCTGAAACGGGATTAATTTATTTTTTATTTTTTAAAGAGTCGCCACTTGGAATAAGAATCTACGGTGTCCCAAGTCACCATTTATTTTAAAATTCAAATTCAAGAAAATTGACTATGTTTAAGTATGTGAAACACAGAAGAGCGGGTAAGGAATTATCTGTTAACCTGGAAGAAGGTATGAGGCACTCCCTAGTTTCGTGGTTTTAGCACAGCCGCTCGACGATTATACCTGGCTTTATTAAATTCAAATACTTTGTATTTATGAGAATTTTATGTCTTTCCACTTTTAGAATCACTTTTAAATTGCTTTATTATCCGATATTATGGCATTATCTTGAAACGAATCACATGTGTGAGTATTCGTTTTGTTTGGTGCGCCAAAAGCAATCTTAATTTTTTTACACTTCCAATCCATGCTTTGCATAAAAACCTACAAGCCATCATAAACAAACAAAAAGAACAAAAAAAATTTGCCCCAGTTTGCACTAGGAAATTTTTGTAAGTTACTAAAACACAATAAACTATATTTGTTATGGTCAAATGAAGAATTGAAAGAGAAATGGGCTCCTTTTTTATAATAGGGGATGTCGTACCCAACATTAATAAGATAGAAGGCAACTAGGAGATGTAGTACAATGTGTTGGCATTAGGATGAGGTTCGTAGCACTCCGAGATGCTACTAAGGAATGTCGTACCCTATGATTGCAAAAAGTAATGCAGCCAGGTGATGTAGTACCCTGTGTTGGAAATAAGATGATGCTTGTGGCACTCTGAAATGCTACTAGGGAATATCGTACCCTATGTTGGTAATAAGTAATGCAGACAGGGGATGTAGTGCCATTGGTTAGCAATAAGATGAGGCTCGTGGCACTCTGAGATGCTACTAGGGAATGTCGTACCCTATGTTGGCAATAACAATACAACCAGGGGATGTAGTACCCTACGTTGGCAATAAGATGAGGCTCGTGGCAATATGAGATGCTACTAGGGAATGTGGTACCCTATGTTACCAATGCAGAATGCAACCAGGGGATATAGTACCCTCTGTTAACAATAAGACGAGGCTCGTGGCACTCTGAGATGCTACTAGGGAATGTTGTACCCTATGTTGGCAATAACAATGCAACCAGGGGATGTAGTACCCTGCGTTGGCAATAAGATGAGGCTCGTGGCACTTTGAGATGCTACTAGGGAATGTCATACCCTATGTTAGCAATGAAAAATGCAATCAGGGGATGTAGTACCCTGTGTTGGCAATCAGGTGAGGCTCTTGGCACTCTAAGATTCTACTAGGGAATGTCGTACCCTATGTTGGAAGAAAGTAATACAACCATGGGATGTAGTACCATGCATTGTCAATAAGATAAGGCTCGTGGCACTTTAAGATTCTACTAGGGAATGTCGAACCCTATGTTGGAAAAAAATAATGAAGTGTCACGATCCAAGTTCGCCCTTCGTGAACTGTCGTGATGGCACTTAGTCTCTAAGACTAGATAAGCCTAACAAATTGCGTAAAAAGGGAAAACAAAATATGAAACTAGAAAAAACTACGGATAAAACATGATCAAAACGTTTCTGATGCCGCCGGGCATATACAAATACACACTCTCAAAACTAAATCAACTCCCAATACCTAGAATCTCATGAAATCACAAGTCGTACATACTACATAGTGTTCTAACTCCAGTATGTCTAATCAAAAGAAAGTGCATAAGGTCTATAGCTAAAAGAGAGAATAGAGAGGGACTCCTAGGTATGCGAACGCGGCAGATATACCTTGATGTCTCTGAAGATCGCCTCGTCTCACTGATAGTATGGTTGAGCCAAAGAACCTGGATCTGCACACGAAAAACATGTGCAGGAAAGGACATGAGTAAACCACAGCGGTACCCAATAAATGCCAAGCTTAACCTCGATCGAGTAGTGACGAGAAAGGTCATGGACCTACTGGTTATATATATATATATATAACGAGGTAAAATAGTATGTGGTGCAACAGTATAATTACAGACACTAACAGTTTATAAAGAGTAAAATCACAGATAAAATATAGTTAGTACACAGAGATAGCAACAGGGGATCTCCCAAGATATCGTCCCGTAGTCCCAAATGTAAATGTACAGAGGATCTCCCGGGATATTGTCCCATAGTCTGAATCATAAATATGCAAGGGAAACTCCCAAAATACCAATCTGTAGTCCCAAAGTAAATATCCAATACAGGGGAATCTACTGGGTGTCGTCCCGTAGTCCCAAACTGTTACGCCCCACAGTATTACGTCGATGTTATGCTTTGTAGTAATATATTACGATTATGTTACCCTCTGCAGTAATATATTACGATGATGTTACGTCCTGCAGTATTAAGTTACGATAATGTTGTACCCAGCAATATTATATTACGGTGATGTTACGCTTCGTAGTATTAAGTTACGACAGTGTTGCACCCAACAGTATTACATTACAGCGATGTTACGCTTCGCAGTAATAAGTTATGACGATGTTGCACCCTGAAGTATTGTACGTTGAATTTGTCGTAAGGTAATTGACATCAGTCCAAGTAAAAGATAATTTGGAGATTATAAGGATTATGCTATTTCACAAGTGATGAGTAAATTTGTAAAGAAGAGAGGGGAAGCAAGTCAAAGAAAATGAATTTTCGTCCAAGTTTGTCATTTTGGGATAAAATACGGCCCGAGTTAAAATACCCGGTATTTATGAACTAATACCATACAAGGTACTACATGGCCATGATAGTAAGGTGTATAAAGTGTATTAAAAGTGAGTATTATTTTAAGTAAATTGAGATAATTTTTAGTTATGTGGATATTTGGTTAATTGTGGATTTTTGATGGAAAATTAACCATGTAATTAAGGAAATTGGTGGATAAAATTTGGGTAGGCTTAAACCCACCAAAACGTGGCAGCAACCCATATCTTAAGTGATGAATATTTGATTGAAACAAAGGCAATTGTGATGACAAACGACGAGGATACTCCTAATATCACAAACAGTCCACTCCCAATACATAATAATACACATTTTTATTGGGATGTTTTGTGAGGATCAAGATTATAAGTAGTCTGGCAAGATAGAGATGGTTGTTGGTTTCATAGGGAAAGAACCAAAAGTGATAGTAAGCCCACCGCAATTGGCACCGTTGATTGTGAAAGGTGCGGGTTCTAGCTTTTACATGGCAGGTTTTGGAAAAACAACTTTCTATGTCCCTGGAAGCACAAAGAAGGTTGAGGTTCAATTGGGTGGGCCCAAGCTTTACATCCCTGGGAGCATTCAAAAGATCGTTCCGAATAATGGTTTGAAAAATATAACAGAGCTAGTCGTGATTCGACCTTTTGCACAAATCCATGTGAAAAACACGAAAGCTATTCCCTGGAATTATAACAAGACTGTCATGACATACAGTGGAAAAGAGATAGTTGAATAAATAAATGAAATGGTAGGCTTTACCTGGTTTAGAAGGTTCTATTCCCCAGAGGAATTGAGAAAAGCTAAGCAAGTCAGGGAAAGTCACTTGCCAGTAGAAGAACCCACTACAGAAAAAGAAGCGGAGGAATTCTTTAAGAAGATGAAAATGCAAGACTACTCAATCATTGACCAACTAAGGAAATCCCTTGCTCAGATATCTTTGTTATCTCTGCTTTTGCACTCGGAAGAGCATCGTCGTGTATTGATAAAAACTCTGAACGAGGCATATGTCTCAAAAATGACAATGGTGAATCAGCTAGAGAAAATGGCTCAAAGATTCTTTGAAGTAAATAGAATTACTTTTATTTCCTGAGGAACGGACGGGGCACAATAGAGCTTTGTATCTTATGGTCAAATGTGAAGGGCACTACGTAAAAGGAGCCATGATTGTCGGAGGCTCAAGTGTAGGTGTATGACTTCTTTCTACTCTACGACAGTTGAACATTGACACTAACAGAATTCGAACTAGTAATATCAGCATCAGAGCTTTTAATGGTTCACGAAGAGACACTATTGGGGAAATCGAACTCACCACGACAATCGGCCCGTTTGAGTTTAACATTGTCTTTCAAGTGTTAGATATGGAAAATTCCAATAATTTACTTTTGGGAAGGCTGTGGATCTATATGGCCAGAGTTGTACCATCCACCCTATATCAAATAGTCAAATTCGAGTATGACATGCAAGAAATTGTTGTTCATAGGGAGGATGACTCATCCATCTGTCTTTTCATTTCCCTAATTTTTGTTAATTTCTTATCATTTTCTATTTCATTAATGCTGGCTTTAAAAACATGACAAGCATGCATGATATCTTTAAAAGCTGTATAATATCGAAATAATGAATCAAGAGTTTGAGTATGATGAAGATGAGACTTTTAAGGAAATAAAAGGGAATTAGATCAATTGAGAATAAACCTAAGCCTAATTTAAATGAAATTGAGGCAATTAACATGGGAAGTCTTGAAGAAACCAGAGAAACAAATATAAGCATTCATACTGAAAAAGGCGAGAGATGCCATAATTCAAGTTTTGTTCGAGTATAGAGATGTATTTGCTTGGTCGTATGAAGACATGCTGGGTTTGATTGCGGATTTAGTGGTTCATAAGCTTCCCACATATCCTAATTTTCCACCAATCCATAAAAGCAAATGAAGTTAAGACAAAAATGAGTGATAAGATTAAAGAGGAAATCAAGAAACAACTAAGTGCAAATGTGATCAGGGTCGTCTGATATACTACATGGTTAGCAAATGTTGTGCCAGTTCCAAAGAAGGATGGGAAAATTAGAGTTTGTATTGACTATAGGGATTTTAACAAAGCAAATCTAAAGGACAACTTTCTCTTACCCAACATTAATATCCTTGTTGACAATTGTGCGAAACATGACATCCAATCTTTTGTGGATATTTATGTCAGGTATCACAAAATTCTGAGGGATGAAGCAGATGTAGAAAAGACAGCTTTCAACACTCCATGGGGAACTTACTATTTTAGGTTCATGCCATTTGGTTTGAAGAATGCATGGGCGACTTACATGAGGGCCATGACCACGATCTTTCATGACATAATGTACAAAGATATTGAAGTGTATGTTGATGATGTGATTATTAAGTCCGGAACAAAAGTTCATCATGTGCAAGACTTGAAAAAGTTCTTTAAAAGGTTCTGAAGGTACAATCTCAAACTCAATCCAGCCAAATGTTCATTTGGAGTTCCTTCTAGGAAGCTTTTGGGTTTTATAGTTAGTCGAAGAGGCATTGAGTTAGATCCCTCCGAGATAAACATCATTCGAGAGCTGCCTCCCCCGAAGAACAAAACAGAAGTCATGAGCTTACTTGGGAGGTTGAACTACATCAGCAAGTTCATCATATAGATTATAACCACACGTGAGCCTATTTTCAAGTTGTTAAATAAGAACACCGCTATCGAGTGGACATATGAGCGCCAAGAAGCTTTTGATAAGATCAAGGAGTATTTGTCAAATCCCCTTGTTTTGGTCCTGTCGGAACCTAATAGGCCTTTGTTTTTACATTTGTCAGTAATAGATAGTTCCTTTGGTTGTGTTTTGGGTTAACATGATGCCACATGTAAAAAGGAACAAGCAATATATTATTTGAGCAAAACATTTAGCATTTATGAGACTAAATACACTCTATTGTTTATATCACTCATATTGCCATGAAGGCATAAGCTTTGGCTGATCATCTGGTAGAAAACCCGGTTGATGACGAGTATGAATCTTTGAACACATACTTACCAGATGAAGAGGTTAATTTAGTTGAAGAAGTAGTCCAAGTTGACAGTCAAATTTTGAAACTATACTTTGATTGGGATGTAAATATCAAAGGCGTAGGGATTGAGGCAGTTCTTGTATCACCTATTGGGAAACATTACCTTGCCATGGCGCAACTTTGTTTCTTCTGTACAAACAACATGGTAGAATAAGAAGCTTGCATCATGGGTCTAAACATAGTAGTAAACCTAAATGTGCATGAACTGTTGGTGATGGAAGATTCAGATTTGCTTATTCGGCAAGCTCAAGGTGATTGAGAGATTCGAGACATCAAGCTCACTACATATAAACAATGTGTGAAAGATCTAAGCAAAAGGTTAAAGTCTATCAACTTCAAGTACATTCCCAGGTTTCACAATAAATTAGCTAATGCCTTGGCCACCCTGTCCTCAATGCTTTCATATCCGGGTAATACTCACATTGACCTATTAGAAATTCAAATCCGGGATCAATATGGTTATTGCAACATAATTGAAGAAGAACCAGGTGGTGAACCTTGGTACCGTGATATTAAACAGCTTCCAAAAATAAGAGAATATCTGGAACATGCTAATAGAGATCAAAAGAGAACTATTAGGCAACACTATAATGGTTTTTTTAGTGAGGAAATCCTATACATAAGGACTCCAGATTTGAATTTGTTGAGATCAAAGAAGCTGAAATAATCAAGAATGAAGTTAATTCGGAAGTATGTGGTCCGCACATGAATCGATATGTTCTAGAAAATAAAATCCTTGGGGCAGGATATTATTGGCTTACTATGGAGTGAGATTGCTTTCGTTTTGTTCGTAAGTGCCACTAGTGTCAGATTCACAGTAACTTGATTCACTCACCTCCTTCAGAGTTGTATCCTATGTCGAGTCCTTGGCCTTTTGTTGCTTGGGGAATGGACGTCATTGGACCAATCGAGCCAAAAGCTTCAAATGGGCATAGATTCATCTTTGTTTCAATTGATTACTTCACCAAATGGGTGGAAGCTATTACATTGAAAGCAATTACCAAGAAAGTAGTGGTAGACTTTGTTCACTCCAATATCGTTTGTCGTTTCGGTATTCCAAAATTCATTATCATGGATAATGATGCTAATTTGAATGGTCATATGATGAAGGAGGTATGTGAACAATTTAAAATTGAGCATTGTAACTCTACTCCTTACCGGCCCAAAGCTAATGGAGTTGTTGAAGCTGCGAATAAGAATATGAAGAAGATTCTTAGGAAGATGGTCCAAGGGTCTAGATAATGGCATGAGAAACTGCCTTTTGGGATCAGTTCTTGCCACTGGCGGAGTTTGCCTACAACAACAATTATTTGTCCAACATTCAGATGGCACCGTATGAGGCTTTGTATGGTAGGCGGTGTAGATCCCCAGTGGGTTGGTTTGAGGTGGGTGAGGCTACATTATTGGGCACAGACTTGGTTCAGGATGCCTTCGAGAAGGTTAAGGTGATTCAGGATATACTTCACACTGCCTAGTCCAGACAGAAGAGTTACGCGAACCAGAAGATTCATGATGTTTCCTATATGGTTGGAGAGCGGGTCTTGCTTCAGGTTTCACCTTTAAAGGGCGTTATGAGATTCAAGAAGAAGGGGAAATTGAGTCTGAGGTTTATTGGTCCTTTTGAGGTATTGGGATGTGTTGGGGAGGTTGCCTATGAGCTTTACTTACCTCCTAGATTGGCAGGGATTCATCCGGTATTTCATTTTTCGATGCTCCAGAAGTATCACGTGGATCCGTTACACGTGTTGGATTTCAGTTCAGTCCAGCTGGACAAAGATCTATCTTATGTTGAGGAGTTAATGGTGATATTGGGCAGGCAGGTTCAGAAGCTGAGGTCAAAGAACATTGCATCAGTGAAGGTTCAGTGGCAGGGTCAGCCGGTCGAGGAGGCGACTTGGGATACCGAGCAGGAGATACAGCCGTTACCCTTATCTTTTCACCACTTCAGGTATGTCTCTATGCTCATTCAAGGACGAACAGATATTTTATGAGGGGATGATGTAACGACTAGGACAGTCGTTTTAAGAATTAATGCCCCAATCCCCTATTAACTACTTTCCCCATATTTGTTTCTGCTATTGTGAGTTGTCGGGAGGATTTGTTTTGCGTTTTGGAGTGTTTTGGGACATTTAGTCCCCAAATGAGAGGTTAAGCTTTAGAATTTGGACCGTAGTCGAAGTTGTGTGAAGATGGCCCCGGAATGGAATTTTGTCGATTCTGTTAGCTCTATTGGGTGATTTCGGGCTTAGGGGCGTATTCGGATTGTGTTTTGGAGATCCGTAGCTTATTTGGGCTTGAAATGCCGAAAGTTAAATTTTTGAAGTTCTGGATCAATAGTGAGATTTTGATATCTTGGTCAGAATCCGATTCCGAAAGTTGGAATAGCTCTGTGGTGTTGAATGTGACTTGTGTGCAAAATTTGGCGTCAATCGGACTTGGTTTGGTTGGTTTAGGCATCGGTTGTATGTTTCTTGAAGTTTCAAGTTCTTTAGGTTTGGATTAGAGGGTGATTCATGGTTTTAGCATTATTTGATGTGATTTGAGGGTTGGGATAAGCTCATATGATGTTTTAGGATTGGTTGGTATGTTTTTTTGAGGTCCCGAGGGTCTTAGGTGAGTTTTGGATGCTTCGTAGAAGTGAATTTGGGCTTAGGCAAAATCTGAGGTTACTGAACCTGTCATAACCGTTCCTGCTTGTGTGGGACCGAAGGTGCAGCACCACAGAAGCGATTTGGGAACCGCAAGTGTGGTCTGAGGTAATAGTGGAGTTGGTGGCAGATGCGGCCTAAGGATTGCATAAGCGATTTGGGAACCGCAGGTGTGGTCTGAGGCAATAGTGGAGCTGGTCACAGATGCGTCCCAAGGACAGCAGAAACGAACCGCATCTTTGGGTAGATGGGCGTAGGTGCGAATCTTGGTCTTTTAATTAAAATCCATAGGTGCGGAATAGGAGCCGCCGAAGCAAGACCGCAGGTAAGGTAGGACCCTCGCAGATGCAGAAATTGCTGGGCAGCAAAAGAGAAAATTGAGGTTTGAGTTCATAACTTGGAAAATCGATTTGGAGCTCGGTAGAGGGCAGTTTCTAGAGAGATTTTGAAGGATGACGATAGGTTAATGAATCCTAACTCTAACTTGGTTCTAATACATTAATCTATTGTTAGTTTAATCATTTAATTTTAGGATTTGGATGAAAAATTAGGGAAAAGCTTAGAAAAGTTCTTAGGCCTAATTTTGGGATTTTGATCGAGGTATTGGTATCAGATTTGAGTGATTTTGGTATGGTTGGACTCGTGAGTGAATGGGTGTTCATAAATTGTGATTTTTACCCGATTCCGAGACATAGGCCTGGGAGAATTTTTGGGCATTTTCTCTTTTCTTACCTAGATTTGATTCGTTTAGCTAATTCATTGTTTGTAGTTATATTTACATTATGAAATTGATTTGAACAGATTTGGGCCACTTGAAGTTGGATACTCGTGGAAAGAGCATGGTTTCGGATTGATTTTGAGCTAGTTTGAGGTAAGTGACTTGCCTAACCTTGTGTGGGGGAACTCCCCTTAGGATTTTGGTGATGTTATATGAGTGCCGTATACGTGAGGTGACGAGTGCATAGACGTGCTAATTGTTGGAAACCCCCTTTTTCATTAAGTAAATATCTATGTTTTCTTGTAATTGAGCAATAATTTTACTTGAACCCTCTTGTCCAGTTTAGGAAAAGCATGCTTATGTGATTTAATTGTCTCACCTGCTATAATTGCTTACTTGTACTCTCTGCAGCATGTTAGAGTAGAATTTCCTATTTAATTCTCAAATAGAACTGTAAATTCTTTATGAGGCCGTTGTGTATTTACTTTGGGACTATGGGACGATATCCCGGGAGATCCCATGCGTGTTTAATTTCGGACTACGGCTCGGTTTTTTGGGAGATCCCCCTGCACTTTTATGTTTGTGTCACAACCCAAACCGATGGGACGCGACGGGCACCTGGTACCTTACCAAACCAAGTACCAACGTGACATATCTTTCTTATTACATCATCATATACATGTGACATATGGGCCTAATAAGCCAACATGATTATTTATAAACTCAAAACATAGGCCGACAAGGTCGTGCAATCTGTCATGTACACAACATATGTCTACAAGCCTCTAAGAGTATATAAATGTCATAAAGGTCAGGACAAAGTCCTGCCATACCAAACAATACACGTCTTAATCATACTAACCAGACAAGCAAGTCCGAAGCAAATAGAGCGCACCAACACCCCCCTTTTGCTTCCTTCTCACACCACAACTTATAGTCAGAATCCTTTCTTGTAACTGTTGCTACCTTTCATCATGCAACCAGTAGGATTTTGACCTAGTAAGTGTGCCCAATCTCTAGGCTTCATATGTAGATCTTGATAAGATGTCCCTTTGGGAATCTATGAGTATACTGAAGTTTTTCGCTCGGTACTTTATTGAATTCACGAATATTGCTATATCTTATCGCATAGGTCCATTTAGCAATCCGTATGAATTTACTGTCATAACTCTTACTTTAACTTATCGTTGCTGAGGTCTGCTACCAAATCCCAGCTTACTCTCATTGCTTATTCCATATGTATAAATTTAAGTTCTTTAGTGCTTCCTCATTATTGTTCATCTTTAGAATGACAACCTAATATCATCTCATACTTTGTGACTTTTGTCCATGCATTGTTGATTCACCTCGATATTGATCTACAATATACCACTGATAACTTGAAACTTCTTACGTAATACTTTGCCACTAGGGCTTGCGTTACATCAAGGAATATTCGAAGTAATTTTCCTCATCCACTTAGCGGCGATACTGTACTGCAATAACCGTATTTTATAGCATCCAAAGGTAATTCTCTTACATGGGTATTTTAATCCCGTACAATTCATAAATCCCTTTTGTTTTTCTTTTTTGTCAAATCATTACTCAATCGAAGGCCCAAACGTCATCCTTTATCTAGCACAATTACACTCTTATTCTACTATTAGGGCAGCATTGCATCTCTTCTAAATGCTACTTATGAAGAGTAACTCCTTTGAGTCCATTCAGGCTATATTGAGTATACTATAACATAGAGAAGCCATTATCTCCCTTGTTTTCATGGGCCTAATCCTGAGGACTAATCCATTCTTATCACCTTCTCACTCGCCTTTTCTCGTTCTTACATCCTGTCATAAAACTTTGTCACTTCACTATACTTTAGCTTGCAACCTATACATATCTATTTATACTACTCGCAACTTTCCTTCAACTTGCTTGCACCATAGATTTTCTTATGTTATTCTGGAATGTCAAGAGAGATATTACATCGTCTCTAACCCTTCTCTATTCTCTTAGCTAGATTTCTCAGTACTTAGAAATAATAGGCTGGAAGACATGCCACTGACGATGTTGCTATCATTCCCGGTTATTGGATCCCTGCGCTTCTAGCCTTCTACCCGAAATATGAACTATTCATAACTTTTTTCATTTGAGTATCTTGTACGTTATTCACCTTTACATTATTTACTTAAAATCTCGCATCAGATCTTCTATCTCTTTCGTAATATCCATTCCATATAGGTATGATTCACACCACAACCTGAAGCTCTATTATAATACTACAATCCGGTGGGAGCTTCATACTAACTTCTTATGAGGCTGTTATTTTTTTAACTGGCTTTATGGTAGAGCCATTATAGGCAATGGTTGGTATACTTTATCTCTTGTACCTCTGATATTAAGAGTGATCCTGCAATATTCTCAATCACTAGGTCTATAATATTCTGAGTTCAGTAATCAGACTCTTGATTTACTTAGTTGATGTCACTCTTTAGTTTCCTCTTTACTCTATTCAACCTTTATGTAGGCTTAAGCTATCTTCCAATCTGTGGTTCATGGTATTAGTTATGGGATTGAGAAATATGGATGATACAACCCTTTAATAATATAATCCTTTATTTATGACGTGGCTCAATTTTTTATTTTAACGTATACCAGAATCTTCTATGGCTGTATACGCGACATGTGTAAAACTCCGAACCCATAAGTGAGTTCATAATGTAAGTAACTCTGGATCATTGATCGAATCATTTTTTTTGTTCCATTTTAGCTTTCTTTCAACATAAGCTTATTACTTTTCCTGGTCCTTCTGGCCCTTTGTTGTGTCCATACTTAGCTCATCTTAGTGACCATACATGCATGAGTTTTCATGCAACTCATATGATCTCGAATATTACTTCTAATTTTACTTCCCGTTCATTAGTCACGGTAAGTGCCACTTTCCTTTGGAGTGCTTATAATGTTATAGTGAGACTATGTTACACGACCATTTCCTCTTTAGGTCGTTGTGCTTAAGTTGAAAACTTCTTCCTTATTTCCTCAGCTAGTCTTTCGTTATAGTACTTAGGGAGAACCTTTGACCCTCGGAAAGTTGTGAGCTTATTACAGACTTTTTGATGTCCTTCCTTGCCTATAATTATCCATAGTTGCTTACCTCCATGCCTATTCCCCCCCCACCACAGTATTACATCGATGTTATGCTCTGCAGTAATATATTACGATGATGTTACCCTCTGCAGTAATACATTACGATGATGTTACACTTTGCAGTAATAAGTTACGACAATGTTGCACCCTGTAGTATTTTACGTTGAATTTGTCATAAGGAAATTGACATCAGTCCAAGGAAAAGATTTTTTGGAGATTATAAGGATTATGCTATTTCAAACAAGTGATGAGCAAATTTGTGAATGTTAGAGGGGAAGCAAGTCAAAGAAAATTAATTTTCGTCCAAGTTTGGCATGTAGGGAAAAACTATGGCCCGAGCTTAAATACTCGGTATTTATGGACTTGTGCCATACAGGGTACCTCATGACCATGATAGTAAGATGTATAACGTGTATTAAAAGTGAGTATCATTTTATGTATTTGACATAATTCTTAATTATGGGAGTAATTGGTAATTATCCAAAAAAAAAAATTAGATAAGACATAAGGTGGCAGAATTGCCTTGAAAAGCATGGTGACTCATGAATTATTAATATTATGTGGCATGACTTGAAGATTGGACAAAAAATCTTCCAACGTCCATTTGACTCCATTTTAGGAAATGAATCATTATATCTTAAAGACATAAAATTAGTTCTCCACATTTATTAAGTGAAATTTGAAGAATTCAAAATAGGATATCTTGTATCAAGACCAAATCCAATCCACCTCTTATTCCTCCTTTTCTATTCAAATATTTCATGCATTTCCATGCTCCAAATTTTTTAGTAAACTTCAAATTACACAAAAATGAAAGTGATAGATTCAATGAGTAAGAGTTTACTCATTGTGGCAGTGTTCATTTTATTTCTCGTTACTTCTTTGTTCTATACTGGAAAATAAATCAATTACAGATCAAGCTTTTTGTTATTCGATTCATTACACATTAAAGCCAAGGATGATAGTCACTCCATATTATAATAGCAACGGGATTTTTTGATTCTAGGGGAGTACGTTGTAATCCTTCCCAAGAATATCATGCGAATTTTTTCCTACTCCAGGTATGTTAAGGCTATCCCTTCTTTCTTTTGGCATGGTCCAAATTATACTGAAGAAACGAGCAAATACACAGTTTCTATAAATTACACTATTCATAGAAATAGTAGGGATGTCTATATTCTTGATTCCCCATGAGAATTATTATTATCTTCTGTTCATGGGTCTCAAAATAATATGCAGTTGGAAAAGTTTATCCGGAAGGAATATCGATATTATTATGTATATTTCATACATTTCACTCATTTATACATGTGCATTGACCTATGACCAGATGGCGTTACATACGCATATATATGTAAATATATGTATATGGGATATGGGAAAAGGTTATGGCGTTATATACGCACCACCACCTGATCAGCTGGTATATGTTGATGATGTTGCCCACAGTGGTTGAAATATGATTCAAATGATGTTATATATGTGACGACCCAAAGGTTCATCACCGTAATTCTTCCTTGTTCCGTGCTTTCGAGGCCTTGAAAACCTCGTTGTTAGTTGCCTTGATTTGCGTTCGCAGTCCGGGCGCGTAGCCGGAAAGCTTTTATGTTGAAATATGCGAATTATGTGAAAATTTTGATGAATTTTGATATTAATGTGCATAATATTGATTTCGGTCAACATTTTGGGTAAACGGACCCATACCTGTGATTCGACGGTCCCGGAGGGTCCGTAGAAAAATATGGGACTTGGGAGTGTGACCGGAATCAAATTCCGAGGTTCCAAGCCCGAGAAATGAATTTTTGTGTGAAATTATTTTCTGAAATTAATTAAGGAAAAAGAAGAAGAAAATTTATCAGAAAACTGTGGTATCGGGCTCGTATTTTGGTTCCGACGCCCGGTACGAGTCTTAAATATGTTTTAAGCACTATCTGTAAAGTTTGGCTAAAAGCAGACGTCATATGACGTGTTTCGGACTTAAAATGGGGAATTTGAGTTTTATGAAAGTTGAAAGAAAATCATGTGTTTTGAGGCTTGATCCTATGTATATGATGTCGTTTTTGGCGATTTGATCGCACGAGTAAGTCCGTAAGGTGTTTTTGAGATCATATGAATGTTTGGTTTGGAGCCCCGAGGGATTGGGTGAGTTTTGAGTGGGGCCCGGGAGGTCTTAGGCTTAAAAAAATGCAGGTTCAGATGTTCCAGGCCCCAGTGCGGCCGCGATCAGTTCCGCGCGGTCCGCGCTGGCAGCCACGCGGCCGCGATGCTTTTCTATGCGGTCCACGTGGTGGAGTTCAGATGGTCGACCAGTGCGGCCGCGCACCAAATCAGTGCTGTCCGCACTGGGTGGTTTCAGAGAAAGCCCACTTCTTCCCTCCCTCGGCGCAACCGCGGTGCATTTCTGCGCGGTCCGTGCCAGCCCCCAGCAAAAGTATATATATATTCGGGACTTCAGTCATTTTTTTCCACTTTTCAAAAACCCAAAACCTAAGAGGCGATTTTCCAAACAACTTTTCTTCTCCAAAACCATTGGTAAGTGATTTCTAACTTAATTTCTTCACTTCTTAACATCTTTTAACATGATTTCAACTTCAAATCAAAGATTTTCATGGGGAAATTGGGTATTTTGGGTAGAACCTAGGTTTCTACAAATTGAGAAGTTGGAATTTGGTGTCTGATTTCAAAACAAACATATATTTGGATTCGTGGGAGAATGGGTAACCGGGGTTTGGTCCGAACCTCGAGTTTCGACCACGTGGGTCCGGGGGTATTTTTGACCTTTGTTGGAAAAACTTTGTAAAAACTATTTTTATGAATTGGGGTTAGTTCCAATAGTAATTATTAATGCATTCAAGCAATTTGTGACTAGATTCAAGCGGTTGGGTGGTGAATTCGAGGGGTAAAGCTATTCTAGAAGCGTGAGTTGAATTTGGAGCATTCGAGGTAAGTGGCTAGTCTAACCTTGTGTGAGGGACCTTTCCCCTTAGGATGTGCTATATTTGATAATTGAAATGCCTTGTACGTGAGGTGACGAGCGCGAACTTGAGCTAATTGTTGAAAATCCGGTTTTCCCTTAAGTATTTCAATTGAGTTCTTTTCTTGTTTTATTCTACTTGTGAATTTAGCATGTTGCTAGTCTAGAAAGGCATGTTTAGTTGACTTAATTGCCTATTTGCTTAAATTGCCTGAATTGCATTACGTGAAGCATGTTAGGCTAGAAGTAAATGTTTACTTGGTACGAAATTAGCGTTTAATTTAATATTCTTATGTTGCTGCTATGTGTTTTATTTTGGGACTACGGGTGAGATTCCCGGGAGATTCTCACTGCACATTTACTTTGGGACTACGGGTTAGATTCCCGAGAGATCCCCGAAACATATATTGAGGATACCGAGAGATCCTCGGGATACCAAGAGATCCCTAGCACATATTGAGGATACCAAGAAGTCCTCGGGATACCAAGAGATCCCTGGCTTATATTGAGGATACCGAGAGATCCTCGGGATACCAAGAGGTCCCTAGTACATGTCGAGGATACTAAGAGATCCTCGGGATACATAGATCCCCGGTTACTTTCTTTATGGTTTGCTTTCATCATTGTTTCCGTTATTGTACTCTTATTATCCTGCATAGATTCTTACTGAAGGTTCTCAATTGCACTGCTTACCTTATCCTGCCATCTTTATATTTTATTTAACCTCAGTAGGGCCCTGACCTTCCTCGTCACTACCCAATCGAGGTTAGGCTTGGCACTTATTGAGTACCGCTGTAGTGTACTCACGCCTCTTCTGCGCATGTTTTTTTTTCATGTGCATATCCAGGTACCTCTACTCAGGTGCACTATCAGTGAGGCAGGAGGACTACGGAGACTTCTAGGTAGATCTGTTGCGTCCGCAGACCGATGAGTCTCCCTCTTTATTCTATCTTTAGTACTTAGTTCTCTTTCCTTCCGTTTGTTAGATATTCTGGAGTTTGGAGCCTCACTATACATTTCTGTAGCCTGTATTTTCCCATGAGTTTCCGGGTTTTGGGATTTGTTTTAGTCTTGAGATATTGAGTCATATATGCCGAGCGGAATTCAGTACAATTTCCTTTTTAGATAATTAAATATGGTATTCTATTTTTCCGCAACGTTAGGCTTACCTGGTCACGGAGACTAGGTGCCGTCATAATATATTCACGGTTGGTGAACTAGGGTCGTGACAAGTTGGTATCAGAGCTCTAGGTTAATAGGAGTCATGGAACACAAGCCGATTTATTAGAGTCTCGTTGATCGGTACAGAGACGTCTGTACTTATCTACGAGAAGCTATGTAACTGTTTAGGAAAAAAAATTCACTTCATTGATCTCCTTGTCGTGCGATATTTTTGACATCAATTCTAAACTTCTGTCTTCTATTATCTCACAGATGGTGAGGACACGTGCTACTCGGGACGATCAGGAACCCGCACCCCCTCTTGCAGCTGTTAGAGGCAGGGGTCAGGGCAGAGGCTGTGGACGCGCACGGGGTGCAGCCAGAGCATCTGCGCTAGCTGCTGCTGAGGTACCGCCAGCAGATCCAGCCGGAGTTCAGGCACCTGACCTATACTACTCCAGCCCTTCAGGAGATATTGGCACAGTTTATGGTATGTACACCATGCTGGCTCAGGAAGGGTTGCTTTTCCCTTGCTGTAGACACATCCCAGGCTGGGGGAGAGGCACAGACTCCTGCCCCCCGCACTCCTGAGTAGCGAGTGCAGGTTGAGCAGGTCCTAGAGATCATTCCTGTATAGACTGCAGTACCAGTTTAGCCCTAGGATGGGGCAGCTGCTTCTAAGGATGAGCAGCGGAGACTCGAGAGGTTCAAGAAGTATGATCCTCTGGTTTTCAGTGGACTAGCGACAGATGATGCCTTGGGATTTCTGGAGGATTTCCACCATATTCTTTGTACTATGGGTATTACCGGATCGAGCGGGGTTTCCTTCACTGCTTTCCAACTTCGGGGAGCCGCCTATGAGTGGTGGCGCACCTATGAGTTAGATAGCCCAGACGAGGCTGCTTTACTGACTTGGATCCAGTTATCAGACATGTTTTTGAGAGAGTTCCTCACTAAGAGCCTCAGGGACGCATGGCATGCAGAGTTTGAGCATTTGCGCCAGGGTCCTATGACTGTTTCAGAGTATGCTATCTGTTACACCAGATTGGCTAGGCATGCACCAGCCTTGGTGTCTACTGTCCGCGAGAGGGTTCACCGGTTCATTGAGGGGCTTATTCCTCCCATCAGATCTAGAATGGCTCGTGAGTTGGAGATGGACATTTCTTATCAGCAGTTGCTAGGAGGATTGAGGGTATGCATGCTAGGGAGAGAGAGGAGAGGGAGGCCAAGAGGTCTGGTGAGTTGGGCCATTATTCTAGTGCCCGTACCCCAACTGCAGGTCGTCATGGTAGGGGCTATATGAGTCGCCCCGTTCATTCAGCTCTTCCAGCATCCAGCAATGCTCGAGTTCCTCCCAGATCTCAGGAGCCATATTATGCACCTCCGGTTTCTAGCGCGCCTCCTGCGTGGGGTGCTTTCAGAGGCTAGTCTAGCAGACCTGGCCCTAGCCAGTCACAGCCACCACGTCCTCCCAGAGTTTGTTTCGAGTGTGGTGACACACACCACGTGGTGAGGGATTGCCCTAGAATTGGGAGGGGTGCACCTCCATACACTTCTCAGCCACAGCGTGCCCCGCAAAGTTCTCAGGCTATGGTTACAGCTCCAGTTGCTACCCCACCTACTCAGCCAACTAGAGGTGGAGGTTGGGGAGGTAAAGGTCGCCCTAGAGGGGGAGGTTAGGCTAGATATTATGTCATTCCTGCTCGTACCGAGGTTGTTGCCTCCGATTCTGTCATCACAGGTATTATATTGGTTTGTCACAGAGATGCATCGGTTCTATTCGATCCAGGCTCCACTTATTCTTATGTGTCTTTTTATTTCGCTCCGCATTTAGGTGTAGCCCGAGATTCGTTGAGTTCTCCTGTTTATATATCTACTCATGTAGGAGATTCTATTGTTGTGGACCGCGTTTATCGGTCGTGTTTGGTCACTCTTCGTGGTTTTGAGACCAGAACAGATCTATTGTTACTCAACATGGTTGATTTTGATATTATTCTGGGCATGGACTGGTTGTCGCCCCATTATGCTATTCTTGATTGTCACGCCAAGACCGTGACGCTGGCTATGCCAGGTATTCCGCGTGTTGAGTGGAGTGGTACTTTAGATCACACTCCCAGTAGAGTTATCTCTTTTATTAAAGCTCAGTGTATGGTTGAAAAGGGGTGTGCCGCGTATTTAGCTTATGTGAGAGACGTCAGTATTGATACTCCTTCAGTTGATTCAGTTCCAGTAGTACGGGATTTTCCTGATGTGTTTCCAGCTGATCTTCCAGGCATGCCGCCTGATAGAGATATTTATTTTGGCATTGATCTGTTGCCGATCACTCAGCCCATTTCTATTCCCACATATCGTATAGCTCCTCCTGAGTTGAAGGAGTTGAAGGATCAGTTGCAAGAATTGCTTGATAAGGGTTTTATTCGGCCTAGTGTATCACCTTGGGGTGCTCCTGTCTTGTTTGTAAAGAAAAAGGATGGTTTTATGCGTATGTGTATTGATTATCGCCAGTTGGACAAAGTTACAGTTAAGAACCGTTATCCTTTGCCTCGTATCGATGATCTATTTGACCAGCTTCAGGGTGCACGGGTGATTTCTAAGATTTATTTACGCTCAGGTTACCATCAGTTGAAGATTCGAGAACTAGATATCCCGAAGACCGCTTTCAGGACTCGGTATGGCCATTACGAGTTCCTTGTTATGCCATTTGGGTTGACCAATGCCCCAGCAGCCTTTATGCATTTGATGCACAGTGTGTTCCGGCCATATCTTGACTCGTTCGTCATTGTCTTTATTGATGATATTCTGGTGTATTCTCGGAGTCGGGAAGATCATGAGCAGCACCTGGGAACTGTGCTTCAGACTCTGAGAGAGAAGAAGTTATATGCTAAGTTCTCGAAATGTGAGTTTTGGTTGGATTTTGTGGCATTCTTAGGCCACGTGATTTCGAGTGAAGGTATTCAGGTGGATCCGAAGAAGGTAGAGGCCGTGCAGAGTTGGCCCAGACCATCCTCAGAAACCGAGATCCGCAGTTTCCTCGGTTTGGCTGGCTACTACAATCGTTTTGTGGAGGGGTTTTCATCAATTGCAGCCCCTATGACCAAGTTGATAGAAGGGTGCTCCATTTCAGTGGACGGAGGAGTGTGAGGCGAGCTTTCAGAAGCTCAAGACAGCCTTGACCACAACCCTAATTTTGATACTGCCTACAGGTTCGGGGCCTTATACAGTCTATTGCGATGCCTCGAGGGTTGGCCTCGGAGCGGTGTTGATGCAGGATGGTAGGGTGATTGCCTACGCGTCCAGATGCTTGAAGATACATGAGAAGAACTACCCTGTTCACGACCTTGAGTTAGCCGCCATTGTTCACGCCCAAAAGATTTGGTGCCATTACTTATATAGTGTGACGTGTGAGGTGTTCACGGATCATAAGAGTCTTCAGTATTTGTTCAAGAAAAAGGAGTTGAATTTGAGGCAGAGGAGGTGGTTGAAATTGTTGAAATATTATGACATCACTATCTTATATCACCCGGGAAAGGCCAATGTGGTGGCCGATGCCTTGAGTAGGAAGTCAACCAGTATGGGCAGTCTTTCTTATATCCCGGTCGGTGAGAGACCACTTGCTTTGGACATTCAGGCTTTGGCAAATCAGTTTGTGAGGTTGGACATTTTTGAGCCAAGTCGAGTATTAGCTTGCACGGTCGCTCATTCTTCGTTATTGGAGCATATTCGTGATTGGCAGTTCGATAATCCCCATTTGTGTGACTTGAGAGACACGGTACAGCGTGGAGGTGCCAAGAAAGTAACCTTGGGAGATGATGGTGTATTGAGATTGCAGGGTCGAGTTTGTGTGCCTAACGTGAATGGGCTTCGGGAATTAATTTTAGAGGAGGCCCATAGATCCCGGTACTCTATTCATCCGGGCGCCGCGAAGATGTATCAGGATTTGCGGTAACATTATTGGTGGCGTAGAATGAAGAAAGATATTGTGGCATATGTGGCACGGTGTTTGAACTATCAGCAGGTTAAGTATGAGCATCAGAGACCTGGTATGTCGTTTCAGAGGATTGAACTTCCCGAGTTGAAGTGGGAGCGAATCACTATGGACTTCGTTACTGGACTTCCGTTGACTCGGAAGAAGTTTGACGTGGTTTGGGTTATTGTTGATAGGCTGACCAAGTCAGCGCATTTTATTCTCGTTGCAACCACCTATTCATCCGAGTGATTAGCTGAGATTTACATTAGGGAGATCGTTCGCCTTCATGGGGTGCCCATATCTATCATTTCGGACCGGGGTCCGCAGTTTACCTCGCATTTCTGGAGAGCAGTTCAGCGAGAGTTAGGCACCTAGGTGCAGTTAAGCACAACATTTCATCCCCAGATGGACGGTCAGTCCGAGAGGACTATTCAGATTCTTGAAGATATGCTCCGAGCCTATGTTATTGATTTTGGAGGCTCGTGGGACCAGTTTTTTCCTTTAGCGGAGTTTGATTACAACAACAACTATCAGTCCAGTATTCAGATGGCACTGTATGAGGCTTTATATTGGAGACGGTGTATATCTCCAGTTGGATGGTTTGAGCCTGGAGAGGCTCGATTATTGGGTACTGATTTGGTTCAGGAGGCCTTGGATAAAGTCCGGATTATTCAGGATAAACTTCATACAGCTTAGTCTAGACAGAAGAGTTATGCAGACCGCAAGGTCAGAGATGTTGCTTTCATGGTCGGTGAGCGGGTATTGCTCCGTGTATCGCCTATGAAGGGAGTGATGAGATTTGGGAAGAAGGGCAAGCTCAGCCCTAGGTTCATCGGTCCATTTGAGATTCTTGATCGTGTGGGAGAGGTGGCTTATAGACTTGCCTTGCCACCTAGCTTGTCAGTTGTGCATCCCGTGTTTCATGTATCTATGCTCTAGAAGTATCACGGCGATCCATCGCACGTGTTGGATTTCAGCACTGTCCAATTGGACAAGGATCTGTCATATGAGGAGGAGCCGGTGGCTATTCTAGACCGGCAGGTTCGACAGTTGAGGTCGAAAAGTTTTCCTTCAGTGCGTGTTCAGTGGAGAGGTCAGCCTCCTGAGGCATCGTCCTAGGAGTCCGAGTCTGATATGCGGAGCCGTTATCCTCATTTAAAATTGGGCCTACGGGTGAGATTCCCGAGAGATTCCCCCTGCACATTTACTTTAGGACTACGGGTTATATTCCCAGGAGATCCCCGGCATATATATTGAGGATACCGAGAGATCCTCGGGATACCAAGAGATCCCTTGCACATATTGAGGATACCCAGAGATCCTCGGGATACCAAGAGATCCCTGGCTTATATTGAGGATACTGAGAGATCCTCAGGATACCAAGAGGTCCCTAGTACATGTCGAGGATACTAAGAGATCCTCAGGATACTTAGAGATCCCCGGTTACTTTCCTTATGGTTTGCTTTCATCATTGTTTCCGTTATTGTACTCTTATTATCCTGCATAGATTCTTACTGTAGGTTCTCAATTGCACTGCTTATCTTATCCTGCCATCTTTATATTTTATTTAACCTCAGTAAGGCCCTGACCTTCCTCGTCACTACCCAACCGAGGTTAGGCTTTGCACTTACTGAGTACCGCTGTGGTGTACTCATGCCTCTTCTGCGCATGTTTTTTTTCATGTGCAGATCCAGGTACCTCTACTCAAGTGCACTATCAGTGAGGCAGGAGGACTACGGAGACTTCGAGGTAGATCTGCTGCGTCCGCAGACCGACGAGTCTCCCTCTTTATTCTATCTTTAATACTTAGTTCTCTTTCCTTCCGTTTGTTAGATATTCTGGAGTTTGGAGCCTCACTATACATTTCTATAGCCTGTGTTTTCCCGTGAGTTTCCGTGTTTTGGGATTTGTTTTAGTCTTTAGATATTGAGTCGTATATGCCGAGCGGCATTCAGTACAATTTCCTTTTTAGATAATTAAATATGGTATTCTATTTTTCCTCAATTATTATGTTTCCGCAAGTGTTAGGCTTACCTGGTCACGGAGACTAGGTGTCGTCATGACATGTTCACGTTTGGTGAACTAGGGTTGTGACAATATATGCGTATATTTGTATGTATATATATATATTTATATATGTATATGGGATATGGGAAAGGTTATGGCGTTATATACGCACCACCACCTGATCAGCTGGTATACGATGATGATTTTGCCTATAATGGCCGATATGATATGATGGGATGCCCTCAAAGGCTGATGATATTATGAAATATGTACCTATGCACGACATGACATTCATACGCATATGCATGACGCTAAAAGTAATTTATGATTTACAAAGTTATTCTGATTTACAGGTTGAGTAATGTACTCTATATTTCTTCCATGTCTCTTATGTACTTAATTATGTGCCTTACATACTCGGTATATTATTCGTACTGACGTCCCTTTTGCTTGGGACACTGCGTTTCATGCCCACAAGTCCCAATAGACAGATCGAGAACCCTCCAAGTAGGCTATAAGCTCAGCGAAATATGTTGGTGTGCTCCATTTGCTTCGGAGTTGCTTGTTTGGTTAGTATGATTTAGACGTGTATTGTTTGGTATGGTTGGGCTCTATCCCAAAATTTATGGAATTTATGTCCTCTTAGAGGCTTGTAGACATATGTCGTGTACGTGAAAGATTGTACGTCCTTGTTGGCCTATGTTTTGAGTTTATAAATGATTATGGTGGCTTATTAGGCCCGTATGTCATGTGTATATGATGATGTAATAAGAAAGGTACGTTACGTTGGTACTCGGTTGTGTAAGGTACCAAGTACCCATCGCGGTCCATCGGTTTGGATCGTGACAAAAGTGGTATTAGAGCAATTCTGTCCTAGGGATTGTACAAGCCGTGTCTAGTAGAGTCTTGTTTATGGGTTTGTCGTGCACCACACTAGCAGGAGGCTACAGGGCATTTAGGATTGTCACTCTTTCTTCTTACTCTAGATCATGTAGTAGAGATCACTTATAAGAATTCAAATTCTGAAATTCTATTTTATTCATAATAAGATGATACCTATATCCGGAAAGAAGGTTGGAAATAGAGATAGTTGTGGAAGAGCTGAGTTAGAGGAATTGCATTTTTGTATGATGCCTACGATAAGTAAATGTGAGGTCTTTAGCAGATCATGGGTGCACTGAAAGGTGTAAGCTTCCTGATAAGAAGCCTTAAGGCAAGAATGCCTATCCATCTTTATGATGAAAGACAATGAGAGATTAAAAAGAAAAATACAAGTTTCGACAACCAAAAGAAGCAAGATGAAGAAGGGTATGAGGAGCCCAGTTAATGAAGGTTGACAACGTTTATGATTCAGGCAGACGAACATAAGCTTTTGAGTTATATTCAGTAGTAACAGAGGTATGTACAATTGGTCACACCCATTCCAGTTATGCCATGTTGGGGCTAACATGTATAGTTTAGAGAAGGACGGGATATCAAGATCCAGTTGGGGTTAGGGTAACCCAAATTGGTAAATGGATGGTTTGCGTTAGTTGACAATTTCGAAGGACATTGCAAAAAGTGCTAACAGTTCTACTTGTGAAGCACCTAAGTGGTGCATTTATAAATAGTACCACTAGATATGAGTGCTACAAAGATAGGCGCTGGAAGCCTGGAAAGGATAAATATTATCTTAATATGACTCCTGTCCCTAGTAGAGAGATAATGCTAGGCAACCCGAAGAGCCAGTGAATGGAGCAAAGGGGAGCTAAAAGCGAAAGAATGTTGTGTTGAAGTTTTCATAAAAAAGGGGATATGTAGAAATATTAGCAGAGGAACGAGAAGAGAGATAAGGAAGCATTATGAATAAGGTGTGAAACATGGATGACAATAGTAGTGTGTTACAGAATCTATAGTCAAATGAAGAAAGAGATAAAAGGTGATGGGCCTTAAGAAAACAAAATAGTATAGGCCATACAGTCACATCCTTATTTCGGGTAATAAGTTCGTGACTCTAACGTGATTACAAGAAGGGGAGAATTAAACCCCAGAATAATTGAAATCAGTATGGGCAGGTGAAAAAGACAAACTAAACATGAATTAGGGACTGAGTGATTTGATAACAGTTGGCATCATGAGAATTTCATATCGTGTTCTGGCGATAATAGAATGGACAACAAAAGAAGATTCATCGGAAATTCAGAGAATGGTCATTCAGGAAGATGTTTCCCTAAAGCAAGCAAGGGGAGCAAAGTTAAGCTTAAGGGAATGTATGTTCCAGTTACATTAAGTGTCACCATTGCGAGTAAGGAATTTTGTTATCCTTGGTACATAAGGATTACTGCAAGGCGAGTAAGGGCCATCGATGATGTAAAAGGACATCGAAGATGAAAAGGTGAAACATCTATAGGCAGGTCATCGTAGCTCCAACTCTTAGTACTCCCGAGGAAATATTGAATGATAAAGGAAGAATGCAATAAAAATGAGAAAAGGATGAAATTGCACTTATTCAAATGTTACAGATATGCTAAGAAAAGGAAGTAAGGGTTCTTGCCTGGGATGTTTTTGATAAATAATGAGCTAGTAAGACAAAAGAAATAACACAAGAAAGATTGTGCAGAATATAGATATGAGAAAGGGACAATGAGTAGTTAACAGTTGATTCAGAGAGAGCCTAGTTATTGCCAGACAGGTGGTTACCGATGAATCAGGAGACCATGCAAGATAAATATAGTAAAACCCAATATATATTGAATTCAGCCTCACAGTAATATCATTATCACACTTGATATATATTCGATAGGAGTCAGGGTAGTTAAAGGTACCACATGAATGTTACAGGAATAAAAGTGAGCTCCACCGGAAAGATAGTCATAATATCAGCTCAGGAGCAACCCTACAAGCACAAGGGCACGGAGGTAAGCAATTACGGATAATTATAGGCAAGGAAGGATATCAGAAAATCTGTCGAGTATACGATGTAATAAGCCCACAGCTTTACAAGAGCTAGAGGGTCCTCCCTAAGTACTACAATGGAAGACTAGCTGTGGAAATATGGAAGAAGGCTTCAACATAAACATAGTAAATTGAAGGAGAAATGGTCATGTAAAAGTAGTCTCAGAACTAAAATTTTATGCCCTCCAAAAGAAAGTGTCACCTACCGTAGCTAATTCATGGGGAGAAAGATCGAAGGTAATATTCGAGACTATATGAGTTGCACAAAAATTCTGGTATGTGTGGAACTGGGATGAGTTAAGTATGCACGCAACAAGGGGCAGAAAGACCAGGAAAAGTAATTGCACACATTTAAAGAAAGCTGAGATGGAACGAAAGGAATTATTCAATCAATGATCCATAGTTGATTACGTTATGAACACACTTACGAGTTTATAGTTTTAAACATGTAGCATATACAGCCATAGAAGATTCCGGTATACGTTAAAAGAAAGAATTGAGCCCAGGGCATAGACAAAGGATTGTGTTGTTAGAAGATTGTATCATGGATATTCCATAATGACCATGAAAGGCTAAGGTAATAGCTAATACCCTGAGCCACATATCTAAAGATAGCTTAAGCCTGCATAAAGGCTGATCAGAAGGAAGAGGAAACTAAAGGATTACATCACCCAAGTAAATCAGGAGTCTAATTTTTGGACATAGAAAATTATAGAAGTTGTGCTTGAGAACATAACAGAATCACTCTTAATATTAGAGGTGCAAGAGAGATAGCACAACAACTATATTCTATAACAGCTCTACGATAAAGCCAGTTAGAAGAAGTATAAATCTCATAAGAAGTCAGTATGGAGCTCCCACCGGATTGTATAGGCACTAGAGGTGCAAGAATTATAATAGAGGTTCAAATGGTGGATGTGATTTATACCTATGTATGAGGGAGGTTATGAAAGAAAGATAGAAGAACGTGAGGCAATATTTTAAGGTAAGTAAGGAAAAGGTAAAACAACGTACAAGATACTCAAATACAGAAGGTTATGAATAGTCCATATTGCGGATAAGGGGCTAGAAGTGCAGGGATTCAGTATCCAGGAATGATAGCAGCGTCGTCAGTGGCGTACCTTCTAGCCTATGGTTCCTAGGTACCGAACGGACTAATTTGATAGTGAAAGAAGAGTTAGAGATTATATGATATCTCGATGTTCCAGAAAAGCATAAGGAAATCGGTCGTAAGCTAAAGTATGATAGAACAACAAGGTTTTAGAAAGACATGAGTAAGAATAAGAAAAGGGTAAGTGAGAAGATGTTGAAAATGGGTAAGTCCTCGGGATTAAGCCCATGAAAACAAGGGAGCTGATAGGTTCTCTAAATTATATAAAGCTCAGTATAGCGTGAATGAGCTCAAAAGAGTCTATGACTAGTAGCATTTAGAAGAAATAGAATGCTGACCTGGTAATAAAATGAGGATATAATTGTGACAGATAAAAGATGACGTTTGGGTCGTTGATTGAATATTGATTTGAAGGAAAAAGAATGGGAGGAAGAGAAAAGATTTTGCGGACGGCACATGATTAGAATACCCCAAAAGGTGAATCACATTGAGATACTATGAAATACGATTATGAAAATCACTTTATGTATTTCTCGATGCAATGTAAGCCCTAGTAGTTTAAGTTATTAGTGGTGGATTGTAGATCGATATTGAGGTGAATTAACAATGAATGGATAAAAGTTACAAAACATTAAATGAGGTTAGGTCATCACTCTTAAGATGAACAGTAATGAGGAAGCATTAAAGGACTTAGACTTATACATATGGGATAAGCAACGAGAGTAAGTTGGGATTTGCTAACAGACCTCAGCAACGATAAATTAAAGTAAGAGTTATGGCAGTAAATTCATACGGATAGCTAAACGGACCTATGCGATGAGATATAGCAATAAGCTCTACATATGAAGCCTAGAGATTGGGCACACTGAAAAGGTCAAAATTGTACAGGCTGCATGATGAAAGGTAGCAACAGTTACGAGATTGGAAGGATTCCGACTACAAGTCATGGTGTGAGAAGGAGGCCTAAGAGGGTAATGCCCTAGACTTTGGACATATTCACATCACAATCACCTAGATGGCAAGGGAAGTTCTAAGGTATTCAGAAGATATAAGTTATGAAAATGATAAGTGCAGCAGTCAACATTCGAGGACGAATGTTACAAGGGGGGAATAATGTTACGCCCTGCAGTATTACGTTGATGTTATGCTCTGCAGTAATATAATGTGATGATGTTACCCTCTGCAGTAATACATTACGGTGATGTTACACTTCACAGTAATAAGTTACGATAATGTTTCACCCTGTAGTATTTTACGTTGAATTCGTCATAAGAAAATTGACATCAGTCCAAGGAAAAGATTATTTGGAAATTATACAGATTATGCTATTTCAAAAAAGGGATAAGTAAATTTGCTAATGTGAGAGGGGAAACAAGTCAAAGAAAATGAATTTTCGTCCAAGTTTGGCATGTTGGGAAAAATTATGGCCCGAGCTAAAATACTCGGTATTTATGGATTAGTGCCATAAGAGGTACCTCATGGCCATGATAGTAAGATGTATAAAGTGTATTAAACTTAATTATGCGGGTAATTGGTAATTATCCAAAAAAAAAATTGATAAGACATAAGGTGGCAGAATTGCCTTGAAAAGCATGGTAACTCATGAATTATTAATATTATGCAGCATGGTGACTCATGAATTATTAATATTATGTGGCATAATTTGAATATTGGACAAAGAATCTTCCAACGTCCATTTGAATCCATTTTAGGAAATGAATCATTATGTCTGAAAGACATAAAATTACATCTCCACTTTTATTAAGTTGTAACGACCCGACCGACCGTTTTGAGCTTTTACACTTTATTCGTTAGTTCCTGGGCATGACGTGCCCCGTGTGATGTTTTACGACTCATGTAAATCGTTGGTTTTGGTTTTCAGGATAATTGGAATGAATTTGGAAGAACAGTTCCCAGTTTGAAGCTTGAAATTTAAAAGGTTTGACCAATATTTGACTTGCTTGTATAAAATAACAAATCGGAATTTTTATGATTGGGTTAGCTCCGTTAGGTGATTTGGTACTTAGGAGCTTGATCAGAATGCATTTTGGAAGCCCGTGGAAGGTTTAGGCTTGAATTGGCGAAATTGAGATTTCGGCATTTTCCGGTTGATAGGTGAGATTTTGATATAGAGGTCCGAATAAAATTCCGGAAGTTGCAGTAGTTCCGTTGTGTCATTTGGGATGTGTGTGCAAAATTTTAGGTCATTCGGTCGTGGTTTGGTTGGGTTTTTGATCAAAAGCGTAATTCAAACGATTTTAGAAAGTTTGGCTTGAATCCAATGCGTTTTGGGTGATTTGATGCTGTTTGAGGTGTTTTGATGATTGGAACAAGTTTGAATAAGGTATTAGAATATGTTTGTGCGTTTGGTTGAGGTCTCGGGGGCCTAGGGGTGATTTCGGATGGCTAACGGAGAAGTTTGGATTTTGTTGCAGCTGCTGAATTTGCTGCTTCTGGTATTTTCGCACCTGCGGATTGGGGACCGCAGGTGAGGCACCGCATAAGCGGAGTTTTAGTCATAGAAGTAGAAAAGCGACTGAGGAGCAGGAACCACAGAAGCGGCTATGTGGACAGCATCTGCACAGCCGCAAATGCGGAAGTATGATCGCAGATGCGTAATTTCGGTTGTTAAGTGATTTCCGCAGAAGCGGACGAGAGACCACAAATGCGGTACCGCAGGTGAATGGATTGACCGCAGATGCGGGTCATGGTGTCATAAGTGAAATCCGTAGAAGCCGATGTTTTTCCGCATAAGCGGAAGCGCAGATGCGCTTATAAGATCGCAGGTGCGAAGGAGCTGGGCAGAATGTATAAAAATGCCCCTTCGCGATTTTCAATCATTTATTCACCATTTTTTTGCGATTTTGAAGCTCCAAACTGTGATTTCAAGGGGGGGGATCAAGTGTATCCACAGAGGTAAGCTATTTGAGCTTTATACCTTGTGTTATGGTAAATATATCATTGTTTAATCATGAAAATTTGTGGGAAATTAGAGGAAGAGTTGGGAATTTAGAGCTTGAAATTGAAGAGTGAACTTTTAGAATTTGAGTGACCATATGATGTCGGATTTTGGTAAATTGGATATGTTGAACTTGTGAGAGGATGAGGATTCGATTGATGTTAATTTTGTCAGATTTCGAGGCGTGGGCCCGGGGGCCGGGTTTGAGCAATTTCGGGATTTTGATATTAAATTGGATATTTTCGAGTGGTCTTCGCTTCTTTTAGCATATTTTAAGGATTATGTACTGATTGTGCCTAGATTGGAGCATCCGGAGGTTGATTCGTGCGGACGAGGCATCGCGGGCTACAGTTTGGACCGGATCGAGGTGAGTAATGATTGTAAATGATGTTTTGAGGATTTGAAACCCTGGATTGCACATCGTAGTGCTATATTGAGGTGAGGCACATGCTTGATGACGAGCGTGGGGTCGTGCACTATTGGGGATTGTGAGTTGGTCCATCCCGATTGATGATTTTGCCGCGTATTTGATTGAAAACTATTTGCTATAATCATTATTTGGGTTGAATGCCATATTTGGGCCTAGTGCCAGCTATTTGAACCCTTCGGGGATTTTTGTTGATATTTCCTCACTATTTTGACTTTATACTTGAACTCAGTCATGTTATTTTCGACTGTTTTTCAAATGTCAGCCAAGTTTACTTTGCTTTAACACTTGAAATGATATTTCAAATAATATTTTGGGCTGAGCATCATGTTTTACTGTTGCTCGAGTGGCTTATGTGATTTTTGACTGAGTAAGGCCGAGGGCCTGTGTTGTGAGGATATCTTTTGGGTCAAGCTGCACGCCGCAGCATTGAAACACTGATTTGATTATGAGGCCAAGGGCCTGAGATATGTATGCCACAAGGTGGCTTGTTGATATTGAAACGAGGTCGAGAGCCTATTTATGATGCCACGAGGTGGCTTGATATTACGCTTGAGCCGTAAGGGGACCCTCCAGGAGTCTGCACACCCCTAGTGAGCGCAGGTACCTATTGTGATGTGAGATATAGCCCGAGGGGCTGATATTATTCTATGTGATTTTCCCGAGGGGCTGGTACTGTTCTGAGATATTGCCCAAGGGGCGGATTTGGTGACATTGTGCCCGAGGGGCGAATCTTATGTGCTTATCTTTTTTATTTGCCTGCCATTTGCCTGTTTAATTTTGTATTTGTGCCCGAGGGGCAGATTTCTATGCTTATCTGCACTAATTATTTTGCATTCATTTGTGTAATTGTTGAAAAAGTCATTTTCAAAGAAGTTTAAACTGTGCTAAGATGTTTTAAAATATTTTACAGCTTCATTGCTTTTTTACAAATTTTTGAACTTCTTCTATACAGTATCTTGATATGCTTTACGTGATTTCTTACCATTCAGACTTTAGTTGTGATTATTACTTACTGAGTCGAAGTACTCACTTTACTCCCTGCACCTTGTGTGCAGATTCAGATATTTTTTAACCCGGTAGCAGGTTTTGGTTGATCGGAGGTAGAGTCCTCGAAATTTAGCAAGTTAGCTGTCGGCATTCGTAGCACTGCTTTTCCCCTCTCTATTTCATTTGTTTGTATTCAGTACATTTTAGACTTTTCAGTTGTAGTTAGACCCTAGTAGATGCTCGTGACTTGTGAAACCCCGATGTCGGGTTGTATTTATTTACCCAGTGTTCATTTAAAACTCATATTATGCGATATCTGATTAATTGAAAAGGCATTAAATTGACTTATTAAAATTACTGAATTAAATTTGGGAATTGTGTCGGCTGGCCTTGTCTTCACGAGAGGCGCCATCACAACCCAGTCCGGTTTGGGGTCGTGACAAGTTGGTATTAGAGCCTAGGTTACATAGGTCTCACGAGTCATGAGCAAGTTTAGTAGTGTCTCGCAGATTGGTACGGAAATGTTTGTATTAATCCTCGAGAGGCTGTAGAACCTTTAGGAAAAACTTCATATTCGTGAGTTCTTATCGTGCGTCCTTGATTCAGCTTGAAATGTAACTCTTTGAATTCCTTCCAGGCATTCGTATGCGCGCATGAGAGCTCTGTATCAAATGTCCATCGATGGCTTGTGATTCCCCGTTCGAGGGGCGAGATGTGATCTATGTGAGTTGATGTTGGGCCAGTCTGGAGAACTTGAGGCCGGATTTTTGCCTATAGCTTGAGTACCGAGGTGCTGATTGTGTGAGCAAGTGTTCTTGAACTTATATGTTCGGTAGTGTCCCTATTAGTGGAAGTGACGAGAAGGGTATGTTGGAGGATAAAAGAACTATTAGGTGCTTGAATTATATCTTGATTTGAGGTATAGCCCCGACTTATGGGCGTGTGAAGAATATTTTCATGTTTCCTAGTTGGGAGTGAAGTAAATCTCATGTTGCGGTATGAGTTCATACTCAAGAGGACTAAGTGACTGTGTAATGTTTATGGCGGTGGAAGGTGTACAGAAATGTTCGTTGGTTGCAAAGCAGGTGGGTTATCTCATGTGGAGTGTTCTAAGGTTGTGTGATCCTTATGTTGTCTGTTAGAAGATCTCATTTACAAGTGAAATATATGTGTTAAAATTTATATTTGGGTCGTGTAAGAGAGTGGGCTTGACTGTTGTGAGAGTGAATGTGAGATTTGCAGAAGATTTAAAGTACCAGATGGTCTGTGTTTCACGAGCTTATGAAGGATCGAGTTTAATCTCACTATAGTATTATGGAAGCAATAGCGTATATGCATTATGAGTTATTGAGTGTGTTTTAATCTATGACTTCGGGCCAAGTGGGGGAGTCTGCTATTGATAGAGTATTGCACGGTTATGTGCTATGTCGGTTCCAGTTTGAGGCGTTCGGGTGAATCAGTTATGGCCTGCGGCGATTGAGGCCGAGGATGGCTTGAGTAAATGAAAATTCTTAACATAAGTTATATGATGTTTTATAGGTGTGTGAGAATCATGGGATGTCTTGAGTAATTGTTGGTAAAGGATGCTCGGTGCATACAGAAGGAATTTGCTTGGTGGTAATGGAATGATGTCACATTCTGCGGTGTCAGACTGCTAATGAGGCATGGGTTGTTCAGTTCGTTTGATAAGGCTAATTATAGTTTGAGTAGAGTGGATAACTCTCGAGAATGGTTCTAATGGGTTCAAGATTTTACATGTATCAGTTAGGTATCTTCAAGTTGTATAGGTGGCTAGAAACCGAGCTATCATTGGAAGATGTCAAGACTTGTGGTATTTTCTATATTAACTACGGGATTCCATATATCAATATCAGGAAGGTGAAGGTTATGGCTTTGGACTCGTAGGAAGTCTCTTGATGGTAAGCATTTTGAACGCGGTGTTGTGGGGAATGTCTAGAGAGTATTTAGCGGCCTATGGACCATAGGACGGTGTGGTTTATTCTTGGGTCTCATGTGGTAAGTCTGGGTTGAGGAATCGTGATATTATAGCAAGAAGGAGTATCAAGTTGAAGGTAAATCAGAACGCAGCTCGGATATATGGAATAGTTTGGTAGTAGGCTAGATTGGTATGATAAGGATATGATTAGTTCCTTAGGTGTTTACGAGGTAATGAGTATCTACAGGTATTTTGCGGCAATGCTCTTATGTTTTGATGGCTTGCGTAGCTTGGTCGAGTTAGAAGGATTCAGTCCTGGCAGGTCTGGTTTGTTCAAGGGGAACTCGGAGAGTTCTTGATGGTTTCTATCTCAATTGGAGATGTATATTTCTATGGTCATGAGGAGCATGGGATGTATAGTGATTTTCTTCTAGATGGGATCAATGGAAAGTTCTCGACTAGTTGAGTACGTAGATGTTTGTGGCTCGAAAGGGATATGAAGTTCTCATGTTATCCTAGGATGGTATGGTATATGCGGTATGTTGTGGAGGATTGAGATTTACGTGTGTGAGGTTACGGTTTAGTTTTGAATGGAAGGTCATAAAATTCTTAGGCAGCACGGGCAGTTTTTGAGATGATTAGAGAAATGAGCTTCAGATGATTACTGGAATGATCTTCAGATGATTGAGGAAATGGTATTGCTAATTGGAGTGATTTGTTGAGGGTATATGTTGCAGAAAAGGCGTTGTGATTAAGTTGATGGTACATCGGTAGTATTGCGACACTTTCTAGTTATATCGACTGCTGATATTCGGGTTCGCTTGGTGGCATAGAGGAATTTTAGAGTATCTCTCGTGGAATTATTGGGTATTTGAGGTGTGGTAGGCATTCGGATGGTGGAATTGGGATCAGGAATGTTGACTCATGTGCCATATGGACTAGGAGATGGGAAGTTCTCATATTCAGGGGTTGGACTATCGGGGTTGGAGACCCGAGCGGATCTCTTGTTGCTTGGTATGTTGAACTTGGATGTGATATTGGGTTCATACTGGTTGCCTCCGTGTTGTGTCATTCTGGACTATTGCGCTAAGGCAGCGCTGTTGGCTATGCCGGAAATGCCACGGATTGAGTGGCGAGGTTCGACAAATTATATCCTAGTAGAGTGGTTTTTATATTTCGAAGACCCAGCAGACGGCTGGTGAGCTTGAGGTACAGCTTTTTCGTTTGACTCATTTTTTTCATGATTTGAGTATGTTCGGACTGTTGCTTATTGGTGCACGTATTGTACAAGTGGTGGATTAGTTTGTATTGAGGTTTTATGTTACCAAAGTAGTTGTGTTGGATTAGATGTGATCGTTGGGATCTTTAATGAATACTACAGATTCGATCTCAGCATGTTGGAATGATAATATCGGGTTTCAGCTCAGAAATTTGCTATAGTCTTTTCCAAAGGAGAGGTGACTTCATGAATGATTGATCTGAGAGAAGGGTTATGGTTTACTGCGTGTTTCATTATCATTGGCCGCATATGGAATTGTTGGAATGAGACCTTAGTGATAAGAGTTTTTCTATCAATATTTGGGGGTTGTGTGCAACTGTTGTGATTAGAAGTTATCACGACAAATGTCTGAGTTATGTGGTATATCATGTGATTGCACCTGAGATAGCAGATGTGGTTTGTTACAGCTTGAGGGGTCATGTTTAATACTGAGATGTATACCTGTTGATATATATATCCATGGTTTTAATTTGAGGGGTCATGTTTAATACTGAGATGTATACCTGTTGATACATATATCCATGGTTTCTATATTTCTCAGATTTATTTCTTTTCGGTGTTGATAACTTTAAAGTTTATCTTCATAGAATTCAATTTCATTTTCTATAGTTAATAAAGCTTTATTACGTAATCTATTATATCTAATTATGTCTTTGCAGGTTTTAATATTGTGTTTAACGCAATCTATTTTTCTATTTATGTTACTGAGGGTTTTAAGAAGTTTCCATTTCTGGGTGTTATAGAATCTTATATAATGAAAAGTGTTATGTTTCATTTATAAACAGATTTTATTAACTTGATATGTGATCATTAATCTGAATATAAATCTAGTTCATATAGATCTAATATATCTATTTCTTGTGATACAATTAGTTCCTGTAAATGCTTGTTCCATTACATATATTATTTCAAAAGTAACTAAAATATCATAAATTTTTCTTTTAATATCGTTATTAAGTCTGTTAAAGATATATAATATAAGTATTTTGTACTCAATATTTTCTTCTAATAAATATGTGTGGTTGTGGTTGTTCATTCAGATTTACTATTTATCCTTATCATGTATTTACTAAACATATTCCCTCTAACCTCTTTGTTTATCATAGAGTTTATCATATTTTAATAAGTTATACTGAACAATCTTTTCTGGTCACTACCATGTTTTTCATGCTTCAATCATTTACCCTAACAGCGCCTCAACTCTGTGTACTCCCCTAAACGGCTTCCTTGCCTACTGGTTTCCACTTTAGGATGGCATAGTCTGGGCTTAACTACTCTCAGCATTATTAGACAGGCAAACTTTCTCAAGATGTTCTTTATAACAGTACTATAACATGATAAACAATTATGATATTCAAGAGATTATAAGGAATATAAGAGTTTAGTTAAACATGATTATGAATAAACTTACCTGGTTTTGTAACTCGTTTGAATGCTCCATAACTTTCAGAAGTTTGTATATAATCAAAATATTTTATTGAGAGAAGATAAGAGAGAGAAGGTGAGTATGAGGATGTCTGAGGCTGTCCTCCCTTCCTCTGATTTACAAAATATATAGAAAATTTAAACGACTCCTACTGTTCATGAACGACCTTTACTGTTCATGAATGTGACTCGTACTATTTACTTTACGACTTTTTTACATGACTCTTACTATTCATGAACGACCTTTACTGTTCATGAATGTGACTAGTACTATTTACTTTACGACTTTTTTACATGACTCTTACTATTCATGAACGACCTTTACTGTTCATGAATGTGACTAGTACTATTTACTTTACATTATGTGTTTCCAGTAGCTGTCTTCTTCTTTTGTCTTCTTGTTGATACCTTCATTCTAGTTGGACTTCTGGTACATAGTTATCATCTCCGTTGCACTTTGAACATATGTGGTCTGGATATTTGTGTCCTACTAGTTTGCAGTATCTTGTTAATAACTCGTTTGAAATAAATTCTTTTTTCAATGCTCTGGTAGTTGGTTGCATTTCTGGCTTTAATAATGATAAAATCCATTTCTGGACTTCATCCATATCTCCTTGTCGTAGTTCCTTTGAGTTGGCATATATCATTAACTGGTCTCTGGAATAGTAGCTCCAGATAGCATTTCCTTGTAGATAATTGTTAGCTAGTTCTTGAATAATAGTTGTTATACCAATTATTCTTTTATTGGCATAGAAACTTGGTATCTCCATTTTCTGTATCTCCGGTTGTTTCTCTATCTCTTCCGGTATTATCATATCTCGTGTTAGTCCTATCTTTATCACCTGTATTATGGGTTTTATTTCGTCATATAGTATTTCCGCTGGTGCTGTATAGAATTTGATGAAGAATAGGTTGCCTTTTGTAATTCTCTTGAAGGTGACAAATGCTTTGTATAGCTCTGGTATTCCAATTATTTCTTCTCCGTCGTGGGTATATACTGTGCTAAGTAGTCCGTAGTTGTAACATGTCTTTACTAAGTTTGCTTTTGTTTTTGGCTGGGCTATAAGCCTATTATATCCCTGTAGTTTTTGGGTTACATAATCCTGTGTTGGATCTGTAGTAGTAGTTGATCTAGGGTTTAGGTTCAAGAATGTCTGAATTTTATATATATTCTCAATATATGTTTGAGTAATATGGTTATATACCTTTTTGTTGTGGTGTAGGCTATTGGCATAGGTTGTAGTTTGTGGGGCTATAACTATTGCTTCTCTTGGCTTTTTTGATGTAAATGGCTTATCAAATACGTTGTTTAGGTTTACATTGATATGTGGCTTTTTGTTAACTTGTTTGCTTGTACCTGCAGCTGTATATAAAGCAACTGTGTTATGGGTTTTTTGGAGTTTCCCAACGTCTCCTTCTAACTCTGGAAGTTTAGAGTCTTCCGTTTGACTTAGTTCCGCATTTTTATAGTCATGCTGCTGACTTAGCTTGCTTTCCTCTAGCTGTTGTAATCTTTTTCCCATACCATCCATCTGTAAAGATAGAGTAGTAAGGATTGTAAATATGTCTTTTGATTCTTGGCTTTCATCTGTTTGGGTACCTTTGTCTTGATAGGTAGTCTGCAATAACATTCTTGTCAGTTCGTATTACTTCAATTGTAAATGTAAAATTTTGTATATTCAATACAAGTCTCCTTATTTCCTTTGTAGTTACTGAATCCTGTACTTTCCGTGTTATCCACCATTTTACTTGTGTATTATCTGTTCTTACTATAAATTTGTTATAAACAATATATGGCTCAAATGCTAACAAACATTTATATAATCCAAATAGTTCTTTCCTATTTATCTCCCATTTTAATTGTGGTTCCGTGTATGATCCGGAATAATATCTACAATGGTGTTCAATTTTTTCATTATCATATTTATATTTTAGAACTCCTCCGTAGCTGTGATCACTAGAATCAGTTTCTACAATATATGTAAACTGTTTCTTTTCATCCGGAAAATATAGTTTTGGTAATTTTTTACACATATTTTTTATCTTCTGTATATGTATTTTATCTTTTTCGTCAAAATGATATTCTATATCCTTTTTTAATTTTTTCTGTAATGGTTTTAAGTTTTCTGCCAATTTAGGAATATATTCTCTTACTTGGTTAACCAATCCTAAAAATGATTGTAACTTCTTTTTTGTATCAAGTGTTTCATTTAAGTTAATTATTTTTTGTACTATATGGGTTTGCATTTTTATTCCGTTTTTGTCTATTTGTATACCTAAAAATTCTATTTGATTTTTCATTACTTCTGCTTTCTTTTTACTTAAACTTATTCCTGATATTTCTACAATGTGTATGAATTTTTCTAGTAGTTTTATATGTTCGTTCTCTGTTCTAGAATACAACAGTATATCATCTATATATATTATACAATTTTCTAATTGGTTAAAGTAGTTATCCATAAAATATTGATATCTACCTGGTGCATTTTTATATCCAAATGGTAATACATTCCGTTCATAAAATCCTTGTGGTACTGTGAATGCTGTTAACTTCTTAGATTCGTCTTCTAGTTTTAAATGGTAAAATCCTGATTTACAATCAAACTTACTAAAATAGTTATATCCTTGTATTTGTCTGATTTTTAGTATTTTATTTGGTATCGGATAATTATATGTTTTTGTTTTTGCATTTAAGTTTCTATAATCTATAACCATACGGCTTTTTCCTCGTTTTTGCTCACTATGCTTATTTACTATAAATGTCGGGCTAGTATGTTTACTATTACTTTCTTGTATGTACTTATTGTCTAATAATTCCTTTATATGCATTTTAAATTCTGTTAAATCATTAAAATTGTATTTTAAAGGTTTTTGTGTTATTATGCTATTTTCATCTATTAGTTCAATCTTTATTTTTGTTTTATGTTTTTCCCATCCTCGGAGTGGATTATCATTATATAGTAATTCTAATTTATCTTGTAGTAATTTTATTTTATTTATTGAGAAAATGATTATTTCTATATTATGGTTGCTTTGTATTACATTTTCTAATTTTTGGGTAATCTTTTCACTTCCTTTAATCCAGGGTGTTGTTTTTCTTACTTTATTATTTACTCTTTTTGCTCCTAATTTTTGTTTACACGGGGTAGTAAACCACCAATGTGTTTTTGTTATTATATGTGGGTATAATTTATCTAAAAATGGCATTCCTAATAATATATCTTTATTTGTAAATTCATAACTATATATTTCTTCTATGGTCAGTATTTTATCCCATATTTGTATTTTTATATTCCTTGCTTTGTATGTTATCATACTTCCCTCATTATTGAATCCTGTTACTACTATAGGGGTTTTTAGCTTTTCCCATTTACTTTCTGGTAAACAATTATGTCTACACATGTTAGCTTCTGCTCCTGTATCCATCATAGGTGTATAGTATCTATTATAATATCCTTCTACTATTATCTTGGCAAGTATGTATATCTTTGGCATTATATCAAAGTTCTTTTTATTATTATTTTCTTATTTTCATAACTTATTGTTAATTGCCTATCTTCTAATTTATATGGTTTGACTTTTTCTAACCATTTTATTCCTAGTGTAATGTTTTTATCGCCTTGATATATTTTAAAATTTATTAATATTGGTATTCCTCCAATAATTAATTCTTTTTCAGTTGTTTCTTCGTTTTTTCTTAACGCTTTTGGTAGTTCTGAATTTTGCTGTTCTATTGTTACTATCTCTTGTTCTGGTATTAATTCTCTTATAACATAATTCTCTTCCTGTCCTGTATTTATTAGTATTAAATATTTTCTTTGGTCCATTATTCCTGTTATATAATAATGGTGTGGGTTTATTTCTTCTATTTTTTGTTCTATTAATTTTTGTGGAGTGGTATAATTTATTCTTCTTGATGTACTTCTTGATGTACTTATTCTTGATGACGTTTCTGGCATTTCATTATTTATTCGTTTTGATGTGCTTAATCTTTCTTTTACTATTTCTAAATCTTCATCCATGTCCATTTCCGTATAACTGTAATCATTGTTGTCTATAACTGATACTATTCTTTCGAATGGATTTTCTATTTTTATTTTATTTATTTTATTTTTAGCTGTTATCTTATGTTTTGTTGTTAAGACATATAGATTTTTACATCTTGCTGTGAATATTTTACTTCCTGGTGCTAATTCTATTCCAGACATTTTCCAGTATAGTACTAATGATTTATCTATATTTTTATCATCTACTGCTACTGAATAGTTAGCACTTATTATAAATTTAAATTTTTGGTATATTAAGTTACCTCTTACGGCACTTATTATACTCTTTTCTATAGGTTGTACAATTCTATCATCTGCCAAGTATATTTCTATAGGGGTATCTATTCCTTCCCTAAAACATGCTTTTATTAGGATCTCCGTTCCTCCTAAGTGTACATATTTTATTGGATTTTTTGCTTTTATATCTTGTATTTCTTTATTTAGTAGTCTTTTATTTAAAATTGGTATTTGTGCTTTACCTTTGATGTATTTACAATCTATTATATGTTCTCTTTGGCTTACTACATAGTATTCTTCTTTCTGTCTTTTAAACCAATTCTTTATTGTTGGTACTTCTAATATTTTGTCTATGCTTAGATCCAATTCTTTTCCTTTTATTTGTTCAAATATATTAGCGTCAAATATTATTTTTTGTTCTGAAGATTGTTCATCTTGGTGTTCTTCTTGTTGTATAATTTGTATATCTTTTTCAGTCATAATTTTCTTCATCTGACTCTTCTATATCCTTGTTTATTTCATTTTCAGAGAACTCGTTTTCTGATATCTCATATATGCTGTCTTCACTGCTTAATTCATAATCTACATATTCTACTTGTGTATATTTATCATTATCTATCAATATTTCGGTAATTTGTTTCTTCTTTGGGTTTTTTGGTAATTTACAATCTTTGGCTAAGTGTCCTAGCTTTCCACAATTATAGCAAGTACATTCTGTTAGTTTTTTCTTTTTCCTATATGGTTTTTTATGTTTATAATTTTTTACATAATATCTTCCTCTTGGTTTCCTATATTTATATTTTGAATATTTTGATTTAAATATTTATAATATTTTGAATAGCAAGTACATCCTTTTTCTTTAAATTTAAGGTTAAATTGGATATTTTCGAGTGGGCTTCGCTCCCTTGGCATATTTTAAGGATTATGTACTGATTGTGGCTAGATTTGGAGCATCCGGTGGTTGATTCGTGCGGGCGAGACATCACGGGCTAGAGTTTGGACCGGATCGAGGTGAGTAATGATTGTAAATGATGTTATGAGGGTTTGAAACCACGAATTGCACATCGTAGTGCTATATTGAGGTGAGGCACACGCTTGATGACGAGCGTGGGGTTGTGCACTATTGGGGATTGTGACTTGGTCCGTCCCGATTGATGATTTTGCCGCATATTTGATTGCAACCTATTTGCTATCATCATTTTTTGGGCTGAATGCCCTACTTGAACTCAGTCATGCTATTTTCCACTGTTTTTAAAAACTCAGCCAAGTGTACTTTGCTTTAACACTTGAAATGATATTTCAAATAATATTTTTGGCTGAGCATCATGTTTTACTGTTGCCCGAGTGGCTTATGTGATTTTTGACTGAGTAAGGCCGAGGGCTGTGTTGTGAGGATATCATTTGGGTCGGGATGCACGCCGCAGCAGTGATACACTGATCTAATTATGAGGCCGAGGGCCTAAGATATGTACGCCACAAGGTGGCTTGTTGATATAGAAACGAGGCCGAGAGCCTGTTTATGATGCTACGAGGTGGCTTGATATTGTGCTTGGGCTATAAGGGGCCTCTCCAGGAGTCTGCACACCCCCAGTGAGCGCGGGTATCCATTGTGGTATGAGATATAGCCTGAGGGGCTGATATTGTTCTATGTGATTTGCTCGAGGGGCTGGTACTGTTCTGAGATATTGCCCGAGGGGCGGATTTGGTGACATTGTGCCTGAGGGGCAAATCTTATGTGCTTATCTTTCTTATTTGCTTGCCATTTACCTGTTTATTTGTGTATTTGTGCCCGAGGGGAGGATTTCTATGCTTATATACACTAATTGTTTTGCATTCATATGCGTAACTGTTGAAAAAGTCATTTTCAAAGAAATTTAAACTGACCTAAGATGTTTTAAGAGATTTTACAACTTCATTACTTTCTTACTGGTTTTTGAACTGTTTCTATACAACATCTTGATATGCTTTACGTGATTTCTTACCATTCAGACTTTAGTTGTGATTATTACACACTGAGTCGGAGTACTCACTTTACTCCCTACACCTTGTGTGCAGATTCAGGTATTTCTGAACCCGATACCGGGTTTTGGTTGATCGGAGGCAGAGTCATCGGAGTTTAGCAAGCTAGTTGTCGGCATTCGCAGCACTGCTTTTCTCCCTCTCAATTTCATTTGTATGTATTCAGTACATTTCAGACTTTTCAGTTGTAGTTAGACCCTAGTAGATGCTTGTGACTTGTGACACCCCGATGTCGGGTTGTATTTATTTCTGCAGTGTTCATTTAAAACCACATTATGCGATATCTGATTAATTGAAAAGGCATTAAATTGACTTATTAAAATTACTTAATTAAATTTGGGAATTGTGTCGGCTGACCTTGTCTTCACGAGAGGCGCCATCACGACCGGGTCTGGTTTGGGGTCGTGACATAAGTGAAGTTTGAAAAATTTAAAATAGGATATCTTGTATCAAGACCAAATCCAATCCACCTCTTATTCCCCTGTCTACTTCAAATATTTCATGCATTTCCGTGCTCCAAAATTTTCAGTAAACTTCAAATTACACAAAAATGAAAGTGATAGATACAATGAGTAAGAGTTTACTCATTTTGGCAGTGTTCATTATGTTTCTCGTTACTTCTTTGTTCTATATTGGAAAAAAATTCGATTACAGATCAAGATTTTCGCTATTCGATTCCTTACCCAGTAAGGCCAAGGATGATAGTCACTCTATATTATAATAGCAACGAGATTTTTCGATTCTAGGGGAGTATGGTGTAATCCTTCCGGAGAATATCACACGGATTTTTCTCTACTACAAGTATGTTAATGTCACGCCCCAAACATGGGGGGCGAGACCGGCACCCAGTGCCTCACCTATCCTTTCATACCAACTTGCAAGTAAGGGGCTTTGAACATATGATGTCATAATTTGGATATGGGCCACATTGTAAGAAGACCACGAATGCTGACTAACTATCAATATAAAATTGGCCGACAAGGCCGTCATAATTATTACAGCTGACAAACCAACCAAGTATACATACAAGGCCTGGAAGCCCAACCTACTACATTAACTGACAGGATATGTCTACAAGCCTCTACTGATGGATATACTGTGATCAGAACAGCTCCCCAACCTACTCTATACATATATATACAAGATGTACATAAGGCTCTAGACCCGGAAACTCCGAAAGGCAAGGAGCTTACCGATCAAGCTGAACTGGGGCAACACTTATTGAGAAGGCCTACCTGTCTATCAGTCTGAACCTGCAAGCACGAAATGCAGCACCCCAAGAAAAGGGACGTCAGCACGAAATAATGTACCGAGTATGTAAGGCAATATACTGAAAGCTGAAACTGAACTGATAATATAATAACTGCAAGTAGCTGGAAGTCAAAGATAATCTGAATATATGCTTACCTGCTGATATTGACTCAACTCTCTCAATATAGTAAGTAAAATAGTTGTCCGGCCCTATAAGGCTCGGTATACATACATACATAAATACATACATATTTATATATATATATATATATATATATATATATGCTCTACCGTAGTAGGCTCTCTCATATGCGCTCGGCCATACTATGCTTTGTATCTCGACCAACTAGGCTCGCTCATAAGTGCTCAGCCACAATAAGCTCGGTATATAACTTACCATCTGATCAGAGGTTGCCCAATAGGGGCCTACCCATCGATTATAGCTCGATGGTAATGAAAATACTTTTAATACTTTATATAAATAGACTCTCTACTCTCTTGACTGGAAGAAGAAAATACTCAATGGAATATGAATTTCTCTTTATACCTCGTTATCAAACTTTTGTAATGATAGGATCATGCCAAAATGAAAGAAGAGCTTAGCCTTAACATACCTGCTATAGCATATGTGGACAAAGTCATAATTTCCCAATGAAGTTCTTGTTTCTCTCATACATTTGTAATAGCGAGCCTTGTTGAAATACCTCTTGCCTAAATATCTCAATCAGTTTGTATGAGTTTCCAGCAACAAAAGATGTTCTCTTTTCCTTCATCTTCAAAGTGTACTGGTTCTACTAAAGTACGTTCCATGTTGCCATTCATTAGGCTTAAATCACTGAACAATTAATAATATTTGGCATGATCCAAATAATTTGGCATCACTACTTTTGGTTGCAAATGTCGAACCAAGATTTATTCTTATTGTTCAAACCTTACGGTTGATTATACATGAGAAGAAACCCATTAAAAATATGTGAGAATTTAATTCCAACTTGACCCAAGTAAGACCATAATCCACCCTTAAGGTCTTTGTAGTCTTGTACGTTAGTGTCATGCAAATGACACTTGGATGCCACCTTTTAATTTATGGTATGAGTCATCCCAAATAAATGGCGGGCTGCCACCTCATCCTTTTTTTAATACTTATCCAATATATCCCCAATTAATTAGGTAATGTCCCGTTATCCGGTAATTAATCAATTATCCGCATAATTAAAAATTATCTCAACTTACTTAAGATACTACTCTTTTTTAACATACCTTGTACACCTTAATAGCATGGTCCTGTAGTACCTTTTATGACACTAGTACACAAATATCGAGTATTAACGTTCGGCCCATATTTTATCCCAAAATGCCAAACTTTGACAAAATTCGTTTTCTTCGATTTTACTTACCCTCTTACCTTCACGAATTTACTCATAACTTATGATCCTTATAATCCTTAAATAATCTTTTCCTTGGACTGATGTCAATTACCTTATGACAAATTCAATGTACAATACTACAGGGTGCAACAATGTCGTAACTTATTACAGCGAAGCGTAACATCTCCGTAATTTAGTATTGCAGGACGTTACATCATCGTAATATATTACTGCAGAGCATAACATTATCGTAATATAATACTGGGGGACGTAATATTGATGTAATATTGTGGGGTGTAACATCATTCCCCCTTTGGAACATTCTTCCTCGAATGTTGAATGATGCTCTTATCATTTTCGTAGCTTATAGCTCGTGTGAATATATTAATACTCTTTTTTCCATTCAAGCAGTTGCTCTGCAAATAAATCCAAAGTCTAGGGTATTCCCCCCTTTAGTATTTTTGCTCATATCATGACATGTGGTCGAAATCTTCATAATCTTGTGACTTCTGTTACCTCTTGTCAGGCGACATGTGTGACCCTAGCTTTGTAGGTGCACTTATGTGATTCATCTTTCCTTTTTCCTTTTTCCTTTTTCCTTTTACCTTTTAGTCAATCTGTAGGCCTTACTTTGTATATACAAAGCATAATAGGATGACTCTCTATGCCTCTATAGGTACATTGAAGTCCTTTGCTCAATACTTTGTTGGATTTACAAATATTGGTGTATTTCATCGCATAGGTCCGTTTACCCATCCGTATGAATTTACTGCCATAACTCTTACTTTAATTTATTGTTGTTGAGGTCTGCTAGTAAATCCCAGCTTACTCTCGTTGTTTATTCCATATGTATAAATTTAAGTCCTTTAATGCTTCCTCATTACAGCTCATCTTTAGAATGAGGGCCTAATCTCATCTCATACTTTGTGACTTTTGTCCATCAATTGTTGATTCAGCTCATTATTGATTTATAGTATACCACTAATAACTTGAAACTTCTTACGTAATACTTTGCCCCTAGGGCTTATGTTACCTCAAGGAATATTCAAAGTGATTCCCATAATCGTAATTCATAGTGTCTCAATGTGATTCACCTTATGGGGGTATCTTAATTTTGTGCCGCCAACGAAATCTTTTTCTCCTTCTCTTTTTCTATTTTCTCTTCTTCTCTTTTTTTTTAAATAATTATTCAAACGAAGGCCCAAATGTCATTCTTTATCTACCACAATTACACCCTCATCTCTTTCAAATGATATTAGTCTTAGACTTCTTTGAGTTCATTCAGGATATACTGAGCTTACTATAACATAGAGAAGCCATTAGCTCCCTTGTTTTAATGACCTAATCCTGAGGGCTAATCCATTCTCGTCACCTTCTCATTGCCCTTTCTTATCCGCATTCTTCCTAAAACCGTGTCGCTTTACCATACTTTAGCTTGCGACCTATACATATATATTTATACTAGTCGTAATCTTCCTTCAACTTGCTTAAATTTCCTTGTGTTATTTTAGAACACCAAGCGAGACATCACATCGTCTCTAACTCTTCTTTACTTTCTTAACTAGACCTCTCGATACCTAGAAATCATTGACTAGAAGATATGCTACTAACGATGCCGCTATCATTCTTGGATATTGAATCCTCGTGCTTCTAGCCTTCCATACCAAGTATGGGATATCCTCAACCTTCTCCTTTTCAGTATTTCGTACATTGTTCACCTTTATCTTACTTTCCTTAAAGCCTCACATAACATCTACTATTTCTTTCATACCTCTGATTTTAAGGGAGATCCTGCAATGTTCTCGATCACGATGTTTCTATTTTTCTGGGTCCAATAATCAAACTCCTGATTTACTTGGGTGATGTAACTCTTTAGTTTCCTCTTTCTTCTGATCGGCCTTTACGTTGGCTTAAGCTATCTTCCGATCTGTGGTTCATAATATTACTTATTCTATTTAGCCTTTCATGGGCGCTGAGGAATATGAATGATACAATCCTTTAACAATTTAATCCTTCGTTTATGACCTAGGCTCAATTTTTTTTCTTTTAACGTATACTAGAACTTTCTACGGCTGTATATGCTGCATATCTAAAACTCCAAACCCTTAAGTGAGTTCTTAACACAACCAACTCTAGATCATTAATCGAGTAATTCCCTTTTTTCCATCTTAGCTTTCTTTAAACGTAAGCTATTACTTTTCCTAATCTTTCTGTCCCCTTATTGCGTCCATACTTAGCTTATCTTAGTGCCCATATATATTGAAATTCCATACAACTCATATGATCCCGATTATTATTTTTAATTCTTACTTCCCGTTCAATAGCCATGGTAGGTGTCACATTCCTTTGGAATGCTTACAATGCTGTTGCGAGATTGTTGTTACACGACCATTTCTCCTCAGCTAGTCTTTCATTGTAATACTTAAGGAGAACCCTTGACTCTCGCAAAGCTTTGAGCTTATTACGGACCCTTTTTTAATGTCCTTACTTGCCTATAATTATCCGTAGTTGCTTAACTTCATGCCCTTATGCTTGTATGGTTGCTTCTGAACTGTTATTTTGACTGCCTTCCCAATGACACTTTCTTTTATCCCTGTAACACTCATACGGTATCTTTAACTACCCCAACTCTTGTTTGAATATATCTCAAGTATTATAATGATAATTTTTGAGGCTGAACTCTCAATGTTGGGTTCTACTATGTTTATCTCACACGATCTGATTACTCGTCTGTAACCTCCTGTTTAGACATAACTGGGTTCTTCCTGACCAATTACTAACTACTCGTTTGTCCATTCTCATATCAACATTCCTCGTAATCTTTCTTGGGTTATTTCCTT